>NC_044259.1:0-683750 GCF_003957555.1 Calypte anna | reverse complement strand
ATAGTAGAAATAGCAATATGGTACTTCTGGATAAAGAAAGCAAATTACTCCTTAAGAATGAAGTGCATGTGTGTGTATATATCTCTCTATATATGATTTTTTTATGGCATACTAGTTTAGGTTCTGTCCCATATCAAGTAAGAAATGAAACATTTTTCAGTGAACTATTCTATAAACTCATTATCCTAACTTGTCAGAAGGTATGTATTTTTACTCTTTTTTTTTTTTTTTTTTTTTTAAACTGGTAATTACCTTGAATTCTGAAAGAGGAGGACAAGTGAGTGCTTATATTACAGGGCCTAATTCTGTCTCCAGAGAAACCACTGGAGTTGGAGCATGAAAATAGCTTCCAGGCAAGAGGAAGCTTCAGCTGGGGGGGCAGCGGGGGGACAAAGAGAGGCTTCTTCCTTCCTTCCTTCCTTCTCCTTAACCTTGCAGTTGAGATTTACTTTTAATTAAGAAAAACTTGCATTAAGGGTATTTACACATGAAAAAAGGTGTGGAAATGGCCTTTATTTATAGTGGCAAGTCATTAGCCCAGGATTCATGAAAAGCAGCGTCAAGTCCAAACCAGAGAGAGGATAAGAACTGAATGGACTTAATATTTCGACTCAATCCTGTCGTCCTGAGCCTTCCTAACTGAGCTCTGCTGCCTACTTTCCAAGTGCCTGGAGAGTCCTGCTGCTGATCTGTGACCCTCCTGATGATAACTGGTGACCCTGTGAACTGCTCCTTCCCCTGCATGTCCTGAGGAAGGTCCCTTGAAGCAAGCCAGACTAGGAATGCAGATAGGAAACCTGGATCTCAGAGAAATCCACTGCTCCCCAATGCACTGAAATTCTCACCCGGACCTTTGCTGCTCTGTTTTTGTTGTTGTTGTTGTTGCTTCCCCTCCCCTTTTTTACTGGAGCGAAATGATGAGAGGAGGAAAATCTTCCTCCACGGCTGCCTTTCAAGTGAAGGGAGCCAGCTGGGGTGTTTGGGATCCTACAGCTGCAGTGGAACAAACGGAGCGTGTGTGTGTGTCCCCGCAGGTCTCTGTGCAGAGATCCACTCTCCTTCCCCTCCGACTGTTTTCGTTAGAAAAAGTAGAATATGAAGACTCGGGGATAAATGTTTACACACAGTCATATAATTACATAACATGAAACATTTTACATAGTTTGAGGTGAGCATCTCTTTAGACTTTTCAACATTAGGAGTGCAAGTTTAATTTAATCATTGCTTCTTTAACACTGAAAATATTATGGATTTCTTTTTTCTTTAAAAAAAAACCCAAACAACTTAAAAGTACGGCACCACTCCATGAACAATGTTTCCATTAAGTAGCTTGGAAAATTAGGTTTATGTCAGTGTTTGTAAAAACTGGAATCTGATGTAGGTCCCCTACAATTTTTTAAAATAGGTTACTTAGCTGATTTAACTTGGGATGGCATGGAGTAGGCATTATACTTCACATTCTTTATAGGGCAGCTGCTGGCACTTGCACTGTCCGTAGCCATTGATGATGATGAAGGGTCCTTCGTGGGTGGGTTCGTATTCGTTGTAGGGTCCTTGGTCTGACATATTTGCCATATGCAGCCGGGTTTGGGATCGGAGCTGCCTGTGGTTTTGAATCATTGAGCACTGCCTAATTCTTCTTAGTGTGGGAGGGCAGCACTTCCTGGAGATGAACACTATAAAAATGATAAAAAAGAAAGAAAACAATAAAGCCATTGTTCCTGTAATTACCCTCTGAGTGAAGATGGCATTGTTTGGCTCGGGGAAAGGTTCTTCAGTGGTAACGACCATGCCTGCTGTAGTTGGAATCTCTTTGTCTCCCACATGGAAATGAGAAGAGCTGGTTCTTTTTGTGTACTCGGTGGTCGGAGCCGCCTCGGTCGTAGCCAGGGGCGTAACAACAGTCGATAAATTCCAGCAAAGCTGAAAACCATACACTGCATCCAGAATATCCTCTCCCTGGGTGTGGTCAGGGCTGTGGCACAGGATGGAGTGCTCCCACCGACCTTGGAAGCCACTCAGCCATGTGGCCAAGGCGCAGATCTTTGGGCTGCATTCCCACAGATTGCCGGAGAGGCCCACGGTGGTGAGGGATGTCAGTGACCTTAGGATCTTGGAATCCAGAGTGGTGAGCTTGTTGTTATCCATGAGGAGGGTTTTAAGGTTAGGCATAGTTTCAAAGACTGTTAGGTCGATGGCTTTGATTTCGTTTCCAGTCAAATCGAGCTTTTCTAAGGTGCCCCAGGTCCACTCCATCCCACATGTCAAGTTGCTAATTTTGTTCCACTGCAAGAAGAGCGTGTGCAGGCTGCTCAGACGGAGGAAGTGAGCAAAATTAATCTTTGTCAGCTGGTTGTGCTCTAGGTGAAGCTCCCTCAGCTTGATTAATCCCGCAAATCCGTTGCGAGCCAAACTTCGCAAGCGGTTTGTGCTCAAATCCAGGAACTCCAGGCTACGACAGTCCCAGAACAGGCGGACTGGGATGGTCCGCAGGGAGTTGGAACGTAAGTGCAAGGTCTGTAGCTTGCGAAGACCATAGAAGAGCTCGGGGTGCAGAGAGGATAACTGATTAAAAGAGAGGTCCAAATTCTGCAGGTTAAGCAGCTGGCTAAAAGTTGTGTTTGGCAAATGAAAGATTTTGTTGGAACTTAAGACTAATTCCTTAAGTTTATACAGTCCTTGAAAAGAATCTTCTCTGACTGTTGCAATTTGATTATGATCTAAGTGAAGCCAAGTAAGTTGACTGAAGCTTGCAAATTGATCCCTTTCAAGTTCAGAAATATAATTGTGCCTCAGTGACAAACCTAGCGAGCCCTTTTCAGTGGTGTTTGGCACTGAGTGAAACCCCTGAGAGTCACAGTAAAAGAGCAGCTTCTCACAGCGACATTTTGGTGGACAAGCCATGCCCAAGGCAGGCAGCATTTTTAAAACCATACTCATTGCATATAGTGCTGCCAGCATACGAGCCCCTAATGGCCACTTGAAATGTAAGCCTGCAGAATATAATTTAGGAAAACAACAAGATAGGATAGCCTTATCAGTATACTTTGAACATCACGATGGAAGATTTCACTGCAGATAACATTGCCATGCATTTCTGACAAGCTAATTCTAAATGCAAGAAACAACTTTACTACGAAACACAGAATACTGGGATATTACACTTAGGATCAGTCTTTATCTCTATTACGGAGGATTACAGTGTCACAATCGGAAAACATATTTTTTTCCTCATAAGGTTCAGTGCAAAACAAGAATCTGCTTTAGCACCTAACTGCTCATTTAAAGCACAGCCAGTCATTCATTACACAGGGTATAGAGAAACGCAGGAACTTACCCATTCTTTTGAGTACATTGGAGGTTGCATTCAGTCGTAGTTTGAGACTCAACGTGGTGAGTCTGTAAAAGGCTCTAATGTAAGATAGCCTTTGAATTATTTACTGGGTTTCGTGTCCTTTGATATTAGTGCAAAATTGAATCCACCGTGCTCTCTCGGAGTATTCCTTTTGAAATCACGGGCTCGCTCTCCTCTGACAGGTCTGCGATTTGGAAATCAAGGCTTAATACAAGTTTTCATCCTCTGGGGCTGCTCAGCTGTTTAATTGAGGCTCCCGTTTCCTTTTTCCACAGCTGTGGCTCCCTTTAGCCCTAACTTGTTGATGGCAGATGGGTGGCTTATTGCCGAGAGAAGCTCCTGTAGTAGCATGAGTGCATTTACTGAAAAGCTTTTCAGGGAAGCAGTACAAGAATGGATTTGCTTATGCGCTGCGACCACACAGGGCTGTATATAGGCTGACGTCACCTGGTGACGTTCCTTTTGTTTGGGTTTTCCAGAAGCTTTGCTGCTTTAAAGCAGTGTGGTGCATACTGTGAGCCTCTTAAAGACCACTGATAGAGGGAGGTGGGGGGGGAAATCCACGGCAGGAGCCCTTCGTCCCTGCGATAGAAGGACTAGGAAAGACTTGCACCACCCCTTCTCCCCCTCTTGCTACATCTGCGCTGGGGTTGGGAGCAGCGCAGAGCTGCGGGTGGAAGCGCTTCAGTGCCTGCTGCTGCCGGTGTTCTGATCCGTACCGCTGCAGAAAAAGAACTTTTAGCTACGAAGTAGCCACTGTTTGAACAGGGGATGCTGCTGAGCATCAGCTTTTGGCAGAGGTGAGAGGGACCGGGGCAGCTTTAAGCTGTACCTAGCAGCTGGGTGCCACCGTGTCCCTGTGAACGTGGGGAGAGTCACTGGGTGAAGGCGGTGTGTCCAAACACAGCACCCAACCCGCGGCAAAGGAGGGGAGTGAACCTTTCAAGCCAGGAGAAATTTCTGGAAAAAGCAGAGCTCGCGTTAGGGCACAAGAAAAACTGAATTGGAATCCAGCTTGACAGCCTGCAG
The DNA here is from genome assembly GCF_003957555.1 of Calypte anna. NCBI lineage: Eukaryota > Metazoa > Chordata > Aves > Apodiformes > Trochilidae > Calypte > Calypte anna. The sequence continues at coordinate 679,366 of NC_044259.1, read as the reverse complement.
TTATGAAACTAGAAAATGTGGGATTTTTTTTTTTTCCCCACCCCAAACGGTGGTTTTGATACTTGGCTTTTTCCTAAGGACTGAAGTGTGCAGGAAAGGAGATGGTGAGGTTGGCGTTCACCATCAGGGCTCAAAGCAGTTTGAGGGCTTCTTTGTGGTAGCTGATGACATTCTGCTGTCATCTGCCACCTGTGAAAGGGAGGGATGCTTCTGCCTTTAGCATCTGGCTCCGGAGCTGTTACCTGTTTCAGAGTTGCAAAAATCTGCATCTGCTGACACAGTGACCCTGCAGAGCTCTCTGTGCTGCCAGAGCTGAGCAGACGGAGCACACGCAGCGTGGAGGAGGCAGTGGTGCTGCCATGGCTGCTGCTTTTAAAAGTTCATTGCCCTCCTGGCTGGAGCTAAGTCTGGTACTGAAAGGTAAATGAAAAGCTTGATAAAAATCATTTTAGGAATTTTGCATGTATGTGCAGGAAAGCCTTGGGAGGAGTTGCTCTGGCCTTGACTCAGTGTGGATGAGGCAGGGAAGCATTAGCTTTCTGCCCCAAGCAACTTGGATGAGCTTTTTTATTTTCACTTTGAAATATAAAGCAATAATGTAGTACAAGGCCCTTGAAAACGTTTGCTTTGTAGTGGCAAGGTATCACTGACAACCTCAAATATTGGATGAGCTGAGGATAACAAAGTTGTCACGCTGGTGGAGGAAGATGATGAATTGTGTCAAAAAAAGATTTTAAAATAAGCTGGCTGTTTACCTGTTGGTCATAAGCTTTGGTTCCCTACAGGTACAGAGCAGACTGAAGGGAAGTGCTAAGTGGAAAGAAGGGGATGGAGAGGGTAAACTCTTCAAAAAACAGAAAACCTCAAACCCACCCATCCTCCCAAAAAAAGCCAAATAGAAACCCAACCAAACCAAAGCAAAAATCCATTCCTAACCCGTTATGAAAATAACTGTAATGATACAGTGAATTAGGAAGTGCCAGGTGAACTCTAATTGCTCTGCCGTGGTAAATATTTTCAGATTTGCTCTAGAGTGAACGAAAAATATTACATCGAGCTTTTCACTTCCTCTGTTCACTGTCTGACAAGTCCAGGAGCTGAAATCCAGCTGTAGCTGTCTGATGGAACTACTGCACCCAAGTGCCCACGTTCATCCTTCCCATAGCAGCTGATCTGGTGCAAAATCCTGATTACAGATGTTGATTTGAATTGTAGTCACATTTAAATATTAAAACATAGGAAAAAACCAACAACTTTGTGAATATTGTAGTTAATAAAATGAGAACTGCTCTTAAGGTCAGATGTTTCTCCTCTCCTGTGGAACCTCTTTATTTACCAGCAGGCTCAAATTAGGTGTCTTTTGGAAACATTTTGCTTTTTTTGCATCAGTATCTGTTGGTAAGTTCCTCCCACGTTAGGACTGTGTAATTTGGCAGCTGAGAGATAATGTTCAAACAGGGGAAGTTATTTCCTTTCTAAAGCCGTCCATTCTTTGGCCAGTAACCAAACCAGGGCTATTTAGCACCTTGCCAGTGAGTTTTCTGTTTGGGAAATCATTGATGGGAACCTCTTTGGTGCTTTCTGTAGCAAAATATGTTTTTACCTGCGCTTGTCATGAAGCATCAGATGATGCTGAAAGCATGCATCAGCTTCTCCTCAGTCTGGAGCAATATTCACCTCGTTCTTCAGGAGCTGCTCCAGGGGGCAGGGGGGGTCAAGGTAATAGGCTGGGAATAAACCCCATCTGTCCACGAAACTCAGGCTATTGCGTTTCTCCCAAGGCTGGAAACTCGTGTGCGTGCAAGGAAAACCACGGCTGAGATCACCTGGGGACTTCTGCCAGAATGGGCACATTGAGGTAACACAGAGCATCACATGCAGCTCAGAGAGAGAGGGAATGCCATGTCCTCCCAAGGAAGAAGCTTGCTTGGACCAAATAATGCTGGCGGGGGCTTCTCCCTTACCCTGTTCCTCCAGCAGCAGCAGCAGAACTGGTTTTCCTGGTCTACCTACTAGAATTGCACCCCAAGGCCAGCCTTGTCATTTAGTTAGGCTGACATCTTGTGGAAAGCTTCCTAGTGTATTAGGAACACTGAACAAGCTAATTTTACTTGATGGAGAGTGGGCTGAACGACTTTCTTGGAGGATGGCAAGCCCTGGAGTTGCAGGAGAACTAAGGCTGCCCTGCACCACACAAACAGACAAGCTCAGCCCTTCTGCCTGAAGAAACCATGGTGTTCATTTCTGCTGGGCCATTGCACCTCAGGGATCACAGGAGAATTTTCAGCTTTTTTGCGAAGAGACAACCTTTGTTCTGGGTCAGGTGAAGGAGGAGAGCACAGACGTGTGGCTGGAGTGTTACCATGTGCATGTTCTTGTGCATTTGCCCATGCAGCTGGGGTAGCAGGGAGAAGTGGACACACAAGAGAAAGGCATGTCCAAGGTGAAGCATCATCCACACCTCAGCAGGCTTGCTGGAGAGGTCCTTCAGGCCAGAGTGGTGAGAGGGATGGGACTGTGGGACCAGTTGGCTGGTGGTGTCTTCCCGAGAGCAAAGTGCAGCAGAGTGAGGTGACTGTCACCTCCCTGGCTGGCAACTCTCTGCCCCTGGTGCTGGTTGCACATTATAATTCCTGTTTGTCCCAGGAGTGCAGGAGCAATCCTGCCCCTCTTTTGGGCACTGAGGGGAGCGTGGGGCCAGCATGACAGTGGGGAGGGACAATGTTGGTGTTGGTGGCATGGTGTGGCATGCTCTGCAGGCATCTTGGTTCTGGTTGAGGGTCTTGATGGAGCCTGGGTGATGCCATGGAGCCCTCATGCTTTGTCAAGCTATGGGCTCACCAGGGGAGACTTTTTTCCCCCAACAAGCCAGCAGATAGTCCTGCTTCCATAACCTTCAGGTCTCTGATAAGAAAACACTGCTGGAATTCCCATGTCACACCCTGCTGCTTACCCTTCCTGGTCTCCCATCAGCACTGCTGTATCTGGGATTTGTTTGCAGTTCTGGGAAGAGAGGAGTCTGGAGGGTTCTCCTTTGCAGACATGTAATCAGGCCGGGTGTCAAGACAAAAATGAAGCATGTGACAAGGTGGATCTGAGCACTAAATCTCCTGCCTCCCCACCAGGCATTGCTCAGCATACAGCTGCCTCTGCAGTCCTGCCCAGAGGAAGGGATGCCAAACACTGCTCTTGCACTTACTAAATTGCCATCATTAACCAGAGGGCTGCTTGTTGTACAGACAGCTCAGGAGACCTTTCACAGAAGCAGAAATCTTTCAGCAAAACCTCTTTTTTTAAGAGGATTTGGTGGTGGGTGGCAGGCAGGGCAGTGGTGGCACATCTGGCTCCCATCTGAATGGTTTGTGGAGGAAGGATGCTGGGCTCTGCTGGGAGCAGGTGCTGGGTAGGAGGCACCATTTCTCTTAGAAGCTCTCTAAGTTTAGCTTAGCCCAAACCAATGATGAAACATTGAGAGTAACTATGTAGGTTTTGGATGTTTAGCTATAAAAACTTCAAGTAACTTAATGTGAAATGTGTGATCCTGGTGGCTTTAAGACAGTGTTCACACAATGCCACCACCCCTCCCTGTTACCTAACTTGGAGTTAGATTTTAACATCAGTAGCTGCAGGAAAAGCTTGGTTCAGTTGTTCAGGTTTTTTTGTTTTAACTCAGATGGCAGGCCTACAAAAGGAATTCTTTATGACAGAGATGGCAATTCCACTTGCCTCCCATTATACAAATGCTCTTTCTTTACTTTAAGCCATTAAAACAAACCCTAGTGGGGATGGCAGTGGGATCTGGCACAGCCAGGATGTGACAGTGACTGCTTGTGTTGCTTCCCAAGCAGGGTAGCAATTACAGGGAGCAGGGGATATGAGCAATTTTTAACACCAATTTTAGTCTCTTTGGTAAGGATCTGATTTAATTTAAAGTAAATTTATGCTGTGGATAAATTTATTATCCGTGATACTGGGCAGAGCTGCGGTATCATGCTGCAAAATGACTGACATGGTCAACATGACCCTATTAAATCTACTATTATCTTACTGTACAATTGGCTGCAGAGCTTGTGATCCCCTTAGCAGAGCTTTGTGGTGAATATCTAGAAATCCCATTAGTAATCTGCAAACTTGGGCTTCACTGCTGTGATAGCACTGGCATGCGTTGTGCTGCTGGGTCATTAGCTGGCTTCTAAGCTGAAGTTTGGACTAGAAACAAGGGCCAGGTTTTTTTACTACTATGGGTAATTGGTTACTGGAATGAATTACCCAGAGGTGGTAAGCTGTCACTTGAAGTATTTAAAATAACATGATTTATTACTTTAGAGAGAGTAACTGCTCAACAAGTCCTGTTTGAGCTGGTAGTGTGGACAAAATTCCTGGGGTGTGTGGGAGCCTGGAATAAGTGACTGTTGTGATTAAGTGGGTTCTTCATGGACTCCAGTGACCACTGCCTCCACTTGGACCTCATAGGGCATAGTTGGCCCCATAGTAAAAATATGTTTCATTTTATGAAAAAACAAACAAACAAACAAAAGTTTAGAAGCTTTAGATGGGCAAAAGCTGGCATTGTTGTGTCTGGGCCAGGACCTTGGTTTGAATTGGCTGTGATGCTTTCAGTTGATAATGAGAAGAAGGTTCTATTCTGAAGCTGCAGGTGTGTGGGTCTTCACTGAGTTCACCCTTCTCTCCCCACCCTGTTTCACCAGCCCTAAGGAAAGATTAGTGGCTAGATCCACTGAGCTGTTACATTGCCCTAGTTTAATCAAGAGGATGTTTTATACTGAAACCCTCAGAAGGAAATTCTTTTCATACTTTTGACAAGCTTCTGTACTGAAATTTCTGAATGCCAACAAGCTGGAAATGAACTGGAGCTGCCTTGCTAAAATCTAATGGGTTTAGATTATACATCTCTTTCTGTGCTAATGTGTGGTGTAGCTTAATAGGAAGAGAGCAAGTCTGAAACAGGCACTGCTTAGGCTCTAATGTGTGGCTTGCATGCTTTGTAGGGTGTAGTCTGGTCTCATGAACTTGAACATCCATTAGTGGAAGCCATCTCTTGGTGTCCCTCTCCTCCAGGAGGTGTCAGGTCTGTGTACACTGAGGATGCTGTGGGCTGTGAAGCCAGGGGCAGCCAAGTGGAAGTGAAGGGCACCTGCTCTGCCTGAAGGTGGTGATGGAGGGGCACCCAGGGAGGAGTAAAATCGTTCTTCTTGGAACAGCTGAATATTTGGCTTTCTGCATAATAGATGAGTGTATATCTTAAATACAAAGATATTCCTGGAAAAAAACACCCATGTGTTCAGGGGGGTGCCATGGATTGGGTAAAAAGGTCTCGTTGCAATAGGTGAGTAGGCATGAGAGCACCAGAAAGTGTCAGCACCTCTGGGTTTCTGTCTCAGAGCTGGATTTTTAGTGAGTGCACTTCCAGGTGGCAGGTTTCAGATTTTTGGGTGAATCAGTCAAAATTTTGCACCTAGAAGTGCCACCAGCACCCTCAGAGCTCCTGCTTAGGACCAAGCAAGCACATTCAGTTGCAAGACTATCTAGCCCAGCAGCCTGTTGGTTGTAGTATCTGCCAAGCATGGCAATGGTTCACAGTCAAATAAATAAATAACATTAATCTTCACTTTATTTAGAGACTTCAGCTTTGATTTTTGAGTGTGGAGTGAAGAATGGGTCAACAATCCGCATGCTGAAGGATGTGGTGTAGTCAGAGCGAGCTCCTGGTTTTTAATTTCAGTGACTTTTCAGTTACCTTTTGTGATGAGAATTAAATTACTTGATTACTTTGTGACAAATCTTCAATAATTCATTAAACTATAATGATGTTACAACATCCTAGCAATCCCTCCCACCCCTCCAGTTTTGTTTAAACTTTATTTGTGCTGTAGAGTGGACTCTGTGTTTCAGATTAAAGGCTGCCCATCCAGGTATTTCAAACCAGGCTGTCACCTGGAGAATTGATAACTGGCGTGCTCACACTTTAGTGCTGCTAAATGGTTTTTCTTCTCTACAGGATAATTATATTGATCGTAGCTCAGAACTTCAGAAATTGGATTGTGGTTGCATAAAGTGTGTTTCAAAACTCTGAGCTGTATTATACAGGAAAAACACTCCCAGTAAAACCAGGCCACCACCAGTGTTCTATGTAATGCTCCCAATTTGATACAAATTGACCCAGCATCAGCTTAAAAAGAGAAACTGCCACTGCTCCTTGGCCCCTCACTCTCAGTTTAACACCAGGGCTAATTCTGAACGTGCTGGATCAAACCTTGGTGCAGTCCAGCTCAAGGGGGGTGGACCTGGATACCTCTGTGAAATGTTTGGTTTCATCCCTGACAAATGTTTCCTGAGGTTTTTACCTTAATAATAATTGGTTTGGGGCTATTGACTGCCTGGCCAGGAGCAGTCCCTGTGATAGCTGGGGTGAAGGTGTGTGCAGGAGCACTGTTGGGTCGGGTGCCCTTTTGGGCAGCTCGTGGTGCTGGTGCCTGCAGGTGGAAGGCAAGGTGTGAGGTGTTTGTGTGGGGTCCTCTGACCTTGGGTGATCCTGACAGCTCAGGCACTGGGAAACTGAGGGTGGAAGCAGAGCTGTGCCAGGCTCCACGCAGTGACACCCACAGGGTGGCTGATGGAGCTGGCAGAAAAGGGAAGTCTGGAACTCGAGGTTGAATGTAACCTCTGGCTGATGGAGAGCAAAACGATGTGTAGATTTAGGAAACAATCCTCCTTTTCTAAAGGCAAGCTGAAAAGTGTCAAAAGTAAAACCTTACCATGCCAGATGTTCCTGTGCTGCCCAAACCAACCAAGCGAGTGCTTTACCAGGGAGGTGGAGACTTGACTTTTGTTAAAAAACCAAAGAGCTGACGGTGTAGTTGAACTGAACAATCCTGGATTCACCTTGAGACCCTGAATACCCATTCACCTCTGTGCCTCTTCTTTTCCAGGCTGGACGCAAAGAAAGGAGTGATGCACTGAACTCTGCAATTGATAAAATGACCAAAAAGACCAGAGATCTGCGCAGACAGGTAATTAATGCATGAAGTTGATGGGTGTAGAGATAAATGTGTGTGTTTTGGCATGATTGCCCTCTTGGATATGTGTTATTTGTTGGCTTGTTCTTAGTGGGCAGTGGACTTGCCTTTTGCTGCCTTTTGAAGCATGGGGTGGAAATGTAATCCCCTGTTAACTGTGTAACAAAGATGTTAGATTCTTAGTCACCCTCCCTGCAAGAGAGCTTTAAAAAATAAAAAATCAGCAAAACCCCCACCAACTCTCTTTTTTTCTCTTTATGGGTTTAGAACATAATCAGGTACATTTTGTAATTTTCATGCTATTCATCTCCGAGAGCCTATTTTCTTTGAGGACTGTATGCATCATCAGTCTTTTGTCCATTTGTTTTTTTAAAGCAATATATTTGCCTTTTCAAGTAAATGGGAATAGGGAACAAGTTTGTAGAAAAATGTTTTTATTAAAAAAAAAAAAAGAAAAAGAAAAATAGAAGTTAAATCAGCATGTTGTTTAATCAGCTGAGGGAAAACAGCAAATTTACTCAGGCAAAACCAATATGAGCTGCTAAATCAATATTTGTGGCCAGACTGGTGAGTTGCACTTATATAACTAATTTTTTTTTTATTTTTTTTTAAGGAGATTTAATTTAAATTGAAGCCAAAAATGTATAGACAAGACTTAATGCAGGGAAAGCCTTGGTCACACAAAGGAAAAAGGATCAGAGACAAAAGTTCTTAAGCTTTCTGTATGACTATTGTAAAAGGAAAGCAGCAGTGGAACACTACTGAAAAATAACTCATCCCTTTATTTTTATTTTAGCTCCGCAAAGCTGTTATGGACCACGTATCAGACTCTTTTCTGGAAACAAATGTTCCACTTTTAGTATTGATTGAAGCTGCCAAGAATGGGAACGAAAAAGAAGTTAAAGAATATGCCCAGGTTTTCCGTGAACATGCCAACAAATTGATTGAGGTAAGATGGTACAAATTAAAATGAAATTATCCCCAGTTAAATTAAGGCAGGGAGAGGCAAAAGGCAGTTTTCAATTATGCTGAAACAAATAGAAAATTCTGCAGTAAATTTGCTTTCTACAATTTATTTTAATGATTTTAAATACCATTTTATTTAATATTTGAAAAATATACGAAGGAAGCACCTAAAACCCCAGCAGCTGGTGTTACATAGCCCACACAGTTTTAGGTATTCCACATATTGTGAGCATGTTATGGTGTTACCTTGATTTGTGAATTGGAGATGGGGATAAGGAGTAAGGGAGATGATGGCATGGGCATGACCGTCCTGCTGGACAGTTTGACTCATTGCTTAGAGCCTGGAGGTTTATTTTCTTCTCAGAAAACACCAGTGAATATAACATGCCTTTTAGGTGAAGACTTTTAGGATGAAACCCTGCGTATTTGTGTGTAAAAGAGCAAACAAAAGACAAGCAAAAAGCTCACAATGACAACAAAACTGATCCCTGGCACCTTTTCCTAATGAAAACCAAAGGCACTCAAACAGGACTGATCTATCTTAACTAAAATGCATTAAAGGTCATCAGCCTACTCCTGCAGGTAATGGTTTTCCAGCAAGTAGAGGGTTTGCACAGAGCAGCCTGAGGTCATACCCTGTGTTCATGGTTATGTCTTACTAACCATGTCCTCTTGGTGCTGTTTTTGCATGAGGTTTTTTTGTTCCTGTTGATGCTAAATGGCAAGGAACAAACATCTGCAGGTATTGCTGAAGAAAGATGCCACTAGGAATAAACTTCAAAAGCTCTTCTGTGCTCTCCGGTGTCCTTTGAGGCATCTGCTGGCTTGTGTGCTTAACCTCAGCAGCTACCTGGGAACAATCAGATACTGGTTGATGTGTTTTTTCTCTCTTAGTATCACTGAGTTTGATAATGGAGTCCATGTGCCTCCTGGGCTCATTGGGAATACTTTCAACACAACTTGACAGATTTAAATTACTCAAGAATAAGACTTTTATCGAACATCAGTAAAAGTAATTTCTGACTCTTGCTCAAGATACTTTTCTCACTTTTTTTAAAGCCTTAGGGACTCTGAGCATGATGCTCAACTGCCCTGTAGCCTGGGGTGCATTAAGCTAGTCCAGCTCTTCAGAGTTGCTGTCTAATCTATGAAAATCTTTAATTCTTTGAAGGTATCCATTCTTCTTTACTTCTGGCCTGCAGCGTTTCAGCATAAATGCCATCTTCACGTAGTATCAAAGATGTTTTGTTCTAAATTCTAAGAAACGAATGTTGTTTGACAAAAGAGCAGGTGGAAGATAGTGCTGCTGTACCCTGCCTTGGCAGCAGGATATGACCACGCCAGGTGCAGTAGTGAGAACATTTTGAAGCATGTTTTGTCTAAAGCCTCTCTTCTTCATGCTGCAAGCTAGAAACTTATTTTGGGGGCTTGTTTACAAGAGAAGTTGAATGTTACAACAATAGGAATGACTGTTCTGCCACCTCTTCAGTGGGTGTGTGTCCACATGGGGAGTTAATCAAAATAATTACAAAGGAGTAATTGCTCTGCTCCCTCTGCAGCTCCCTCTGCAGCTCCCTCCTGTCCTTACCAGGCGAGCCCTTACTCACTACACCTTCAGAATACTTGTGCCCTCTGAAAAGCAATGGATGGCTGTCCATGCTGGCACGTAAGAGTGGTTTTTACTGACCTTTAGCTTGTGTGCAAAATGCCAAGCTGCAAATTAGTTTTACAGAACTTCTATTCAGCCAAACGGTCTGTCTTTCAAGAAAGACTATTCCCCTGGAAGTATGCATTAAACAATATTTCTGACTGGCATCAAAAGGTTCTGCTGAAATGATATGCTGCTGCAACAACTTTTTGAAGGCTTGCTTATTGCTTTTGCTGTCTAAAATGTAACTATAGCTATAGAGCAGCATGATGGAGATGGCTTATAAACCTCTTCCAGGAATTTAGATGGATTAATATATACCCTTAGCTTCGACAGAAGGGGAATAGCACTCCTGCAGAGCCCTGTTCCCAAGGGGACAGGGAGCCACTGCGGAGTTGTCCGTGATGTCAAATTTACTGTGAAGGAAGAGGGGTTGGGATGGGTTGTGCTCACGTTGTCTGTGAGTCTGTGGCAGAATGGAGAAGGATATTTGTGAGCTCCCATATGATCCTGCTTTCAGGCAGAAAGCTTGACTGAGTTACCCAGAGAAGCAATGAAAGATTGTGCAAGAGCAGAGCGGATGATGTTCCTCTTGGTGAGATGAGAAGGGATTGCTTTTACAGATAATTGTGCTGGGGAGTTTATCTTAACTACCCTCAGAAATGCTGCTGAGTAACTGGAGACATCAAATATGACAAAACAGCTGCAGCACAGCATGGAGCTGTGTTGAGTATCACCCTGTGATTGACAGGCTCCTGTGCTTCAGAAACAGAAAAAAGGGAATGTGTCCTTTCCTTAATGCTAAGGGATAGGAAGAAGAACACGTGAGACACTTACACTGCTCTAAGGGACTCAGCACATCCCCATCCACATTAGTGACAGGTTTTATGCATTGGATTTAGTACCCCTCGGTCCTGTGACCTGGAGGAGTCAGTGCTGCTCTCCTGGTGAACCAGCCACTAGAGGGGACTGGGAGATACCTATTTCTTTCTTTTTCTTGACACTGAACTCTTGCAGGTGTTGACTAGAGGGGGGGAATGGCAGTGCTGGTTCTGCCCTGGGTCAGCATGGGGGGTTCTCACTCCTGCTGTGCAGAGGTGTTGATGAATCCTTCAAAGGAGCTGTAGAGAGATGCAGGCACATAATTTGGGTCATTTTATTTTGAAACATTCCCTTCTTGGCAGCAGAGCACTGTCTGCTTTGTGGTTCCTGAAGTTAAGGCAGCCAAATTTATCCAAAAGGTGCAACAACCACAAAATCTCACTTGCCTGCTGGGTCTTTATCTTCTAGAGAAACCACACCAAAGCTGTGTCCCAAAGGGCTTCCATCTGATTTGTCTCTCACGTAGTAAAATGCTAACACCCTTATGCTGCCTTTTGAAAACTGAGAAATGGTAAAATAGTAAAATGAGACTTGTCTCAGTTGAATAATACATTTCAAAGATAGCTTTCAAAATTGCTCTCTACTAACAGTCCATTAACTACTTAGTGCTTTGCCTGAATAAAGGAGTTTAATTCAGGAACTGAGAAGCTAATTTAAATGCAGCACACAAGGATAACAGAAGAAACAGCATTTCAGGAACCAGTATAAGGAAAGTTAAGTACACTTGTGAACAATGAGAGCCTTCCCATTTACAGATTGTAAAGTGCTGTCTTGCCTCCCAGTGGTTTTTTGCGGTGCTTGGTAGCCTTGGCTCTCCAACCTCTGCCTTTGCTCTGGAGGAAGGACAGCTTGGGGTTGGCATCCTTGGTTTGGATGTTCCTCCCTAGAAGAAGCTTGGCTGGTCTGCAAATGTGTGCTTGCTTCTACTGATGTCACTTAGCACCATGCTGACTTTTTGTGCCCTGGTTGCCTTTGTAGTGTTCCCAGGAGTCACTGCAGTGGCACTTCTGGCTGTTCTCTGAAAAGTGAGAAAGCCATAAATGGTCTGAAGAAACTTTTGCCACGCCACTGAGTGCTTTAAAAAGAAAAAATCAGGATGTCAATTTGTCACTATTTTGTACTTTGTAGTTTTAGTGGAGAAGTTTCTCACACCTTAAAAATGAGGTAGCTAGAAGGTAGATGAGGACAGATTCCAGGCTAAAATCTTCTGGTAGTTGTTTGCTTGCTGAAGAATATTTGGGAGAGTTTGTAGTTCTTCAAGAACAACAAGCAATCTTACCTTATTCGGTAACCCAGTACCCCTGTGTCAAATGTTTTTCCCAACTTAAGTTTTATTTTAAAGTCTCTTTCTCAGAGAAACTTTGGTAAGACAGGGAGGTGAAAGCTCTCAATGGTATTTCATAAGCGTAATTTCTTCTTTTCAAATGGCTTTGGTTTATCTGAAAAGACTGCTCTGTGCCTTTTGTTAATGCGCTGGGTTGTATCTTACATATGGAGAGATGATTTTCTCATCTTCAGTGAAAAGCCATGAACAGATGCAGACTGCAAATTTATTTGCTTGGAAAGAATCACATTTGGGCACTTGCAGCAGCTCAAGCTATCTGTAGCCTTTCACGCTGACGTTTCCCCCTTCTGCTGCCCTGTCTAGCCTGCTGTCCTAGACTAATTCTTCAGACCTCAGTCTAAAAATACCACTCTCCAAAAGCCCAAAGACTTGTACACTTGCAGCATTTAAATTGCAATTTATCCTGATTTGCCCATACTTTCAGCCTGTATCTTCTTCGGAGAGCCTCACAGCTGCACGTTTTTTACAGGTGAAAAAGAATCTGAAGTGGGTAAAACATAGCTTGGTTTTAAAAGAATAGTTACCTTTTGGACTTCAGACACAGCAAAGGTTTTGAAAAGCTGAGGTTTGCTTGTCCTCTGTTCATGAGATATAACTCATCAGGGCACAGCTAGTTGTCTCTGTGATTAAGGTATGCACTTAGTGTTTGTGAGTCTTACCCATTTATTTATCTTCAGACTCAGGTTTGTGGTCTGTTTGTTTTTCTTTTGAAAGGAATTGTGTGTTAAAAGAGAAACATCCTTGTGCTGTGGTCTGGAAAAGAGGCAGTTAGTCCAACTCAAGACTAATTTCGCATTTTAATCTGGAGTGGAAAATGTCTCTCCCTAAGAACAAGCACGTTTGCTGTAATTTGTCTATAGATAACCTTGGCAGCAATTTAAAACAAATGCCTGTAGTAAATGACCAGTATAACTCTAATGTGCCCTATAAAGTCTGACACTCTTCAAGAACCAATGCACTTTCCTTGTAAGTTCATTTTATTAGTCAACTAATTCATAAATAAATTAAATTCTACTTGTAGAACATGCTTTCCTTGCATTTATAATTGGTAAAGTAGGAAAACCTCAGCAGAAAAAAAACTTTTCCATTTTCCAGCAAAACTGGATATACAAATTTAATAGATCATACATAAGTAAAGGCAAATGACCTTTTAATAGGATAGCTTTTGTTCTTGTAAGGCTTATTTGAGGCCAGTCCTCTGGCCTCCAGCAAATTATGTATGAAGGGATCTGTAGTAAGAGCCTTCAGGGTAGTATTTGTGTCCAGATTTCATTGTAAGTACCCATGGGATGAAGCAAAGTCATTGGTAATCTGACAGTGAAACTGATGGGGGAGGTGAAGTGTTGGAAGGGGAACTGGAACCCTCACATATGTGAAGAGTGCTCAAGGTGTTTGGAGACTTCTTCTCTTTAAGGAGTATCCCAGTTTGTTGCTGCTGCATGGAGGAGAGACATTCCTGCCACCCCTCTTCCACAGGAGCAGGAATGATGCTGGATGATTGTGGGGCTTGGTCTTATACACTTTGGCCAAGGGAGATGTGAAAGGTGTAGATGTTGGAGGTGAATGAGGTTAGGGTTTGGAAAACCAATCATGTCTTTTTGCCCCACTAAAACCAGCCCTGTGTTAATTCTTTTCCATTTTCCTTTGGCAACAGAAAAGCTTTTGGGAAAGGGAATTGTGTACAGGAAGTCACGAAGCATAAACACAGTTAAATGTAGGTGCTGTTGACATGATTTTGTCTTCAGAGGCAGGTAAAAAAGGAATAAAGTCTTGGCCTGTTTAATTTTCCAGATATTACAGCCTTAATGCCAACAGCATTTTAAATGAGCTTTCTGCGTACAGCTTTGATAGATACAGCATCAATATTTTCATTCTTGATCTCATTCCTCTTACTGTTTTGTTGCCTTCTTCAAGTGCATAACATGCTTATAATTACCATTAAAATTGCCATGAACAGTTATCTGAGTTGCCAAGAACTCGTTTAAAGAGCTAATAATAGGCACCAAGTTGTAACCCTCTAGTAAAATCATAATGCTGCTTGCTTTGAGCAATAAACAAACTGAGATAGCAAAGAATTATAGTTTCCACTTTGATAAACCTTGAAGTGTTTTTCGATAAGGATGATTATTCAGGTACTGTCCAAACATCACTGCTAGAAACACTTATTTTCAAGAAAAACACTTGTGTGGCTAAGAAGCTTTGATGATGAGGCTGCACTTTGAAAGTTTTAGCTTAAGATCTGTTCTACATGACATACCAGCAGTGTGATTTCTGCCATGGTAGCTCAGATCGACTTGTGTAACTAATGTGTTTTGTGCTTATAACAACATTTTATCACTTTAGCTTGTTTGTCTGAGGAAGGAATAGTTTTTGTGCCAATAGTTACATCTGCTGCTACAGCTGCGTCTCCAAGGGGCACGGTGCCCACGTCGCACACTGGTGTTCCTTTACCAGCTCTGTTCTCTTAAGTCAGGTCTATGGAAAGGAGAATCGAGTCTGGGAATGGAGGTATTCCTGTCCTGCTAGTACTTGACTCTGTGAATTATGTATTTTATGCTACAGGTATTTTAATTCCCTGCAAACACCTCTTCTCCCTCCTCTTTGATTGAAAAGCCTTCCTGTTGGTGAGAAAGAGACATTCTCTCCTTTGCTACTCAGTACATGGAGCCCAGTTTGGTTTCTTGTGATGCACAAACTCTTGAGTTTTTCTCTTTATGAACCCTTGACAGCCCATGGGGTTGTACTTTGTTGGACAAAGATGTTTCCTCCAGATATGGAAGGAGCTCACCAGTGTTGAATAGTAGGAGTGCTCTGCCTAGAATGGCACCAAGTAGCTGGAGACAACGTGTTTAGGCTGAGAGCCAAATGCAAAGCTGTATTGTTTAGCTGATTTTTAGACACACAGACACAACTTGAAGGGTGCACGTTTTGACATTTGATGCCAAAAGAAACCCTTGAAAATACCTCGGCAGTTTGCCTCAGTATTATAGAGAGCAGAAAGTACATGAAATATTGTCCTGTTTCAGCTGGTTGCTAGCCTGTAGAAATAAACCTTGAAACCCCCATTTTCTCAGTGCCTAAACCTTCCGAATGGAAAAGGAAAACATTTTGCTCGACAGTTTTTGTTCCATCTAGCTGAAATTTCCCTTCCATGTGTTCATAACCAGACTTGAAATTAAACCTGCTTTTCTACGTGAGGTTGTAGAGCTCTGGAAAAAGCAGGTATCTCAGTTTTCATCCATCCTTCCCTCTCAGTGCTTTACATCTGGAGTTTTTCTGTGTGGTGCTTCTTTCATTTAAAGACTTTCACTGTTGAAAGTTAATACATTGGGATTCTGTTGCCTACAGCAAGCTCTTGCAAGGTTCCTTCTGTGGAGCTGCAGCTACTTGCAGCCACCAAAGTCATATAAAATCAGAGCAGTTGACAGTGTGACTCCTGGTAACTTGCTCCAGAGTCACTCTGGACATGAACCAAAGTCTTCCTGCCATCCCTCTGTGTGTTAAAAGAAGTGGCACTGTTTTGTGTAATTAATAATAAGCTATGCCTCTGCAAAACCAGGGAATTTATAGGATTTATAGCTTTAATTCAGGCTTCTCCCTCATGTGGTACCTACTAGGATGGATGTTAAAATGCTCACGTTTGTCTTGAATATTGTAGTGTGTGAGTGAATTAATAAATGTATGGACTTATTGAATAATAAAAGCCTTTTAAAAAAATTTTTAAGAGAGTTGGAGATTACATAATTGACACATCTCTTCTGAGAGTCCTCAGTTGCCACTTAGTTCTGCCAGAACAGTTGTCTCTGCAGATAAATTAATTTCATGGGCTTTGACCATCATGAAGTAAATCTGGACAATTTTCTTAATGTGGGAGAGGAAGAAATTAGATGTGCTGTTATTGAATTTTGTGAGAGTATCACTTTCCTTCATCAGGTCTTCAAGGGGAAAATGCTGAACGGCTGCCTGTCCCTTCTCTTTGGGGGGGATTTAAAATGGGGGATTTACAGTTGCTTAAAAGTGGTGGTTAGCATTCCCAGAGAAATTCTAAAAGAAAAATTAAAAAAAAAACAAAAAACCAACAAGAAATTCAATCAGAAGTTTCATCAGTAATTAAAATGCCAGGAACAACTTTGAAAAGCTTTGTTTCCATGTAGCTTAAATTCCTAAACCTTCTGTGTATAACTGCGTGTGTATTTGTTGTCTTTGCACAGGGATTTGTGAGCAACAGTTATGAGAGGGTACTGCTTAATGATAAATTGAAAAGATTTTCAGTCCCTCTGAAAACTCAGTTCTGCAGTGATGGTTTTACAGTTGCAGTTTTAAATTAGAGTGGTCAGACTATTAGGATTTATTTTGTACGGGCTTGTCTTCTGCATAGCCATTGCAATTCTTGTTTATAAGAGTGCTGCGTAGCAGGAGAAACTGTGACAATTGTAAATTATGCAACAATAAACACATTAAAGCCTTTGGATTACCCTGCTGCTGGGAGGTTGCGTCCAGCACACATTTAGGAGGGTTTTCTGTATTTGACTTTCTGAAGGAGGTGCCCTAAAATCATGACTTCTAAATCAGAACAAAAAACTTGGCACTGCTTTTCTGAAGTCAGTCCAGATGCATAAAGCAAAGATTTCTACAGTGTCAGCCTTTGAAATCCTTGGAAAAGAAGGTGCAGTATGGGAGAGATTGTTGTTTCATTTTTCCTTGCTTTTTTTTTTTTTTTCCTCTTTAAAAAGTGAGTTGTCAGTCCTTTCATAAACACTTCATGTAAAGTAACTCTGTTACCTAAGTCAGGATGTCAGTACCAAGAGAAGGCTGAACAAATGCAAAGCTCCAGCATGATTTCTTGATTATTTTCAACAGTGTAATGTAAGGAGCTTAGTGATGACCCCATGGTTGTGTAGCAGAGGCTACTGTAGTCTTTGAATTGCTGGAAGGCACAGCTCCATAGCCACTGTGTGAACAAGTTTTAAGTTCAAACAAACAAACAAAAGATATTTCAGGTGAAAAAGGTGAAAACTGCCTTTTAATTGTCAGAAAAGGCAGTTGCCTACAACAGCTGACAATCCAGATACAGGCTGACAAATCACTGCTAAAGGAGGAAAGAAGTGCTTTAGAAATGTTAGGATTTTTCTTGCTTTTAAAATTAGTAAATTCTGAAGAAAAAAAATTGCTAGAACTTGAGATGCAACCTCAAGCATGACAGATGGCACAGTATTTTTTTTTTTTAATTTGAATTACACGTTCCTGTTAATAATTGACCCTTTGCACTGAGACAGTGTCCACCTCTAGGAGGAACCAGGTAAGTCATGCCTCCTCCAAAGGCATCACCTCATTTTACAGTGACATACGAGTAAGATTTGAGTTCTACAAACTGATCTGTGCTTGAAACCCCCTTTCCAGTCCAGTTCCTCCTGCTCTGAGTTTCCCTTGGCACCAGTTCGTTAGTTCAGTCTGCAGAGATGGCTGCGGCTCTGCGCTTCCCAGGAATGCTCCCTGCCTTTGTCACGGGGGGGTTAACTGAAGCTCATTCATCTAAACAGCAGCAGCTGCTTTGAGCCCATCTTGTCTTCTGAGATACACGGAGACATCTCTGGGACATGGTTGAATATGCTTTGCACTAAGAAAGTCTTGATATTGCAGCAAAAAAGATGCTTTTAAATTAGCCTGTTAGTGCTGCACGATGTATCGGCACTGCCTCAGTCTCATTTCTTTAGTCTCTCTCTTCATTCCCTCTGTATTTTTAACTTTTTTCAAGAGATTGCTCATTATGGCTGATTACATTATTTGCAATTTTTTTTTTTTATCTCCTTTGATGCCTATGCTTATGTAAAGGGGCTTGATGATTGTGAATGGTAAGAACGAACAAATGCAGCGGGAATTCAATTGCTATTTTGCTCTCAAGCACAAGTGTTCTTTCTAAATCAAGTCTGGCCACTTACTGTGTCAGTCAGCTATGGTGCTAGAGACTCAGAGAAAGTATTTAATTTACATTTGATTTGAGGGGAATTTCTGCTTGCTTGAGGTGCTCTACTTTTAAGTTTTAGGAATGTGTGATTTTTCAAGTGCTCTGCATGCTTTAAAACAAATTGGGCCACAGTTGATCTTCATCTTGGCTGCAAAATCACATGTAATATGTATACCTGTCACGCTGGCCAGCACTACCCTATCCTCTCAGCAGACAGGGAGTGTCAGGTCATTCATCAGATGTCACACGGGAGTTACTGATGATGGGTGTTTCAGAAACCTTAGAAAACACATCTCTTACTCGTGGAACCATCCGCTTCAGCTGGTACTCACAACTTTAGAATCCATGGTGTGGACCATGGATTATCACCTGATAGTTGGTGACAATTTAAAGTACATCATTGTAATGTCATTTACAACTTGAATAATGAATTCCCATAGCTCTTCTTAAATTTCACATTGTGAGAGGTTTGTGAATGTTTTCTAATAGTTTGACAGAGTCTTCCCACCAGTCCAGCAAATGTTGAGTTGCCACGTCCTGCAGCGATCTCAAGTCATCTCCCCTGCTGCCACCTCCCTGCTTAGCTCCTATGTTCAGCAAATAGTTTGCTGGGGAATCGGTGTGCTAATCTGGCAGAGAAACTATCCCCCAGACCGAAGAGCTTTCTTTTGGATGGGTGTGTTGAAATGAAGTGTGGAGGTTTGGAGACACAGCAGTAGGACGAGCTGCGGCAGCCAACAGTTGGATCGTCTTCGGCTGCCAAAGACCTCAGTCAGGGAAGCACACACACTTCTTTCATGAAGGTTGGCAGTCCCAATCAGGCTATTTCTAAAGAGTTGCCATCAGTGAGGTATTCAGAAGAAAAATGACTGTTCAAAAAATGACTGTGCAAAAAAGCAAAATTTCATCGTACCATGGCTGGGGCACTCAATTGTCAACTTCTTTGCCTCTCTGTATTCAGACAGAGCGAGGTTTCTATGCCCTTGATTCATCACACTTGGCTTGAGAGAGAGCACAACATCTCCAGATATCGGAGAGGCTGATTTTGTAGGGCTTCAATGTCGCTTTTATTCAGTCCCTACTCAATGGAGCTTTGTGTTCATCTCACTCCTAGAGATTGTAACTGCTGCTGTGGAGGCAGAAATAGCCTGAAAATATGGATCATAAAGGATACTGGCAAACTGGTGTTTCTCAAAAATACGACCTGTGCTTAAAACAACAGCAAAATCTTTATTTGACTGTTAAATCATGGCATCTTGCTGTCTTGTGATTTTTGAGCCTCTAAACAAAAGCATAATATACAACAGCTCGCTGTCAGCTCAGGGATTTAAGGCATTGCAAATCTACAGGGGAGAAAAACCTGCCTGCAAAATCAAAAGTCGTTCTGATGAGGCATTGTCCACGAGGACAGCTGTTTGGTGGTAGTGCTGTGGGGAGAGGAACTAAGCTGGTGAGCTGGAGATGGTAGCTAATGTGGAGGATGGAGATGAGAGGGGTGCAAGCTGCATGACCTTGCAATGAACTGAAGCCTTCCTGCAGCTCCACTTCTTAACTTGTAAGTCTCGTCCACAAAAACAAGTGGAAAAGAAAGTTGAGGAGTAGGACACTAATATTCCTGAAAGCTGGCAGAGTTTTCTGCCTTATTGATGATGTGTAGTCTTTCTCTCAGTGTTTTTGTCCAAATATATGCAGTCGCATCTGTTTGCTTGGTGGTTCAGTGTTGGAAACATCCCTCTCTCTGTGACAGCAGGCAGCTTTACGTCCTTTCTAACTCGATTTGGAACTGGAGGGAGAAAGAAGTTGGTCACTTTGCTGTGGGAACTGGCTTTGTAGTCCCAAAATTCATGGATCAATGAAAGCCAGTCTTGAGGGTTGTTGGGACAGTCACGTATGCTGCATGGGAACATCAGACACAAGGGGAATGACTTGAGGAGGGGGAAAAGCTCACAACACAGCTGCAGCTATTGCTACAGAATGACCTGTGTAGGAATGTAGATGGTTGTTTAGTTCAAGGGAGAATGGAATTTCCCCATCTGGTTGAGAAGCACACATGGACAACTCTGAGTTTCTGGTGTTACCAAGCATCTGCTGGCTTGCTGGGATGCTTTTACAGCACATTTACTGGGGGTTTTTGCAGTTTGCCCTGTCTCTGAAAGGACAGTACTTGGTGTTCATCTCACTTCACTTCGTGCTATTTTTATAAGTTTCTGTGTTCAGATTGCTCAGAATAACATGCTTGTCATTCACCTGTCAACTAAGAAACGTAATGTACTTCAGACATCCTTCCCCTGAGAGCAGCTCCAATGAGAGGAATATTTTCAATTACCAAAAAATTCTCTACTGTCCCCTTCCTGTGTTCTTTTAAAAGGCAGGTGTTTTCCAAAGGGACTCTGTTTCAAGATGACCTAGTTAAGGATGCAGGTCAAGGTTTTGGAGTTAAGTGTTTAGCATCACAAAATACTATTCAGATTATGGAGAATTGTGGATGGATCTTCAAGATCACCTGAAGAAGCAAATGTTCTTATTCTATGAACCATGGCACAAATGTGTCTCAGAAACACCTGCCTGATGCTGCAGCCTTTGCCAGGAGGAGAACATTGGGTGGTTTAAGCCAATGCATTCAGATGCAAAACAGCTTGAGCTTTGCAGCCCCCTGCATGCTGTCCATAGGTGAATTGCTTGGTGAGCCTCCAAGTTCTTTTGTGTTGACACCAAGTGGGATATGGAAAAAGATGGAAGCATCCCTCTGCTTACAGCCATCAGAATACTTAATCCTCAGATGCATGGGAGCTGGATTGTTGTTTTCTAATGGTGTGGTTGCTGCTGTTTCACTCAAGTGGGTCTTTTAACTGTTAACTTCAAGTGCTGTCAATAATGTTCTTGTATGTTTTACTGGAGAGAACTTAAATGAATTGGTGGTAACAGTAATTTATCTGTCCAGTTTGAATGATTATGGTTTTATGATCTGATGTATTATGATTTTATGGCTAGAGACGGAGCAGCTGTCATTAGTGCTTTCAAAATTGGTTAGAACTGAACAAATGTGGATGCTTTGTATTTCATAACGGGTTCCTGTTGGAGACAGGTGAAAATTTTCCTACAGAGGGAAATAAAACCCAATTCTAACAGCTGTGTTTGTTTTCTTCACCTCTGCCACAGGTTGCCAACTTGGCCTGTTCCATTTCAAACAACGAAGAAGGTGTGAAATTGGTTCGGATGTCAGCCAGTCAGCTTGAAGCTCTTTGTCCCCAGGTAATGAAGAGTGTGAGAACATAACATGCACCCTAATACGATGAGCAACTGGTTCTGCTTAGGATTTGTTCTGGCTTCTTAGTATCTGTCTGTGGCCTTGCTGCAGAACTTGACTTTTTCCTTAATATATGTTCAGAACGAAATACAGTGTAGGCATCATGACTGAAAAACTTGAAAGTACCTGACAAAATAATTACTAGTACTATTTAATTTTTTTATTTTTTTACATAATAGCTCAGATTTCATTTGGCATGGGTATTCTAGTAGACATTACTGTGAGATAGTAAGCCAGTGAAGCTTCAGGGTTTTACTGTGCATGTTCATAGAGTCCTTTTAGATGGAGAAGACCTTTAAGGTCCTCAAGTCCAATGGTAAACCTGACACTGCCAACCCCTGAACCAGTTCCCTCAGTGCTACATCCACTTCAGGGCACAAATCCCTCCAGGGATAGGGGCTCCACCCCTGCCCTGGGCAGCCTGACAATCCTTTTGGGGAAGAAATTGTTCCCCAGCTCCAACCTAAACCTCCCCTGGCACAACTTGAGTTGTGCCCAAAGTTCCTCTTGTCCCATCCCTTGTTCCTTGGGAGCAGAGCCCGACCCCCCCTGGCTCCAACCTCCTCTCAGGGGGTTCCAGAGAGCCACAAGGTCTCCCCTCAGCCTCCTCTGCTCCAGGATCAACATCACCAGTTCCCTTGTGCTCCAGTCCCTTCCCCAGCTCCATTACCCTTTTCTGGATGTGCTCCAGCCCCTCCATGTCCTTCTTGTCCTCAGGAGCCCAGAGCTGAGCCCATGATGTGAGGTGTGGCTTCACCAGTGCCCAGCACCAGGGGGACAGTCCCTGTCTGCTTCTTCTGGCCACACTATTCCTGGTAGAAGCCAGGATGCTGTTGGCCTTCTTGGCCACCTGGGCATACGCTGGCTCAGAATCAGCTGGCTGTCAGCCAAACCCCACATTTTGCAGGAAGATGTCTAGTGAAGATGCTACTACTGCTCCTGTGTCTGCTGGTTTTTTCTGTCTGAGTAGAATATAAATATGCCAAAAAAATCCTCTCGGTAGAGTAGGATCAGAGGAAGCTGACTATGCTTGAAGAGTTGAAACCTGGCTGAGACTACCTTTTAATTAATACCTTCTTAATGGAAAAAAGGAAATTAAGTTTATAAAAACACTAGACTACCCTCTCCTGTTTTGACAGCCCTGCTGTTTTAAATGTCACCAACTAGATAGCTGGATGAAGGCTACAGTGCACTGTCACTTTATGTAATTTACATTTTTTTAAACTTGACAGGAACACAAACATGACACAACAGGAAATTCAGATCTAAAACATACAAATAAGCTGTTGTTTGGTAACCAGGAGCTAATGGAAAACTCACACTCAAAGAATGACAGAATGGTATTTTATGAAAAGCAGGTGTTTGGGTTCAGGATTTTTTGGAATTTGTTCAGTTTTCCCATAAATATTGGTCCTTTTAAAACCATTGGAAAGGAAAAGACAGATTTACCCCTGTGCTTGCCTCAGCAGGAGAGAATGTTGAGGGAATAGGTGAAAGTGGTGTGAAGAGCCAGGACTATTTTGCCTTTTCTATTACTTTTAAGAGTGCTGTTACTTTCCTAAAGTAACAAACTTGGCTTGATGCAGTTTGTTGGTTTTTTTAATTATCTCCAGTGCTATTAATGTCTCCTGCATGTTGTTCCAGACAAATGCTGGTTCTTCTGAAAAGAATCATTTTAGGAGAGTCAGGTTTTCTTGGAATCTAGATGTTTCTGGTACTTGTCCAAGTCTATGGGGGTGTTTTTCACGTCTCCATTGCTGAAACTTGTGTGCATTTCAAACACTTCTAGCTTTTTTCTTTTCTAGCAACTGCTTATTTTAATAAATCTACTCCTTTGTAAAATAAACAGCATGATAGTCAGTTTGAAAGAATTAATAAGATGAAGTCACCAAGCTAGTCACATCTACTGAAGTGCAGTTGTTAACCTTGAACTTCAGGGATTATGGTCGATACATTTAGCACACGTTGGAAGCTTTGATTATCTATAAATGGACAAGAGCTATAAGTGATGGATTTAGAAAAATCACACTCCTGAACCTCCCAGCCTGCTGCTCAGGTGCTCCACTGTCTTGCCTTAATTTCAGGGTCATCACTGAGAGATTAGTGACACTGTAGATGTTCATAGCACTTGGAAAGAGTGCTTTTAGGTTATGTTACATCTTCTCTGGTTGGTTCTTTAATGCTCTAAGAGTGTTTAAACATGATGTGAAGCCTGGGAGATAATCGGGGCACTTGTCTAAATTGTTTTACAAATGGCATCTGTGGTTTTTCCTGACAATCCAGAGGTTTATCTAACCCAGCTTGTTCTCATCCTCCTCACCACCCTTACTGATCGGTCCCCAACCTTTGATTATTCTAATCTCTGAATGCTTCTAGATGTAAGGAACAGGATAGTGAGGGGTTATTTCCTTTTCCTAAACAATTCTCTTTATTTTTGCAGTTTATTCCTGATGAGGTTTGCAACTGCTTCTTGAATCCTTTTAGATGGCTGTGCTAAACAAACGTGGGAATTAGGCATGAAATACAGATTTGAGCCAACATTCTCTGCCTTTTTATTTTTGATTAGATGGTCTATTTCCAGGAAGATGCTGGATTAGGAATGAGTCAAGTCAATCAGTAATTGCAATATTCTCTGAAACTCCAGTGAAGATGTCAATATCACACTGAAATATGATGTATGAAATTGAATTCAAGGTATTGCTGTGGCTGAAAGGATGAAACTGAAATTTAATGCAGTAAAATCCCCAGGTAACCTCTTAAGTAGCTTAGCTGAGTAGTAGCCATTCTGGGAGTAGGGAACTCCTGGTTAAAGAATGATTTCTGCAGAAATCAATCTGTAGAGTTAATTATAAAAGCTGTATCTCAAATAGAGCAGTTATTTAGTCTCTTGCCATAACCAGCCTATTTGAGCTGGTAGCAGGTATGAGGAGTGGTTAGGGAGAACTAAGAAGCTTTGTTGTTACTGGCAAAGATCACTCGCTGCCAGCATCACCTGTGGGTTCAGACATCCTCAGGTTTGAACTTCATTCTTTGAGGGAAAAAGCAGAAGCAGAAAATTTTTCATCTGAGAAGTCTCAAGGAAAGCAAGCAATTAAATTTGTTTAGTGTGGCTAATGCTACTGGAAATCAGCTCTTCCTCAAGAGTAACATCATCCTTTGTGCTCATGAGTCCCCAGCAAATTAACGCAGAAGTGAATGCAAAGCTAAAGACTTGATGTGTGTAGAATTCCCTTTTGATGGTACAGAAGGAATGTTAAGAAGAGCTGTGCATGTTTTGTAGGAGGCAGCTGGGTGACTTGTGGAGAGCTTGCTTTACTGTGGAGAAATAAGGCAGGTTTTAGGAGGTCACTGGTGGTTTTCTTCATGAATCCTTGACTTACAAGCCTGCCTGAATGCTTGATTTTTTGGTTTTTTTTATTTGGTTTTTTGGTTTGTTTTTTTTTTTTTTTTTTTTTTGGCTGAAAGTCTGTGTTACCAAAGTGAAATAATTGGGCCCAATATTTTGGAGGAGTTACCTGCAGTTCTGCAGCTTGGTGGGGTGGGGAACTGAGCTGTCTGTGGTGGGTGAAGGTGAAGAAACAAAAGTCTTCCATCACTACAGCTAAATGTTAAAAAAATTCATCATAATAATGCCTAAGATGTCTTTCATGATGAAAATGGAAAAGTACTGCTGTGAAATGCTTGGAATAGTTGCCTGTGCCTCCGTTTGCCTAGCACAGTCAGAGGGGGAGGGAGTTTTCTCTGCCTTCTTGATAAATACAGAGCTTGCCAATGGTAAATTGGTGAAAGATTTTGTTTATCTCAATTCAAAAACCTGTATCCTTAATTGTAACTGTGGCTTCTGAGTTCTGTTTTCAAGAAGTCCTTGCTTCAGGAGCCTGCAAAAGCTGTTTTGTAACAGCATTTTGAATTAAAGATGTCTGAGAGCTTAACCAGAGGAGTGTTTCTGATCGTACAAGCTGTAGGTGTTTAGAAAGCAACAGTGAAAATGTCCCAGCACAGCTCTTGAAAGCAAAGAGTATTGCTCCAGCCTTTTGATGTGACAGTCTCTTGTCACTTGCAGCTGCTTTTACCAAGTATATGTTCTTTAAAGCCTCTGTGAACTTCATCTATAGACTTTGATGCAAATTGCAGTCAAGATGGGACTTAAAAAAATTACTGTGGATTAGGATGGATATGAATTAGATTAGTTGGGTATTTGCTTCTGCCAGCAAATCTCTCTTTGCCTGTAAGACTGACCATCCCCTGGATGTCCTTACCCACAGGCAGGGTGGTTGGTGCATCTCACCCTTCCCTGCACAGTCAAGTGAGTGTTGCCCGTTAAACAAGCTCCAGATAATTCTGGGATTAAATGACATTTTTAATAAAAATAAATTGGATCCTCTCGTATTAACATCTTGTTTTAATAATTGCTGTTCCACATCCTTTCATTCCAATTTTGAAATGCTTGAAAAGTAATTTGCTGCTTATAGATTTCTGATGAGGCAGATGGTTGCATATGCTGATCACACCTACTGGCACAGATAGACAAAATACCAAAGCATAAAGAATCCTACATAAAGGTTCCAAATAGCACCAACACTTTTGTTTAAAAGTTGCAGCATCTTAAAGAAACAAACAAAAAAACCCCTGCCATACCCTAAAATCAACCAATCCCAAATGTGACCTGCAGACTTTCTCTCCTGGAGTCCCCAGTTACTGCCAGTTCCTCATGGCTGTCACTTTCCTTGCAGTAAAGACTTAATATCAAGCATTCGTCCTCTTTTTTTCTTCTCTTGGAAAGACTGTCAGATTTTTGGAGTGTAGTGTCTCCAGAATTCTTGGTTCTATCTCCAGCTTGTTTGACTAATTACAGGTGCTTGAAGCCTTTTATTGGCACTGAGTAGAAATCCTTGAACAAGAAGAACCTTGAACACTTGGGTTGCAGTGTTGTATCATGCAGGCTTGATGTGAAGACAAGCCAACACAGGACAGGTGTGTCCATCAGGGAACCAGTAGCAGAGACTCCAGCAGTTACTGATGTTAAGAAGAAAAGGGGGTTGAGTTCTGTAGCAGAAGGTATGTGAATGTGCAAGGACCCTGGGTTTTCCCTGCAGGCACAGTGTGATCTCTGAGTGCAGTCGCAGAAAAGCTTCTAGAAAAGACAGAGGAACCCCCAGAGCTGCAGCAAAATGCAAAACGAAGCAGCACAAATGGACACCAAAACAAATGGCCCCAAAGTTCTTGCAGCTGCAGCAGTGAGTTGTACTATTGATATCAGCTACAAATAAAAATGCTTTTCCCATATCAGATAGGATAATTATCTGCATGCAAATAGTGAATAACTTTGACTGTCATACATGCTAAACTGGAAGAGGTCGTGTGATTCCAGCTGAAGTGTGTGCCTGTGGGTCATTGTAGCACTGTAGCAATGGGAAAGTCCCTGCAGAGGTGCCTGCAGTCACTCTCTGCTTAACTTGCAGGAGAGGAAAGTGCTCGAAGGACTTTTGTATATTGGAGCAAAGTACTGGAAATCAAAGGAATCTTCTTTGGGTGTATCAGGCTCTGTACACTTGCTGCTCACTGTCATTACAGCTGGAGAAAGTGCTAAACAATTTCTGTGTGTTGTGCTTCCAGGCATCTTGGCTCGTAAGAGCCTGCAGAGTGCTTTTTGCTGTACTGAAGTCTGTAGAGGGTTAGCCCATGTAGATATGTGTATGAGAACCTGGCCTTGGATGTAACTGGAAGCAACTTAGATGTCTTGTTTATGAACCCTTTTTCTACTTGGAGCAAAATACAATTAGGAGCAGGGAAGGGCATATTAGTAGGGTGAACACTGGAGGTAGCTTTGGCATCTGATATATGTAGAATAAAATTATCAGCAGCTTCCTACAATCTGCCTGTAAGCAAGTGATGCTGTTCATAATAGAGAAAAACACAGGTGCTAAAATCTCTCTGAGCAAGGGGCTGGGCTCAGCTGGTATGTGGCAGCTTTGATGGTAAGGTCATGAATTCCTTTGCTGATTTTTGGGAAAGCTGCAATCCAAAAATCACGCTTCTGCTTTCCAACTTGCTTTCCCTTGTTCACTCTTGGATCTTCTCCCCAAGGCAAACTTGATCCTGTTGTCTGCTTGTCAAGTTCCTTTTCACCCACTTCAGAATAAAACTGATTTTCACATCCCATCTGGGGCTTAGTTTGTGTTTTCTCATTTGCCTCCACCCCTGAGATGAGGGCTGGGTGCTCGTTTTACTAGCTTTTTTAATTCATTTTTTTAAAGGCAAAATATGCTGAATTTGAAGGTCATGGAGCTACTTTCCAACTCATTACCCAAATGCCACAAGGAAGCTGCTAAATGAAGATCTTTATTTTTAAACAAACAAGTGAGTTGTTCAGGAATAGCAGCAACTTTGGCCATAGAGCAAATGGTCTGTAGAGGGGAAAGGGGAGAGGACTGTTTGTTTTAGAGTTCTTAAAAGTGAAACCCCTTCTTATTGTGGCACAGTATCATCCTAAAACCCCTACTATGGGAAACGGGGCAAAGCTAAACCAGCTTCAGAAAGAACAGTTGGCTGTAAAAAGCAAAAAGTCCCTCTCAAAAAGACTGAGGTAGAAAATAAGAAGTACTTACAGGCATGGAGAGAGTTGTGTGGCTGCCAAACTACATTAAGATACAACAGGTCAGGATTTCAATGCAAAATGAATAGGTGATGGTTTCCATCTCCCAAGTCCTGACTCTTCTTTGGCTGTGCAACATCACCACGTGTAAACCTCCATCAGCCTTCCAGATGAAGTGCTATAGAGGTGAGACTGGAAGCCATCCTAAATTAAGCCTAAAATAATTAATTCTGGCTGACCCAATGGCTTTAATTTAGCAGCAAAAATATCTAAAGTTAAGGTGTTTTCTGTCCTGAATTAGCTATGCTTGTAAGAGAGCTTCTGGGAAACGTAGGCACAGTTTTGTAACCCAGGCAGATGTCACTCATCAGGGAACACAGGAGAGTCCTGCCCTGCCAAGGGATAAATCTATAAATCCTGTCCAACATCTTTAGTTCCAGTAGGGGAAAAAAAACAAATTACAAAGTAGGTTCCTCCCATGGAAGAGGCTACAGTGTACAAATTGAGACATCAGATGCAAATCTTTTGAATCCTAAGGTGCCAAGTCCTGGCTCCTGCCACGGGAAGCTGTGAGGTGGAGCAGAGTGACTCCAAGGAAGTGGCTGGAACCAGGGTATCGAGTGTTGGGCTGCCTGACTGGAGCACTGCAATTGCTGCATGAAACAAAGAGCCGATAAAAATAGTGTATTTTCTTGCCATGCTTCATTTCCTTCTGGATAGTCTCAAAATGTCCCTGTTTGATTCTTTTCTTTGTATGACTTCAGTGAGTCATTGTGATCACAGTGCTCTGGCAGCATTTTGAAAAGCTCTGAAATACAGAATATTTCCCTGAAGTCGCTGAATGTTTTACATGGATGCAGCTAGGTTTCAGGTTGTCTGGCCATCTTCTTCCTGTTTTTTGTATTTTATATATACCTCCTTCCTGTAAGTGTTACTCAGATTCTTTAAATTAATAACCCAATCCTTTTTGGAGAAGCAATCAGTCCCTCCTCCACATGAGTGTTCATTTTTAGATAGTAATCAAATCATAGTCC
Source organism: Calypte anna (assembly GCF_003957555.1). NCBI lineage: Eukaryota > Metazoa > Chordata > Aves > Apodiformes > Trochilidae > Calypte > Calypte anna. Next base: position 650,587 of record NC_044259.1, on the reverse strand, counting down.
TGCTACATACACAGACTATTTAGGACCAGCATCCCTGTCCTTTTCCCATGTCTATCTAAGCATCTGTTCAAAAAGATATTGGTCATTTTCTGTTGGATACCAGGCAGCACATAAGAGCATGTTTATTTGAATAGATCATTTGCAGGGCTTGGAGACTGCCCCAAGCAGGTGTGTGAGACAGGTCCAGGTAAATGCTAAGCTGTATGGAGTTGGCAGAGTGAAGGGGCTGATCACCCCTGCTAAGATGTTGGAACCACTTTGCACATGGAGATAGGGTATGCACCCCAGATAAGGACTGTTGAGCTGCATCTCCTGCCTTGCATTTTTTCCCAGGTGCACACATACCTGGATGGGTTCCCTCAGCTGTAGTTTAGTGCCACAGGGACATGATAGCCTTGGCCTCCCCTCCTCCCCAGGTTGTCCTGATCTCCTGTGCAAGCTCTGAAGGGAGATCTTGCACGCTGGCTTTGCTTGGATGGGGCTTAAAAATACATTTGCCTTGGCCCTGCATTTTTATTTTTCTGTTGTAGAGTACAAAATAATTTCCTTTGTTTCAGCTGGACAAACTGCCTGTTGGGTGGTGCAGCTTGTGCCTCCTGCATTTGGATTTGGTGAGGGTGCCCTGTGTGAGTCTCTTGCAGAGCCCTCTGTCTGTGACAGCTCTTCCCTTAGCTCTGCAGAGCTGCTCACCGGGGGCATCTGGGGTCAGCTGTGTGCTGGTGACAAAGGTGAATTGTTCACACAGCTGCTGCTGTCCAGACCTCCATCATGGGGGGACCATACGTTCACACAGGCTGTACATTCCTTCAGTATTAACACTGACCTGACTCTGGGCTGGAAGGATCTTTCCATATCTGATACCAGCCAAGGTATCTAGAAAAGAACCAGAGAAACTGTCTTGGCCTTCAGTATCACCATCTTTTCTCTCTCAGTAGTTATGGTTACTAGCAGGATAGAAGCTGAGAGCAGGTTTCTGGCGCACTGTCTGCTTTTCCCCTTTTTTTTCCAGAACGCTTATTATTTGGATAAACAAAGCTTGGATAAAGCTTTGGATATCTAGAGTTTGATTGCATCCATCAGACTGGGGCAAGAAGTGTCAGCTAGACTTAAGAGGTAGGACTCTTGAGCAGGTTCCCTTTCTGGAACCTCTGTTTCAGTTTGAGTTTACATTTTTAAACATCATTTCTTGGGTGTTGCAAGGCTTTTTGGACTTGAAGATCATGGTCTTCATGAGCAGTGTGGCTGGCAGCAGGTTTCTCTCTGAAAGGAAATCCTGATTCCTGCAGGTGCCTGTACCAAAAGTGTGACTTTATCTGGTGTGAAGAAGGGCAAGCACCAGGGGACACCCATATTCTTCTTCATGAAGGGCAGAGGCACTGTTGTTATTGCAGTAGTTCCAAGGTGTCCCGTCTGGGTCTCCTGAGCAGCTCATCCCAAATGGTTTCTTGCATCTGTCTCTGTTATCAGACTCATTGAGCTTATTTTGGTTGCAACCCAAAGTTGTGGCCTCCCTCTCCAGAGGCAGGGTGGTGGCCTGGAGAACGTGCTGTGGGTTTGCCTCAGTCGCTGCTGATTTCCATCATCCCATGGGTGAATCAGCCTTCTTCTGTCTGATTCATTCCGTGCCATTGTGATACGTTTGACATCGCCATCGTTTCCATCTTTAGGGTGTTAGATAGTTTTTCTAACACTTTGTGACACTTTTAAATGAAGTGGGTAGAGAAAGTAGATTTTGGGAAATCAGGAGCATCTGGCGCTCACATGTTTTGTTCAACAACTTTGTGAAATTAATACCATCCTAAAGTAAGGAGAAAAATTACACATTGAACTTATAAGTTCATTAGTTCTAACTCTCAGGTGCTTGAAAACAAAGTTAGGATTGTCATGTCTGGCTGGCCACAGATGGTTTCTTATCCCTGACGTGTTCCAAGGCCATTCTGCTGGGGCATAGTGCAGCAAGAACAAGAGCAAGGGGTTGAGACTGCTTTCTTCCCTCATCCAAAGAAGCTTTTTTGGTCATTTAGGTGACCAGTTAATTGGCACAACATAAACTTTGATATCTATTTGTGTGCATGGCATTTGCTCTGTTTAGAAAAACAAGGATCTGGAGTAAATTAGTCCAAGAATACTTGGAAGGAAATTCAGGAGAAGCATCAAGTAGTACTGTGTCCTCCTGTTCCCTGGCTAATCTAGCTCTTCCAACCATAACAGGAATTTTAAGGTACTATAGCAATTGCCAGCAAGGTACAGAGTAAAGCTTTAAGGGAAAAAAAAAAGATAAATACAAAATTAATCTTTAATTTTGCATTTGCATGTTGTTTCTACTTCAGACTGTGTAAGATTAATCTTTTTTTTGACCTTTTTTCTCAGGGTCTGGCAAGTAGCTTAGGAAACGCTGCATCCAGTGTACTAAATGTCATCCTGTCTGAAATACTTAACAGCACAACTTGCTCTCAGAAAGCAACACATTCTTAACACCACCTGTTAAAGGAAGGCGAGACCAACTCACCTGAATACTTGCCAAATGTTTCTACTTGTAATAAGTAACCGTAATAAACGTGGAAGCAGCTATGAGTTGGATGTGAGAGCAGCAGAATAAACATTTGTGTTTAAACACCAAGTTCCCAGCAACTTACTAAGCTTGCTTTGTTTGCTGTTGAGTTCATTGGATAAACACATGGGAAGGAATCGTTTCGTTAAGGGTAACTTTTTAAAACCCTGATGTGTTCTGCAGGTCATTAATGCTGCTCTGGCTCTGGCTGCTAAACCCCAAAGCAAGCTGGCTCAGGAGAACATGGATCTCTTCAAAGAGCAGTGGGAGAAGCAAGTCCGTGTGCTGACGGATGCTGTGGATGACATCACTTCCATCGATGACTTCTTGGCCGTATCAGGTAACCAGGACTTCCATCTCAGGAATAATCCTTCCCATAACCAAGTTTATTCCTGGAAAGGGGTGGTTTCTACACGTTTTGTGGAGTCTTCTGGGGTTTTTGGAAGGGATGGTGTTGGTACGTGTCACCTGGCAAGTGTCATTTTCTGCGAAGTGAGGTGTGAAAATAGAGCAGGAGCTGTTGGTGGGAGGGGAAAGAGGTATTTTGGTAGCATGCAAACAGTGATAGTTCAGCTCAGCAGGTACCCTAGAATGCTGTCACTGTGCTTATGGTATGTGTGTTCATCAATGTATATATTTACACAGCAGCAGACAGATCAGCTTGAACATTGCAGGAGACACTTTGTGTCTCAAGATCTTGGGTTGCCCGCTGGGCTCCCAGTGAGCTGCCATGTACCTGCTGTTGACAGACCAACCCAGTAACCTAGAGCAAACATGTTTATGTTGAAGTTATGAACTAAACAAAAAAGAGAGTCCCCTCAGGCTCTCCTGTGTAAACAAAACAATATCAGACCATGGTTGTATGAGGTAATTAAATAAAATTGTTCCTACAGAAAATGCTCTGTGAATATTTTTAACTGTGGCAGCTTTAGTGAAGTTTTTAAAATTTTTATACAAGATGAAAAGATTGTAACAGATTAATAATTCCATTAGGCAAAGTGCTTGCTAAAATAATCTGTTTTATCAATGTCATTGATAAAGATTCACTGTCAGTTGCTGGGACCTGCCAATGAGGGGGATGTTTTTCTTTCCACATCCTCCAATCCTGCTCTAGTCAAAGGACATGGTGATAAAACCACCTGAACTGTGTCTGCAATAGTGTTAAAAAATTACCACTGTGAACTGTGGGTCTGATTTTCCTGATGTAAACAGACTTGGGCATCTCAGGTGACCTAAAAACTCTGGTTGTAAGGAGGGATTTCACAGGAAGATGCATGGCATCAGAGATGCTAGGTGAACACACCTAGAAAATTTAGGTAACAACTTTCAGGCCTCAATGAAAAGACCATATTTATTTTTAAATATTAATACTAACATTGCAATATAAAAAATAGGAGTAAAACCAACCAAGAAAGCCCCAACCCCACGTAATGATTCTGTGGTGAGTCACCTCTGTTATTGTGCATGTTGTATTGTGATTCTGTGGGTTCTGAATTCAGATTTCTTTGCAATGAGTTAGCATAAACTTCTGAGGCAGTTGAGCATCCTCATTCTTTGTATCTGTCTGTCTGCTCAGCCTTGCAGCCGTGGTTGAAATTGCCCAGCTGCCAGGAGCCTATTTCTGGGGAAATATATTTAGAGAGAATTGCGTGCTGAAGTTCGTGGCTCTGCTTTGAGTTTGCCTACAAGAGTAAAAAACATTTCAAAGAGAAAAAGCTGTTAGTCTGTGAAAAAGCAGCCTGTACAGAGCTGCCTTATGCTGATTCCCCAACAAGGGTGGCTCAGAATGGGTTGAGCCCCTGCAACTGAGTGGGCTCCATCCTTGTGGAGGTCGTTTGAGGGGACTGGGTATGGTGTTGGCCCATTGCTGAGCTGCTCTGAAGAGTTTCAAGGGCTTGACAGTAAGGGACAGTGACAGCTTTTCTGTGGCAGGGACCGGTTGATTCAGGAGAGAGCTCACCTCAAATGCATGTTTACCACCAAAATGATGCCACAGCAGTGCCATAGTCTGAGACTACTCAAGATGCTGCAAATATTTGTATGTGCTGGCTTATCAGAGAGATGTTAGAATAATATTAAAGCAATAGATATTGCTTTGAATATTAGTTTTTAGAACGTTGAATAATGTTTTTCCATATAAATGCCACAACTCTGATTCTCTGCTGAAACTCTAAACATCTCTTTGGATAAAGTTGTGAAGGGTTATTAGGATGTTTGTGCCTTGTAGGATTTGTATCAGCTCCTAGCAGGGATGTAAGTAGAATTAAAGAGTGTTCTTGTGGGTCTGTGTGTGTTTGTGGATATATATATGTGTGTGTGTGTTAGTGTATGTATATATTAAAAACATCACATTTCTACTGTGTGTTGTGCTGTCCAGCATGAAGTTCAGGCTTCATTGTTCATCTTGTGCTGAAGAATTGTATTAATTATGCACAAGTAAAGGCTTGATGAACGAGATGTTTGGGTTAGAGAATAGCAGAGTATCTCACAAAAATATGGACACTGAAAATGGAGAGTGTTGCAGATGAGCTTGTCAGTGACAACATTTTATGAAGGGCATAGCACAGGAAGGGCCCTGTTGAGCTAGGACAACTGTCTGGTGGTGGGTAATTGTCAGTCCATGGAAGATTAATGAAAGAACAGTCCTGTAGACTGAAGACCTTTTCTATACACTCCCAGCCAGGACAGACTTGCAGCTCAGGGAGCTCCAGCATCAGAAGTGCTCTACCTACTCTACAGTCCTTGACAGCTTCTTCTCATTTAAGCTTGTCTTAGTTTCTCTTTTGACTATTATAAACCTCTGGCATCTCCTGTGCAAAATTCACAGCTTCACTCTGCTCTGTGTGAAGGACCTCCTTGTTATTCCAGTACTGCCTATTTGCTTCATTTGATGCCCCTAGTTGTAGTAGAAGGTGGGTCAAGAGGTTTTTTTTCCCTGTTCTTTTTCTTGTAAGTGTACAGACTTCAGTCATACACTTAGTCAGTCATCTCTTGCTTGACTGCAGAGTCAGTCTTTGCCTGTTTCATTATTCCTCATTTCAAAGCTCTTCTTCTGTACTTTCTGTAATTCTTATCCCTCTTGTCAGTGTCTCCCCTAAGCACTCTGAGTGTGTTTGTGTGCCCACTGTCTCTGTTCTTTAGAGCAGTTGCTGATAGCACCATGTAATTGTCAAATTCAATGCTCTGAAATTACCCGGATCTCCTTTGAAATCCTCTGAAAAAATAATTCCATTTGCTCCTTTCTGTTCCTCTGCTGCTGACAGAGGTTTAGGCAGGAGACTGCCCATCACTGACAAGCTATTTTGTCTTAAGAGCCTCCAGATGGATGTTGCTTGGGCCTGGTGATTGTCCTCCTTCAGGACAAGATGAACACTGTACATGTGAGTGTGTGAACACTTGAGTATCTGTTCTGTAACCATGTCTGCTGACACTGCTGCTTGACCTGGTTCTTTCAGACTCCCTTGTCAAGAGGTGGTCCAGTGTAGAAATTGTTTGAAGACCTTCCACCACTGACACAACAGAGAAGCAGAGTTATATTTTTGCATCTCTGGCTTTATATCCTTACTGATTCTCTGAGGTTTTGCTCTCCTGTCACCCCCAGGCTCCCTTGCAGGCATCTTGGGGTGTTGGAAAACAATTCCTTAATCCCTTCTAAAGGAGAGGTGGGTGAAGGTGGAAACTGGGGATGGATTGAGGCTTGACACTTGTGGGGAGGGCTTTGAATTCTGTTAGCTATTCATATTTTCTTGTTTACTCTAAAAATAATTTCTAATGGAAAAGCATCATTCCTCTTCCCCCATTGCCAAACCACACCATTTTTTTTCCCTATGAGGAAAAATGGGTGAGATGTGTTTGCTGTTGCCTGTGTTACATTCTGTGTTGTGTTCTATTGCTGGGAGGTTTTTCTCCAGCTCAGCAGCAGGGAGGCTGGGAGCTTTGATACAGGACAGCGTGATCACAGCCCTGAAGGTACTGGTGAACCCACCTGCACATCAGCATTTCTTGGGCTCTGCCACTCTGGCCTCAGCAGATGGCATTTTGTGCCAGGCACTTGTGGTCCGTGTGCCTGCAGGACAGGTAGCGGTGTGTGTATGTACAAGCACCCAGAACAGTGTCAAATCTGATTTGTTACCATCCAACTGGAGAGGATAAATGGAGTGGATGCACCTGACAGTCCCAGTCTGCCCCATGAGGGATTATCTTTCCATAGAAGCACCTTCCTGGCAACTTTGCATCTGCAAGAGGCATTAAATGATCAGCAAGCGTTTAAATGTTCCATCCTCGTTTTGTCCATGGCTTTTATTAAAGTTCACATGATCCAAAGAGGCTTTTAAATTGTCTGTGGCTTAATTTATTCATTAAGGAATTCAAGCAATAAACAGCCTGTGTGTTGGCCTGACGCCGTTCTCTGACTGCTGCAACCTGCAGGGCTGTCTGTCTCTTCCTTTCAACACCGAAACTTGGTGCTTCTCGCTGAAGCTCTTGTACCTTGGCTGCCTGCTCACTGACTTGTCAAATCACTAATGAACCTGAGCTTCTCTCTCCTGGGGCCACATTCTGCCCTCAGCTGAACTTGTTCAAGCTGAGTTACTTCAGAGGTGTTTCACAAGTGTATTGTTTTGCCCAGGCTGCTTACAGAACTTTCACAATATTGAACCTGGCTTTGTTAATTTTATGTAAATTAAGTGCAGCTCTTCCAGCAGCAATCTTTTCAACCCCTTTGTACAATTTCTCTATCAGTCATCTCAATGGGCTGCTTGTCTCTACAAACTCTTGCAAAAAGGCTCTTTTACTACCTGTAGAGGGAATAAAAGCCACTTCAGTGGTATGGACTGGCAGTGTAGCACAATGAAGTCAATGGTAAGTAACGCTGGAAACCATTTTAAGTGACAGAGCAGAAATGTTTCCAATTTGGTTTCTTAGCAAGCTGCCCAAATGATGATGTTGGATGCCAGTGTCAAGGTGCTGGCACTGATAAATTAAAGAGGTTTCTACCAGAGTTTGGAAGACCTTTTGGGTATTGTTCCCCAAATGAGGATCCCAACCTTTTTAGCCATCTTCAGTCATCTCTAGAAGGTTTTTAATCACTATGTCCCTCCTGAACTTGATAAATGGGGGGGAATACATCTATTTAAAACCAAAAACACGTATTCTAGAAGTAAATTGCAAACACAGGTCTTGGTTTTCTCTATTTTCTTAAGAGGCAATGAGTGCTTTGTAGCTTGGCACACTTTGTGCATAAATCACCATGCGTGTTATGTGCCTTAAGGTTCAGTGGTGGCCTAAGAGTTGAGTTTTCTCTGATGGTGTGTGTGTGGCTGTAGGAAAACACAGTGTAGGGAGCCAGGAATGTTCAACAGGTGCCCTGACTGTTCAAAGACAGAGCAGATTAGGTGTGGCACTGGGGATGGTGCCTCATCACCCCATGCATGTGGAATGATGGGGGAGTGGCTTCTAAATATTGGAATAAGGGTTTTGACAGTCCAGGGGAGGAATATGGAAAGAAACACACTGGGGGAGAATTCAGCTGAATTCAGCTTTTCTGCTGGGTAAAATTGAGTACAGACGGGAGGCAAGAAGTAGTTTGGATGCCAAGAGGTGAACAGGATGGTTCTTTGACACTTGGTTTGGAAGGGCAGCTGGTTGCTGATCACAGAAAGTCTTAAAGTCAGTGCTTTACAGCATCTCCCTGGAGGTTTTTATAGAGCAACTGAGGCATTGCAATTCCAGTGACTGCAGCAGAAAGAAGATACTAATATCTAAAACCTTCTTCTTTTACCACCAGAGAATCATATTTTGGAAGATGTAAACAAATGTGTCATTGCTCTCCAAGAAAAAGATGTTGATGGTTTAGACCGCACAGCTGGTGCAATTCGAGGACGTGCTGCCAGAGTCATTCATGTTGTCACTTCAGAAATGGATAACTACGAACCTGGAGTCTACACTGAGAAGGTGTTGGAAGCCACAAAGTTACTGTCCAACACAGGTAAGAGTTGGTTACTCCCAAAATTCCTGAATTCATTGTCCTTGCAAGTGTACAGGTCACCCAGTACTGGTGTACCTGGATCTATTAAAGACTCTATTAACAAACTGTAATGAAAATTAGCAGGAGTTGCATGCTGAGCTGTTGCAAAATGAGAAGTGTAATTTTGCTCTGTTGATTGGCTTTAAAACTCGTCAGTGCCCAAGGTCTCCCTGAATGTGTTTGCTGTCACCAGCTGAGATGGAGAAAGCTGCCACACCAGAAACTGAGTCCCAAACTGTGAGTCAGGGCTTGGAAGTGATGCTGATTATCCAGTACCAGGCTCTGGCAGTGTTCAGGATCCAGAAAAGAAGGTTTCTGCCACGTTGGCACAGACAGATAAATTTTCTGTAATCATTTAAAGTCTATTTTGTTAAAATAGTTTTCTAACTTGCTAAAGAAACGTTGCAGGCTGTAGTGACCCATCCCTAAAGAGGGAATCACAGTGTTGGCTGTGAGCTGGTTACTAACATCCATATGGGGCAAGAAATGATTCTGCTGGAGTGAGTGCTGTGTCAACTCTTAGTTGTTGTTTTTGCTTTAATTACAACTTTGCTCAAGAATCAGGGGTGACACTGAAGAAACAGGCTGTAAATAAATGGTTGTGTGATGTTCTTCCTGGGGTGCAGTGAGTCACTGAAGTACAGCAGTGCAACCTGCCCTTTTCCACTGCCTTAAACTTGTGCTTTGTGGAGGTAATACTGGGGGGTTTTTCCCCACAAAGAATAGGTACAAATCTAAAGAATATTAAACAAGTGCTTAATATTTTATCCCATAATTTCTAACTGCTTCCTCAGGTGTTTTTCCCTTGTCTGCTAGCAGGCTGTGATAGACCTTTCATTGTCTAAGGGGAAAACAACCGACCCAGACAGCAGAAGAATAAACAGAAGCTGACGTGGACGTGAGACCCAAGCTACGGCTGGGGTGTAACAAATGTTTTGCGTTTAAATGAAACCACTGCCCAGTTTTCAGTGCTGGTTAAGGACACCCCCTTAAGGGGTGTTAAGGACACAGGTCTTTGATGGCAGTATGTAGCAGAAAAGGGCAACGGGGTGGACACTGACAGTTATTTTGTGTTCCTCACTCAGTTATGCCACGGTTTACCGAGCAAGTAGAAGCTGCAGTGGAGGCGCTGAGCTCGGACCCTGCTCAGCCGATGGACGAGAACGAATTCATCGACGCGTCCCGCCTGGTGTACGACGGGATACGGGACATCAGGAAAGCTGTGCTGATGATCCGGGTGAGCAGCAGGGCCTTGCTCCAACAGTTTGCTGCTTCCCTGCTCCCTCTGCCCCCTCCCTTCCCTCCAGCTGGAACCCACGGGTTTGATTGCGAGCAGCCAGCGTGAGATTTCCCTTTAGCTCCTGTTAGCGTTCCGGAGCTTGGAAGTGGCTGAGCAGTCCGTGGAGTACATCAGAAGTATTTTTTTCTTCAAATTCATTAAGCAGATCTGAGCATCACTGAGAAGCCAGAATTGTGATGCTAAATACCCTTCAAGCAGCTTTTGTAACATCATGTTAATGCCTTGCTCGTTAATGTGCTAAAATCAGTGACCTTTGATTTCATGACAGCAAGTGGGTTCTTAACTACAGACGCCTTTTGATGGTTTGAGAGCTCAGAAATAAAAGCTGATGGCTCTTCATTAAATAAATTTTGAGAATTAATGCTGGTTAGTCAAAAACAGGTTGAGGTGAGTTCAGTCTGTAGTCCCTAGAGCATGTAATTTGTTAATTGGCTAACCTGGGTAAACAGGGACCGGGTCATAGAGGCTTTGTTTTTCCAAAGCTTTTTTTGTGAGTGGTACCTGGAAGTCCTGATTTCTGGTAGGTCAGGCAGCACTAGTCTGGAAGGAGGCGTGTGGGGAAGGTGTGGAGGATTCCTGCAGTTGTCTGGAAGGACACAGAGAAGAAAGCTCTGGTTGAGGCTGACCTCTGGGCTTGTCTTTTGAATCTCTTAGTGTGGTAAAACCAGGCAGGAGCCAATTGCAGAAAAAAACATGCATAAGGGTTTTATAGAATCATAGAATGGTTTGGGTTGGAAGGGACCTTAAAGATCATCCACTTCAAACCCTTCTGCATGATCAGGGACACGTCCCACTAGACAAGGTTGCTCAAGGCCCCATCCAGTCTTGCTTTCAACACTGCCAGGGAGTGGGCAGCCACAACTTCCTTGGGCAGCCTCTTCCAGTGTCTCACCAGCCTCACATTAAAGAATTTCTTCCTAATGTCCAATCTAAATCTCCCCTCTTCAAGTTTTAACCCATTTCCTTTGTCCTCTCCCTACCCCCCCCGTGTCCAAAGCCCTCCCCCAGCTTTCTTGTAGCCCCTTCAGACATTGGAAGGTTGCTCTGAGCTCACCTGGGAGCCTCCTCTTCTCCAGGCTGAACAACCCCAATCCCTCAGCCTGGCTTCCCAGGGAGCAGCTCAGCCCTCTGAGCATTTCAGGGGCTCTGCTCTGGATCTGTTCCAGGAGCTCTGTGTCCTTCTGATGCTGGGGACTCCAGAACTGGACCCAGCACTGCAGGGGGGGGTCTGAGCAGAGCAGAATAAAGGGGGAGAATCCCCCTTCCTTGACTGCTCTCTGTGTGTCTCTTGATGCCCCCAGGGCCTGGTTGGGTTCTGAGCTGCAACTGCACATTAATGGTTCATGTTGGTTGACCACCACCCCCAAGTCCTACTCCTCAGGGCTGTCCTTTATTCCTTGTCTGTTGTTTTGGATTTTTTTTTCCTTTCCTTGTTAACCCTCTGCCTTGAATGTAAATGCCTTGCAGAGAAACTTCATCTTTCAGAATGGTAACCATGGCAGATGTGTTTTGGTGATGAGTCAATAGGGATGTTCAGCCACAGAATCTATGTGATGATGGTAACCATTGCAATAGTATCTTCCACATCTGCTGAAAGAATTAAATGGCAGAGCAGAAGAAAAGCTGACAAGCACATATGTACTCTCCATACAGTTTTCTTTTGTTTTTTATTTTTCCAAGCTTAAGCTTGGGATTTATAGCCAAGCAATGTTAGATGAAGGTATCAGTGCTTTCCTGCTATGCAAATAAGCTGATTTGCTTCACCTCTCACTGAAGCCCTTGTTCAGGGCAGGAAAGCATGACTACCAGTTCCACATCATCAGTATTCAGCTGAGCTGGCAGTGCCAGGGCTCCTGATGGTGTCACTGATGGCAGGGCTGCAGCAGCTCCCTGGGGACGTGTTGGTGACTTAGCAAAAAGTTGGAAGTGTTAGGATTTGCTGTCCAAAGGGCTGTCGGGTATAGAATGTCTTCAGGATAAGCTTCTCCAGTGCATTAACTCAACCTGGAACCAGAATGGGGATGCTGTAAAGCTTGGCTGGGGCAGATGAGCTGATGTGGTTGAAACTTGGCCTGGGGGCACTTGTTCTTCACAGAGACCAGAAGGAAAAGTCACTCAACCACCTAAAATTCTTGTGTGTTGATGCAGGGTATTTTCACTAGTATCTCATTCAGTCTGTAGGCTGTTAAAGTAAAGCTCTTTCCTCCCTGATCCCCAGGCACCTCACCCTCCAGAGAAGTTTTTGCCCTTGATGCCAGGCTGAAAGGCACAATTACACTGTGTGTACCTCAGGTTGTTTAGGCTTTGGGATGGATGGGCAGAGACAAGGACTTGAGAATTGTAAACCATTTTTAAAGATGAAGCATAAATGTTTTCTTTTTTTTTCTTTTTTAATTTTTAACATATTGATGCACTGAGCTACTTGTTCATAAGTGTCATTATGCTGAATTTAAGGATTCAGTCTGTTCTTCAAGGCATGGAGAGGAGATTATGGCTAAAATACTCTAGGTCTTGATAGTCACCTTTGCTTTTTGGCAACAGTCTTGCATATCCATCTTTATTTTAACTGGATCACAAGTGTGTAAAATTCAAATCATAGAAAAGAAATCTGAAGAGCAAGAATTTTATTTGCATCTTATCTCTTAATTTTATTGAATTTATCAGCGGATTCCTTTGTTGATCCAGCTCTGCCAAATTGTCATGAAGTGCCACTCCAGGCAAAGATGTAGTAGTTTGACAAACATACTGTTTAAACTTGATAAGCTTTATATAAAGTTTGCCAGCTCTAGACTGGCAGTAGCAAAAAATAAATGCCAGGCAAGCAGGAACTAGGTCAGATGTGTTTTGCCTCCAGCATAAAAGCTGGCCCCTACATGCTACAGAATTTCAGATTTTCCTGGGGGATAGGAACCCTAATTCTGATCCATTTTATCTGTTGTTAATTTAGTCAGTGCTTTGATTCATAATTGTTCTAAAGAGGATGTCTGTGGGTTTGAACCAGGCCTTTAAGCTGTGTGTAATTTTAGCTTCAGAATTTCAAGCAAAGCTTTTACACTGAACTGAGTTGCAGAAGAGACTGTTCTGTTTCTTACAACTTCTTTTCCTCCTGTGTTTCAAATGCTGAGTGCATTAGTGTCCTGACAAATGGCAGATGTTTAGTTACTGGTGTGTAATTTGGGGATCCTCATGGTGTTTAACATGAGCAGCCAAGCATCTATAATCACACATGTTCACAAGCTGCATAAAGCCCCCATATTTACCTTTTTGTTGAAAACATTGAGTAATTTTTACCTATTTCCATTCTCTTTGCAATGAGAAGCAATATTCCTGTTGATTTTTTTAGAGCCATGAAATCTGTTGTTTGACTCTGCCTGAATTCTTCTTTCTTCAGACTCCTGAAGAGTTGGATGATTCTGACTTCGAGACTGAGGATTTTGATGTCCGAAGCAGAACAAGTATTCAGACTGAAGATGATCAGCTCATTGCAGGACAGAGTGCAAGGGTAAGGAAGGAATCTGAGTATTCCAAAACTGTCATCCACCTTCAAGAAACAGTTCAACTTGCTTTGAAAATTCAGGTTAAATCTGTGGGGGTGGCAACTGGATCAGAAATCTGGCACGTTTTTCCTTTCTTGTGAAAAGGAGGTTAAGTGAAATGAAGCCCCTATTGGTCTGATGGACATCAGAAGTGTCTGTGTTTTATTTTGAATGTTCTGAAAGATCAGACTCCTTTGGATACTAATGAACAACTTTATACCTTGACATTCCAGAGGTTGTAGCTGCAGCCTCTTGGTTAAGCAGGTGAGCTCCTGCAGGGAGGCACAGGGCAAATCATTCCATTGCAGTTATGTCATATTCAACACAGAAATACTGAGTTTGTGGGAAAGAAATGGATAACTCTGCAGTTCAGGCATTTTTTGCAAAATGTCTTCTTGCATCCCTGTTGCTGTGTGTTTGGGTTCTGAGCATTTAATCAAGACAATGTCAAGAGGACCTCAAAAATTAAATCATTTAAAGTAATGGCCTTTCCTCTGCCTGTTAAAAGTGAAAGCGTGGCTAGGCAGTACGTAATCATTAGTGGGTGAAAACTTAAAATTGGTCCACTGAAGGAAAAACCGGCCTTATCTGTTATTTTTATTTGAAGTGTCCCCTTCTGGATCAATAACAATTTACTCCTGGGAAAGTGCCATGGAAGATTTTTTGGGGAAGGCTCTTTTAGCCTGAAACCAGGCAAGAAGTAGCTGGGCCTTATTTATCAAACTTCTGCCATCTTGGCTTTGGAATTCTCCTGAGAGTATTTTTGATGCTCTCCTTCCTTTTGCACTCTCTATTCCTGCATCCCTCTCTCCCCTTTTATTTAAATGAAGACAGATCTAATTTACCTTGCAGGAGACTTTTTTTTTGCTGAAGACTCCTGGAGGCATGAGCACTCCTAGTATTTATGAAGGCCAGGACACTGAGTCTCAGACAGGCTGTAAAGCTGGTCTAATAGACCTGATTCAGGAGTAAGCACAGGATCTTTATTGGCTCTTTCCTCAGTATGCATGTTTCATCTAGCTTTTTGTGGGGAAGAGTCTCGCAGTATTTCTTCTGTGCATTGCTGAACAATGGAAGGTACCCAAGTGGAACATACTTTTAAAACCCTTAAATTTTGTAAAAAAAAAGCAAATCCATCTTCTTCGTGCAATTTTTCCTTGATGGTTGGTAACGTCTGGGAAACTTCTTCAGTGTCTAATGAGCTTACCATGCAAGTGTCCATGCTTCAGATGTCAGCTTGTCTTTCTGGGCACTCTTTCTTAAGCAAGAGCATAGAATTTGGTTCAAAAGGAAAGGAAACAGTTAATTCTGTGACTGGAATGTTTCAACAAGCTTTCTACAAGCAGTAGTGTAAAGCTAAGTGAGGAAACTCTCTCTTTCAGGCTATCATGGCTCAGCTCCCTCAAGAGCAGAAGGCTAAGATTGCTGAGCAAGTCGCAAGCTTCCAGGAAGAAAAGAGTAAATTGGATGCTGAAGTATCAAAATGGGATGACAGTGGTAATGATATAATTGTCCTGGCCAAACAAATGTGTATGATTATGATGGAAATGACAGACTTCACCAGGTGAGTCTTTTTAATTTGTACACACACCTTCTCTCAGAACTGGCTGGGATGCTGATCTTTCAATGAAACATTTTGCAAGTGCTCTTAAGAGTCTTAACGATTTCCTTTAAGTGTCACCCTACTAAAGCCTGCATATTAGCTCAGAAGATGCATTACTATGCAGTGACTGGGTGCTAATAACTGTTGAAATTGGTTCATAGATGCACAGCAGTTATTGCCTGCCTGTCTTTCTTAAGGGTGATTTTTGTCCCAAGGAATATACGTATATATCTATATGCATATATATATATATATAATTTGTTCGGTTCCTTACAACATTAAATTCTATGGGCTTCTTGATATTGCTGTACTGCAGAAAGAGTTCCTGGTACAGTTATTTGCAGAAGAGAGAGAGAGATTTTGATGCCTTTTGAAATTCATTTACCAGCTTTTATACAACACCATTTTTTTCAGCTTGATGTTCCATTCCATGAGAATTGCAAATCTGTCTTCTCAAATGTTCTCTCTTATCATCATTAGGTTGCTTGAAACACTAAAATTTTTAAGATGTTTTTATTCCTAGATTTAACCTAAATATCGAGAGGGGGTAGGAAGGGGAAACTGCCTTGAAAATGTAGGGGCTGTAATGGTTACAACCTGTCTGTTTCTGTGCAACCTCATTCTTGCAGTTTGGATGAGGAATCGCTTCCAGTACCCTGTGGAACAGAATGAGTAAAGGAATATATAGTTCACTCTTCTGCTTTGCTGGTGCTAAAAGGTAGACTCTGATCTGTTTTGCAGAGGTAAAGGTCCACTGAAAAATACATCAGATGTGATCAGTGCAGCCAAAAAGATTGCAGAGGCTGGGTCAAGAATGGACAAACTGGGACGGACTATTGCTGACCACGTAAGTCACAATTCATTTTCATAAGCCTCCAGCACAAACAAACAAAAGGAGATCTTTTAGTGCTGCAATCATGATGAACAGGAAAAAAAAAGTGTTTTGAGCTTTTTGAAACTGATTTTCTAGATTGGCTGCTGGAAAATTCTAGACTTTTCTCTTGAGCTGCTCTTCTGCCATCCTGAGCAGTGTAAGCAGCTAAACCTGCCCAGCAGTAACACCAGCACCTCCTTGGCTTAAATCAAGCACCTGCCATGTTAAGGTAGCAATGTGCCAGCACTGCCTCATGCCACACAGTGTCCAGGACAGTTTCTCCAGCTGAACAGGACTGAGACTGAATTCGTGTCACTTCTGTCATGCTCAGAACACACCCAGCACTTGCCAAAGCAATGACGTGACTGTGTAGGCAACACCATAATTACTGCACGTGGCCTGTTGCACAACCTCTAATATTGTTTTTGAGACAGCTTTTTAATATTCACGATTTTCAAATACCCTGTAGACTGAATGGTGAGATTGTCAAAGCTCTCTAGTGTTGTTTTCCTGGTCTGGTCAGAGTTGATGAAGACCTTGAGCAAGACCCGTGGTGACCCAAGTATTCTCTATGCTGTCCCAGGCTGTCATGTGTGGTGTTGTGCTATATGTACAAAAGTTAAAAGAATTCTATAGGATTGAATGAGTATGGACCAGCTTGGGGGTTTATGCAATGCATCTGCCTGTCCTAGGCCACTTCAGAAACTGGGCTGGGCCAAGCAAAAACACCTTTGGTCCCATCCCACACCCAAATTGCAAAGAAACATCAGCATTAATAGTAATATTCTGCCTTCAAGAAAGGCCCTGAAATGCAGGTAGGTTAAGTCTGAGGTCATGGACTGAATTTTATTTTGTGCAGCTGGCTTTTCAGTCCTTCTCTGAATGTAAATCCATAATGCAAGGTTTTAAGTAAAACCCTGTGGAAGTAAATCTTTGTAATGCAGATTGCTCTTTAAATGTTGCAGCCAGGGGATGCTGGCTTCACCCCTAATTATTAATGATGCAGTGAGAAATGTGCGATGGAGAGAGAAAGTTGAAAAGTGTTTTTTGAAATGGGTCTCCTTGCTATAGCATTTTGACAACTATTTTTCTGGAAGAATCAGGTGTGCTGCTGCCTTAGGTAAATGAAGCAAGGAGCAGTTTCTGTTATAGATCTCAGGGGATCTTGGGCTGAAGGTTTACAATAGTTGTTTGGGGTTTTTTTATTCACATGTTTTATGCAAACTTGATACACACTTTTCTGCACTGAGCCATTTCAAAATACAGAAGAAAACTAAATGGCTCCTTTTAGTAGAAGGAAGGTCCTTAAAAATGTAAAAGATGAAGCACATGTTTGAAGAGAAATACGAGCTGGACTGTACAGTTAGTCATTTTGACAAGAACAGAGGTGATTTTTTTAAATCTGACTCTGTACTTTACTAATACTTTCAGCTTGCATATTTCATAGGATGTGCTTACATGCTCTTTAGAAACTTGTAGTGATCTGTTAATGCAGAAGTTGCAGGCAGAGGCTGTTCCATGCAACCATTTGGGCAGAGCACTAATGCCTAGCAGGGGCTTTTACCAAATGGATGGGTTTGGATGTCCTGTTCCCTGGTGTGCCCTGGGACACTGGGAGAATCATGACCCTTCGTGTTAGTGTGCCAGGAACTCCTCACTCAGGCAGTTTGTCAGCACATGTCCTTTGAAACCATCAAAGCTGTTATCCAAGGTATTTCACATCTGTTGAAAAGCATCTAGCCATCAGCTGGGGGATTTTCCAGAGGGATCCCATCTTCCACTCGGAGCATCAAGCTGCTTGTTTTGAATGAGGGAATATGAGCAAGTTCTGAGCACAACACAAGGGAAAGTGATTTGCAGCACGACAATGATTCTCCATATTACCATTTTGTTTTCCAGTGCTGAAACACTTAGAAAGCCAAAGAAAAATTCTGTTGCTTTTCCTCTGCTGATGGTGGTGGGAGGTTGTGTCAGTATCCGATCATTACCTTGAAAGGAGCTGGAGGGAGGTGCAGGGATTGCCCAGGAAAAGGCTCTAGCAGTCTCCTGCTGTCAAGTGGTCCATGTGCTGGTGAAGCTGGTCCAAGGATGTTCTCCAGGCAGTGGGTGACAGCTGTCCTGGGTGATGTCTGCTGGCATGCAGTGCCCCTTGCCTGCCCTGCCATGCCTGCTGCTTCCTCTCAATGTCTGGTTTCAGCTTCTGCAGCCAGAGTTGTGCCCAGCTGTTCCACCAGGCTGGTGGGGACGTTTTCTTGTGAATGGTTGTTACAGCAGTGTTCACACCCTGAACTGGAGATACAGTGGGAGGAAGGAGAGTCTCTGGGGTTGCTTACTTACACCTACCAGACACACGGGGATGGGGCTGTGTGCTTGTCTTCTTCAGCACACATGGTGGGAGAGCTCTTCTGGCTTGCTCTGCCCCTTTCCTTTGCAAAAAGAAAGGAAAAGATGATTCTGTTGCTCTGCAGGCTCAGATGGGGCTGAAGAAGGGAATGTGCCTGTGCATTTGCTCTGCCTGGGATGGATCCTAGGTTTGATTTGGAGCAGCCAGCTAAGCTTTTGCCAACAGCCATCACAAAGCCTGCAGCAGCATTTCATCTGGGGGGACTGGGGAGATGGGGTGTCCCCCCACGTTTGTTTTTGTCTACACTGCAGCAATCTGCTGTGACCGTTTTGTGGGGATCCTCCCAAGCCAGCTCTGCAGACAGGGGCTCTTTGTAGCTGTTGTAGGTTAATACAATAATGCAATCTCTCTTAATCGGTGTTGAAATTGTTGCCTTTTGGGTTTTTTGGTTTTTATCCCAGCGTTCCTGCGTAGGAGAAGCCGTGGCTCATCCAGGCATCCGCAGTGCCTTTTGTTGATGTTCTTTTTTATCTTGTGTTACATCTCTCTTCGAACATCATCTGTCTTGGAGCTGAATTCTCTGATCTGCTCACAGAAATAGCATACACACCATAGGATGTGGTTTTCCAGCTCATGTCAGATTGATAGATACAACCAAATAATAATTCCTATTCCGCTGCTTCCCCCACTGATGTTCTGCTGCCTCCTCCACCCATTGGTAAACATGTGGCAGGCTCTTTCCTTGAGTGTCTTTCCTTAAAGGCTTTCCATAAACTCACAGCCCATAAAGCACCTTGAATTGTTCAGCAGGTCCTCCTGACGTGCCCTATTGTGCATTTGTCAACATTCAATTCAATCTGCTGCTGTGCTGCTCATTGCCTTTGTCAGATGAGCTGTTTGGGAGATGGAGAGCGTTTTCCAAAATGGTAATTTCAGCTTTTCATTAGCTCTTTGGCCGATGCTATTTGTGAACTTTCTCTAAAACATCTTGTACTGCTGACTAATATTGATTAGCTTAAAAAATTAACCTGCAAGCTTTGCTGCTTTGTTATTCACGGGTTTCACTTCACTGATGGAAGTAACGTGCCTGCCTAAGAGTTGCAGATACTTAAGGTGTTTCGTTACCTTCCATGGGACTAAGAAGGTGATTCCTGGTAGTTTACAGACTGGCTCAGTTGCCCATCCAGGTATCCTTAGGCTGTGCTCCACAGCCTGATGTACTTGTCCCAGCTTGTAGAGGGTGTTCTGGTGCAGTCTCCTTTCATGCCTTTTATCTACAGGGAGATTTTGGCTCCTGCTTCCATCTTGCAGCTTAAGAGGGAAGGTCTGCCATGAGAATTAGGGCTCAGACCCCACTGCTGACACCAGGGGATTTTTACCTTTCTCTGAAAGGAGAGCAGAGGCAGTGTGGCTGTAAGCAATAAACCTGAGCTTCAGTGAAGCTTTAAGTTGTAAATTGGTGCCATGTTTAAAAGGTTATCCTTCCAAGCATACCAGGTCTATTATGGATCTCCATTTGAGGCCCTGTTGTACGGGATCAGGGTAGGAGATGAGATGGGATCTTGCTGCAAATGGGTGTGTGGAGAAGAGCTGTCCCAGACTGTGCAATCTCAGCAGGGTCTGGTCAGTGGAAAGAGCGAGCAGGAGCTGGGTGAAGAGAAGCTGATGCTGCTTAAAGCAAGACTCTTCTTGTCACAGCTAACACATGAGGCCCCTTTTGGTTTCTGGGGAGTTCTGGGGGCTTGGCTGAAGGCAGTGGGTGCCTGGCTTCTCTGGAACAAGTGGCTGGTTGGCCAGACACCCTGCCTGGGGGGAGCTGAGAGCTGTGTGTCCAGCTGGCCACAGGTTCAGTGAAGCTGTGGGGTCAGGGAGAGCATCTGGATTTTGTAGGTGAGTGTGTGTGTGTGTACAGGGTGCTGGAAAGCCTGCATTTAGAGATCAGGTGCTGTTTGCCAGTCCCTGGGGCTGGAGCTATAAGAAGCTTCTGGGTGGGATTAAGCCGTCTAGGAAGGAGCAGAATCTGCCTTTGGTCTGGCTTTGGTCTACCAGAATGTGACCTGTTAGATCATAATACCCCCTGCATCCCTATTGTGATAGCTTCTGCCATCATTTAAATATCCAGGCTGCTTTAAAACCTTTCCTCTTGGGCACTGTCTGCAGCATGGCCAGTGACATCGGGGTCAGAGCTGGCCAGTGGCCCAAGGGTGCACCCAGTCCAGGAGATGTTTGCTGCCCCGTGCTGGGGTGCAGGCAGCCCTCAGTGCCCTGCTTGTGCTGCTGGCTTTATTCATCAGCAGGCTGCTGGCAAAGGGTTTGTGGAGCTCAGTACAGCTGGAGTGTGCCAGTAGGAGTGAGATGGACCATTACTCCTTGGAGAAGCCATGCTGGCCACCTTGCTCCCTGCTGTTTCTAAAGAGACTGCAGGCCCAGCCTGGGCAGTCAAAGGCTTCCCAGAGCTTTTTTGTCTTATGCTTGCAGCTCCCATTTTGGACTGTGACTGCCCCTCAGCAGGGCTCCTCTTGTTTTGAAATCCAGCATGAGGCTGGTTCATTAATCTTCTCCTTGCTCAGCTCTGCAAAGCAGGGGATGGCCCTTGGTTTCTGCCCAAGCAAACAGCTCTCTGAACTGCACTGCAGTCTCCAGTACCTACCTAGGCTTTCAATTGCAAAGCTGAAAAAGTTACTTTTATCTTACAGATGAGTGCTTCAGCAAGCACTTCAAAAATTTTATTTCATGCCTGGTGAGGAATTTAGTTTCCACACTGCTAAGAAATGGGACCAGAAGTCAGGAAAATATCTATTTTGTTGGATATAATTGAGTAACTGTCAGATTTGTAATTTCCTATCTTAAAATGGTTAGGGTTGGGAATTGAGGCTGTTTTGTAACATCTGCTAGGTGCAACTGGAGATCTTGAATGTCAAATCATTGCTGCTGTGTCCTATACAGTGTCCAGGAAGGATCTTTCGTGGGTAAGAAACCTGCTTTAGAAAGGTTGGGTAGCCTGTCTCTTCTTCTTCCTCTTCCTCCTCCTCCACACAGGGAACTCAAGGGCAGCTGTGCAACTGAAAGGATCCCAACCATTTTGTCCCCTGTGTTCTGATCACCCAATGTTTATTGCTTCAGGGTTTTTTTTATGTATTTATGATGCCCATGAATTGCTCAGTTGTCTTTTGACAGCCAAAGCTCAACAGAAAAGGGGAGTGATCTCCAGAGCACATTTGCTGTTACCAAATGGAGTTGTCTGCTTTGTCCCTGCACGATTTCTGTTCCAGGTTTCATGCTTGCAAAGTAAAACTTCACCTTTGTTTTTTTCCAGTGCCCTGACTCTGCCTGCAAGCAGGACCTCCTGGCATACCTGCAGCGCATCGCTCTCTATTGCCACCAGCTCAACATCTGCAGCAAAGTGAAGGCTGAAGTTCAGAACCTCGGAGGGGAGCTGGTGGTGTCTGGGGTATGTAGGAGCTGTGGCATGTCCAGTTCATTCTAAGCTAAGCTTTTATGTTATATAGACAGGAGATTGCAGAGCATTCAAATTTTAATGGTGTTCTCAGAGGAAGTATTGTTTGAAAAGGGGAAAAGACAGACCTTGATTTTCCTTACCTGGTCACATTTGTAGACTGATCCACTTTACCTTTGTGTCATCTATTGGTTTTCCAGCCTGTTTTTCACTCTAAGTTAAGTCACTTGAAGCAGCATAGGTAAACTTACTCTATGTCTCAGCAGAGCCTTGGAATATGTGGAGATCCTCCAGTGCTCCAGAGGTGTGCTCCAGAGGTGTTAATATTTCAAGCTAGCTGTGCCCTGAGGAGTGCAGGGTTTTAGTGGCTGCTCTGGTTTATGACAGCAGAAAGCTGTGGTAGGCCAGCCTGCTCCCTTCTCCCAACCATCACTTATCAAATAACTTTTTCAGTGTAGTTCATGAAGTGCTTTCTCCTAAGAGGAACCACATGGCAGATATTTTGGGGCAGAGAAGTGGAACTAAACTCTTAATTTCTTTGGCATATTCTTCCTTGTCCTAGACTTGTGTGCTTAATTGCTGATGCTTTTGCCCACCCTTGTCATGACTGAGGTGGGAGGTTTGAAGAAGGGAGAGAAAGGGCTGATAGTCCAGTGTTATCATCTGAATCCTTAAAAGCAAATGAAACAAAAAAACCCCAACATCTTCTGCCATTTATATATTTCAAATGCTTAAACTGGTTAGTACCCAACAAGTTGGAACAAGTGCCTTGGGGAGAGCAGCATCAGAGGAAGGTCCACAGAAGCAGTGGTGGTGATGGACCACACTTGCCCAAGCTCAGCAGCTTTGCAGGGTGGGTTGGGCTCCTCTGCTGCCCCTCCTGCTGCTGCCTGCCCCATGTGCTCCCATTTCCAGCAGAGTGGAACAGAGTGATGAGATGGGATGGAATGTGTGTTGCTGCACATCTCTGTTGTATGCCTGATGTCCTGGTAGCTGGAAGGCTGAAGGCATCATGCTGTCAAGTAGTAGATGTGTCATTATGCAATAATATGTACTCCAGGGTTTTACTGCAATTTTTCAGTGTCTTCAGAATCTACATACCCTTCTGCCATAAATTAGTTACATGAACAGGCTGGCAGCTGTAGTCCTAATCTCCTGCTTTTATCAGTTCTCCATGAGTCTGTCCACTGGGGCTAAATCCTGCCAGCAGTGGTGTTAAGCTGCTATCACATTATCAGATGGAGACCTCTGCCAGTCCAGGGACTTCACCTGTCTAAAAGTAGAACTGTCTTCAACATCCTCCCCCAACCATATCCTGCCAAAATTTTGTGACAGCAGAGCTTATAACTGAGGCCCTAGAAGCTTGCACCCTGAGTAATCTGACAACTCATTTGGAAAAATGCCTCCGTGCTTCCATTGCATTGAATGATTTTTCCTGCTGTGAAGATTCATGGAAAATAGTGGAAGGCAAAGAAAGTGTTTTCCAGTGTGATGACTGAGGCAAGGAAAGCAGATGACAGTGGGTTGCTGGAGGGGGCAGATCTGCTCTGCCATTGTGGTACTAAAAACACAGAGTGATGGAGAGGAAGCCACCAGCACCATAAGAAGAGCAACCAACCTCCTGCTCCATTGATTCTGCTGCTAGGTTAAGCAATGGCTTCAAGGTTTTTTCCTAAAACCTTCCCTAGATGTCTACAGCACTGGAATTTAAGTGGGTAGAGGCAGCTGAGCTTGGCAGAGATGGAGAAATCCTGCCCAAGACAGGAAGCCTGCCCAGTCCATTGGCTCTCACTAGCCAGGGGTCCCACCTGGAGCAGGACTGGTACCCAGAGAAGTGAGGTCCCAGCTGAGGTCACCCCAGGGATCCTCCCTTCTCTTCCACCCTGTCCTCTTTGTGGCTTTTCATCTCTGCCACTTGCTAAGTGTGTTTCTTTTTCTGATTTTCATGCTTTTGTAAATCAGGAACCACGTGGGGAAGGGCTCAGGCCGGGCTGAAGCAGCAGTTGCATTCCTTCATTTCCAGTGCAACTTAATATTCTGAACTGGTTTAAATATTTATTATCGGTGATTTAAGGTATTACCACAGCTTTATTAATTTCATTAGAGAATAAGTGACTGTTAAAGCTTAGTCACAAAAGCAAACAGCAGCATACAAACATTTCCCATTGCTATTAATATGGAAAAGGCACAGATTGCACTTATTTTTTTTTTTTTTGGTGGCTCATGTCAGGCAGCCCCTTAGTGTGTTGAGAGAAAAATACCACCTTGAATTTGGAACCTCAGATTCCAGAAGGAAAGCCAACTAAACCGTTTTTGAGTACTTCTCCTCCTTGGGCATCTCATATTCTCTGTGTTTATGTGGGTTTTATGGTGTATAACACATCTCATGGTTTGGCAGGTGGACAGTGCCATGTCCCTTATCCAAGCAGCCAAGAACCTGATGAACGCGGTGGTGCAGACCGTGAAGGCTTCCTACGTGGCATCCACCAAGTACCAGAAGTCCCAGGGCATGGCTTCACTCAACCTTCCTGCTGTCTCATGGAAGATGAAGGCTCCGGAGAAGAAACCCCTGGTCAAGAGGGAGAAACAAGATGAAACCCAAACAAAAATCAAGAGAGCATCCCAGAAGAAACATGTGAACCCCGTGCAGGCTCTCAGCGAGTTCAAGGCGATGGAGAGTATTTAAAGAGAGGTCTCTGTCTTGGTTATTTTATTTTTTTTTTCCTCTAGCCCACTACTGCTATTTCCAGAACTCTACTTTTAATATTCTAAGGATATTTTCAAAAGTTTACTATGCCTCAAAATGTATTTACTTAATATAATTTTGATAACTTTGTTTAGATTACGTGGGGAAATACTCAAATTTATAAGTCCTATCAGAATAGCTTCAGCCTGCAGACGTGTGTTAATTTAGCTTGCTTTTAGATTTCAGGGGTGTACTTCTAGCAGAAAATTATTTTGTATAATCTTGCTTTAAATAAAATACTCTAATAACCAAAGAGGATTTTACAGTAACACTAACAGTTAACACTAATAGTTGAAACGTGCTACTCGGAGACTGCAATTTTTCTTCATGCTCAGGAGAGTAAAATTAGATCTTTTCACTCAAAAAAAAATTAATTAGGGTCTTCTATGTGTTAGTGTGTTCCTGCTGTCGGGTTGGAGTGAAAAAAAGCTCTGTATGCTCAAAGGAGAATGAAAATACAGCAGGTGGTCACTGTGCTGCTGGAACCACGAGCCCACATCTGGAGAGCATCTGGAAACCTCTCTTCCCCGGGCAAGTTTTGCTGGAGGTGCAGGATGATGTGGTGCTGATTCTCCTGGGATGCCTTACAACTGGATGGTTTCCAGGTGTGCCTGGTGGATGGAGCACCCATGGGTGCCCTTTTCCCTCCCCTGGCCTTTTCAGGGGGGGTTTCACACTCATCTCTGCTGGGGGAGAACCCGGAGTGAAGTCGGAACAACGTAGAAGCGTGGAGGCGTCTGGTAACTTCTGTGTGACACCGGATGGGAATTTTAATGCCTGGTTACAAATTACTAATGTATTTTGCTGCGGGACACTAATAAAGTTGCTTTTACCAGCCGGTGTATTGTGGTGCTGTGAATGGAGCGGGCTCCCAGCCCGCCCCTGCTCCCTCTCCCCGGCATTCAGATGCAAATGGCCTTTGTACTCATTCCTCATAATTGCTCTGCATCCTGCCTTGGGCTTCCAGAGGCACCCAGCAAATCGTGTTTGCTCAGGCTGCAATTTAGACTATACATTATTTGTGATAACTATAGCTACAAGGTATAATTTCACCGTTTTATTTAAGTTTTATGAATTTCAGTGTGTGTTTTACACGTCCCGATCAAGCCCAGCGCTGCAGAGGGAAGCGCTTGCGCAGGTCAGAGCCGCGTTTGCAGTTTCTGTAAATCATCCATTGAAATGGAAAGCAGCCTGTTCTGTAGTTAATGTTTTTAAACAGCATCTAAATTTTACAGCTGATCCCTGGCAGTGTTATGTTATAATTTTATTTATTTTGATCAGCTTATAATTTACTCTATCAAGGTTATTGCTGTTATGTTACTGAAAACGCTGTTCAGAATTAAGCTAAATAGTCCTTAGGATATTTTGGCCAAATTTATTATGTTTTCAAGCATTTTGGCCTCTTGAGTACAGGTAGTAAACAGCTGATTTATATCCCGGTGTTCACATGCCAGTAACATGTAAACAGGGCAGGTGAGCCAGGGTGCTCCTTCCTCTGACATCCCAGGGTGAATGAAATCAGAAAGCTATAGATCTCATTGTCTTATATATATATAATAAACTGGTTTTAAATAATAGGATATTTTTCTCTTTTGGTATTAATACCAATCTTAACGGCTGTGTTCCCTGAGCTGTTTGGTGGCTCTCCATAAAACACCAGTCCCCCCAAAATATCATTTCTTTTAATGAGCTTTAAAAAACCCAACCTGTTTGTTAAAATGTACAGAGGACAAATTTGACTGTTTCATTGTAAATATGTGTTAGTTTGGTTTATGCTACAAACTTTGAGCATCAGGTTGGCAACAGATTTAGGCAGGATTCTACCTGAGGGAAGCTCTGGCCTCTCTGCTCACCCATCCTTTGTGTCCAGGAGTTGCTGAGAATGGCATTTGTGGAGACTGTGAGATGTCTGCCCAAGTTCTGCTTCTCCCTGATTCTTGCAGAGATGGGATGGGGGGACACAGCCTGTGCAGGACTCACCTCAGGTCAGAGCTGGGCACTCACTGGATTTCAGTGGGTGCTGGATCCACCTCCCTGCTTGGCTCCCTGATAGAGGTGATGTGCGAGGAGTTTTTTTGAGAGGACCAGCATTTCACTGGGGGAAAGCTGGAAGACACAATTTTTTTCTCCCCTCTTTGTAAATGTGAGTTCCACTTGCTCCCCAGTTGACCTAATAACTGTAAATCTAAATTAAATGTAAATGTATTGGCTGCTGCTAAAGGTCATTCCTCAGAAAATAGCTGTTTGCCTCTTCTTTAGATGCATGACTACTAAACAGGGTTAATTCACAGAATCATTAGCAGATAAAGATGTTTCCCACCCCTCTCTAATCCTCTCACTAACCGATTTTATCCATGAGCAGGCAAAAGGGAAACTATTCAGTCTCATTTAATGTCTATAGATCAGGCCACTTGCTGTAGCTGTCCCTTAGGGTCTGTGCCATCAGCTTTTCTCTGCAGATCACCCTGGCTGCAGGAGGCTGCCTGGCTGGGCTCTGCTCTCCTGAAGGGCTTCCATACCTCCCTCCAGACCTTCTTGGGGGAATTAGGGAATGAAGGACTAATGGGGGCTGAGGAGAAGGCACTGGTTATCTCTGGGGCTGCCAGGAGGGAGCTGGGTCACACTGTGCCTGCTGGCAGAGCTCCTGTGATAGGGGAGTAAGGGCACAGGCACCTGGGGCACAGCTCCAGACACCCCCTCTCTGTGTGACCCCAGGTAACACACCTGCAGCAGAGGAGCCAATCTGACCAGGGCTGGGTCAGTTCTGGGGGCCAGGCCCAGCTTTGGTTCCTGCTCTGATTGCCCTGACCAGCCCCATCTGCTCACACGCACCTTTTATAAGCTCCTGGCTGCTCCCTCCCAGTCTGAGCTGGTGCTGAGGGGGCAGAGGGGTCTGGGCTGCTCTGCAGGGGTGGCCTCACCACTTGTTGTCCTCCCCACCACGGGTGCTCTCCCGTGGGGCTGTGTGGAGTGTGGGTGCCAAGAGGATCATCAGTAGCTGCAAGGACAGCAGGAGAACACCAGGAGTGAGCTGGAAACAAGGCATCGATGCCAGCCTGCAGCCTCTCAGGAGATGGAGCTGCAACAAAGTCATCTGTAGCCCTGCAGCCAAGGAGCCAGGACAGCAGAGGACAACTGGACACAGGTAGGAGAGAGGAATGGCTTTAACTGGGATAGGTGCCTGGGCTTTAATGGGGCTCCTGCCTGGGGGCTGGGAGGTGCCTCAGGGTGCAGTGGGGGATGTGTGGTTTTCATGGAGTTATTGCTGCTCTTCTGGCACTCTTGTGGTTTTCCCAGAGGTTGTGTTTTGAGGAACAGCTGAGTTGTGGCAGGGTCTGAAAGTGGCCAGGTCCTCCTGGATGCTGCTGGGAGGGGGTGGTTCCCTTCCTTGGGTGTTGTGATGTGGTGAGGGCTCCTCTGTGGAGTCTCAGAGCATCAGGCACAGTCCCTGTCCTGCTTGAGGTGTTCTCCCTGCCTTGGCATCTGTCCCAAAACCCTAAGGGAGGCTGGCAGGAGCTGGACACAGCTCCTAGGGCTTGGGCCCCTCCATCCTTCACATCTTTCAGCTGGCTGTGGGGGTGGGAATCAAGGGGAGGAAGCTGTCAGCCGCTTTCTCGGAAGGTGCTCATTCATGCTCTGATGTGTTTATTTCTCTGGAGATGTTTTTTGGGGTTGTGTTGTTGTGTGACTTACTGTATGAGTCCTCCAAGCTGTGATACTGAATTATAAATTGTGACTCTATC
The DNA here is from genome assembly GCF_003957555.1 of Calypte anna. Classification (NCBI taxonomy): domain Eukaryota; kingdom Metazoa; phylum Chordata; class Aves; order Apodiformes; family Trochilidae; genus Calypte; species Calypte anna. The sequence goes on along the minus strand of NC_044259.1, from coordinate 622,408 downwards.
CATGAACGATTGCTCTTTGACTATAGGCAGCATTATCAAATATGACAGTCACAATAAATGCCTGCTATAAAGCCAAACTAAATATGCTCTGCAATCCAAGATGTGCAAATCAAGCAAGTAGAAAAAAAAAAAAAAACAACCAACAACCCATAATACTATTTCCCCCCCAATAAATGAATGCTGAACCTTGGGTGATGATTTTGTTTAGCTTTATGTCTTGGCTCCTTGGCAAAATACTCAGGCAGCAGATAATGAAATGACCTACTTTTGCTGTCGTGGATCATGACAACACATAAATTAAGAGTTATGCCCTTTGAAATTAAACTTACCATTTTTGCAGAAATCAGAGTGTGAATCAGGGCTGTGAGCTGGAGGGGGAGGTGGGTGCTGGTCTGGCCTCTGTGGGAGTGGGGAGGCTGAGCAGTGGGGTGGTCCTGGGCTGGTACCAGCTGCCTCTCCTTTTCCCATCATCTCCTCTTGACTCATGAAGCTTTACCTTCTGGTGAACTTCTGGAGGCCTGGGAGGCTAAACAGTGCCATTTAGCTGATTATTTAAATCTCTAGGTTTAACTTAAATGCTAACTCAGAAGCTGCCATAAATGGGTGTCATTGAGAGCGAGTGCCCAGGGAGACCCTCCTGCTGGATGGGAATTTTTGCCTCCAGCTGCATCGGATGTGCATGGTGGTGTGATGCTTTCTGACTGGGTGACAGCAAAATCATGTTGGCTCTAATTGAATTTTGGAGTGAGAGCATGGGCTGGAGCTGGTGGTGCTGGGAGAGGAGGGGCTGGTGACTGGTAGGAGGTGGGGGGCTGTTGAGCTGGAGGTAATAATGAAGGCAAACATAATGATCTGTTAAAATGACTGGTGCTCTGTGTGTGGCCACCGTTGTCTCAGATGTCTGGGTCAGAGCCAGGTTGCCTTAAAATGCTAGAGAATTTCCTGAGGGTCTGGGGATGTGAGTGTGGTCCAGGAATGTGGTGGCACATGGCCCTGCCGGAATGTGTAGGCATGGGATGAGGTGGGTGTCTGAGGCTGGGATTACTTCTGTCTTCTCCAACCACCACAACTGAATTTGATGGTCTGCAACACCTATTATGGAGCTAAAAGATGTATTTCCATATGCAAGAGGCTAAATATATCCCTGGAAGCTTTTATTCCTGGCCCTGCAGGTGTGTTACAGTCTGTGTGAGCTGCAGGAGCAGGGCTGAGGGGGTTGAAAGTCAGGTCCTGTCTGAGCCATGTCTCCTCCTGGGCCACTGATCCAGGAGCCCATTCAACATCTCTTGCCAGAGATCACAAGCTCAGGCATCAGGGATGCAGAGGTGACAGCATCAGGCAGCAAAGCTCAGTTGTGTCTGTGACAGAGGTCTGAGGGATACAGGGACACTGTGCCAGTCCCACCCTGGTTAGGGCAGGTGTCACCATTGCTGTGCTGGGGCAGAGCAGGGAGGATGATGATGGCCCCTGTGTCAGAGAGCTCCAGCTGTGGGGTGAGCTGGGCTGGGGGCTGTCACCTCACACTGCTGGCACCTCCAGGATTTGGTCTCAGTGTTGCTGGAGTTTCCTAAACTGTCCTGGTCTGCGTGTTTGGTGGTCCCCAGGTTGGTGGCTCTGGTCCCTCTCCAGGTTTGTTCCTGTGTCCTGCTGGTTTTTAGAAGCAGCTGGCAGGAGCCCTTGTGCTTCTTCCTCTGCCTGTTGTTTCCAGGCTCAGTGAGTAATTCCCCATGAGCTGTAATTTCTAAAATTAAGTCCTTAAGATTACAAATAAGAGGCTGAATTGATATTCCTGCAGCTTGTGGTGTGTTAACTCCTCCTGCCTGACCTGGTGGCCTTGCCTCCTGCCACCAGGACCAGTGCTGCCTTGGCCAGGGAGAGCAGGACGGGATGCTCCTGGTTCTGACCCAGACTTGGCTGAGGATGGATGTATTGCTGTGATCCTTAGCTGCTCTCCATGTTGATCTCATCTTTGAAAATGTTTTATTTAGAGCAGGTTTGTTTCCCAGGTGTATCATCTGCCAGTCTTTGCTTAATCTCAGCTGTGTAATTGGGAGCCCCTAATCCAGCTGGACGTGCTGTTAGACTTCCTGCAGCAGCTCCAGCCTGGTGACTTGTTTTTTCTTCTCTCTTTAGCAGAAGATTGATTTTCTTGCCAATGTGATCTCTGCTTACTGAAGTTCCCAATGCTGCAAAGTTCAGGCTCCTTTTTGTTCTAATTCTCACTCTCCCCACACAAAGGATACAGGCAAATGCTCTGGGCTATTTTAAGGTGTAAGGGAGATGATGATCTGCACAGCTGGGAGGGCTGCAGGGACCTTCTGCTCCAAGGATCATCTTTCCTTGCCCAGGTTGAAGGAGCAGGGAATCATTGCTGGGAACCCCCTGGGGAAGGCCATGTCCACCTGGCCAGGCTGTCCTCAGCAGGGAGCAGCTTTGTTCTCCCCTGGCTGAGGCAGGAACTTTCTCTCTCCCATGGAAAAACTGGGCCCTGGGGCTGCTCCTTGTCCTTCCCATGGAGCAGGAACAGAGGATGAGGGAAAGGAGCCCTTGTGGGGGCTGCTCCAGGGTTGATCTTTTTCCAGCCTGGCAAGAGGTTCTCCAGGTCTTTTGCTGCCTGTTCTTAGTTATTTCTATTCCTCCAGAATCTGGATCCTTCCCTTTCCCAGCCTGCCAACACTTGCTGTTTCCATAAGAACATCAGGCATCAGCTCAGCTGCCCTAACTCCAGGTTAGATGCCTCTGTCCTCTCCTTGGGCCATGCCCAAGCCACAGGAGATGTCCAACTCTCCCTTCACTGACTTTTTAGCCCAGATCCCCTAAATCATCCCAGCCCCAGCTCTACAGATGTGAAATGCTTAAGGAGCAAACAGCTCCTGTGAGCAGTGAGCCATGGGCACATCCTCAGCCCCGGGTGTGGGATGCTGCTCCAGGGTAGGGAAAATAAAAGGGGATGTTGACACATCAGCTATTGATCTGGTTGTGCGTGTCAGGAGCCAGAAATAGAGCATGAAAGAATGGGGTGACTCATGTACCTGTGTGGCTGGGAAATGGTGATACTGGGTGGGATGGGTGGGTGAGATTTGGGGCTGGGAGTCTTGTGGTTCGGGGGCTGTTTCCATGAGGAGTGCTGGTGGGTGGAGGCTGGAGAGGAGGAGTGCCTCATGCTGCAAATACCCAAAATATCATTACCCAGACCCTGAGCTGGTGCCGTCCCTGTTGTATTCAGTTTTCCAGCCTCTGCTAGGCAAGCTGCCTGTGAAATGTTAAAGATAAAATTCATCTCTGTCTAGTTGCTGAGGATTTTCTCTTCTCAAGTGACCATGCAGTTTTGGGGGTCGAGGTGCAGGTCGGTTTCTTCTCCCAAACATCAAGTGATAGAATAAGAGAAAATGGCCTCGAGTTGTGCCAGGGGAGGTTTAGGTTGGAGCTGGGGAACAATTTCTCCCTGGAAAGGGTCTCAGGGCCTGGCCCAGGGGGATTCCCCATCCCTGGGGGGGTTTCCAAGCCCTGGAGATGTGGAGCTGAGGGAGGTGGGGCAGTGGTGGCCTTGGCAGAGCTGGGGGAAGGGTTGGACTGGATGATCTTAAAGGTCTTTTCCTTGCAAAATGATTTGGTGATTCTAAGAGCAGCCACCTTGGGTGCAAGTTGCAACTGGGTTTGATTTGAGGGGGAGCAGAGGAAGTTTTTGAGGCCCCTCTGAGCCTCAGGTTGCTCTTTTACTGCTGAGATTCAACAGTTGACAAAAAGGCTGTTTTATTGTCAAGTCCCTTCCTGGCAAAACATTTGAAAGTGTTTTAAAATAGCTTGTGTGGAAACACGGGAAAAACTTAGGCTGGGAGGATCTGCAGAGATCATCTGTTATACCCCCTCCCCACCAAAAGCAAACCCAACCTGAGATAGATCCAGCTTTGCTTTGTATCTTATTTTTACCTTTTTTTTTGGGTGCAAATCGAAGTTTTTCATGCTGGAGCAACCTTCAAAATCCCTGTCAAACTCGTTTAACTGAAATGTCTGTTGAAAGAAGCTGAAAAGCTCGGTGAGAAAAGAGGTATTTCAAAGTAAAACGCTTAGTGACCTCATCTGGATTCCTTTTAGTGATTTTTTTTTTTTTTTTTTTTTCCTAGCTGACTTAGAGCAGGAAAATATTCTCCAATCTTAGGGTCTGGACGTGGGAATGAGCTGTGGCTGAGCCAGCTTTACCTCATGCTCAAACATGGGATGCTTTTCCAGGTGCTGAGACCTTCTGGTAGCAACTGGTCCAGGGCCAGTGGCTGCAGATGTCGCAGATGTGCAGCTGGATGCCTGCACTGAGCATCCTTGGGGGCTCAGCTCAGCCCTGCCCAGCCCCAGCTGGTGATGGGAACAGGGGGTGTGCAGCCAGACCCCTGCCCCTCTGTGCCTTGCCCTGTCCCTTGCAGGCTGTCACAGCAGTCCCTGTCCCTTGCTGTTCTGCACCTCCAGCAGGGTCCTTGTGGCCTGGCTGCTCATCTCTGCTTGGACTGAAAATGAAAGGAGGTGTTTAAACCTCTCCTTACTCTGCAGGGTGAGAATGGGGCTTCTAAATGTAAAAAGACCAGTGTGTGCCTAGAAGGATCCAGATTTTATTACTCTCATTTCGTTTCTTTCCTATTACTAATCTCATTATGCTTAGGAGTATAAATTTAGGTTGGCATAAATCTGTATTGCTAAAATATTTTACCTTAAGTTCTTAGAAGCTTTCTCCATCTGTGAGGATAATACTAAGTATTAATTAACCAGATAATCCTATGCAGTGCTTGGAAAACATAAAGCACGATGTGGAAGCGAGTTCAAAGTGTGATTCCAACCTAATAAAAGCAAACCTGGCCTTTTTTTCTTTTCCTTTCTTTTCTTCTTTTCTCAGAGGAGAAGGCTTTGGGCTTTCTTTTTTCATTGAGAACAGCTCTCAGCTTGAAGCCGCAAATCACTTTTTAAATCAGAAAGTGAAGCAAAGTGAGACTGAGAGGTAGCCAGGAAAATATAAGTGAGCTCTGAGGTGCTTTGCCCAGGTGAGCCCAGCAGCTCTTGCTGTGTCCTGGCTGGAGCTGCAGGTCTGAGCTGTGTCTGCCCTGGACCAGGCACTGATTTTTCCTCACTGGTCCAGTCCTCTGACCTGTCCTGGCTCCTCATCTCAGAGCTTTGCAAACATAAACCACTTGTATTTAGCAGCAGACCTGTCCTGTTGTCTGAGGGAACTCCTTGCAGTGCAGTGAAGCCACCCCAAGGAGGGCTGTGGCCCGTGGTGGCATTAGGATCCCATGTGGTGTCCAAGGAGTGGGCCATGTAACCAGTGGTAGAATGATAAGAAATGGGCTCAAATTGCAGCAGGAAAGGTTCCAGTTGGATCTTAGGAACAACTTCATGGAAAGAGTGGTCAAGTATTGGAACAAGCTGCCCAGGGTAGTGGTGGAATCACCATCCCAGGAAGTGTTCAAAAAAAAATGTGGACAGGGAATCTGGGACAGAGTTTAGTTGGCATGGTGGCATTGGCTGGATGGTTGGACTTGATTTTAGATGTCTTTTCCCAAACTTAATGATTCTGTGATCTTGAGCCCACTGCAGCAGGTTCCATGGTCTGGCTCAGCCTCAGGTTTGGGGGATTCTTGATAAGGCAAGGGACAGATTTGTAGGATGCCACTTGGGCCAGTGGACTGATGTTTGTTCCTTGGTTTGCTGAGGTGGCATCAGTCACTGATGGGATGGGTGCTGGAGGGTAAAGCTTGGGTGATAGAGCTGCCCGTGTGTGGGCTGTGGGAAACCTTCCTGCCCTGGCAAAGCCAGTGGGCTCACAAAGCCCAGAGGCCTTCTGGGCAGCATGGAGCTGGTGTTTGCTCTTCAGAGATGCTGTTGTTCTGCAGTCACAGGAGCTGTGAATGGTGACAGTGTTCCTGACTTCCAATCAAACTCCCACATGCTCTTCTGGTTTGTTTTTTTTTTTCTTCACTGTTCTCAACCCTGTAAAAACACTGAGTGCAAACTGCAGGTGATAAAGTGAGGCTGGGGATGGAGGTGTGATGCAAAGAGTGGGATGTGATGGTCATGCAGCAAGCTGGGGCACCTTCCTTCAACCCCACCTTCTCAGCAGCCTCTGCCCAGCTGGGTCCTCTCCCTGCATCCCCATGAAGCTCTCTGTGAAACCAGCAGGGAGGAATGCTGTGATGTACAGTGAGAGGGAAGTGTTGGGATCCTTCACTTGGGATGGACAACTGGGTGCCCAGTTACCCGGGTCCAGCAAAGCCTCATTCTTGGTTGCAGGAACCCATCACTGGAACAACCCGTGTGCTTCAAACGTTGCTCCTGTTGGTCTGAAAATCGGTGTTAGCATTTGAAAAGCCTGACATCACTCTTTGAAAAACCCAAATCACAAGAAATATTTTGGCTCAATCCAGGCAGGTAGAGAAGTGAGTGCTCAGCAGCAGAAACCTGAGGGCTGTAGGGCATGAAGTGGATTTTGGCCCTGAACATGGAGAGCTGAAAATCGAAGTGTGTGAGGAATTTAAAAGGGAATCTGAGGCCAAGTGTTGCTTGCATGCCAAGAGTTATAAAGCAAGGGACTGTTTCATGCACTGCTGTGTGAGGGGAGAGGTGTGGCCCAAACAAAAAAAGCCTGACCTTGCTGTGAGCCAGGACCTTCCTTTGTCCCTTGTCCTGGCGATTAGGGTCCCATCCAAACCAGCCCCTGCTGGGACCAGCTCCTCTCTCCATCCTCTTTCTGTTCTTTGTGTTCAGACTTGGCAAGTGGCACCTGTTTGAAATTCCTCAGCAGATCTCTGATAGCCCAGGATAGTTCCATACCAGCTGCCTGGTCCACAGCCACTGCCTCTGAGTGGAGTCACCAACAGGCAAGGTCAGTCCCAGCAACAGATGTGCTGGAAAAGCTGCTACTTTCAACCTTAGATTGACTTCAAATAGTAAATAAACTAAGTATGCAGATCTGTAGCATCTGGAAAGAACAGTATCCCCCTTGGCAGCTCTTAGAGGTATGAGGTGCTGCTCCTCAAGGTTGGAAATGCTACCAGGAAAATGCAGTTGTTGCCCAAAGTGGTCATCAGCAACTCCAGATCTTGGAAGTCTAAAGCTGGTGCTGTGCTGCTGGATCACATTTCTTACTGTCTGCAGGGGAACTCTTCAGAAACTTGGATGTAGACCCATATTTTGGTGTCGTGAGGTGGTTTCCTTTCATCTCATCTCAAATTAGTGATTCAAGTAATAAGTGTCCCTTCATCCAGGATCACAGAGCTGTGGAAAGATTATATCTCTTTATTTGAACTCCCTTGGTGTACTGGCAAGGTCGTAGAGAGGAAATACCAATGTGTGAGTACACAGGGTGCCTGGGAGCTGTGTTGGGAAAAGTCTGCGCCAACCAGGGGGCTGGGAGATGAATCCACAGCTCAGGGAAACAAAACAGCTCCTGGAGACATAAGATGTAAATGCTGGTGCATCCCCCAGGGTACAGTGAGGCCATTTCTTGGGTAGTTCCCATTGCCTGGAGCCCTCTGCACAGGCTTGTTGCAAGTGGCTGCTCGTGCAGGCACATCACGAGTGTTTTAGCCCCGTGCTGGTCTGATGTGACTTGTCACCTCCATCCCACTCCCACCATAACCTGACCCATGCTAGAGAGGGTACCTGGACCTAAGCAGGATCCTAAGGAGGATCCTGTGTCGTGGCACCCCACCAGCAGTGTCCCAGGTGGGTGGTGGGCAGTGCCTGCTTTGGGTCCTGCCTTACCCCCACCCAGCTCCCTGGGCTGAAATCAGGATGCAGCCCATGATGTCCACGCTCCCCTGAAGAGCTCCTTCAGATCTGTTTATAGGCACCTGTGAAATCTTCACACTGCTGAAGTCAAAGACTAAACTCCTTGTTGACTTCAAAGGCAGGAGGATTTCACACTGAGCCTGCAGCTCCCAGCCCCTCCTCCTCAGATGCTGCTTCCAGACCCTTAGATGTTCTCCTCTTTTAACTCTAGATGATTTGCACAGTCTGGAGCTATATTTGGGTCAGAACAGGCTGTGTTTGACCCCTAACATCACTTGATGAGCAATTTTTAAGCTGGGTTTTGCATCACTTGTCAAAGGCCCATGTCACGTATAGGATGTGCTTCCTTCAGAGGCATCTGAAGGCATTTGTGCCCTCAGGGTTGTTTTTCTTCTGGATTTTAGATTTGTTCTGTTGTGGAAAAACATCTTACTACCCTCCCTGGAGAGGGACAAGGTTCTGCCCTAGTCCTATAGACCATTGGAGCCTGGAGAATCTGTTTCAAGAATGGTCCCAACACTGCTTGTTTCCAGCTAAACTCAATCACAATTTCCATGAAACTTTCCTCTTTTAACAGATCACAAATTTCTACCCGAAAACATTGAACTCTGGCTTTTCCCAGCTACCAGTGTTGTACCAGGACTCCAGGAAAGCACCAGGAAAAGCGTTCCCCTTCCTGCCTCATGTCCCAGAGACACCTCTGAGAGCCAGCCAGGGATGCTGGGGTGCCTCTGCAGAAATACAGCTTGTTCCTCTGGGATGGTTTTGAACTTACATGGTTATCACTGAAACCAGAATCTGAAACACTGTCTCTAATTAGACTGAAGTTTTTCTCCGCCACTTCAAATTTTCCCTCAGCTTCACAACATTCTGGTAATTGCAGCCTTTTTCCCTTTCTGGCTTTAATTTGCAGCCCATCACAACACTGGTTGAGAGAATCAATCTTTAAGGTCATTACCTCAAGCTCTTTCCCAATATACTCTCCTGTAGTTTGAATAGATTGTGGTGTTCTTCCTTCAGCTCTTTATTTTTCTTCACTGTGGCTGATGGAGATAAATTACCCCGGGGTGAGGAAGGAGCCTGATCCTGCCTCCACCAGGGAGTTGGTGTTTCTGCTGTTGTGATGCCAAACCCTGAAGGTGGCCCCAGGAAGCACTGGGTGATGCAGAGCATCCCATCCCTTCAGAGGTTCTCAGCCTTCCAGGGTCCTGTCACCAGCCAGCCTTGCAGTGGCCACCAGGAAACCCAACTCTGCTGCTGGGTTTGCAGAAGGATTTTTCCTGTAAAACCGTGGTGGGTTCATAAGCAGGTGTCCTTTTTACTGAGCATGGAGTGATAGGTTGAGGGGGAATGGCTTTAAACTGCAGGAGAGTTGCTTTAGGTGAGATCTTGGGAAGCAATTCTTTGGTGTGAGGGTGGTGAGACCCTGGCCCAGGTGGCCCAAAAAAGCTGTGGCTGCCCCACCTCATGCAAGTGAGGGATGAGTCTGTGGGTCAGGTTAAGCACCCAGAGACAAACTGTCTGTGGCCACAAATAATTATTTTTTTAAAAGTTGTTGGCCTCTCACTGGGGATGCAGAAAAAGAAGGAAAATCAGTTTGAAGGCTTGAACCATGAGGTCTCAAGTGAAGTGTTTATTTTACTTTACTGCTGTTCCTTTTAAGCAAAGTGACCTTGTTTGGCCACTGTCTAGAAGGCATTGAGGATGGCAATAACTGTCTTTTGGGGGAGAGAAAGAGGAAAAAAATTAGTCAATATGTGTGGAGAAATTGCTGCTGTTCTTCTTGGTGTCTGATTCAGTTTCCCCCAGGACAAAGAGCAGCCCAGGCAGAGCAGGGGAAGGAGCAGCAGCCACCACTTGGTCTGGGCTGTCCTTGCTGCCTCTGATGAGCTGGGATGCAGGACCTGGCTCCATCCACCCAGAGAGGTGTGAGGAGCATTTGGGAATCAGGACACAGAAAGCTCTCAGGGTCCCCAGGGTGGGGGGAACTACCCTGGGTCGTCTCTCTCCCTCCTGCAGGCTGAGCATCTCTCCCCAGTTTGGCTGCCAAAGCTGCCTCTAATTTGGTATCTTGGGTGAAATGTCAGAATTCAGACAAACTATTACATTTTCTGCAGAGTGCAAAACTGCAGTGGATCAACCATGTCCTCCCAGCCCTCTCATTTGTGTCCTGGTCCTTGTCTGTGCCCTGTCTGTCTCTCATGAGCAGGGATTTAGCCCTGTAGCCAGCTCAGGGGGTGGGGGTTCCCTGCCCACCCTGCAGTGGTCCCTACTGCCCCTTACATCTGGGAGTGATGAGGGGGAGCATCTGCTCCATCCCCTGAACCCTCCCACGGAGGTTCCCCGTTCCCTGCTTAATTTGCATCAAGGGATGGCAATTTGTATCCATCCCTGCTTCATTTGGACCCCTCCAGGGATGGTGATTGCTCCATGTGGGTGGGACCCCTCCATGCTCACAGCACTTGCTGCTCTGCTGCTCTCCTCTGTCCTTGCTCTGCACCCACCCTGCTCTAAAGCTTTCACCCTTGCAGGTCCCATCCTGCCAAGTAGAGGCAGATGGTGCCTTTCCATAGGTACCCAGCAGATAGATGTGCACAAGGTTATTGCTGCTCTGAGGCTGTGCCAGGAGGCTCCCAGGATTTGTTTGCTTTCCTTCATTCCTCTTGTTGACTTTGCAGGAGCGAGATGTGCAGGCAGGGACCTGCATACAGATGTCCCTGAGTCCCTGGGAGCTGAATCATGAGTTACCTCCTTTTTTTTTTTTCTTTTTTTTTTTTTTTTTTCCCCTTCAAGCCCAGACCCTGCTGACATTGAATTGAGGGTTTTTATTATGGGTTGTGTGGGGATTTTTCCTGTTCTGAGTGCTCTCCGTGGAGCTGTGGCTGTGCAGCCGTGTACCAGTGAGCTGCCCTCCCGCCTGCCCCGCTATTAATAGCTGCTTTTCTCTTTCATGTGTGAGGCCCAGCATTTTTTATTGCAGGCAGGAGAAGCAGCTCTTTGGATGTACTTTAGGTGTTTCCAATTCTCCCAGCAATGTCTTTTCTCCTATTTCAAATTTTTGCCTGCCTGTTTTTATTTCCTTTTATCTCAAATCCTTTTTTTCCCACCCAGAAATGGTCCCGCCAGAGGGCGATTTCTGTCGGTAATATTGCTTTTGCATTTTAGACTTTTCAAGGACTAATGAACTTTATTAGATTATAATGAACTTATTACTCAGTGCTGCTGACCTGCTTTCTAAAGAACTTGAATTATTATTTGGAACAGGCCTGTTGAGGGACTGAATTTTTTTTTTCTGCTGAGCACTGTGGCTGCATTAACTGTTCAGAGTCAGGTTTTTTGATGGACTGTGCTGATGGTCTAAGGTGGGTGTGAAGTGGAGCTGCTGTGCAGTGATGGAGAGCCAGGGAGCATGGCCAGGGGCTGCTCCAACTTCCCAGCAGGTTTTTCTGAGTGACCTGCCCTAGTTTTGGTCCTTTTCTGTCGGGGGTTTGGGTTTGATGATTTTTAGAGGTGACTTCCAGCCTCTGACATTCTGTGATTCTGTGGAGGAGCTCCACTGTGATGGGCTCTTTGGTTCCCATCTTTCTCCAGAACATCATTCTCCATCCTGTCCCACTCCAGCTGGACCAGATCCTGCCCTCACCAGCTCTTGGTGTGAATCCCTTGGAGATCTTGCAGGCCTGTGCTGGCTCTGAGGATGCATGACCCTGATTTCTTAGGGTTGGAGTGTCCCTGGTGGAGCTCAAGGGCAGGTGGCTCTGGAGGACACGGGGGGGGGACCTGGGCAGGTGCACTGGGTTAAAAACAGGAATGCAGCTTGGTGAGCCCCAGCAATCCCACATCCATCAGTGGCAATGAAATCCAGACAAACTCCAGAGTCTGGGAGCAGGGAAAGGCAGCCAAAGGTGGGATCAGGAGGGTCTGAAGGTTGGTGCTGGTTCACAGCAGCTCCATCTTCTTGCCTCAGGGTGTCCATTTGGTGTCATCTCCATGAGCACTGTGGGGCATGCAGGGCATGATTCCAGGTTAACACGGGGATGTAGCTGGAGCTTTCCATGTACCAAGCTTCTCAGTGTGGAGCAGTTGAGCTCCTTGCCCTCCCCAGTCACCCTCCTACCATCCTCTGGTGCTCAGCGGGTTTTGGCTCCCAATTTTCACCTTTTCCTGCCTGCCTTCCACTGCGTAAATCCATGAGATCCTCTCTGCATGCTGTGACTCCTCATCAGGGCTGCTGGGTTTGTGTCAGTGTCTTCTCCAAGCCTTTTAGAGCTCGGGGATGTCTGAGCTCTCTCCCTCTCCACAGCAGGATGGTTTATGAGCCGGGGGGGGAGTGTGTGTGCAGGGTGAAGGGATGATTCAGGCGTTGGCAGGGCACCAGTTCATTGCAAATCAATTTTCACCTGCCTGAAGCCTGCACTGCTGGTTCAGAGGAGAAAAGGGAGTGTGAGGGGGGAGAGAGACAAGGAAGGAGCCTCCCCTCCACCAGCCAGACGTCAGGATCTGGCTGCAGACCTCTCCTGAGCAGCACAAGAGAGGAACAGCCAGGGAGGGAGAGAGGAAAGATGGGTCCTGGCACGAATCCCCAGCCACAGAGCAGCAAGAGAAAAGCACGGGTAGAAAGGAACAGGCTGTTCCTTCCTGCATCACTGACATCAGGGTGGGATCCTGCAGGAAAGGTCCCCAAAATGTGCCCTCTCCACAAGTGTTTCACGGGTGGGTGGAGAATGAGGTTGCTTGGTGCTGCCCAGGAGCCCACAGCCAACCCCCCAAAATGCCACCAAGTCAGGGAATTGCTCAGAGAGGTGGCTGTGAGACAGTCTAACCCCTGATGTTTTGGGCACCTCCTTAGCACAGACATCCACAGGGTAGGACTTTGGTGAGGAGAAAGGGGCAGGTGGGCACAGCCAACCCCAGGGGCAGTGGCCGAGGGATGGTGCTGGATGTGCATTTGTGGATGGATATCTCTGGCAATTCTGTTAATGGCTGGGATGTCCAAACTTGACATCTTCCTCGTGGGTGATGAACAAGCTGTCCAGCTCCTGGTCATTTTTTATTCTCAGCTTCAGTGCTGGCTTCAGTCAGGAGCTCCTGGTGCTCATGCTAACAGGAGCTGCCTTGCCTGACTCCCATACTGAACAGCAAAGCAACTCCTGGGATCAAGGGAGAGTTAAGTATTGAAATTGTCTCCTACATTAACTAATTAGCAGGCAAACAGATTGACTTCTCAAGCCATCATCAGCCCCATCTGTTTCCTGTGCCTTTGCTCCCTCTCTCTTTGCTTGATCAGATGATGGGGCAGGACTGCACCCGGCAGACTTCTCCATGTGGGAGGTTGTGGGGTGTCAAGGGGGGACCTGATGGGGTGCCTGGAGGGGATGCTGGTGGCAGAGCCAGGAGCTGGTGGCAGCAAGGCCATGGTGGGATGGCTGGCACTGGTTCTGGGGTTGGACATGAGGGGGAGGTAATGAGGCCAATGATGCAAGGGGAGAGCTTGGGCTTGGTTTGAGCTTTTGCTGGAAGGAGGAGTGTTATGGTCTGGAGTAACATTAAAATTTATTTTGGTTTGGATCTGTGAGAACAAAGTCCAACCAAAGGTTGGGTGCAAGCATAAAGGTTCATTTAACAATTGTCACAAGAAAATGATAGAACCAGGCGAAAGAGTGAGAGGGAAAAGGAGAAGATATAAGAGGGAGGGAAGTGTGAGAGAGGGAAAAAAAAAAGAGAAAGAAAGAAAGAAGAAAGAATGAGAGAGGCACCACCAGGGGTGCAGCTGCCCAGTGAGTCTCTTCAAGATGCCCCACTGGTCCTGGAAAGGGTCTGGTGTGGGATGGCAGTGGGTCAGGAGGTGACAACACAGCCACAGCATGGACAGCCATACACACCCCTGAGCTCCTTTTGTTCAGCTGGCTGGCAGCTGCCCCAGAAGCCAGGTTCATTAGCACCACAACAGCCAAGGTGTCTCCCCTCCCTGGCCAGAGCCATTGCACACAGGTTCTCCTGCAGGGAACTTCTCTCCAAAGGGTCTCCTCTCCACACAGACATCCGCTCTTATCTCTTTGCAGGGTCAGCCCCTGCTCTGCTCCAGCCCCTCAGCCAGGTACATCAGCATCAGTACAACCAAGGTGGCTTCCTCCACCCTGGCCTGGAGGGACATCCCAGGATCAAAGGATGGTCCTAGGAAAGGGGGGCAGTCTCCACCCAGCCATTGGTTATATCTTTCTGGGCATCATCTCTGCTTACCTCTGGCCAGGCCAGGTACATTAGCATCTTCCTCCACCCTAGCCAAGGCTATTCACTTTAAAGTTGTCCTTTTGAGACAAATTCCAGTCAGTGTGATCACTGGACTCTCACAAGGTGTGAGCCCAGATTTCTGTGCAGGTGGCTACAGGTGTGTGCAGACACAAGCTGGGAGGGCAGAAAGCAGGGGCAGGAGCCCTGGGGGAAATAATCCTGGCATGCTTCAGGCCAGTGGGTGCTGAGGTAGCATGAAAGTCAAACTCCATGGCCCAACCAGAAGGGAATGCTTGAAAAGACCATTTGCTGCACCAAAATATTTCTGTGAATGTTTCAAACGGGGGGTTGAAAGCTTTTTATTCTTTTATTTCCCTTTCGGTGCTAACGCTTGAAGGTTTCCTGTAATTGCTTCCCTGTTTTTACTGCTCAGCTGCTTTTCTGAAATATTTTTGTTTTAATTACAGTATTGATTTAGATACAATGCTAAGAAGGCCCCTGGAAAAAAAAAAAAAAAGTAAAAGGAAAGCAATTACTATAGAGTGCTCTAATGGAAAGGAGCCTCACGTGGGGAATCTGCCCAGACCACGGCAGTTATTATTATTTATAGAGCCCTGGAAAGGAGCACTTGGCCAGCCTGGCATGAAGAGTTATAGATGGGCAGGCTGTTCCTATCCATAAAGCCCAGCACGGAGGTCAGGAACGTGCCTGCTGAGGGTGGAGCATCCAGGTTAATCCAACCAACATCAACGTGAACACAAAGCAGCTCAGGCAACCTTTGCTGGTGCGTTTTGGGTTTGATTTTAATTTTATTTCACTTTAAAGCCTCTGCTGTAAGGCTGTTGCCATGACAGATTGTTGAGCTGGGTGGTGTGTGAGGGTGATGTGGGCTGGGGAAAGAAAGGCAGGCACTGAGAGAGAGGAGGTGAACGTTATCTTGTCAAGGTAATAAAAGGAAGGAACCCAAGGCATGCCATAAAGAGGGAGCTGACTTTTTCCTAAAATGCGTAAGACTGATTGCTGGGAAAACTCTATTAAAGATTTTAAAAGGTGAAAACCTTTCATCCAGTTGACTCTTGAGAAAGGTTCCTCGGCACCAAATAGATCAATAGAGGCTTTTGCCCTTAGCTATTCTAGCATGAAAGGAAAGTCTTATGAATACTTGCCAGATTAATGAGACAGAGGACTCATAAATATGTCAGAAAAACACAATAGCTGGAGATGAAATAGATGCCTCCGTGGGATACAGATTAATATTCAGGAGTCTGAGGCATTTGCCAGAGGTTGTCCCGGGGGTGGGCTGCGTCTCTGGTCAGCAGTGCCCACCCCAGGGCTTGGTCTGGGGGCCGGAGCTCATCCCTGGTGAAGGTTCCACCTTGCAAGGGCCTGGCTGGGCAGGCAGAGGAGGTGGCCTGAGGTGTCCCCTCAGGATGCTGGGGCTAGGCCATCCCACCCCAGGGGATGCAGTACAGAAGGGTTTCATGCCTGCAGTAACAATTTGTTCTGTATGGTGTGTAGACTGGGATGGTCTTGGTTTGCCTGGGCAGGACCAGGTCCAGGCTACAGAGCAACAGGTCCTTTGGTGTGTTCCCAAAATACTTCAGAGCCTGTAGCAGCCACTGCCATGGTCCAGCACCTTCCCACAGCCCTGCAGAGTGTCCTGTGCCAAAGCTGTCCCCAGGGTTGTCACCACAGCGTTTGCTGCAGCTGCTGTGCTGCAGGGTTCTTGGGGCTTTGCTTGAACCCCGGAGTCAGGGAGGGGAGCAGCAGAGGGTTCCCTCTGTGTTTGTTTGCTGAGAGGCTGCTGTTTCAAGGAAAATGTTGGGTTTTGCCTCCTGGCTCTTTTTCTCTGGCGGTTTGTCCAAGGTGTTGGAACCACGTTCTGTAGGTGACCCTGTAATGCCACCACCCCCACCCCTCAGGGCTGACCCTGCAAGCCCCAGGGGCTGGTGGCTCCATCAGTTCAGGCTTGGGGAGCTGAGCAGCTCCCCTGGCCCTGCAGCTATTTTTCCTGTGGGTTGCACAGAACCCACATTGCTTCCTGCTGACAAACACCCAGGGGCTTGCAGCAGGACTGATCCAGCCTGGGTGCTGTGCAGGGTCCCCTCCTGCCCCCACGGCCCCCAGGAAACAGACAGGGACGAACTGCAGGGTCAGCCTGATAAATGCTTGGGTGCAGGAGGCCAGCAAGGCTGGAAGGAGTGTGTGGGACACAGCAAGGTGGCTCCTGTCAGACACAGGGCAGAGCCAGGGGGCCACCAGCACTGCCTGTCCCCAGGAGCAGCCCTGCAGGCCGGGCTGTGGCCATGCTGGGGTTATGAACAGCACTGAGCTGGGTTCTTCAAGTGCAGGTGATAATCACTGCTGGCCCAAAGCTTGTGGGTATCTCACCTCTGTACACCCACTGTGCCAGCCTGGAGCTGCCAGGACTGGGATACAGGGGTGGCTCTGCCTTTGCATTCACCATCCCACTGGCCTTGTGTGCTACAGGGATTTTGGGAAACTCCCTGGAGGTGTCAAATCTCGGCATGGGAACACAGCAGGAGCCCCTCCAGCTGTGGCCGGGGTCCCCTCTGGGGCCAGGGGATGGGGTAGGGGGGAAGCAGCTGAGCATGGGGTGCAGGGAGAGGCAGAGGTAACCGGGCAAAGGTTCCCAAGGGCTTGGGGAGCCTGTCCTGAGGTCCTGGGGAGGTTTGGAGCCTGGGAAGCAGCCCCCTGTGTAGGTGTTAAACAGGAGTATGGCATGGAGCTGGGCTGCATTAATCACCATGGTAACACAGCAGCGATAAACAGTCTGAAATCATCCCGGAAAAACAGCACGTTGGTGTTCACATCAGCCCTAATGTGAATTAACAACCAAGTTGGCAATGACTCAGTGTAGCAGAAACCACAGCCATGACATGGCAGAAGATCCCCGAGGGTGACTGTGGAGTGTGCCAGGTGGGGAGCCAGCCCCACACCCCTGGGAGCAGCCTTTGCTCCTTGCCCTCCCTCACAGGCAGCCCCTTGCCTGGGGGAGGCTTTGGGAAAGCTGGAGTAGAGCAGCTGGGAATCCCCAGAGTAGAGCGTCTCCTACCAGGAGCATCTCATCCTCTACCCAGGGCAGAGCATCTCCTGCATGGAGCATCTCCTCATCCCCTGCCAGGAGTCTCTCATCCCCTCCTGCCTGTCCCACTGGATGTACTGGGATGGGCAGAGCCTCGGGCCTGTCACAGATGGTGATGCAGCCCTGCTCAGGTGGCCTTGTCCCCCTTGGTGTCACTCCTCATCACTTGGTGTCTCTTACTAAGCTGTTCCCACAGCAAAACTGACCCTTCCCTTGGCAGTGGCTGAAGCAGCAGCTCACTGCAGGGGTCAGCTGGGGCCTGGCTTCACCAGCCTGTGCCTCCAGCAGCCACCCTGAAGGATGTACACTGTAAAACCTCCTTCCTAGAGCATCCTCGGGATTTTGTCCTTGTCCCTGGCTGGATGGCAGCCTGCCATGTGCTGTTCCCCCTCTGTTGGAGACAATGAGTTGATGCCCACTGGCATCAGGATGAAAAAAAAAAGGGGCCAGCCAGGATGCTGTCCCCATCACACCCCTCCAGCAGGGATTTTGCACCATTTCAGGTTTCCTGAGGCCTTCCATAGAGTTTTGGGGTGCAAAGGAAGGACCTTCCCCATCAAACACCCAGACTGCTCTGCCCCACGCCCAAAAAATACTGGTGTCCACACCACTTCCCCAGGCTCCGTGTCCCAGGTTGGTGCAGGGAAGGGTTCCTTTCAGCAGGTCTTTTTCCACACTGCTTTTTAATATTTGTCTTTTGATTCCAAGCCCAAATCTCCTGCTTGCCCCTCCTAACTCCTCTCCCTGAGGTCCTCTGTGCTATCATTTCAGAGGCAGCCTCAAGGTCAGAGCCTCTCTCTGCAGTGCCTGCAGCTCTCTGGGGGAAGGGGGAAGGATGCAGATTGTTGACAGAGGGCTTTTCAGTTTAGCATGCAGGGATGGGCTGGTGGGGAGGGGATGCTGGACAAACCCAGGGTAACAGGACAGGTTGTCAGCAAGTGGAGCAATTTGCCAAGGCTTCTGATGGATTCCCCTTCACCGGGGATTTTAAAAGTTAAGACAGGATGCTTTGCAAAGCCATTCAGTCACGTTCCAAAAGCATTAATTCAGGGGAGCGCTTCAGAGGAGATGAGACTGGGCCTGCCTTCCAAGCCATGAGCCCTGCATCCCTCTTTGCCTTTTCCAGATCTCCTCTTTCTCAGCCTTGATCGTTCCTTGGGGCTCCCCAGCCCCCCAGCCAGGACTTGGTGACTTGATGTGTTCCTCGTGGCTGACACTATGTGGGGTCACAGCACAGAGCAGGGTGGGTGCCCCTGAGCACATCCCCAGCAGCCAGCTTCTCCCTGCTCCACCATGCTACACGAAAACCAAGGAGTTTTTCCCTTATTTTTATTGCTTAAGGTTTTCAGTGCTTGTTCTCAGACCCTTCCCTTACCTGTAACCCTGATGTGCCACTTGGGTTAATTTAAACTGTTTGCCTTGCTCTTTCATGTTTTTGGGTTTTTGTGGTTTTTTTGTTTTTTTTTTTTTTATGCTGGAATTTAGGACCCAGCTTACAGATCTTGAGAACACCATGCAGTCCCCAACCTCCCTGTGTGCCCTGTGGCTGCCAACCTTGCAGCCCTCCTCAAGTCAGGGCCACCTTTCCCTGGTGGTAATATCTTCCCATCTGGTTTCTCACTTGTATTTTTGGTTTTCCTACTTGCATGAATGCCTGGTGATGTACCTGCTTTCTTAGCACTGGTTTTCCATGCCTGAAAATCCATGGGGTAGTCAGCATCTGGATGTTATTAATGATATTGTTATTTAAGAGCAATAATTGCAGTCATGCTCATAATTTTTTATTACTTGGGTACAACATGAGCATCATCTTCTGTTGTACGTAGAGTCTGGGAGAAACAGCTCAGCCTCTCCTGCAGGTGTGTCCCTGCTGAGCAATGCCAAATTCACCAGGAATGCAGGAGCCAGGCAGCAAGATGCTTTGTATTTCCATCATCCTTTTGTTTGTCATTAAGTTGAAAGCTGTGCCCTCCATACCTTTTGAACAAACTACTGTGTAGCCTTCTTGAATGTTCAGATCTAAGAACCCTTGTTTTGCACCGTGGGTATGGAGAGGAAGTAATGAGTGTCTTCAGCTTAATGGTCTAAAAGTCCTTCTTGCTGTGCAACCTCCCCCCCCAGCATCCCCAAATCCATTTTCATTTATAACATTATGAGTAATTCTACAGGCAGCAGTTTTCCTTGCCATATATATTTATTAGAGGGAGAAATTCCCCATCCTAAAATAATGTTCTTGCTTGGATCAAATAGTTTTCAAACTCAGGTTCTGTCTTTAACCCTTTCATTGCTTCCCACCTGCTGTTCTGTCACGAACCATGTGGGATGTTGTGTTCCTCTTAGGAGAGATGACACCTGGGAATGCAGAAAGCAACCTCAGCATGTGACTGAGAAGCAGCTGAGAACTAAAACTGGAACAGCTTGAGAATGAGCTGGGTCATTGTTCTGAGAGTGGGAAACCAGAAGGGCTTACACCCATCTCCCCAGAGAGCAGAGAGCTTCTCCCTGTGCTCCTCAACTAGTGACCAGGAAGGTGTAGTTAGGAAACAGAGTGTCCCAGCTCAGCTAAGGGGACTCTGCAGGGTGGGCTGAAGGGACCTCTAAGATTTTATGGACCTAAATGGGGTGGTAACTGCACTATGGTTTATAGCTGCTTCTCAATGCAGTGGTAATTGTGCAGCAGTTTGTAGCTCCTAAGACCACATCACCTGTGGAGGGGTCACCTCTTAACTAAACTAGCAGGTAAGGAGCCTTCAGAGGAGAGGATCCCCCATTTTCTGATATAATCTTCTTTTGGCATCTATTTCTGGCAACCAAAGCAGGAGAGGGATAGAAGCAGGGACTACCTGAAGGATGAGGCCACAGCAGATGGAACTGGAGACCTCGTGGTCCACTCCTCCTGTTTGCTGGTGACTGGGGGCACCATCTCCTGATGAGATGGGTATTTTTCATCATGTTGGTGACAAATAGCTCTGGGTTAAGTAGAAGAATGGTTTATTGATTACCTAGCAGAGGTGCACATGGGGACTGTGCCACTAACAAAATCTGCCCCTTCTGGCAGAGAGGGAGAGGTAGGGGGACAGAGCCAAATGTGGCCTCTTCCTCCTGTGGTCCTGAGAATGGGGTGAGCTTTGGGGACCCTCGTCCTGCTCCTCCATCTGGCTTTCTTGTAGGGCTTGCTAACAGGGTCATAGCACTGTCCCCATAGCAGGGGACCACCTGGCTCCCAGGGACTGACAGCCCCTGGAAGGACCATCTTAGTGGGTTGCTTCTGGCAGTCAGTCCTCTCCAAGTCCTCCAGACTAACCCCAGCTCTGATGCTGGGTTTGATGCAGGCAGTGGTCCTGCTGAGCTCTGCTGGTGCTGTAGGGCAGGAGAACACCTTGCTTATCTGAGCTGCCATAGAAGAGGCCTGCTCTGAGGGATTTCTCCCTCCTCAGACCTTCATTGCTGGGAAAAAACCCCCACTGTCTGTGTGTGTCTGTTTTTGCTCTGTCTGCCCACAGCACACCTTGAGCAAGTTGAGCGTAATGAATCACTGTGTGCTTCCCTGTGTTCATGTGGGATTCCTAATCCCCAGTAAATCCTTGGGGGAGCAGATGCAATTATAAAGGAAGCACTTATTAAAGAAGAGCTATATGTGCCATAAAACAGAAGTCAGAACAATTGTCCTTTTAGTTGTTTGTAGTGTTGCCAGCTGTAATGTCTGATCCGAGTGCCATGTCCCAGCTGCCTGCAGCCCCTGGGGGGTTCCAGCCATAGCTGGGGGGGGGATTTCATCTGCAGCTGCACAAAGCCCCCAGATCTCAGCTGCTTCTCCTTCCCTCTCCAGCTTCCAAACACCTATTCTTAACTCATCAAGCACAAACCTGTCACAACCATGAACCTCCCATAGCAAACTATTTTTGATTTCTCCTGGCTGGGATGGATGATGAGCTGCTTGGAATTAATGCCTTCTACACGTGTCAGTGGGACCAGGCATATGTGGCAGGGATTTGTTGGTTTGTCTGGCTTGGCATAAGACAAGGACCACAGAGAGTGTGTTGTGCTTTCCATCTACCAGGAATTTTCTCGCCTGGTGTAAGGAGAGGAAGAGGAGGTTACAACCAAAATCCATGTGTTAGGGCTTTGCTCAGCACTCCAGAGGTGGCAGTGACCACCTGAGGACAGTGAGTCTAAGGAAATGAGGTCTCTGAGGCTGAGCTCTTGGATTTGGCCAACCAGTTTTTCACTTTATGGCTTCACTTTCCACTCTTAAGACTGGTGAATGCCAGTTCACTTCTGTAGAGACTTTGAAGGAACAACCAAGCATCTATAAAGAGATCCTCAGGAAACCTCTTTAAGAGCACAGCTGGGCAGCCTGTGTCCAAGGCCATATAATTCTTGTGCATGGCATAGTGTCAGATCAGGGAACCACTTGTCTTGGAAGAAGAAAGGTGAAGGGCAATGGTGCTGCTGTATGTATTAAGGATGTGCATGTCTGCTGCAAGCTCTGGAGAACAAGGAAATGTGGGACCTACTGAAAAATAGTGAAGGGCAAATATGGTCACATATTGTAAGGCTGCTGACTTATTTGTCTTAGGAGAAACAAGTCTTTTTTTCTGGGTGAATAGCATAACCACCCAAACCTGAGGAACCAGAGAGATGGGAGATGGAGCAGGGGCTGTTTCAGGTCACCTTTAGCTTTCCCTTGACCTGGGGCAGAGGAGGAAAAGCTGCAAGAACTAAAAGCTGGGTCATGTTCCCAGCAGCCAGCTGGGTAGCACGAGCAGGCAGGGAACAAACACCAGGCAGCTCAGGGGTGAAATGCTGTGCAACCAGCAGGGCTTAGAAGTGTCATGAGGATCATTTGCAGATGAGTCTTTTCAAATTGACCAAAACCAGAGTTCAGGAATGGGCAGAAGCTACCTCAGGGCTGTTACATGTTCCAGGGAATTGGCTGAGGCCCAGGTGACATCTGTATTTGCAGAGGGATAAAAGGAGGGGACCTGGAGAACTGTTACTAGCATGTGATCTGACTGGTTTCAGTTCTGTTCCCAGAAAAACAGTATTTCTAAATAGGAAAAAATAAAACAGACACTCATCAGGTCAGTCTGATTTCCCCTGCATGATGAGACTAAATGTTTTGGACTGAGAAGAAGCCAGAGGTGTTGGATGCTTTGTCTTTGCTAGGATGGTGCTGTTTCCCATGCCATCCCTTTTAATAAGTTTGGGATGCAGGTGTCTATAAAAACTGCTGTGGGAGAGATGCAAAACATGGTTAGAAACCAGACAGGAGAAGGCAATGATTTGCTGTCAAGCAAAAGGATGGATTGAGTGACTTTCTGCAAGAGTCTGTCCTTGATCTGACAGGAGTCAGTATTTTCCTTAATGATCTCAATGATGGAATATTTTCTGCTCAACCTGCAGAGGTTTGAGACAGGAATTAGTGTGGCAATTGCAGAGGAGTTTTCTAATCGTGTAGCAGCGAGGACAATTAAGTGCTGGGATGTTTTGCCTGGGGAGACTGGAGTTTCCATCATTAGAAGTGTTTGAGAAGGGTTTGGAGAAACATCTCTGGGGAATAATACAGAGCTAACCCTCTCCTGAGGCAGAGCCAAGGCTGGAGGTGCTTTCCCAGTTCTCCATAAAAGTGGCAGAAATTGGAGTGGCCCTTCTGCCTGCAGAGCTGCTGAAGCTCTTGCTGGTTTCCTTCTTGGGAAGTCTGCATGGGAAGGTCCTACCTGGGTGGAAAAGCATCGGGGTTTCTAAAACTGAAAACACAAACCAGGGCCTTTGTATGAAATGAGAATTAAAATTTAAAAGAAATGTTTTTTCTTGCTCCTCTGGCAAAATCAGCTGTGTGTTTGGAGTGATGGTATTTGAAATGCAAAGTGCACCTCCTTGGGGAGCTGTTCTGGGCAATTCATCTTCCCAGGACGCTCTCCCCGCTTGTTTGTGCCATGCAGCCACGAACCACCCCTGCTCCGGGTGCTGGGGCTGGCTCAGCCCTGCAGAGAAGAGAAAGGATGGTGATCCCAGACGTTTTAATCCCCTCAGCAGCCCAGGGTGCTCAAAGTGAGCTGACTTGAAAGCATCTAACAGGAACAAGGAAGATGAATCGTATGCAAGGTCAGGCGCGGTGCCAGGAAACCGATAGAGGCAAAAGCAGTTAATTGCTTGAGATTGCAGCCACCCCAAAACGTGTCCTGTGTACAGACACCCCCTCCTTGCACAGCAGTGGCCCTCACCAGCCCAACCAGCAGGAGCAAACAGGCGATGAAGGGTACTCATCCTGATTTTTAATGCCAAAATTAGATTCACTGTCACCTTATGGTCACTGTAATTACTAGGCATCACTCATCATTTTTTCCATCTCAAGGGATACTCTGTTATTGACCTCACTGGGAAGATATAAATACATTACTGAGTGGAAATATCGCCATTTACTATTGTGGAGAGGTCTACATCATAGCTCAAAGGACTGGGAAATCTTTATCTCATTGTTCCTACAGCAGTGGGCAATGCCTGATTCTGTTGGTGCCGTGGCAAACCACTGCTCCCAGGTCTTGTCTTGGAGGAGAAAAACCTATTACAGGTTATTACAGGAGAGCAACAATACCAAACCACAAGCTCGAAGGAACTTGCTACAAGTCAAACAGCTAAAAATACAGTGCTGGGCTAGCACAGAGCTGCCAGCCATGGGGGTGACCAGAGGGCACGATGGACTCAGTGGTCCCAGGCTGGTGGGGCCACAAAAGAAGTGCGTTTAGGTGGGGATTTAGAAGGGCATCCACTGTCCTTGTCTGTGGGACCTTTGATTTCTGGGTCTTTGAGCTGCTGCAGAGTGAGTGTCTGACACCTTCCACACAGTCTGTGTCACCTTTAAGCAGATTTCAGCCAGGAAGGACCAACAGGTTGGTTGGAAGGACCAACAGTTTCAAGGGTTGGACTCGATGATCTCTGAGGTCCCTTCCAACCCAGCCAATTCTATGATTCTATGATTCTATGAACAGCTTAACTTGAGCTTCGCTCAAGTAGGCCCTGGCTGAACAGGATGGTGGGAAACTAGGGATCCCAGTCCATAAGAGCTTCAAAAATAAAGATGGTGAATGCCACCATCTCCCAGCGACTTGTTCCTACCATCTAAAATAGTCTTTAATTTGGGCTGGAGCTTGGATCTTTAAACTTCTCTTTGCATTAGTCTGTGCAGGAGCTGTGTCCATGTCCTCACATGGAGCCCATCCCGAGGTGAGAGCTGCCCCAGGGGTGCTGAGCACCCAGCCCTCCAACCCAAAAGCAGGGGGGTTTGCTGCAGCCCTGGCTGTTTTTGAACAAATCAAGTCCCTCAGAAGAGGGAAAAACGTGCAAGTGCCTGTGCAGCATCTCTCTGGACCTATTGTAAATGTCATGGCAGTGTCTGTAAGTGGCCTAACATATTAAAGATCAGGCAGTAAGGGGAGGGAAGCTGACCTTTTGCATTTTGCCCAGAGCAGACAAGGATAATGTAATTATAATTTCATGTAATTCATCTCCTGAAACTGTGTAATAGCTGAACTTCACTTGGCCCAGCCAGGGATGGAGAGGAGATGGGGAGGAGGAGGGGAGCCTGACAGCCTCCCCCGGGGCAGCCCCCCAGCCCCGCATGGTTCATCTGACCCTGGGGGTCCTGGGTCTGGCTGGGTGCAGATGGAGCTGGGAGGAGTCTGCCAGGGCTGTTGTCTGCAGAAGTCAGCAGCTAAAATGCTTCCCAGCCCAGGGGAGCTTCTGGCATGGCCTGAGCTCCTCTCTCTGCCAGCCTCAATCTGCTCCCCTGCCTGGTTTAAGCTCTCCTCCTTCCCTTCCCCACTGCCTCTTCTGGCCTCGTGCTGTTCACATCTCACTGGGCACAAAACCTCTCTTGGGGGGCAGGGGGCTGTGTGTGTGTCCCCAAATCCTAGAGCTGAGGATGGAGCAAACCCATCCCAGCCAAACCCCAGCCCTCCTGCTTTCCCCCTTAAATAAGGCTTTTCTCCTCTCCAAACATGCTTTACCTAAAGCCCACCTAGTGCCAGACAATGTTTAATTAATTTTGTGTTAATTTGTGCTGTTGTCTCTGGGCTGGATGGCTTTGCTGAGGTCTGCTCTGGCTTGTGCCCAGGGAAGGGAATGATGGATCAGGCAAGCCCTCTGGTACCAAGGGACACGGTGGGCTCGAGCAGGACAGAGCAGGTACCAGGTTTGCAGAAAGAAAGCTGCACCTCTTGAAAACCTGAAGTTTGTTGTTTGGGTTTGTTTTTTTTTAAATTAACTTCTGCTAGTTGGTGACTTTATCCTAGAGAAGTCCTCCAGGAAGCTGGAGCAGCAGTCAGGCTTTGTTACACAGTGAACAACCAAACAAGAGGCATCCTTTTGCTGTGGGTTTCGTTTGTGGGTGCGTGGCTCCACGTGCCTACCAAGCCTCCTCCATAGCCCAGCACCCAATAGGAGTCATTAAACATTTATTTAAAAGGTTCTTCATTCCTCAGTTGTGAACTAAAACCTGGCAAAGATTGAATGATTTTGTCCTCTCTGGAGGAGAGAAAGCACTGTGAAGTGTGTGGCTCCAGGATGCAGGGGCTGGCTCTGGATGCTGCCTGCTCCTGCCCTGCTCCAGGGAAGATCCCAAGGCAGAATAAATCAGGTAAATTAATTGTGGTGTTTCATTACTGGATGATCATGGTGTTGGGTGATGCTGAGCCCAGAGGAAATGTGAAATCTCCATAAGCTGATGTGGGGACCTGGCACCAGCCTCTTGCAGCGTGGTGGCCACCTTTGCCATGGTGGAAGAAGCAGGGATATTCATTAGGGGGTTTTATCATCAAATCTGCTGCACTCTGGACTCTCAAAACCCAGGAAACTGCCCCAAGCCCAGCTAGGGCTTCAGGCTGCACAGCCAACACTGCTCTCCTCAAAGGCTGCAGCAGTGAGAGCAATCTCCTTGACATCAGCCTCTAATTCATCTTGCCCGGGTGCCTCCTGTGGACCCACCGTGGCAGGCAGCATGAAGCCCTCCATAAGTGTATTTTTTCTTGCTAGAAATGACCCTGACCTCAGCTAGACATGAGATTTGCCCATGTTCCCCACCCTGCATGTGCTCTGGCCTTGCTTTCCTGGAGGCAGTCAGGACATTGCCATCTTACAGCATCTCTGTTCACTGTATTAAAAAATCTTCTGTGGTTTCTCTACTTCTTAAAAAGCACTTTTGGGCTCCCTTCCTCCTCCAGCATCCTTGCAATAACAGCTCCAACAGGCAGCCAGTGGGGGTGAAATGGCCTTGGCACTGGGACTGGGCACCTTTGGTGCTGCTGAAGGAATTGGGCTTCCACCAGAAGGTTGGAAAGTGGATCCTTTCTGCTTGGAGAAGCTTCCAAGTTCTGGCCTGGCCTGTTGGAACAGCAGGTTGGTGTCAGGCTGGGGGACACTGGCACCCTCAGGACCCTACAGCAGGAGCCCTGCTGTTTGCACCCCCAGGTAAAGAAAAATGGGTTTGTTAGGTTGTTTTTTTTTTCTGCCTTGGTGCTGACAGCCAAACTGATTTGCCTTTCCAAATCTCTGTCGACACCTAAGGCTGTTATCAGGACTGGGCTTTTTTTGGGTTTTTTGGAACAGGCTAAAGGGGTAAGCATAGTGACTCAGACAACATGGCACCTCCCATCTATGGACTGAGCACCTTATTTTGTAACATTATAAAGGAAATGGATTTATTTTTGTGTGTGTGTGTGTGATGAATAGGAAAGAGTTGTTCCGGTCAATATGATTTAATTGTGCTACAAAACACCAAAGAACAGAGCTTTGGTGAACAGAACCTTGGCTTGCAGGGGAGGATGAGGCACATCAGCCAGTGTGGTATTATTCTACCTCTCCCCCCTCCTGAATCCTTCCAGGTTTCTTCCTTGTTGCACTTCAGAAGATGGCTTGCCAAAAGCCTCCACATCACACGTGGATCCTGCCCCACGTGGGTGCCCAGTCTGCACCTGTGGCAAACCAGGTGGCTGGGTCCTGTGCAGGTGGGACCAGCCAGCTCCCTCACCTGCTGGTCCTACACCCATCCAGTGTAGGAGCCTCCTCTCCTTGTCCCAGCAAGCTGAAGTCCCCAAAGCCCCTTTAACCTCCTGGCACGAGTGATGCAGGCACTGAAATCAAGGGTTGCTTTGAAAGCTGCAGAACATTTCCATGCAAAAGGCTTTGGAAGGTTTGGGATTTATCTCCATCCTGGGAGAGAGCATTACCAGTGGCTTTGGATACACAGCTCCTGAATAATGAGGACAATCCTGTCTTGGGAAGATAAATCCCAATCTAATGATGCCATTGTCTTTTCCTTATTGTAACTCTCCATCAGCCCCTCGTTTAGCTGCTGTTTTACCCAAAGGTTTTGACAGGCTGTGTTAGCACTGGAAGGATAATACAATGCTTTTTAATTGCCACCCAATCTAAAATTAGTCCTTTCTTCTGTGCCTAATGAGCCACCTCACAGTCCTCTGGGGATGATGGGTTGAGCGGGGCCAGTTACATCTCCTCCTCCTTCCATCCCTGCTGGATCTCCCATGGTTTTTCCATGTTCTGGTGGGTCTGGCACATCCCCCAAGCCTCTGTGGCAGTGGATGCTCTGTGCTCCAACCCCTCCTTTTTCCACACTGCCCACTTCCCACAGGAGGAGCAAGCAATGGTGAAAGGTTTTGGGTTTGTTTTGCAGCTTTGCAAATTCCTCTGCAATTATTGCATGAGAGAGAATGGCTGAGAGAAACAACCTCAGTAGACAAATACAGCTTGGAAATAAATTTATGAGAATATATTTCTGCTGCGACAGGGAGCACCAGAACCAGCCTTAGCAGGCAGGCAACTCATGGGTCATTACGAGTTCCAATCAGTTACCGGGGGGGGTGCAAAGGCAGCCAGAGATGGATGTATTGTTAGAAGGAATTCTGGAGAGGATTTGTGCAATTTCAACTAGCTGCCATGGTTGGGATGGGCCTGAAAGTCTCCTAATGAATTTCTTTGTCAGGAGGAAATTGGGCTGTTTGCTGGAGGCATGCTCAGAATAGAGGAGGAGGTTCTTCCTGTTGTATTCATGAGTGAAAAATCCAAATCAAGCTAAAATTCCTTTGCCTTTTGGCATGGCTCTCCTGGGAGCTGTAGTTTGGGATCACTGTGTCTGTAATTCTCAGGTGCCTGAGGCAGGGTCATCCTTGCTTTAAAGAGGGGTGAAGGGGCTGAGACCTGTGTCAGCTCAGTGCAGTGGTGGGGAAAAAGTTGGTCTGAGGGCTGGCAGCTCCCTGTTGTCACACTGCAGAAATCAGTGTCCCCACGGAGGAAGGGTTCACACCATTCCCAGGAGTGTGTCTTGGACTCCCTGATGTGGTACATCCCTCAAAAGCAAGACATCAGAGTGCTGCAGTCTTCTTGTGTGCATAAACCTCTTGGTCACGCAGGTCAGCCATTACCTGATGATGATCAGTCCAAAACCTGATGAACTTTTGGAAAGAGTTATATGGCCTTTGTGTGCTTTGGACCCAGTTAGTTAAGAGAAGACCCCTTAGGAGGCTGAGGGGCTCCATTTGCACCCATTTTGCTGCATCTGTGCCATGGGAGGATGTGATGCCTTTGATCCCAAGTGGCTCCTGCTGTTCACCCCACCCCCAGGGTGAGCAGAAGGCAGTGATGTGGTTTTCCTAATCCCTGGTGACCTGCAGGGAGGGGAATGCTGGTACCTAAGGTCTGCTTTTCATCTTGCCCCTCCACCCAAGGAGCCATAACCTGTGGCTCCCGTGGCTCCCTGGTGGCACTGACATTGCTGGAGGAGATCTCTGCTGGGGGTGAGGGGCAGGGGTGTACCCATAGGTACAGCCTCACCCCCTGTCCTGCAGAGCTCAGGAACAAAGCATGGCATGGGCTGTCAGAGCTGCTCAGGATGGGTTCATGACAAGGAGCCAGCAGCTTGGAGAAGACGTTTGTCCTTAGGATGCCAGAGAGCCTGAAGGCTCCTCCTGACTGTTTTCGCCTGTAATATGATGCTCTGTGAACACTGAAAGAATGAATACAGTTATGCCCTGAAAAAAGAAAAGTCACTTATTTATGAGGGTATTGGCTTTCCTCTGAACTGCCTCATCTAGCAGCCCCCCTCCATTAGAAACCCTCTGAAGCTATGCAAGAAAAAAGCCATAGCTTCTTATTTAAATTAATAAAACAGCTGCAAATTTTTGCTACACTTTAAAATATGACTAGAGAAAATATCTTTCCATGGACCATTTTTCCTGTGGTTTTCTTCCTGAATATTCCTAATTATGGCCATCATTAATTTTAACAAGTCACCCACCATTAATTCCACAGTAATTTGTAAGTGTCCTGCAGCTGACTTAAAAAAAAAATAATTAAAAAAAATCCAAAGCCATGCCCTCCTCCAGCTGCCTCTTTAATGGAACCTGGGATTACTTAAGGAATTGGCACTTGGCCCCAGCAGTGCAAAATTGCCTGGTCCTCAGTCAGCCCCAGTGCTGTCCACCCTTTGATGGATGGCATCATTCAGAGCTTTTACAGGCACAGCAAAAAGAGGCCAACCTGTCCAGACCCATAAATCTCAATCTTGTAGAATATTTCATAGTTCTACCAGACATATGTACAAAGCCAACATGATGTTTCATTTTCCTAGGAAAACAGCTCCTCCGAGTCCAGTGGTCAACACCAAAGTCCTTGGACAAACTTTGGCCTGTGGGGAAGGATGTTGGGAAGGTCAGGGCAGAGGACAGGAAGGTTTGTCTGGTGGCTAGAAAGGAAGCTTGGAAGGTCTGAAAGGAGGTGAGGAAGGTCTGTATTGAAGAGGTGGTTGGAGAAAGGAGAAACAATTTCTGTGGAGTCTCAGCTCCATCTCCTCCAGCAGGATCATGTCAGAGATCTCTCCAAGAAGAGGTTTCCAGCTGCTCGTAGACACCCAAGAGCATGCAAGCCCTCAGAGGGCACCTCAGACTAAATTTTGCTGTGTTACTCTTCTAAGATCAAGGAAATTAAGTGGCACACCAAAACCAACAGGATTTAAGAGCAAGGTTGGCACTTGGGATGAAAGGGGAGGGAAGGAAGGATTGATCCACGGATTGATCCTGCACCTTCTCAGGAATGGTGGCAGATGGAGGGCCTGGGCACAGCTCTCTGCCAGGACTGGGGTCACTGGTGGATTGGGCTGGTGTGCTGTGTGCTGCCTGGGACCATTTGTTTTAATGAAGAGCGAGGCTGATGTCCTCCTTAGAGCCTTGGAGCTGAAAAGTGAGGGCTGGGGGCCAGCAAGCAGCTCATGCTTGCAGGGTTTCACTGCTGACATTTTGGAGCTAATCAGGCCTGCTGAAGCTAGGCCAGGGCTTTGACATGGAAAATAAAAAGCTAGGTAGCATCAAGGTCCTCTGGATTAGGGCATGGCTGGTGGCCAGATTCCTGCTTTAATTCCTGTACAAGGATTTCACTGACTTTCACTTCCTTCGATTTGCTTCGCCTCTGCAAGTGTACCTAGAGCTGGGGCAGGGGCTATGGGCTCTGGGATTGTGGCAGCAGAATCTGGGACCTGTTTGTGTCCATACCCATGAGTACGAAGCTTGGGCTGTTCCCACTGATTCCTACTGCTGGGAAAATGAACTTTTCCTGCCAGGGTGCTGCTGCTGTGGTCCTGCAGCACATCCCCTTGTTGATCTCCCCTGGCCAAGCTGGGGCTGACCCCAGATCTGGCAGCACTGGCAGAGCTGTGCAACACTGCTAAGAGGGGAGTTTGGGATGCGGGTAGGAAATCCTCATCTCTGACAGCAGCTCTGCCAACCATCCTTCCTACAACCTCTTGAAAAGCACTTCTTGCCTGGTCTTAATCTGCTGCAAAAGAGTTTGTCTGGGGAACACTGAGAGGCTTGTCAGTGGTTATGGAGAGGTGCAAGGTTCAGAAAAGCTGAGTCTGTCTCTGGAGTCCAAGGGACCTGCTTGGAAAATGTGAAATTATTGAAATAAAATCTGTTTTGCACCTCCTGGTTTGCAGAGTTCTGCTTCCAAGTGGGGTCCTGGGGAAACACCCTTTCCTCTTCCTGGGCTCTACAGCTGATACAAGCACCTTGGCATGGCAACAGAACCTGAAGGAGAAAAAAGCCAGGTTAATGTTAGGACATCAGAAGTGAAAAAAAGGGTCCTGGAATCAGCAATTCCAGTGCAGAACTCCTGTTGTATTTGCTGAGTGTTGGAGACCCAAGCAGCATCCATGCAGCTCCTGGGGAGCATCAGGAGAGGGGGGAGAGCAGGGAAAGGAGTGTGCTAGTGTTCAATTGACAGAAAAGCCCACAAGGATGTTAAGACACTCTGTCTTTACCTATGCAAGGTTTAGCAATGATAGCACAAAACCATGAATAAAACACTGCAGTAAGCAGCTTGGCATGTTGAAATATGGGCTGACCAGCCACCACGGCACCAGATTTATCCTCCAATTTACTGCTCTCACTGCCAGCCTGGCCCTGAGAGCCCGGCTCACTTTGTGCCTTTTTTCTCTTAGTGGGTTTTATTTGCTTCTGAACCGTTCGGCTCCAAGGCCCCACAGCAGGGCTGGGGAGAGTTGCCAGGGTTCTTCCAGGAGGTGGGATTGAACCCTGGGAAGCTGAGCATCACCCTGTTCTACCAGAACAAGTCAAGGAGAGCAAACTGGGTGCAGCAGTGCCTCAGTTTCCCCATCCTGCTTTCCCTCTCCACGGGTCTCGCAGGTTGAGGAGGTCTGTGAGAGGCTGAGCCCCCGTGCCATGGCATGGCGCCCCAGGAGGCACCTCCTCAGCCCAGGGGTCCCTGGTGAGATTCACCAGAGGAGCCAAACTTACCTGTAAGCATTGTTTTCCAGCCTCTGTCCAGCTGGGGTCTTCTGCAGCTTTCTCTGGCCTCATTCTCAGCCCCCAAGGAACAGACCCAGCTGAAGCTGCCTTGTGCTTGGCTGAAGGCATTAAATCACTGCCTTGGTGTGATGGGAGTGGGAGCTGCTCCTCTGCCAGTCAGGACACGCTCTTCTTGCACGGCCCAAGATGAGCAAGGAGCCATCCAAGCATGAAATAGTTGTCAGGTTTCCAGAGGTTCACA
Source organism: Calypte anna (assembly GCF_003957555.1). Lineage (NCBI taxonomy): Eukaryota > Metazoa > Chordata > Aves > Apodiformes > Trochilidae > Calypte > Calypte anna. Next base: position 590,223 of record NC_044259.1, on the reverse strand, counting down.
AGATATATGGATCATGGAGTAGAGACTCCCACAGATCACAGATTCTCAAATTGAAAGGCTGCAGAAGAAGATTGCTGCACTATGGTAGGTGGCAGGAGTGCCATCCTGAATGCACAGCTGGGCTGAAGCCCCAGCCCTAAGGAGATCTTGCTCATAAGCTTCGGGTTCACCCCCAATTTAGCTGTCCCTGCACAAAGCTTCTTGATTGTCAGAATTATCTGGTGCCAATTTCTACCTCCAGCTCACCAGAAGGGGGGGATTTGTGCAGGAGTGTGCCCTGTGGAGCAGAAGCCATCTAAAGGTCAGAGCACTTGAAGGACTGGAGACAGGGGTTGAACAGGACATTTTCAGGCAGGGGTTGAACTGGTGGGAGCTGCAGTGTTGGGGTCATATTGTGGTGCTTGGCTCTGAGCTGTGATGTGTGATGGCCTCCTTGGGGCCATTGCTGCACTTTCTTCCTTTTCCAGGTTATGGGAGATGGAGTTGAGGGTCACTGCCTCTGTTCTTGTGTCTTTGTGCCCCAGGTGCATGAGCCCTGGCTGGGAAAGCCAAGGGCTGCTGGACCACTTTCCACCAGGAGGAGCTGAGCCACTAACAATGCCTCTGAGATGCCAGGGCTGCAAGGTGACCCAGGAGGTCCCTGCCAGCCCAAGGTCCCTGTGTCCCTGCTGGCCAAATTCTGCAGTCACTCTGCCCCAGGTTTAGGAGAAGGGGAGGAAAGGCTGGGGGCAAGGCAGGGAGACAGCAGGCTTCTCTTTGTGTTTCTGCTCTGCCTATGCCCTCTCTCTGGGTTTCTCCAGCTGCCACTTATAGCTGGGGGGTTTTACTGATCCATGGTGTTTGTATTCTGTGGTGGTGGAGAAGGCATGGAGTGATAGGATAAGGGAGAATGGCTTTAAACTGGGAGAGAGGAGATTCAGATTGGGTATTAGAAAGAAATTGTTTGGTGTGAGGGTGCTGAGCCCCTGGGTGCCCAGGTTGCCCCCAGAAGCTGTGGCTGCCCCATCCCTGGCAGTGTTGAAGGTTGGATGGGGCTTGGAGCAACCTGGACAGGTGGGGGGGTCCCTGACCATGGCAGGGTGGATTGGGGCTGGATGGGCTTTAATTCCCTTCCCACCCAAACTATTCTCTGATTCTGTGATTCTTACAGGTCCTGAATGAGACCATTCATTAGACCCAGTCCTGATTAGGGGCCTGGGGGTACCCATTGCCCTCCAGCTTGGGTCATGCCTGCTTATTCTTTGCTTTCTCTACCACCCACCAGTTACTCTTCCCCCAAAGCCTGGGCTCAGCCCAATTTGAATTAATTGCAAGAATGAGCCATCAGCTGCTTTTATGCCAGGCTGTGTCATTCCTGCTCCTCGCTTCCGCTCCCCCACTCATTTATTCTCTCCGGATTGGTTTCACTCAGCCCAGCCTTTTGTTTTCCCCCCACAAGGTCTCTTTGTAAGCCCTGTTCCTAATCCAAGGCCTTGGCACCTCCCAGGTAGCCAGGCTGAGCCAGGAGCAAGCCCCAGGGGACCCTGCCAGCGGGGCAAACGCCTTCTCCTGGGTTTTGCTGCTCTGAGCTCTGCTCCTGGGTTGCCTCCTTCCCTCATTATTTCTGTTTTACTCTTTTCTTCTCCTGTTCAGCACCAAGAGAAGCTATGTTTCCCAAACAGACCCCCTTGCAGGGTGAACGTGTATGTTTCATATATATTGATTCTAATTTATATTGAGGATTTGGGGAGAACAGCTATTCTTTACAGTGAGGTGAAGAATGATCTTGTTATCCTTATTGATTCCTAAGAAGTCTAATAATAAGACAACAAAACAACCCTGCTGGAGGGCTGGCACCTCCCTTCACCCCCTTTCCCCAGCTCAGCACCTCTGGGTGCAGCAGCATGTGGGCAGCTGGCTGCTGAGGATGCTGGCCCTGCCAAGGCCTCCTCTCCTTCAGATCGCAAACAGCTCCTCATTTAGCTCTTGTGTTGGCAGGGATCAAACTAAGAGGCAATGCTAGCAGCTTTCAGGGCAAGAGGTGCACACAAGTCCCTCTGAGGAGGCAGCAGGCTTGCAGGGAATCCCACATCCCAGATTCTGGCAGAAATTGGTGGATGGTTCCCTTGGGCTTCTCCTTCACATCAGGGTTAGCCCTGTCTCCTGCTCGTGGCTCAGTCCATCCCCTCCTGCCTGCAAACATCTTGAGCAGGGTGAGGCTTGGGTGATCCATCACAGTGCTGTCAGTCTCAGACAGGGGTTTGCACCACCCAGACCCTGCCAGGAGAGCTGTGGAGGTATCAAGACCAAAGCATCATCTTATTTGCTTATTGATTCCCAGTAAAATCTAATAATTAGAAAAAGAGTCCTACCAGCTTGCCTGTGCTCTGCTTACAAAGGAAGGAGGCAAAATCATTCTGAGAGTGACAGTGCTTTGATTCCCTCCCTGTCATTTCCCTGGGCAGACAGACAAGTCCTCCTGCAGCCAACATTAGCCTGTGTCTCCAGGGAGAGAGCAGAGAGCAGCAGCAGCACCAGGGGCCTGGAGCATCCCTCGGGCACCTGCAGGGCCAGGAGAGGACTCTGTGCTGATGGGACCGTGGGGCTGTGGGCCCCTGGGCTAGCTGTGGTGACATTACAAGCCCACACGTGATCTTTCCTCTGCTGGCATCCCCTGCAGCTCCTGTCTGCTGCTGTGAAAATAGCTGGTGGTGTCTCTGAGCATGTGGAGGGAGGCTGGACCCGTTCTGAAAGTGCCTTGGTGAGCCTCTGGTTGCCCAGGTTGCCCCCAGAAGCTGTGGCTGCCCCATCCCTGGCAGTGCTGAAGGTTGGATGGGGCTTGGAGCACCCTGGGCTGGGGGAGGTGTCCCATGGCAGGAGAGGTGGAACTGGATGGTCTTTAAAGGTCCCTTCCAACCCAAACCAAACCAGTCTTGGGGTCCTGTGACTGACCCCATAGTGAGGGTGGCTCTGCTGAGGCTCAGATTTGCCTCCCCTGTCAGTAAACAGAGGATGTTGCTCACCACAGATCCCTAATGCAGCACCTGCTACCATCTGTAAATAACAAATAGCAGTTTATCAAAAACAAGTCTCGGGAAGTTATCTGAAATCGAACTGTGTGATGAAAGGTGTGTGAGCTGGAGGGACACATCCTGCACGGGACTCTGAGGTCTGGAAAGCAGCAGCAGTGCTGAAGTCCAAATGCATTTGCAGCACTTGGCTGCAGCTCTGCTCCCCAGGCTCCCAGCAGAACCCCCTGAGGTGTCCCTGGAGGCTGCAGCCCACAGCCGGACCTGCTTTGCACCTGATCGAGGAAGTCATTGAGAGGGGGTTTTGCAAGTGAGGTGATTATTTTGCCTTTGAAAAATCAAACTTTTCTTATCCCAAATAGCTGGTTCTTTGCTTTCTGTCTGCTTCCCAGCAGCCCTTGCCCCTTCTTGCTCAGCTGCACCACCTTTCCTCTCTCTTTTGTGCTTCCTTTGTTTGCCTCCCTGCAGCTCACAAGCTGAAGCAGCCCTAGCTGCTGGAGTGCATGGAATTGCCAGCGATTTAGGGAATCCCCCGGTGCTGGGGGAGCCGCTGCAGGCAGGGCAGGGCAGGGCAGGCAGCATCTCCTGCAGCAATGATGGGCACCATCCTCCAGAAACCATAATCCTGTTTGGTGAGGAGGGAGAGGAGATAAAGCACCATGGCTAAGTAAGGGACAGATGGGTTCCCCAGCGTAGGAGTGGGGTCTTTTTTAAAGATACAGGCTTTGCACACAGAGGAACCTGAGCGATAGGAAGGCTCCACTCCTTTTGGCTCACATTAACTCTTGTGTGGGTCAGGAGAGAGAACTTCAGCTTGCCAAGTCTCACTGATTAACATTCTGCTCCTGTTCAGGTTTCATAAGCTGGTCTGACTTCCTAAGATAAAAAAGTAATAACACTGCCCTGTATTATTTATTAGTAGCCTTGATGTCTCCTGGCAAAAAAAAAAAAAAAATGTTCTTCCTGCTCCTCAGCTTCCTTGCTGGGCTGCTCCAGACAAGGCATGAGGCTGTTGCTCCACAGACCGTCTCTCCCAGCATCTCCCAAGGCCTCAGAAGCCTCATGTGGTGGCTCAGCAGGTGTATTCCAGACAGGACAGGCATTCCTCTGGCTCCTGCCCTGCCTCCCTGGATGCCTGAGCTGGCCCCATACTGCTGCTGCAGGCAGCCTGGGACAATCCCTCACATCCAGCAGGAGAAAGCGTGGCACAGCTCAGAGGATTCCCCATGAGAGCACTTGCTTTTTGCCTTGATTTCAAGGTCATTAATCTCTCGCATTTAAAATGATTTTGCCTCCAGACTCTAAAATTTCTGCTCCAAACAAAGCATGCGTTCGTTGTCTGACCTGGGCTGCGTGGGTATCTCGGATGGAGCTGGCTTCTGGAGCCATGCTGGATGCTTTGGGGTCCTGTGGACGGTTTTGGAGTAGGTTGGAGTCCTTGCAGCCCTGACCACATTCTCTGGGGTGTTTGTCCTGCTTGGGACCCATGCAGTGTCCCCCACTCTGTGCTCAGCCCGGCGCTCAAGCTGCCCGGTGCTGGCGTCCCCACGATGCCTCTGGTTTGTGTCGACTGAATTGACTGAATTAATTAGAGCTGCAGCTCAATATTGGGATTACTCAGAACCCTGGATGGCCAAGCTGAATCAATTAATTTATTAGTGAGCATCAAAGCCAGCTGAAGAGTGAAGGGACGTCGCACCCTTGGTGAGGAGGCAGAGCAGTCACTTTGTCAGAGCTTGGCCCTGCAATGGATGGTTAGATCAAACTGGGGGTTTTACCCTGGCTTTGTTTCAACCCAAATTCCCCACACCCAGTGAGGACACGGGTGCTGCTGCTTGCTGAGGCTGAGCTAGCTCCTTGGCCAGCCCTGCAGCACCCTTGTGTGTAGCATGGTACAAGGGTGGCTGTCACCCAGACAGGAGGGAGTCCTGGTGATATTTCTGCATCTCAAATATGGATGTAAGTAACAGTGATAAAAAAGGTCACTAATATCAATATGTACAACTTTCTTCAGCTACCCAAAAGGAGGCTGTAGTGAGGTGCCTGCTGTTTTCTTTTTCCCAAGAAACCAGCAATAGGATAAGAGGAAATGGCCTCAAGTTGCACCAGGGGAGGTTCATATTGGCTATTAGGAACAACTTCCTTGCAGAATGAATTGCCAAGCATTGGAGCTTGCCACCCGGGGCAGTGGTGGAGTCACCATTCCTGGAGGTGTTTAAAAAATGTCTAGATGTGGCACTTGAGGACATTGTTTGGTTTTCTGATGGTGCTGGACTTGATAATATAAGAGATCTTTTCCAACCTCAATGGATCTATGACTTGGGTTAAGACCTGGCTATGCACCAGCAGCAAGCTGCATCAAGCTTCCTGGGATTTTTATCTAGGAAAGACTCTCTCTAACAAGGGATCATAGTATGCATCTTCCTCCAGCATACCCTGGCCATGACAAAGGGAGTTAAATGATCATTTCCAGTTCTCCTCTGCTCCAGGTATGCTCTGCCAGGAGGCATCAGGTAGGAGGTTACTCTGTGTGGTGTGCAGCCCATAGGTGTACCAGAAACCCATCATTTCTGCACTCTTGCTGCTTTGGCTGCAGAACCTGCAGAACCTTCACACATGCAAGTGTCCAGCTGGAGCTTTCCTGGCTTTTTGCTGGAGAAGCACCTGGAGGTCTGGCTTTGCCAAGGAGCAGCTGGCCCCTTGGAGGTGGCAAGGGGTGGCATTGCTATAGCAGTTGTCACCTGGGAAATGAGGAGGTGCAGCAATGTCAAAGCAGTGATGGTGCCTCACATTTCTAGAGTGAGTTTGCTCATTTTGGCATCCAGAGCAGAGCCCAAAACTAGACCCATCTCCGTGTCCTGTGGCATGGGGATGGCAGATGGCCACTGTGGCCTGCCAAGGTGTCTTTTGAAGGTTAGGCCTAGAGGAGGCTCAGGACCAAATAGGATGGGTGGTGCCAGAGGGGGGAAAAATCCCAAAATGAAGAAGGCTGAGCCCTGCTGAGCTCAAAGCTTCATATCTTTTCTGAGTGGAGCCTCATGCTTTGGACCAAAAAGCCTCTTACCTCCTCCTGATGCCTCTAGGAACAGAGATTTTCCAACCAGCATGGGATCAGCTCCTAAGCTGTCAACATGTGACCCATAAATAAGATCTTCACCGGGATGCTCTTTGGATCCTCATGGTTTTATTTATTTAGTTGGTTTAGTTTAAGATTAATCAGAAAGAGGGAAAGAGCCAAAGACACCAAAAGAGGCTCTGAATAATTGAGTGATTGAGAGCACCGTGATTAATGGGATCTGCTGGTGCCACAAGGGTGGAAGCAGCCTTCTGAAAAAAACAGATTTATGTTAAATGGAAAAATACAATAATGTCATTCACAACAGGAAAAAACTTGCTGGAAGAACCTGCCTTGAACGCTCATCACATAATTCCTGCTCACAGTGAACAAAACTTAACTTCCCTGAGCTCTGTGCATCCTGGTTCAAAATTCGTTCGTTATATTTGATTATCTTCAGTCCTTCCCAAGTGTAATATATTACTTCTTACAGAATTCACCATGCTTCATATCAGGCGTGGTTTAATATTTCATACAGTTCATTAAATAACACATTCAGTGCAGCTCACAATGCCTTATTCATAATCCCATAGACATCCCAGGAAAACCACAGAGAAACAGAAAAAAAAAAGGATTTAGGGAGAAACAAAAGAGCATTTGTTAAAGGACCCTTTGCAGGGGGTGGCATCTTCACCTAAAGGACTTGGATTCCCTTTATTTTAGGGCAGGACTTTGACAAGAGGAGACCAGGGGGAAATAATTCAACCCAAGAACAAGCAGTGGGTGGAAATATCCTTTCTCTGCTCCAGAACATGGCAAAATACTGCAAATATCTCCAAGGAGGGCGACACTAGTTCCTCCATCCGCAAGGACTGTCTGTTGTGAGGCAGAGTCTATTATTTCTTCATATGATTAAAATTAATAATTTATACAGGGACAAAGTGACTTCCTCGTAATTTCTTGTGAGCTGTGATTCCTCCTCGGCAGCACCAGGGGTGCCGGAGGAGATCCAAGGAAGAAATAATGGGGATGGATGGATGGAGGTGGTGCTGTGAAGGGCAGGAGCAGCCCTCGTCCTCCTGCTACTCTGGGAACGTAGGAGCTCTGTGCTGGGATCAGACAGCAAATATCCTGTGCATACCAAATGAAGTTATATGTTATACCCAGGCCTCAGGAGCTGCAAATTTCACCCCCTGTTCCCTACCAGGATTGTTCTGTCCTTGTCACCAGAGTGCCAGGGTGCAGAAGGGAGGAGCTCAGGGGATGTGTTATTCAAAGGCCAGAGAACAGCAGCCCACCAGGCTGTGACTGTCCATGCTAGAGATCACTGGGCACACCACTCCAGTATCTCTTTTTTTTTTTTAACTCCAAGACCACGAGCTGTCAAGGTGAGAATGATCTCAGCCATTGTGTGTCACCTAGCCAAAGGGGAGCCTGACTCTGCAGAGGCCTCTGGTTTCTGCTCCCCTTCCATCCTTCCCAATGGCAACACCCCAACCTGCAGATGAGCTGAATCCTCTAAAAATGCTGCTCTGAGCTGTTTGCTTATATGGCCACAGTCTATTCTTTCTTTTTTTTTTTTTCCCTGTTGCAAATTGTTCACAGATTGGAAAGAACAAATTTGGAGTGGCTAATTGTACTTAGGCATCAGAGCCCCCCTGCCAAAAAAATTGAGCCAGGCCTCCAGGGCAGAAGGGCACAACTGTTAGCAGAAGCAACAGTTTGGTTAACATCTCCTTGGCCTGAGTTTGCTCCTGTCTGATGCTCCATTTGGTTCCTCTCTGTGTTGCCACCTTCCCATGAGCAGCTGCAAGTCCTCAGGGTGCACCCTACATGTCCCCATCCTCGTGGGTGCTGCCTTGTACAAGTGTTCAAGGCTTTCTCTTGCACAAGGGTTTCTTTGCTCTCATCCCCTTGTCATTCTGCACCTCTCCCTCTCTATTCAGCCATCCATTCCCCTGATCCCAAATGCCAGGAGGTGTTTGGTCTCACCCCTTCCTTTTGTAAAGACAAAAACTTCCCCCAGTGTCTGGCATACCCACGTGTTAGGGCTGGGAGGAGGAATTTGGACTGGAGCTTGTCAGATGCTGGCAAATGGGTTTTGCTTCAAGCTTCTTACTTTCTTTTATTTTCCTTCCCAGCACACTAATCCTTCTTCCACCTGCAGGCTGGATTCTCTGCCTTTTTCCTCCTCCCACCAGATTTGCTGGTGTAGAAGAATTACAGGAACAGAAGGTGAAGCTGGATCTCCCTCCTTTTTTTTTTTTCTTGTCATCTCTCCCTTTCTCTTTTGCCAAGCCACTCTGATTCCTCTCCCCCAGCACCCAAGCACCCATGCTGCCTGCCCAGCATGGGGGACATGTGGCACCATGGATCACAATGCTTTGTGTGGTGCCCATCAGCTTCTCCATCAAAGGGAGGGGGGGTGGTGGCAGAAATCCCAACCTGAAACCCAGGGGAGGCACCCAGGTGGGCTTGAGTCATCCTCTCATGAGAAGGTGCTGAGTCAGGGCTGAGCTGTGGCCACCAGCTGTCTCCCCGTGGGTGGGGAAGGATCATCATCATCATCATCATGGGTGGAAGACCATGGTGGAGCTCCAGCCTTGGAGTTCCTCACTTCTGTCATCAGTCCCTGCACAAACAGCGTGGTTAATCCCCCTTCCCACCTCTCTCTGAAGTTTTCCTGGCTCTGTCACATCCCTTTTCACCTACATGGCAATGAGACTGTAGGGACGTGGGGGGTTTTTGTCTGTTTTGTTCTGTTCTTCTCTGACTAATCCCTCACTTTTAAGATGCTGCTTTTAAATTGTATTCCCCTCCCTCACTCTTTGCTGAGCAATGAGCTGATGTTTTCTGAGAACTATCTATTATAACCCTGAGATCTTGCTCCTGAGAGTTAATAGTCAAGCTCAGAGCCCATCATTTAATTTCTGAGGTTGGGAATGGTTTCTCCCACGTGCTCCTCTATTTATCCCCACTGAATTTCTCCTGTCACATCCTTGGCTGGTCACTCATCACAAATTCCTTCTACAATTCCTCACAGTCAGCCCTTGTCCTTAATATACTAAATAATGTGGGAGCATCAACAAAAGCTGTCATTTCACTCTCCTCTTCTCTTCCACTGAGACCCCTTTGTGTAGAGTCTAGAAGAAATTTTGGGGAAACCTGTGGGAAAAATGTGACCCATGGAAAGGGAGGGAGCAAAGAGTCACTGTGGCTGCCTGTGAGCTGGTGGGTGTTGAGCATCTGGGAGCAGTGTGGATGGGCTGATCCAGGCAATCCAAACAACAGATATCTGCAGGGACAACTTGTTTTGATACATTGATAGATTTTTCAGGAAATTGGATTGAAGGACCTTTAATGACCATGAGGAGTGAAAACTTCCTGTGGAGGAATGGTCGTGGTCTTCCTGCATGAGCAGATGCTCAGCAGAATTGATACTCTCCAGGGAATCATTCCAGAAGGTGGAGGGAATCAAGTGATTCACAGCATTAAAAAAAAATAAAATAAAAAGAGAGACATCAAGGCTCCTGGAAGCTGCTCAGTTGGCATCGCCAGGTCTGCGAACAACAGATGCCCGAGGGAATGAAGGTTTGAAGCCAAAGCAGTTTGGGTAACAGGACAGGCTTGGGGAAGGGGGGAGGGAACCCACAGTGCCAGATTTTGGATTATGCTGCACATCCATGCTAAAAAAGGAGACACCCATGTTGTGAGCATACAGCCAAGGAACACGTTTTATAAGCACTTTTCTAACGTGGCTCGTGCTCTGCTGCTGCTTCTTGCTAACAGCAAACTACAGCTTCTCCTTTAGCTCTTCTCCTCCTCTTCTTGATTCCACTGTAGGGTTTCACAGGCCAGTGGTGACAGAAAACTATGATCCAGGCTCTATTACAGAGCTTAAAATATTGCCAGGTGAACATATTGGCTGTTTTGAAGGTTGGCCTTAAACTCTCAGGGCTTAGATTGCACAGCAGTTGTGTCCAGGTGGGATGAACCCATTTGTCTCCTACCTTGGCATCCATAAGGGAGGACCACAGAGGTGTCTTCCATCAAGGTAGCATCAGCTTTAATTGATCAGTAAAGCTGTGGGGCAAGACTGGCAGGGTTCAAGCTGCCCAGAAGCAAAATGTCGGGTGATGCTTTGAGCCCCTGCAGAGGTGAGAGTGTGTGTTTGCCTTCAGCAAACCAAAGTCAGAACTCCCTGTTCACCTTCATCCTCCCCCAGAAGAATCACTGGGAAGCTGGTGATAAATCGTTTTCTTTTCTGGGAGGAGAGGAAGAGTAGTTCTTCCTCTCCCCCCCCCCCCCCCTCAAATGCAGCCTCCAGACCCTCCACACTCCTGGTTATATGGTGTGACAAGGGGCATGTCAATGAGCCAGGACAGAGGGGGCAATGAGCCTCCTTGGCATGGCCAGCAGAGCAACTTTGGGAAAAAAAATTGGGAAGTTCTGGCCATCTGGCCAACCCTTTGTGCTGGGAGAGAAGCAGCATGGATGTGTCCCATGATCATTTGTTACTGTGTTGGTGTCATTTGAACAGAACATTTTTTCCTGTGGCTACTGATGTTCTCAGTGACCTGGTCCTGTCTGACCCCATTTCCAGCTGGGAGTTGTAAAAATGTGTTTTATTGAAGTTTTGGGGGAGGTTTGTCAGGCTGGTAAAGGGTTTCATCCACATCTGCCATCGGTGTCCCAGCCCTTAGGGACTGGGAGGTTGCTGCCCAATCCATCACCACCAGGAGAGCCCAGGTCAGTCCTGGAACCACCCCCTCCAGAGCTGCTGTGGCACCATTCCCCAGGAAACTTTGGTGATGTTTGGTGGTCCTGGTCCCTAAGAGCTGATGTGGAAGTTGATGCAGAGTGGTGGGAGCACCTTAAGGAGCTGACCCTTAGCTGGCTATGGGTGAGGGTTTCCAGGTAGGATGATGGTTTTCTGTGAGCACGGGCTTGTCCATAAGCTGTGGGGTTCAGATGTGGGGGGAGATGGAGCAGAACAACAGGGACAGAGCAGCTGTATGCTGAGTGTCCCCTGCAGGTGCCCAAAACAGTACAAATTTGGCCTGGTCACTGGGGCAGATTTCAGGGTCAGTGTTTTTTGGCCCAAAACACTGGGGCAGATTTCAGGTTCTGCCCCAGATCTGCAGTCCTCTTTTTCAGTGCCCTGTGGAGGAACCCACCCTGTTCACCTAATCAGGTGCCACCTTGGTCCACCTACTCCACCAGCCATGGCCAGATGGGGCTGGACACCACCCTGGAGTCCTCCCAACACCCTATGAAGGCAGGCTGGGCAGGCAGCTCATTCCCCTCGCCAGGAGGGAGGCAAGGAGCAGAGTGCCAGGTGGGGGTGACACGGGGTGGGGACACACGATGTCCCCTGCCTCGGGGTGGGTCCCCACGATGGGCTCAGAGTGACAGCCTGGCTGCCTGCTGTCGTCTATGGCAACTGAGCCACCTTGGAAGGCTGTGCTGCCTGTGTGGGCTTGAAATTGTGTGGTTGTTTTTGTTCCCTTCTACGAGGGGAAGGAAAAAAAAGACAATCTGATTTGTACGTAACTCCGACTAAATTCCTCGTTAACCTTTACAGCCATCTGGAGGGAGAGGCACTCCTCGCCCCGGAGCGCGGCTGTGGGAGGCAGCGATGCTTCTGCTGGCAGCTTTTGCAGGAACTGCTGTGGAGGGAGCTGGAGGCTTTGTGGTGCCAGGATCAAGCCCAGAGGCCTGGCAGAGCCAGGAGGTGGAGGTTGTTGGGTGTCCAGGGCTTGCTAGGAGCCAGATGGTGGGTTGGGCTGCCCTAACCCTTTTCCTCCCAGCCCTGGGCACAGGGATGCAGGAGTAGCTTCATTGGTTGTCTTGGGTAGGACTAGAGATGGAAAACCTCTCTGAGAAGCCCTTACCCTGGGGGACTCAGTTGGGTGTTGGGTCATGCTGCCCCAACACCCCTCTCTGTGTACCCCAGCCATGCTGAAGAGCCAAGCTCTGGGATTTGCATTTGAGTGCTGAGGGTTCAGGTCTGCTCCAGGTATTCAGAGTCTCTGGTGTCACTTGAGAAGAGCTGGATCAGACCTGAAGGTTCAGCTGATCCATCCGTGGTGCCTAGCAGTGTGCTCCAGTTTGCCACAGACATCTCCCTCCATAGGACCAGACCCTGGTAAACCTGCTTGGAAACTCCTAGGGCATTCGTTCCCCTCCAAGTGCTTGTCCCAGAGTCTCAGCTCTGCTTGTCCTGGTTTGAACCAGAACCTGTGGTGGTTACCTGCCATCCTGGCTGATCTGGACTCCCAGATGAGGATGTTCATCACAGCCAGGCAGTGATGTGGGAGCATGATGTGTCTTCCTTAGATTGTGTGGTGCCATCTCCTCCTGTGGTCAGTTCAGCACCTGCCTTCTCTCCCCATGTAGGTCACAGCTCTTGGAATCCTTTCTTTGGATTCCTCCTGGCTGGGCTTGTGTCCTGGCTGCAGCATTTTCCTGGGTACATGGAGTGACCCAGCACCATGAGGCTAGAGCAGGAGTCCCTCAGGACCCACCAGGATCTGGATGTACCAGCTTTTTGGCCATCTTGATGGCTCCTGAAGCTTCCTTCTCACATCTGACTTTGCCAGGCAGGAGGAAAAGGCTGCTCCTCCTCCTTGGTGTTTTGGGGTGGTGAGGAACAGAGGACCTCTGGAGGATCATTTCTCCAGGGGATACTTTGGGATGGATTTCCAGCAGCTCCTCTGGGATGTTTCTGCATCAGGTTGGATTTGTGTCTGCCCAAAGCCCTCAAAGAGAAGTGGGACTGCAGTGCAACGTTGTTTCCTTTCTTTCTCTGCTCCTTTTAAAATTTATAAATATTTTGACAACTTTCCAAAGGTAAGGCAGGAACAGCAAGTTGCACACCAGTGACTCAAGGCAGTGTCACTCTCTTCATTAAGAATCAAGGAAATCGAATCATGACTGGAATTAATAAAGAATCTCTCAGTTGAACAGGAGAGGGGGATGCTCTCTGAAAGGGTGGGATCCAGCACCACCATGGCTGCATTCCAGCCATGCCAAGCTCTGTCTGAAGGTCTTAATTATAAGCAGTTAAAAAAAAAAAAAAAAAAAAAGCCCATGAGAAATAGAGTTTACAACAGAAAATAAATAAATGGGCTCTCAGCTATCTCTACACACATTGGGATACTGATGGAGAGGAATCTTTAATACCAGCTGCCACCATCCAGCTTTGCTGGTGGGGGGCTGGGGATGGGCTCTGTGCCTGGCTGCTGGTGGGTTTGGCTGATGGGGAGGATGCTGGTGTGTGTGTGGCTCTTGAGGCACAACCAGGGAACTAAAACGTGACCTTTGGGGCTGGGAACTTGGCTGGAAGGAGGGCGGGATCGGGCACCTCCTTGGAGCACTCTGGCAGCATGGTGACTTGGCCCTCAGAGATGCTGAAGGTCAGGGAGCTGCTTGCTAAGTCTGAGAAACAGAAACTTGAGCTAGTGGGAGGTGCTGCTGCCCATGGAACTAGATGATCCTTAAGGTCCTCCCAATCCAAATTTGTCTGGCTTTCTGGGATTCTGTGACTCTACAGCTGTGGAGGCAGGGCTCCCAAAAACCCTGGCAGAGGCCTCAGCTGTCCTGGAGCACATGGGTGGTTGCCACCCTCTTTCATTCCTAAGCCCACCTCACTGAGACCCCCCTGAACCCACTGGGTGAATTTTGCCATATTAACTCTGAGCACCACAAAGATTATTCTCCTTTACCCCATGGCAAACTGACTCTCCTGAACCTTCTCCTCACGTATTGATCCCTTACAGCCTCCCAGATGACCTTTTCCAGTGCATCTGTTAAAGGCTCAGTTTGATGTTATCTCTGCTCACATTCGCACAGCGCATCCTCGCTGCTCAGGATCTTGTTGGCCGGCGTGGAGTATTTGGAGAGTTCCTCTAGTGATTTGTTTACAGATGTCAGGTTAGCAATAAACTGGGAGAAATAATTGACCTGTCCTGTAAGACTTTGCTAATCTTGTTTCTTCCAAACCGTTTCCATTCGGGAGGGTGCTGCAGTTTTCCTTGTGCAGGAAGGGAGAAAGTTTCAGGAGAGATGGCATCAGGAACATGGCATGGGGATGCAATATTAATGATTCATTCTCCGCTTCTCAGTAATTTGTTGCATTTCATGTTTCTTCAAGTGCTCACTTTGGAAGTTTTTGAGACTTTGAATGGTGTGGTTTTTTAAAAAAAACCAAAACAATGACAGCAGCCTCGGTGTGAGCTGTGTTGCTGGCACAGGCTGTGAGCAGGATCTGCTGGATGGTCACAGTGCAAGGAGTTTGTCCCAGCCTCCAGGACCTGAGAGTGAGTGGCAACAGATTCCAGCAAAAGTGCAATGAGAGCAGTCAACAAAACATTTCTATTAAAAACTGCTACTTTGAAACAAGTTAATTTCCACCCTGAATCAAGCCACTGTAAAGAGGAATCCCTAGTGGCAGGCTAAGCAGAACTGTGATATTCTTGATAGAACTGCTCAGGCTGAATTTTTGTTTTATTTTATTTTAACTGGAGGAATTTAAATTTTTGAAAGTTAAATGCCCTGGAAGAGATCCAGCTTTTGTTTTAAAGGAAATGCCCCCATCATTACCTTGCATTGCAGAAACAATGAATTGTGTTTGAAACAGAGAATGCAAGTTTGAAAACAAACCTGGGGGGGGACTGTTGCTTTTCCTGAAAAACAAATATTGGGGCTTTTCCATGTTAGTTGCTTTCAGAGGGTGTTTAACATCCTTCTTGAATAGCTTCACAAGCATCTGATGCTGCTGCTACCATGCAACTGCAGCTCCTTGCTCCTGCTCCTGGACAATCAGCAGAACAATGATTAAGTGTTCCGTAAAGAAATCCTTTCTCCAACTAATTCCCTCATTAGGGGCCCGGGGGCTGACTGCCACTGCTCAGATACAGCCAATTCCATGCCAAACCCCCCTCTCCTACCAGCACTGACCAGGCCCAGACAGGGGGTTTGTGCCGTCCCATCAGGTGACAGTGTCCCCAATCCTTCACACCCGCTCTGTTAATGGCACTGCTAGAGCCATCAGCTGATAAATCAGGTGTTTGTTAGTACAAGCTGTTATCTTGTTTCCTGTGAAACTGCCAGTTTGAAGCAAGGTTACAAATTAGGTGTTCTCCGCTGACTGTAATTGCCTTAGGGATGCTCTGCTTTGCCACAGTGTGTGTGTGTGTGTATGGGTGTCTGTCTGTGTGTGTATGTGTGTCTGTGTCTGTCTGTGTGTTCTCTGCCCAGAGTACTGGGGTGATCCAAGTTCTGGAGCAGCTCCGCTCTGGACTCAGGCTGAGAGATTTGGGGTTGTTCAGCCTGGGGAAGAGAAGGCTCCAGGGAGACCTTGGAGCAGCTTCCAGTGCCTGAAGGGGCTCCAGGAAAGCTGGGGAGGGACTGGGGACAAGGGCCTGGAGGGATGGGATGAGGGGGAAGGGTTTGCAGCTGCAAGAGGGGAGATGGAGAGGAGATGGGAGGGAGAAATTCCTTGGTGTGAGGGTGCTGAGCCCCTGGGTGCCCAGGTTGCCCCCAGAAGCTGTGGCTGCCCCATCCCTGGCAGTGTTGAAGGTTGGATGGGGCTTGGAGCCCCCTGGGCTGGGGGAGGTGTTCCTGACCAGGGCGGGGGTTGGTGCTGAATGGCCCTTTCTAAGCCAAACCAGTCTGGGGTTCTTGTCCTGAAGCAGCTAGACATGGATGGATCTACACCATTTGGTCTTTTTAACCCAAGTCTGTCCTCCTTGAGAAATATTTACATGAAAAGCCAAGTGGAGCAAGACACAGTGTCTGCCATCCTTCAGATGGAAGGGGACTTTAGATGTGTAGTTTAGAATTAAAAATCCATGTTTGTAATTAAAAAAACCACAACCCTCTGTGCATTTCAAGCAACTTCTTGCCACAGGCAGACTTGTCCCTGGGGGGTTTCAAACAAGGCTTGGGAAGATGAGTCAGTGGCTGAGCCTTTGTAGCCAGGAGGCAAATGGGAGTTTTGTTGCTCTCATTCAGGAGATTTGGGCTTTGGGACCACTCAGTGTGCCACATCCTGCAGGCAGAAATCCCTCCAGCCATGGCTTTGGTTTGGTGCTCAGGGGGAGGCAGATGCTAATCACTAATTTTGATTTGCTGGGCATTTCTATTTGATTTTCTTTTCCCTTCTCCCTTTTCTTTTCCTTTTTCCCTTTTCCTCTTTCCCTCCATTTTCCATCTGTTTCCTCATTTCTCTTTTGACTGCAGACATGTCCCATCCCAGGTGGCAATGGGAAGGCCCTGAGGCCACCTCTGCAGTGGTTGTGCCCTGTCCCCAAGGGCTCAGCAGCCACCTGGGGGGTGACAGCACAGCTCTTTCAGCTGTCCTTGTGCTCTGGTGAGGGTTCTGGGAAAACCTTCTGATCTGGGAATACTTCAGGGCTGCTGGCACAGCAGAAATTCAGGGCAGTGCTCTCCCTCTCCATCCCAAATCCCTGTGGGGAGGGATAGACACATCACTGCCTACGTACTTGGAGGGACAGATGGCATCATCCTCACTGAGATTTATGCTCTTTAGGGCAAAAAAGGAAAAAAAAGGAAAAAGGAAAAAAAAAACCAAAACCCCCACTAAAGATATTTAAAATTAGGCCATTTGCAGCTGCTGGAATAACAGAGCATGCCAGGAGGGCTGTGGGTGCCTCTGCTCAGGGTCTCGCTGTGCTGCTCCCCTGCAGTGGGAACCAAACTCCCCCTCACCACAAAACAGCCTGGAAAAGAGCTCCTGCTCCCTCCCCATCACAGGCTGTGCTCTCCCTCCCACCCAAGAGGGTGAGTTGAATTAGAAACCCAAACCAGACCCATCTGGTTGGCTTGGGTGGGTGGGGGGTGGTTTTTTTCCCCAAACTGATGAGGCTCGGGCATTTTTCTTTCAATCTGAAGTGCAAAGAGATGAAAACGAGGAAACTCTGGCACAGGTGAAGGCTGCTGCAAAGTGTCTCACACCCAGACTGCTTCCTCAGCAGTGACATCTCTACTGCTTCTGAGGTAGGGAGGAAAATATATGGGTGCCAAACCCCCTGTCCCACATTTCCATCCTTTTCCCCACTGTTGATTCCCACCCCTCCACCACCGTCTCCTGGTGAGCTGTCAGATTCCCGTGGGATTTGCCTGGGGGAGCACAGCAGGAGCCACCCCCTTCAATTCCGGGCTCATTCAGGGTTGTTTTTAAGACTTTCTATTTTGCATCTGTTGATGGGTTGTACTCTCCCCTGTCCTGTTGATCCATATGGTTCCTTGTGCCATGATTAGGTTTGTTTAAACTTCCCTCTGTACGATACAATTTAATTTTTTTTAACAGAGACAAAAGCACAGAGCTCAGCAAAACTTAAGAGGAGAAATCAGGAGTAATGTGACTAAAATAAACCCAGACTGACAGGATAGACAACAGACATCTTCCTGCTGTTACAGCTCGGCCAAGCTGCCCGAGCCATCTGATCCTAGAGAAAGTTGCAGGCGTAGCCAAAGTTCCTTAAATAGTTTTTTTCTAAATATTATTAAAGCTAAAATAAGTTATATTTTAAGCTAAAATGTTAAAAATCAGAGAAATCCTGAAAACTCCCAAAGCTGGTATCACTAATTTCTGAAGGCTCTTGGCAACCCTGGAGTGGCTGGAGCAGAGGGCTGACCTCCTCAGGACACACTGAGATGTTGGTCATCACCATGTGAGACCAAAAAGCTGTGAGGAGAAGCAGGGCAGAGGAGCAGAGGGTGTCAGATCCGACTGATGCACACAGGGGAGCCACTGGTGTGAAATGAGAATATTTCATGGCAACCCCTTTCCTCCCAGGGCTGTGTACCCCGCTGTTCTCTCTGCTTGGAAACTCCCTCAGCACCTCACAGGCTCCATAGGATTATTCTCACCTTAGCACCTCCTTGCCAGCCAAAAAAAGGGCTTCCTGGACTGCTGAAGAGGAGGATTTTGAGGGAAGAAGACCACAAAGTGCTGCAGCTGCAGGGGTCACTCCATCCCCAGCAGGACATGGGGGAGGACCACAACCTCCACGGAGATTTAACCATCTGACAAACGGGGAACCCGTGAAGGTATCTGAGCTTAGAGCTTGTTTTATGAGGTGGGCCATGTAATAAGTCCATCATGCTGAACTCAGCAGCCTTCCCCAAGCATCTGCAATTAATGGCTACCTCCAAAATGGGTACAAGTGCAGTCCAGAGTGGAGTCTGCAAGGCTGTGAAACCAGAAATCTGCAGCTGTAAAAAAGGCAGTGAGGTACTAAAACCCTTGCTAAACTAAAACTTGGCTGGTATCTACCCAGACACTCTGACATCTGTAGCCAAGATAAAACAAGTTTCCCCTTTTCCAACATAAATTCTTTCATTTCTTCAGCTTCTGAGTGCTGACAATCCCAGGTGCCAGCTCGAGGAGAACAAGTCCTCCCAGCACTGCAAGTCCATGGCCAGAAGCTCTGACCTCCCAGAAATGAGAGCATCTGGGCTTCTTTGATCTGGCCATGCCTGGCTGGGAATGCTCCTGCCATCCTGCTGTGGCACAGACAGAGGCAGTAAATGGACAGTTGGCAGGCAGTCATCCTGCATTTCACATTTTTAATAAGCACTTGCTGGAGAAATGATGCCTTCATCTTCCCAGGCTTCCCAGGAGCACACATAAAGCTGTAGGAAGTCTCCAACCCCCCCAGCCAACTGCCCAAGCACTGAGGTTGCTCAGAGAGGGGCTCCTTTCCTGATGAGTTGGAGGAACCAAACCAAAGCAGGACAGGGAGGAGGTCAGTCCAGCATCCAGAAGAAAATACCAGGGTGAACTCACGGGCTCTTGTCCACCCCAAGTGTGGCTGGGGGGATGATTTGGGTGATGGTGTCTTAAAAAGTAAGATAATATTCGGTCTGGTTTTGAGAACACTCAGCAGTAATCATATTAAGGAAATAGGTGCTGCTGATTCCCTCGAAGATGTGGAGATCCCCTGGTAATATGATATTACATTGGGTCTCCAGTGTCAAGAGTTGGGGTTGCACTGGGTGATCTCTACCAGCCCCTTCCAACTCTGGTGATTCTGTGGGTCTGAGTGTGTAGATGCAGGGCACGTTTATTTGCTGTGGGCATGACAGGACCACTCCAGGGATGTTTGGATTCAGCTATCAGAGCAGTCCTAGGATTTCAGAAGGGGCTTGATTACATCCACCTTCATGACAAGCCTGTTTCCTGCTCCTTTTTTATGTGCTTTGCTGCCTCTGCAGGACACTCCTGCAGATGGGTGACCACGATGCCAGCTGCATGGTTGAACTCCAAGCTATCGTGACACTATGAAAAAACTGATCTGTTTCCTGAAACATTCATGTGTAACCTCAGATAGATTCCCTGGTTTTGGGACTGCATCTGCCCCTTCCTTCCCTGGGGTAATTGGGCATGAACATTACAAGTTGGAGACGTAAGCACAGTTGCAGCACAGAAGCAAAGTTGAACTCAGGATCGTGCAGGGTAATTCAGGGACAGCTCCTCCGTGTGCCCTCTGTGTGGTCCTGCCTTCTCATCCTCCTTATCATCTCCTGCACTCTGCAGATCTTTGGTAGAAGTGGCAAATGAGTCTTGTTTTCTCTTGTCAGGTTTCTGGAAGCATCACTGAGCACAGCTTGCTTTCCTCACCTCTTCTCCCAGGTTTTGTTTTTCTCCTCAGACTCACCCATCCCTTTACTGAGCTTGTGCTATTTGCCCAGGAGAGGATTGGAGAAGTGAGGTGGAACTTCTGGTTCCATACAGCATGACCTGGATTGGGAAATCCATCTACCTCTATCCCCATCCCTTTCCTCCTGCTGAGCTCCACTCTGAGCTGCTGAAGACCAGAAGTTTATCTTTAAGGGGACAGAAGTCTCTGGGGTACTTCACAAGACCTCAAAACCAGCCAGCAAACCCACTGATAGGCAGCATTACATCCATGCATGTGTCCACACACCACTGAGCAAACAGGAGATGTTCAGATTTAAGCCTGGGTTTGTTTGGTTATAAAGGGAACCAGTCCTGGCCAGGCTGCCTGAGGAGCTTCACTTCTTATTCAAAGCCATGAGACAGCACTTGGAGGAGAAGGGATGTGACACAGCCACTGAAGGAGGCAGGAACAAAAACTGCTCAGAAATAATTCGGGGCTACCACCCATTTGGCCACAGCTCCCCAGGGAGGGGAAGGAGAAGGAGAAGGTGCCTTTCTGCAGCAGAGGTGCAGAAGTCCATGGCACATAAAGCTGGGGGAGCAGGGGATATCTCTGCACTGGATCATTGCTCTGAGGGCTGCAGTGGAGCTCAGGTGGATGGAAAGCAACCTGCAGGGAAGCAACTGCAGCAGAGCTGAGCTCTGGCAAGGACAGGGTGTCTCGTGGGTACTTGGAAGAATTCCCACTGGATGTGGAAATGCTCAGCAAAGCCTGCATGCTCCTTATCCCTACCAGGGGGGGTGTTTCTGGCATAGTTCAGCCAGCACAGGGACCCAGCATGCCTTGTCATCACATCTTTGTCCCTGTGTCCCCTTAAAGATAATCTTTAAGGTCCCTTCCAGCTCAAACCTGTGGGATTCACAGAAGCAGAGAATGAATTTCTATGATTCTGTCTTCACTTGCTGTGTAGCTAGAGCCATGTTCCTAAGGACACACCAAAACGTGAAAGGAAGGTGGTGGCAAGTGGCACTTCAAAGGTGAGGTGTCCACTTCTGTTTGTCAAGTCTCGTTATCTGGTTCCCCCTTCCTACTGGAACACAATGGTCCTACATCTGGAGGTGTTTAGTGACAGGCTGGATCTGTCACTCAGTGCCATGGTCTGGCAAGTGGGGTGGTGTTAGGTCATAGGCTGGACTTGATGATCTGAGAGGTCTTTTCCAGCCTCAATAATTCTGTGATCTGCAGGAGTGACACATGGGGGTGCAAAGAGACCTGAATTTTTATTATTTTTTTTTTTCATTGCACAAATCACGAGTCATATAAATAATGCAGGAGACAAAAGACGGAGCAGTTCCTAAGATTCTGGGGCTGGTATTTTGGGAAGAGGCTCATGGAGCTGTGGTGCCATGTATCCCCTTGGGCATGCTTTAAAACCCTGGCCTTAAACCTCAGCTTGAACAAAGTGCTGCTCTTTGTACTTTTAGTAACAGCAGTAAAGATTCTTTTTTTATTGGTGTTTCATATCAAAATTTCCCAGCATGTCTCCATTGTTTTATTTTGAGGTCACTCCTCAGATCCAGCTGCTACAGAAGAGGCAGAGAGAACGACTCCAATCACATTCTCTGTGGCATCGGGGGGGTTTGCAGCCACCCATGGAAACTCCTGCTGGAGCAGAGGAAGATGCTCACCATCCCTCTCCGTGGAAGCTGTGGGAGCTCCTGTGGCTGCTTCCAGAGGCCTGAGCTGTTGGGAAAGCAGTTTAAGAGCCTTGAAGGTAAATTCCCCCCCCCCCCCCCCCCAACACACTGTCAGTTGCTGAGCAGGCTGTTCCCTTGCAGCAATGCCCATCTGCTGGGGTGGCACTGTGCCCACCGGGGGGGATGGCCAGAGCAGGGCAGAGGTGCCAGCTGAGCAAGAACCAAGGGGAACAGACAACACATCCCCACATTGGCTCCAAGGGAGCATCAGAGCAGCTCACGGGCACTGCAGCCCTGGCCTCTGCCATCCCTGCACGTGGGAAGGTAAAAAAATAGTGTCACTTTTCAGGCCAAATGGTAACTCACTGGAGCAGAGCTTGGCAGTTTTGTCCAAGAGCTGGCTTGTCAGATGTTCCTGGTGCTTTTCCTCCATTGCTAAGCTGCCCATGCCAAGTAGTTGCTTTCAGCACAGGCTTTTCACAGCTGGGGAAAGGGGGAAGGAAGCCCTCGTGGTTGCAGAAGGTGGGGTTTTCGCCCATCGTGCAGGTTCCACATTAAATTGTGGTCCTCATCAGGAGGCAAGGATGGAAACAGCCACCTTTAAAATACAAGCCTGAGTGGGAATGTGTTGGGGTCATTGTGCAGAGAGCATCTGCCTGCCCATGGCTGGGGCAGTTTGGAGCTCATAGATTCCTGGAATCCCAGGTTTGTGTTGGAAGGTTGTGCTGTATCCCAAATCATTATTTTCTGCATTTTCACTCGTGTTGACTTCTCAGAAAGAGGTAATGCTGTGCAGACATAATGATGTTCAGATCATAGCTGAACTTGGGGCAATACTTGTCATCATGAAATCTGTTTTATCCGGGTACTGGGTAGCCTGGGCTTGTAGCTGAAAGGCATGAAGAATGAGCAGGAAAGCAACTGTGACTAATGGAAGCTTTTCTGCAATCTATGTAGTCAGAGGAGTTAATGAAAAGAGGAGAAAGAGCTGGCTCTTGAACTCTCCATCAGGGGAAGTGAAGTGTAACACTATGCAGAAAAAAGAGCTATCATTTTCAGATTCCTTTTCAGCAATTATTTTGTATTTTCAAGTCTCTATGAGCTCCCAGATCAGCTTAGGAAATTGGGTTTGCTGAGCAGTTCCTGGAAAGACCCAACACTGCTGGGAGAAATCCTGCTCTTGCCACATCCCTTCCCTTCCTTGCAGAAGCAGCAAGTGCAGGGGAGGATCAGGTTCACCCCTGTCCTGATGGGTGCTGAGCCCAGAAGAATTATTTCAGCCTCCTTAGCCTGGCTCTCACACCTCTCCCCACCTTACCTGCAGCAAGCAGCTCATTCACCAGTGCAAGCTACCTGCACTTACTGCTTTCAGGATTTTAAGTCCCATCAAAATGACTTTATTGCACGGTGCAGCTTTGCAGGTAAAGGCTCCTCTGTGACAGCAAATGGGAAAGAAAACACCAAAAACCTCTTGAACAAGTTAGAGCTGGATGAATTTTTTCTGTCCCTTTCTAAGAGGTGACTGCACATCTTGTTGCACAGAGGATTTTGAGGCTGCTGCCAGCAACTCCCCACACATCCAAATCCTCCAGTCTGTGGCAAGGTGAGGAGAAAAGGAGGTTTTTGGGTTTTGTGGGGGTTTTTTGAGTTTGACTCTTTTATTCCAGTTATATAAAGCTCTCCTGAAGCCAAGTAATAGCTGGCCCATCCCCTGCTGCCCTGGGCTCTCATCTACCCCAAGAGATAAGAGCAGAGCTGCTGCTTCCAGCAGGTGCCTGAAATATCCTCAGGAGGAAAAATCAATTAAAGAGAGGAAAAGCTGATGAGGGAGGCTGGGTTTTTAAAGGCTGGAAGGTGAGGACAGGGGCTGGAAGGGTTTTCTTGCAGGAGGGTGCTTTTGGAGGGCAGAGAGGGGTAGGCTGGGGGTGTAGGATGCTGCTGGACTCAGGGGTTGCTGGTGCTGGAGGAGGGACCCAGCTCCCTGCTCCTGGGGGTAAGCTGAGCCCCTGGGCTCTCCCAGGACCTCTTCTCTCCCCTCCAACCCTATAAGGTCTGTTAGGGGGTAGTGAGACCCCCAGGAGCTTTCTACCTGCTTTAATGAAACTGGTTTTTAACAGGAAATTTCCTTAGGTAAAATTTAGCCCTGATAATCATTAATAGCAAAACTTTATTGATGCTAGAGGAGCTGGAATTGTCCCTAATTAGTCTTTGATAAGCCTAGTACTTTTTTTCTCTGTTTTTCTTTCTGCCTGAGGAAGCTGGGGATGAGGTTTGCTCTTTAGGGTGCTGGGGCATGCAGCCTCAGGTTCTGGCCAGGGTTTCATCTCTAAACTCAGGGTGCTGCTGAGGGTGGGTGGCAGCAGGAGCCTGGGAAGAGGTGGGTGAGGCAGTTTTGGGGACAGGCAAAGCTCCAGCAGCTCTGGGTTTTACATCAGTTCCTTTTGCTTCCTCTTTTTTTAAGTGCTGCTGAAAGAGCCAGGCTGGGGTTTTACTTTGGCTTTTTAATTCTTTTGGTTTGGGTTTTTTTGGGTTTTGCTTTTTTCTTTTTTTTCTCTATGCTGCTTCTTTTTTTTCCTTTTTTTATCAATAAGCCAACTTTGAAAGCAGCAGCATTTCCCAGCTGGTTTCTTCAGGGCTTCCTGGGGACTGCAGACACTTTTCCAGTCCTGGGCTTTGTATAACTGAGCCTCCATCTCAGACTATTTACCAAAAAATGTGTTAGAGTCTGGCTGTGTGTTAGATCACAGAATCACAGAGTGGTTTGGGTCAGAAGGGACCTGAAATCGAGTTCCAGCCCCCTGCATGGGCAGGAACATTTCCTACTAGACCAGGACTCAAAGTCTCATCCAATATTGTGGCTGTTTCTTCTTTTCCAGATTTGGAACTTGTCAGAGGTGCCCACTGACACCAGCCCCTGCACAGATGTGTTCTTCAGTGACAGACCCGTGGCAGACTGGCCAGGAGACTTCACCCAGGACATTCCCATGCCACCTCCTCTGCAGCCTGACCAGCACAGGTAGGTGCTGGACAACATCTTGCTGTGCTCTTGTTCAGTCCCCAGGCTCCCTTTGACATCCCCAGTCACCTTTAGGTATTTCCATCCAGACATGTTCCTAGCGACCTCATCCAACTCTGTAGCTAGAGTTCAATGCTTTCTCATCAGCCATGGATCTGCAGGTCTCTGAAGTTCTTTCCAGAGAGGGTGCTCAGGCATTGGGATGGGCTGCCCAGGCAGGGGGTGGATTCTCCATCCCTGGAGGTTTTTAAGAAGAGACTGAATGTGGCACTGAGTGCCATGGGCTGGGAACCACGAGGGGAGAGGATTAAGGGCTGGAGCTGATGATCTCAGAGCTCCTTTCCAACCCCACTGATTCTGTGATGTCCCCTGTGTCTCTCCCTCACTGAAGGCAGCTGCTTCTTGAGCTGCTGTCTCTGAGCTGTGGTGAGCTGCTTTTGGGCTCCAGGTGAGGCTTAAGTGGATGACAGCAATCGTGATGGGTCTTGGTGGCCTGGAGAGCAGAGCAGGTTCCTGTCCTACCCTTGCTGATAGGGCAGGGAGATGGGGAATGGACTGGTCACTGGGAGAGCCCATAGCAAAGTGAGGAAAGTTTCCTATCCCAGTCTCATGCTGAATTTTAAGGAGCTGCATAAAGGTTCTCCCTGAAGCAGTCAGTGACATCAGAGGCATCTTCAAAAAGGGAAAAAGATACCTGCTGTTATGCTTAAGAGTAAAAATTATGGATCCCAAAGGCTTCTAATGCTCACTCTGACCACTTTAAAGCCTCGAAGATGGTGATGTCTTCAGCTACACAGCAGGACAAGCATTATCTCTGCCTTCCAGTTTCCCCAGTTGAGTCACTCAGCTCCAGGGGATGATCCCAGGTCCATATTTCTGTCGCTGGTCTTGGTGGGCACAGCTGGCAGAGCTCTGGGCCTTCCATGTTCCTCTCCCATTGCCAGCCCAGAGCAGGAAGGGCACAATGCTCTGTAGTCACAAGAATTATTTCTGGTTTTTCCCCAAATTCAGAACCATCTAGCATTTCCCAGAGAGGTTAAATGCAGGTCTCAGATGTAGGTGACAAAGCCAGGACAGGCTGTTCCCTGTCAGCTGCTGTGCTGAGATCTCTCTGCTCCTTAGCTGGAGCTGTAGTGCCTGGGCTGCTGGCACCCACAGCCTGCTCTGCTCAGACCTGCCCTGCTACAGTTTTTTTCCTGTGATTCAGGATGTCTGATCATGGTATTTTTTTCTTGTTGGCTCTCTCTGTGCCTCCTCCATCTCCTTTTTTTTTTTTCCTTCCCTGAGCTGGAGGTGCCAGATTTTTCCCTCAGTCAAAAGTGCTGTGATCTGGGGTGGGACATGGCTCCAGCTCCATTTGCCCTGCTGGGATTACACAGCCCCCAGTTCTGCTCAGCACCATCCCAAGGCTCAGCTTGTGCCCATCCTCAGTCACCTGAGCACGGACCTGCCATGTGCAGCGTGGCTGTCACCTCCCTCCCACCCTGCTTTGTCACATCCCTGCCCAGACAGTTAGCTCTGTGTCTCGTCATGGTGGGTTTCCAAGGCTGGGTATTAACCTGAGTGAGGAAGGACCTGAACTCAGGGAGCTCACAGTGCACGGAGCAGGTGAGGACCAGGACAGGCACCCTGGAGCCTTGGAGTGGCATCTCTGCCCACCCATCCTCATGTCCCCATTCCTGGCACCCACCCAGAGGCAAGCAGCACGGGGACCACACATGGCAGAGGAAGGGGTGGGTGCTCAAATGCTCAAACAAGCTCTGCCTGCTCTTGTCTGAGGCCAAGCATGGGATCATGGGAGGAAAACTCTCAGGAATAAGGTCAGAGAGTCTCCTCCTGATGCTGTGCCAGTGAAAACAGCCCTGGCTCCCAAGGAAAAAGTGGACAGGATGAAGAGAAGAAACATAATGATGTCAATGCAAATTTGGGCTGAAATGATGTGAGTGAAATCCCCGAAGATGTCATGCCAAGAAAAATAAAACCCAACTGAACATCAGCAAGGCAAATTGCAACAAATAACATAAGGGGGGGAGGAGGGGGGAAAGAAGAAGAAAAAGACCAATAATGTGGAAGAAAAAAGGAGGCAAGTGGCATCAAACCAGGTGGTACAAATCCCAACGCCATGGGGTTTCCATTCCCAACTCCCGGGAAGGTGGCTCAAAAGCAGCAGAGGGGGGACAGGGACCTGGGTCCCTGCATGCTGGGTCATGGTGGCTCCCAGGGCAGGGCTGGAGGGACCTTTGCTATGGGGATGCCAAGGGAGCTCAGCCCTCCCACTCTGCAGATGGGGAAACTGAGTCATGGGCAGGGCAGGCAGTATGGCACAGCCCTCAGGGTGCCCTCCTGGATGTTCTTCCACAGGAATGGGAGCATCACCCAACTGCAACCCTAATGCCACTGTCCCACTCCTGCCTCACTGCTCCCTTTTAACCTTTTCCTTTTGCTACAGCTGAAAAGCAAACTTTGATTTCTGTGTTTGCTCTGATGAAAACCATCAGCAAGTGCCTGGCCCTAGGCTGGGCAGCCCTGGGGAGGTGGGAATGGCAGGAGGGATGCCAGAGATGGCTCCAGTCACCCCTTCCCACCATGCTGGGATCCTCACCATCACAAAGCTCTTCATGGGAAATGCCTGCCCCCTGCCCTACAGAGATGCAGAGACAATGGCAACCCTGGCACATGTAGAACTTAAATAACTTTTAAATATAAACAGCTTCATCCAACCTTTTGTGTGTGGGTCTGTGCTAGGTGAATGGTACCTGGTCACCTGTCTGTGGGGAGAAGCCCTCCCTGCACCACTGAGAGGCAACTGGGGCTTTAATGAGACCCTGCCTTGAAGCAGCAAATTGCCAGGTTTTTTTCTTTTTGTTTTCATCAGGAACTCTTTGCTTATGAAGGCTGAGTGTGTGAAAACTGAGAAGTCACCTGGGAGGGGCCTGAACTGATGGGTACCAAGCCCAAGGAAAGCCTCTCCTCCTGCCCAGTCTCCTCCTGTGCTGTTGCCAGCCTGGTCCCAGGGTCTCAAGGTGAGGGACACACCAAAACCACCCTGTCCCCATCCTATCCCATCCCATCCCCTGCCTCTCGACCTCCTTACAGTGGGGACAGCCTCAAAATAGTGCTGCCAAGGCCATTAGTCATGCAGGGAATGTCACCCTGCAGTGAGTTTCATCCCTCCTCTGTAAATAACTCCTTCCCAGGGCCTTGGCTGGAGGATTATTTATATGTGGCAGAGATCGCAGGTGATGGGAGGGCACCATGCTCTGGAGAACACCTTGGCCAGGGTGTAGCTGGGTAAGGGGCCTGCTGGGGCAGCACTGGACAGGTGGAGATTGCATCCCTTTCCTTGAAGTGCTGTGTATTGAAGCCTTTACACGCCAGTGCCTTGCACAAATTAAAGAAAAATAAAATAGTAAATGGAAGGAAAGGAATAAATATGTAAATGGTAAAGAAGCCCATTTAGCCACTCACAAACATCTATATCCCAGAGCAGTTTCTTGGTGAGCAATTTGTTCTTCATTACAAGTGGACATTTGCTAGCAGAACCCATCCTTACCTCAGCCGTGACCAAGGCTCTCCGCAGCCTTCCCGGCTTTTTGCAGCAGCCTCCCAGCAAATCTTCCCACTCCACAGCCCATTAAAGCCTTTAATAAGCCACCTCAGTGACTACAGCAGCCAGAACACCAACAAATCCAACCAAGGCTTGAGGAGGACCCAGTGATCAGCTTTTGGGTGAGAATTCTGCTTTCAGCAAGAGTTTGGTGCCTCTGGGTGCCGTCTCGTTTCTGGGGTGGGGGTGGGAGGGGGGAGAGGGGGCTGAAGAAGCTGCCCCCAAAATAGCAAAGCAGGAGAGCACGTCACAGGATCATGGAATTCCAAGTTGGAAGGGACCTCAAGGATCATCTGGTCCTATCTGTCTAGCTAGGAATGTGGTTAGGTGAGATGGCCCAGCGTCTGGCCAACCTGAGTGTTAAATGTATCCGGTGCTGGGGAACCCACCACTTCCCCAGGGAGGTTATTCCAGTATCTGATGGTTCTCATAGTGAAAATCCTATCGGGATTTTCCCAGAAGTAACTTGCAACCATCGCCCCTTGTCTTTTCCATGTAACTCCTTGTAAAATGGGAGTCTCCATCTTCTGGGTAGCCACCTTTCCATACTACCTCTGTGGACCTGCATTGGGACCAGGTACAGCAGGGGCTGGGGACAGGCTTCTCCCTGGGGAGTGTACCCTGTGGTGTGGGGCTTGGGCACATCCCTCTGATGGCAACTGGAAGTGCTGGAGGTGGGGCAGGAGCAGGTAGCTTCATGGGGTTGAATCCCACAAGGGTTTGAATCTGCACTTCTCTTTCTTGCCAGGTGGAGGGCAATGGGACCCAGCCCCAACCACTGTGGGGAAGCAGGACCCTGACCCTGTTTGTCTTCTCCTCCGAGGAGGGGAGATGTGGGAGCAGCAGTAAGACTGATCCCCAACCCAAGTTTTGTCCCCAGCAGAGCAGCAGGTAAGCAAGTCACCCCCACACTAATGCTTTCCACCGTGATGTGCCCTGCACCCTCTGCCCCAGAGGAGCAGTTTAATTGGCACCAGTGCCTTGCACCCACCCGATGTGCAGCCCCAGCCCCTCCGTGGGGCCAGGGGGGGTTTGATCAGCTCTCTGTGCTGCAGGATTAACAGCAGCAATCTTGTTCTCAGCCAACCTCCAGATGATACAACATAATAAGACATATAACAGCCTCTTGGAAGAAAGAAAGTTATAGTTCCCCCAGCAACTGTAACTCAGCTGTATTACACACAGAGATATATATTAAGGCATAAATTTAACAACATATATTTTAATGCAAAATACCAGTAATGCACACGGGGACAAATAACCCTGGTTGAGGGATCTGGGACGTTTGGCTCTTCCCACTGCTTGAATCTCACTGGCAGCAGCATGGTGAGGAAGATGAAGGTTGGGGACCCTCTTCCTTTCCCCCCTGTGTTTTGGCAGGACCTGGCTGGTGCACAGGCATCCTTACCCCCCCTCCCCACACCTATAAGGGTTGGCCCATGTGTGCAGATGTATGGGGCAAACCTAGGGGAGGGGACAGCCCCTCTCGTGGGGCACTAGCAAACGTGCTGGCATGCAGCAGGAATTGCTCCTTGGGCTGGGTACAGAATGAGATCCTCCAACAGATTTTTGGAGGGCTTTGTGGTGTGGTTTTGGTTTTTTCCCAACTATCACGGAATTTCACGAGGCAGGTGTAATTCTCTATTACTCTTGATGAAATGGATCCAAAGCACATTGTTTTTGCTCGGCCATCCTCTGTCTGCCATGCTCTCCCAGTTAATGCCATTCAGGGTGCTCACTGTAACCTCCCGGGATCATTGCTGCTCCATTAACACCAAGCATTGCACGGGTGAGCACTCAGCCTGCTCGCTGCCTCTCCAGGTCCCCTGCTCTGGTGCCCTAAAAACTGAGCAGCCAGCAGGATGCATCCTGCCTGCACCATCACTGCTCTCCCTCCTGTCCTGCTCCCACCCCAAACCTATCCTGGAAGAAAGGGCTCTGACTGAGAAAACAGAAGGGATAAACACACACCCCAGACCTGCCCCTGAGACTCTGAGCATCAAGGTCCAGCTGTGCCTAAAGCTTCTGCTCCTGGGCCAGGTGGGAGCAACCTCATCAGGAACCTCCTCCCCACCCCCGGGACTGGGAGACTGATTTAAGCTGAGCCCTTTGCTCCTTGCTGCAGCTATGGGGTGACTTTGGGTGGTGGTTCCCCCATCCCAGCCCTGCTCAGTGAGCAGGGTCCTTCTCCCAGCTTGTCCCTGGCTCTGCTCCATTGCTGTGGCTGGTGCCGCCGGCAGGCTGGTTCTGCTCAGGTACTGTGGGGCTGTGCTGGGAACAGGGCTCTGCTGCTTGGGGGGAGGGGTCTGAATGTTGGATTCCTCTGCTCAGAGTTTTTGTGGCTGTATCTTAATTCTGTGTGGCTTTGGCTCACCTTGGTCTTGCAGTAGCAGGAGCTGTGGTTATGGTTGATGCTGCCTGAGTGCTTGGGGTGTAAGCACCTCTGTTTGCACTTAAATTTGTTTAATTGTCCCATCACCTCTGTGGCTGAGCTCCGGGGAAGGCTGGGCTGTCTCATCTCCTGGGATCCTGCCAGGATTAAATAATAGCCACGTGTATGGGCAGTGTTTACAGAGCAATCCCAGCTAATCTCTATCTAACCGGGGCTTTAGGATGTCCTTTAAGCAGGGATTTGTAGAGTTTGCTACAGTTATTTCCTAGGAATGCATTACCCGGGGCTTGGGATGAATAATGTAGGTCCTTGTTCAACAACTTACAAACCTTAAAGTCGAACCTTAAGCCGCGGCAGTCGGTGGATCCACTTGTGTGCTTAAAGCTAGGCGGGGGCTTCAGTGCTCCCGTAAATCGGGGCTTCCCAGCGCCAGGACACCCCTGATGAGCGAGCTGCTGCACATTGCAATCGCTGTCCACCCGGGGGTCCCTCTGCCTTCGTCAGCCCCGCACCCCGAGGGAGAAACCTCGCTGGTGGGGACAGCAAAGACACGGAAAGGTCCCTGGGCTCCGTCCCGGGTGTCCTCATGGCACAAACCCCCCCTCCAGCAAACACCCGAGCAGCTCAGAGGTTCTCTGGGTGCTCTTGGAGGCGTTTTAATTTTAAACCCCAGCTCCAGGTAGGGGGAAGTGGTTCCCATCCTCCACGAGGTGATGGGTACGTATTCTGAGAGCCCTTCCAGGAGCAGCTGAGCTGAACTCAGGGTTTGCTGCTGCCGAGAAGGAGATGGGAAAGCTTGGGCACAAATGCTCGAGTTGGCGCTGGCTGGCTGCCCAAGGCCAGGAGCTGACTGTCCCCAGAGTCCCCTGTGAGGTCCCTCTGTGCTGAACATTGCTGGTCCAGCATGGGGGGAGCTCTCTGGGAAGGGAGCTGGAGCTGGGCAGATGTGCTGCAGCTATGGGGTGACTTTGGTTGGTGGAGCTCTTGGCTGAAGCTTGCAGGAGGAAAAATCTGTTCTCTGCAAAACCACACAGTGATGGGGGTGCCCCTGATGCCACTGTTTTTGTCTCTCCTTGGGCTCTCTTCAAGGACCGTGGGGCCATCCCAGCCTCCCCACAGGCTGAGCTGAATAAATGGAAGCACAACAGGTCTCCCTGGGATGGTCCTGGCTCAGCATCCTTGGGAATCAGGGAGATACAATGAGGAGTACTTCAGCCTTGTCAAAAGTGCTTTTGAATTTATTTTTTAATTATTATTTTTGGCTGGTGTGTGTGTGTGCAGCACATGTGCTGCCAGTGGGGTGGTGGGGGCAGAGGGACCCCTTGGAACAGGAGGGACCTGTCACAGAGGACCGAGGGCACAGGCAGTGTTTCAGCAGAGATCTATCTAATTAGAAGCTCTAATTAGCCCTGCTTTCCTCCTTACCTGCAGGTCTCAGCTACTGCTCAGCCTGCTTGGCAGAGCTGAAACATCAAGGGGTGCAAAGGGGCGGGGGTGCCCCCCCTGGATCAGCACCGTGGGATGGCACAGCCCCCCTCACCTCCCTTTTTTCATGCCCCCTGCTGTGGGGACACCGGGGGGCAGCAAGGGAGATGAACACTAATTAAACTTTTCTCTAACCTCTGCCATGCTTTGCTTGCCAGGGAGCTACTCTGAAGGGAATTAGAGTCATGGTAGAGTAGAAAAAGGGAGGGCAGGGAGGCAAGAAGGCATAAAATCATAGGCAAAAGAGGATGGAAACCACTTGCAAACTGTGAGCTTTGTTCTCTGGTTTCTCCTTCCCTGAGCAATTATGCTCCCAGCCAGCCCATCCCTCCTGGCACAGCTTGTCCCACACAAGAAGCAAGAACCAATTTCATGTCTTTCTCTGTGACATGCTGGGAAGTGTCTGAGACATACAGGGGGTTGGCTGGGACGCTCTTAGGATGATGCAGAGCAGGAGAAAGCAAAGCCAAGCTTGAAGCATCTGAGGCCTGGTGGAGGGGGGGTCACAGGAACAGAGCAATGTCTGTGTCCTCCTGGAGAGGTGGGTAGGCTCTGGCCATAGCACTAGGAGCTTGTGGGCAAAAGCCTGCATCCCCCATTGTGTTCCCTTCCCGCTCTCTGGGAAGGTTTGTGTTTCCCATTATTGCTTGGACAAAACCTTGTGAGCAAGCCAGCAGCTCTCCTCTTGTCTCTTGTAATTACTGTCCAAGTGTTCTCCTTGAGAGACACCATCTGCTGCTCCTCCATCACCAGTCAGCTTCCCATCCCTCCAGCAGAGCCCTTTCCCCAGAGAACATGCCTAATCTTGCTGATGGTGCATCTCCTGAGGCCTGGCACTGCTCGTTATGCTCAATCAGATCAGAAGTGGCTGCTTCCCCAGCCATGTGCTCAGAGGGGCTCTGGGCAGACCATGCTGACAAATAACCAAGGAGCCAGCCTTGCTGCTCCAGGCTGTGAACAATGGGTGCTGCTGACCCCTGGACCCTTGCCCCATCTCTCCAGGCCTCGCTGAACCTACCCAGGCTGCAGCTGGAGGGAACACCAGGACCTTCTCAGAGGTCATCTGGGGGTGGGATGTCCCCTGAAGGCAGGGACTAGGTTAAGATGGGTGGTGGCCATAGGGGAACCAGCCCAGTGAGGGGCCACTGAGTGCTGCTTGGGGTGTAACAAGCAGTTGTGAGGTCAAGCAAGATGTATTTTGGAGAGTTCTGGGCTGCCAGGAGTAGCAGTGCTGGGCTTCAAGGTGATGCTCTGGGTGTGAGTAGGAGGTAGCACAGCACTTGGCTGCACCTTGGTGCCTGCTGTAATTAGTCTCTTGCTTTTAATCAACAGCAAATCAGTCTCAGGGGGCCTGTTGTCTCACTGCAGGATCCCAGAAACTTTCCTTGAGGTCAGAAGAGGTTACTTGTGCCCTTGAGCAGAAGCCTGCAGGCCTGGGAAGCTGCTGGGGAGTCATGATTTATGCTGCATGTCGCCGACTCGACCAAAGCTAGCGCCTTGCCTCTTGGTATAATTTAAAACTAAATGTACATTTATATAAAAACTACAGTAAAACCATCACATTTTATTAGGGTAGGGCATGTGATAAATTTTTACGTTGAAGCTTCCAGCAGCCAAAGATGAAAAGAGTCTTCAGGAAAATCACTGCCATGGAGACAGAGCTTCCATCCCACCCTATCAGGTGGCTCGTTTGTATTTTTAAAGAATCTCATTAGAGCATTAAATGATCTGTAAAAGCTAAAACTACCCTTTTAAAAAATATTTAAATCTGGTGCTGGCCAAGCTCTGAGCCACTATGCAGGCAGGGGTGGTGGATACGTGGTCCCCAGCACAAACTGGGCCCACTGGGGCTCACTCTGCCCCATTCCCAGCCTGTGCTTGGAGCCAGGCAAGAGCGCTCGTTTATTCATGCTGGCAAACATCCTCCTAAAAGCCTCTATAAAACTGATTTTCTGTCTGTTACTCAAAATTATGATCTACAAAAATATACGTATGCTTCCTCCAGAATTTATCCCAAAGCTTTAGCTGTGAATTTATAGCCCTGTGCTGCCCACAAGTCCCCTCCAGTGGCTTTGCAGTTGCCCATCAGTGGTCCTGTGGGCCCAGCACTTTGTGTAGGCTTCTTGCAAGTACCCTCTGGGCTGGGAAACCCAGTTCTGCTCCCGAGCTCTCCTTATGGTTCTGCTGTCTTGGCTCCATTCTCTTCCAGCCAAGAGATTCTGCTGCTCTCCCTCGGTGATGGCATCTGCTGGCCCATCTGCCAGGCTTTGGGAAGGGCTTCCCAGGCTCCCTACTGCCCTCCCCTCCCACATCAGGGCTTTGTAAGGTGATCGTGTGCTGCAAGGGAATGATTTTTAGAGAATTTTTTTTTTTTTAGAATGATTTTTTAGAGAGAGCCATAGCAGGTAAATCTTGCAGAAATCTGTAACCTGAAATCAAACCCACACCTGAAGCTGGGTAAGGATTCCAGTGCAGCATTTTGGCTTTAAAACTGGTGAGGATGGTTTAAGCATTTACAAGCTCTGAGTTTTGCTGTATGAAGGAAAAAATAAAATGGTCGAGGCAGCAAGAGATGAGTGATTTTGCAGACATTTGTCTCTTCAGCAGCATTTCAAGGACACCTGGCACTACCTGGACCTGAGCAGCCCAGTCAGTGCAGCAGCCCTGGGGAGGAGGTTGGGACCTTCTGCAGAACCAGGATACACCAAGGGGCCACACCTGCAGCTGGGATCAGCCCTGCTGCAAGGAAACTTTGCCATAATCCCCCCCAAATCCTATTTATCCCAGTCTGGAGCCTGTGTTTGGGGTATCTCCAGCAGCCATGGGCCAGCGTGGCTAAGGGAGGGAGTCTGCAAAGCTCAGTTATCATCCCCCATGTCATTCCCAGCAGCACACAGTTAATTCCCACAGAAGCTGCCAGTTCATTCTTTCAGAAGAAGATTGGTTTTCACAAATGAGCAGCTTTTAAAAACCTCTTGGTGTACATAATCAGAGGCTTCTGAACTTACCCAAGGTTGGACGTAAAGCCCAAAGCGTGCGGCGGCTTCGCTTGTGCACACACCATAGTTTTGAAAAATGAGTAATCCAGGGAAAATTATCTTTGTCCCTGCACAAGAAGGAGGAGTTGCAAAATTTGTGGAGTGCTCAATGGTTTTATGAAGTGTTTCTAACCTTTTTTTTTTTTGTAATTCCAAAGAACAGCTTGGCTGAGGGTAGGCTTACCTGTTCATAAATTAGCTGGCAAATTAAAGAGGATGTATGGTCTTTTTTTTTTTTCCCCCTCACTATGTTTAACCCAGTTCAGGCTTTTAAAATACTTGGGGGTGGTAGTGCTGCAATGGTGCTGCAGGAGGGGGGGGATCTGGCTGCCAGGTGTGAGGCTGGGACTGGCCAAGGAGCAAATCTGGGTGTTCCAGACTCTTTCCTGTGGTGTTTCTTGGGTCCTTGTGCTGCATTTGTACCAGGGGCAGGAGGAGCAGCAGCAGCTCTGTGTCATTAGCTGCCCTAGTGCTGACTGATGGAGCCTGGGGGCATGTACCAAGGGCAGGATCATTTTATTCGTGGCCTGTATCCTATATTTTTCTGCTGGCTTTTGCTCCCAGGTTCCCTGACACTTGGCTGGGCTGGGAGCAGCTCAGCTTTGGCAGCCTTTGCCTCTAAAACTGCTGCATTAACCCAGCCTCGCAGCCTCTTGTTAAAAAGGAGGAGGAGGCTGGCAAAAAAAGACCTCAATTAAGAGAGGTGAAAGTTAAAACATCAAGAAAAGCTTTTAATTGAAGAGCAGCCCTGCAGGGAAATGCAAAGGTGAGTGGCTTGTTTGAAAGTTTTGCAGAGGGTGATAATGTCACACATTTGGGAGAAAGAGAAGAAGAAAAAAAAAGCTTTCTGGGGTGGTCGGGAGATTTGAAGAAGTGGGACATGCACAAAAGGAATGAGAGGGAAGGGAGAAAGCACTGCTGAGTGCTGGTTCCCCATCAGCCTGCCTGCTGCCCCATGGCTGAGGTGATGCTCCTGGCAGGATCCCAGCTCAGCTGGTGCACACAAAAGCCCCATTTGCCTCACTCCTCCCCAGGTTATGGAAAATTTTGCACTATTTAAGCCAAAATGCTAAGGAAAAAGAGTTTCCTCTGAACTGTCTCCTGGTCTTGCATGTGGCAGCAACCCTGGCTGGTTTGCTGGGACCTGAGGGAGCTGCTGCAGCCCTATAGTTCAGCTTGTACCTGGTTTCATTTGGCTTTGTCTCTTCTCCTTTTCCTACCCTTTCCTCCTCTTTATAATTCTAGCTGCCTTTTTTTTCCCCTCACCTCCCATTCCCTCATACTGTCCCCAAGGCTCCCAGCAGCAAGCAGAGGTCTGCACAGAAATGTCTGACACATCCCAGTGGTTGGTGGCCTAGGAGGAACAGTCACTGGGAGGTTGGAATCTTCCCTCTCCGTCCTTCAGGAAACCAACCCCAGGGCTCCTTTCCTCCACAGAGTGGGGATAACTCAGATCATTCTGTATTTTGCCATTGCTGGATTTTGGTGAGGTCAGAATTTGGCTTGCAAGGTGTCACCACTAAAAATTCCTGTTGGGCTCTCAGTGTTTGCTCTCTGACATCCCAGATCCTTGATTCCCCCTCTCAGGACATGTTGTCCTTCCCAGAACTGGGTTGGGATGGCTCTTGCCCGTGAGCTCCAAGGTCCTGGGAAGCAATCAGTATGTTATTTTTTTTAATTTTTTAAAAAATTTCTCTGCTTACAAGCACACCAGCTTTTTTCCCATCCTTGTGCCACCTTCCTTAAGCAGAGAGCACAAAGCCAGCACGGGCTTGCTGGTGGAAAGCTCATCAAGAGGTGCAAGGCATGGCTCAACCCCAAATTAATCAGCCCTGGGAACATAAATATTCCTGGAGGAGGGAGCTATGGCTGTGAAGGTCCCGTAGCTCTGGAGATTCACCCAGGTTTTATCTCAGCTCCAAATTAGTGGGAAGGGTCAGCTGCCATTCTTCCAAGAAAGATGCTTCTCTGAAGGGCACCTCGCAGCAAGGAGGTGGAAACCTTGGATTTGCAGAAACAGAGAGGAGTGCTCCCCTTCCAGCAAGTGTGCCTGAGGCTGTTTGCATTAATATCCCAGTGAATTGGTTGGCAGGCAGGAGCATTAATAAAAATGAGACATTTTCTCAATCTGTTCCTGTACTGAGAACCACGAGATGGGTGGAGGTTCATGAAGAACAACAGTGAAATTACAGAGGTTTCAGAGCAGGCTGGGAACTAAATCCCATATCAGGTCTGTGGTAAATCAAATTTTAAGTCATCTTTTTCCTGAAAGTCTTTTCTAGGTTTCATACTCCTTAAATCAAGGGAGGAGACCTCCACCTCTGACCAAAACCAACCAGTCTGGCCAGTTCTCCAGCTCTGGTCAGCAACAAGGAACAATCTCCATCTGGGGAGTTATTAGCAAAAATGGTTTGGTGAGTAGTTTGGAACAAGGGATAAACCTGAGCAACTTCAGCACTTGTTGGCTGAGCACAGGGAAAAAGAAGAGAGAGAACTCAGTACCTGAATTATTTGTGATGAGTTAAGGCTGATGGAAGGTAGGAACAGCAGTCAAAATTTTCTGCCTTTCCACACCCACGCACTTTTCTTAACTCCACTCAGAATTAAAGTGGTGTTCCCATGTCAGACCCTCTCAAATGCCAGGTGACTCTGAGCCTGAGATTTTTTTATTTCCCTCTCTGTCTGGGGTGTTATCTCTGTGGATCTCTCCAAGATGTAAATCAGCTGAGAAATGAAAGGCTTTGATAACCACAGTCCTGCTTCTGTAGGTGAGGTCGCAGCCCTCTTCCCAGGAACTTTCAGGATTTACACAGCTTTCCTTTTCCGTCCTGCTAAAACCTGCATATCTCACCAGAAAGCTGCTTTCCCAAGAGACTTCCCATGGGATTCTGCAGATCCCAGGGGGCTGCGGAGCACCCAGCAAGCTCTGGTGTGTAGGCTAAGCTAAATCCAGAAGGACACAAGGTATTCCCCACTGGGGTGTGCATCACCTGCCCTCCTGCACTCAGCAGCCACTGTTCAAGCAGAGCTGAAGACTCTGCTGGGATCAGCACACCTTTAATTAATGGCAATTTGGCAGCACATACTGTCTGTCCAAAACGACCCTGTGAAGATTTGAGGCAGGCTGTCTCGCTCTGGCTTTTTAATCACATGCATCAAGATTTATTGAGACATCCAGGCTGTGTTTTCAGAGCTTTGGGAGGCTCTTTCTATTACAAATCCATGGATTTTTATGCATTTGGTAATGGATTTCTGATGGAATTTCAAAACTGGAAAGAAGCCACTGTTGGTGACTTCTCAGGGCATCGCTTTTGGCACCTAAAGAAGAGGAAGGAAAAAAAAAAATGGAGAGGGGAAAACTTAATGAAAATATATATTTGTATAAACAATCAATGAAGATCGTGTTTGTGTGTTAAACAACCACCTTGAAATTGGTCTGTCTCGAAGGACTGAGCAATTGCAGACTACCTTAGCATGAATGATTTATGACATTCATGAACTTGGCAACTGCATCAGTTTTCCTAAACCTGGCAGCCAACACCACCTGCATATTAAGTGAAGATTTATGATTTATAAAACTCACCTCATTATGCAGAGGAACATGAATTGTCTTATGTGTGCAGTCTATAACTCCCAGGACAGATGAAAAGGCAGCTATGACACAGAATTTATGTGTTCTTGCTTCTGAAGTTGGTGAGGGGAAAAAACAGGGAGAATAACTAGATCTTTGAGTCAGGTATCTTCAAAGCTGTCCTCGTCCCTTTCCCTCAGCCAGGCTGATGCTGTGGCTACAAGTGCCTGCAGAGATTAATGGTGGAGGTCATTGGAATCAATGTGCTGAATGATGCTCTCCCTCCAAGAAGCAAGGGGATAGGAAGCATCTGAGATGCCTCCACGGAAATAACACTTCAGGCGTTGAGCTCATTGCTCATATTTTTCCCCCCTCTGTCCTCTTCTGATCTTTATCACCCAAGGACACAGATTCCTGGCTTCAAGGAGTGAAGAATTCTAGTCCTGAAGACACCTGGCATGCAGTTAGGTGTGGAGCTCACATTGCCTAAAAGCAGAAAGGACCTGAGCCTGGGGTACAGCTGGTTCCCCTCCCTCTGGGTCAGGAGAGTATTTGAGAGGCTTGAAAACAGGCCAGGCTGATGGACTGGAAGATGAGTGACTTGATTCAAGAAGAAAACACCCCAGGTCAGAATGTATCCTTGACCTACCACATGAGTTTGAGGGAATCGTGATGATTTGTGTGCCGTTTTTTGTTTGCTTGCTTTGGGGTTTTGTTTGGTTGGTTGTTTTTTTGGGGTTTTTTTGTTTTTACTTTTCCTCATTTTGCTTAAAAAAAAAAACCCAACAACAAATGCAAAAGCCCAGAGATCAGATGCTGGTACAGTTTGACAAGGGATTGCTGCTGGGGGGCCACTGGAGCTCTCTGGTTATTGCTGAGAGCAGGAAATCCCAGCCCAGGGCTGCCCTGTGTGTCAGGGCACAGGGCAGCAAAGGAGGGGATGTCCCCCTGGGTCAGGGCACCCACAGACTGGACAAGGTGTCCGTGCTGTCTCCTGGACATGTGCCCATGGAGCTGTCACTGCAGCAGGGACAGCAGGGTTGGCACGTGGCTGCTGGTGGCCAAAGTGTGATGGCCACTTGCCAATTGACCTCAGGCAGGGGTGGCAGGGGGACATCAGCCCTCTGTGTCCCTTTGCTGTGTGCAGGTGTGTCTGAGCCAGCCAGGCAGCACCTCCCCGTGCCATCTCCTGTGGAAGGCAGCTGGGAGCCCCTCAGCCCTGCAGTGTGCTGCTAATTACACCCAGGGGGTTTGGCTTCTCCTGCAGGAGAGAAACACGTGCAGACGTTTGGTTTGTAATTGGCTGCAGTGCTACTGAAATCAATTAAAGCTGCCTCTGCCTGCCTGTGCCCACCCTCTGCTTCTGCCCCTGCAGGGAATCAGCTGGGAAAAGCCACAGAGGTGAAGGGGCCAAGAATCCTCCAGCAACCCTGGTGCTCACCTGCTGACCACTCCCTGCTCCCAGGTAAGTGTTGCAGGACCCTCTGGAGATCAAGATGTGGAGCTCTCAGATTGTCCTTCAGCAGCAAAGGGGTTGGCTTGTGCCAGCACATGTGTACCCAAGGGGGAAGGTGAGGTCTGGGGGGGAGGAAAAGCTCAGCAGGAGGTGAGGAAGCAGTCAGGATGTGTTTTCCTGGTTGAGGGGGACACAATTCACCATTTTCTAAAGTGAAAACCTGGATTGAAGCTCTTCAGAATCTATGTTGGTGCTGCTGGAAAGGAAGGAGTCAGGCCTGTGGATGGTTTTGTTTCCCTCCTTCGTTGTCTTATTTCCAAGTAGAAGGGAAGGAACATTCCTTCTAAGCACATATCAGGAAATTTTTTCCTCCAAATGTTACCCTTTTGTTTCACACCTGTCTCACGAGGATGGTTTCAAAATGAAATTGTTGTAACCATATATAGTGAATAGATTGCAGGCTCTCCCTGGGCTGGGCATGTTGGCAGCAGCTGATCCACCAGGAGCTTCCTGGCACAGCTCCTGCTGGGCAGGGAGAAGTCTTTGTCTCCTGGCTCCATGTTCAGGCAGCACAAAGCAAAACATGTTTAGGTTCACGGCACCCTAGCTTACAAAGGAAAGGACAAATATTTAGGAAATAACAAAGGGAATGGCAAGTGGGTATCAGTGAAGTGATTTATATTGTTTTCAGAATAGAAAGCTGTCTTCTTAAAAGATCAAGGTGCTGCCTTGGGACTGGGGAGTTTTGTGTTTTGGCCTCAGCAATGGGAAGCTCTGGTTGTCCCCAGCAGCTGCCAGGGACAAATGCAGGGAGCAGGGTAAAGCAGTACAGGTGAAAGGAAAGCAGGCAATGGGTGCTGTGAGGAACCAGCTCGGAGAGAACAGTGGGGTCACACCCCCTCCTGATGGAGCTCACTGCCCTCCAAACTCCCACAGCTCTGATCCTGCTGGCTCTGCAAATACCAGAGAGGGCAAAAAGAGCAGGGAGGGAGGACAGGGGCACAGCAGTGAGGCAGAGGCACATTTGTCATGGGGGAGTGATCCTTCCAAAGCCATTGAATGAGGGACAAATGAGGGAAGCAGGAATGGGGAAGCACATCCCTGGTGCCAATGCAATGTGAATCCTTGCCAGAGAGGCCCCCAGGGGCTTCCCCTGGCAGGCAGGGTGCCTGCCTGAGCCCCCTCAGCCTTCCCACCGTGGGCAGCTCTGCTCTAGGTGACCTTCAAGCCAGGCTGTTCTCTTGGCAGGGCTGAGACCACCCTTCAGAGCATCCTTCCCCAAACCACCCTTTCTTTGTACCTCAGATGCTTCAGGGTAAAAAAAAAAATCTGCAGAGTGCAGCGTTTGGAAGTTTTCATTTGTAACAGACTAATTGCCCTCATTATTCTGGGTCCTGGAGGCACCTCAGATCCTCATTATGGCAGCTGCAGTTGTGTAGGGGTGAGGTGCAGTTTGCTGCTCCCTCCAGTTGCCTGTGCCCTCAGCTGAGTGACAGCTCTCTGACACATGCACTCTCAGAA
Organism: Calypte anna; assembly: GCF_003957555.1. Classification (NCBI taxonomy): domain Eukaryota; kingdom Metazoa; phylum Chordata; class Aves; order Apodiformes; family Trochilidae; genus Calypte; species Calypte anna. The sequence continues at coordinate 548,725 of NC_044259.1, read as the reverse complement.
GAAGGTCTGGTGAGCTGCTGGCAGACTTGCAGGCAGGCTTCACAACTGTCTTGTTGCTGGTTTGTTGCTTCCATATTGCCTTCTGATTTACTTTGTGGTGCTCTCCAGGCTGATGCTTATTGCCATCCCAACTGGGATCATAAGGATGAAGCCTGGAAGAATGCTGGAGGGGTTGCCAGCTCTCTGTTGAATGCCCACCCCAACCCCTCACATCCCTGCTGCAATCCACTGGAGATGATTACCTAGCCAGGCATCTGGCTGGTGGTCCACGGGTGTGGATGAACCATTAAGTACCCAAGCCAAAGAGAAAAGCCTGCATCCCTTCCAGCCCTACAGCTAGGGAGGTTTTCTGCTGCCTCTTTCTCACTGCCCAGGAGGCAAACCCCTCCCTAAGTATTTGGGGAGATCCCTGAATTCCAATGACTTTCTCCTCCGAGCCTGATGGGGCTGGGTTTGTGACTGACTTGGGGTGCAGGCTGGGGCCATGCTGTGTCTGAGCTGTCTCTGTTTTCTCCATCAGGCTTCATCTGGAGGAGCAGCAGAGAGACTGGAGTGGCACTGCTCTGGCACCTGCCTCAGAAGCCCTTTCACACCGGGCCACCAAAAGCCATCACTGGGGCTGACTCCAATGGACCTGGGAGAACAGGAGCTGCCCCCAAATCCCTGCTGCTGGGAAAGAGTGAAGGTGGAGAAGACAATGCAGAGCTCCCTCAGCACTGGCAGATGTCTCCAATGTGCTTCTCCCAGTAAAAACTCTGTGGAACTGCTTGCATTTTTGTCAGGTACTGCTGCAGGGGGTTGGAGAGGAATGGTGTCCCCTTGCCCTGCACTGTCCCCCTCCCCACCAGCCCCTCACAGGATTTCCCCTTTCCCCAGGAAGGCCCAAGGGCCAATCCTGCCTGGTGCAGAGCACCTCTGGATCTCTTGCACACCAGTGGCTGCACGGCAGGTTTAGGGAGCAGAGAGGAAGGGGAGGCAGATCCCTTGTGAGGGATTGGTGTGTGGAGTGTGGGAGCAGAAGGTGCAAAGGACACTGAGTGGTGCAGCTATACCAAGGGCAAGGTGAGGCCCCAGGCTGTGGCTTTCAGTGAGCAGAAGGCAAGTAGCTTGAAGTTCAGGAGCTGAGTTCATGTTGGTCTTTCACAGGGTTCTATAACAGTGACACAGCTTACTAAAACTTGTGAGAGATGGCCCCAGAGTGCTTGTTCTGGGTAACTGTGGGAGAATCTCAGTATCCCATGCAAATTCTCATGTCACCGTTTATTTCATCCTTCAGTGCCACATGACTGCTGTGCAAAATTCTTTTGCAGCTTAGAATTCCATGCTTTTCAGCTCTCTAGAATAAGAGAACCGAGTTATTGTTCTTTACAAGCCTTTGGTCTGATCTAAATTAACATGGGCTTTATTAAGCTCTCCCCCTTCCAGTACCTGAAGGGGCTATGGGAAGGCTGCAGAGAGGCTGTTTGCAAGGGCTTGTAGTGATAGGAGAAAGGGGCACTGGGTTTAAAGTAGAGAAAAGCAGATTTAGGTTGATATTAGGAAAAAGTTCTTTACCCTGAGGGCAGTGGAACCATGGCACAGGATGCCCAGGGAGGAGCCCTCATCCCTGGAGATGCTCAAGGTGAGGCTTGAGGAGGCTCTGAGCACCCTGATCTGGGTGAGGTGTCCCTGATACTGCAGGGGTGGCACTGGGTGACCTGAAGAGGTCCTTTCCAACCCAACCCATTCTCTGATGGTCCTCGTTGCCTGCAGAGTGACCCTCAGGCAGACCCCTCAAGTCAGCTGGACCCTGAGGTGCCTGCCCGTGACACCCCAGCAGTTGGGGGGGAGATTTTGTGACTTTCAGGGAGTTTCCTCTGGTTTGTGCCCCCTCTGCAGAGGCTGCCGGAGCAGAGGGGTCTCTTGCTGAGGGGTCTGGTTGAGGGGCTCCTGCTCCCCCCGCGGGGCTGCGGGACGGGCCCGCCTGTCCCTGCCCGGAGCCGCTTCCCAGCGCTGCGCTGCTCACCCTGGGAGCTGTCAGCAGCGCGGCGGGATGCTGCCCCTTGCTGGACAGGAAGGAGGCTGCCAGCGGTACCTCCCCTCCGGACCGGACCGGACCAGCCCTCGTCAGGGATGCCCGCGGGAGGCGGTGAGGCTGTGGTGGGCCGAACCGGAGCAATTGGACCGACCGGCTGCCCGGGCTGAGGCTAACCCGGTGGCGCTGGGGTTGGAACCGGGGTGTGTCGGTGGGGCTGACAGGAGCTCGGTGGTTCCACAGCCCGACCCGCCCGGGCAGCGAGGGGCAGAGGGAGCCGAACCTTCCCCGGTCTTTCCCCGGGGGTGCGTGGTGCCCCCAGGGGCCAGGAGAGCTTTGGTGGGAGCGAGGGCGGGCGGCGGGCGCAGCCCCGGCCCTGCACCGGGAAGCGCTGGGTACGCCTGGGGGTGTGCTCCGGGGACCCGCCCCGCCCCCGCGGTGCCCGCCCCGCCCCCCGCGGTGCCCCGCCCCCGCCCCCGCGGTGCCCGCCCCGCCCCCCCGCGGTGCCCGCCCCGCCCCGCGGTGCCCGCCCCGCCCCCGCGGTGCCCGCCCCGCCCCCGCGGTGCCCGCCCGCCCCGGGCCCCCCGCCCCGCGGTGCCCGCCCGCCCCCGCGGTGCCCGCCCCGCCCCCCCCGGTGCCCGCCCCGCCCCCCCGGTGCCCGCCCCGCCCCCCCGGTGCCCGCCCGCCCCCCGGTGCCCGCCCCGCCCCCCCGGTGCCCGCCCCGCCCCCCGGTGCCGCCCCTCTCTCCACTGCGCATGCGCGCTGTCCGCGCGTCGTTCCGCCGCCTGCGCACGCGCACCGCAGGGCCTGACGCAAGGCCCCTGCAATCGCCCTGCGCTTTCTCCTGACCGACCTTGAGTGCGAGGCCTCTGCTTGGCCCGGGCTGCCCGTGCCGTGCCGGCGTGGAGCGCGCCCTGTCGTCGCCTTATCCCGCACCATCCCGCACCCGGCCGAGGCGGCGGGTTCTCTCACGCGCTCGGGAAGGCAGCGCGGCGCCGCGCCGGTGTCCGAGCGGAGCGCTGAAAGCCAGCGGAACGATCAGGCGTTGGCCCGGACAGCCCGCGCCGGGGGTCCTGCGCCTGCCTCTCTCCCCCCTCGCCCCCTCCCGGTGCCCACGTGGGTGGAGATTTCCAGAAGAGCCGCGCGCAGCCCGGTCCGGTCCGACCCGACCCGATCCGATCCGATCCGCCATGATCAGCGCCCGCCGCGCCGCCGCCCGCCTCCCGCTGCTCCTGCCCCGAGCCGCCCCCGCGCCCCCCGGCCCGGTACAGGTGAGGGCGGGAGGGCACGGGGGGCGGTGGCGCTGAGGGGACGGGGCAGGCCCGGGGGGAACGGGGCAGGCCTGGGGGGGTCGGGGGGGGCAGGGCAGGCCCGCGGGGGCGGCGGCGCTGAGGAGAGAGTGGAACGGGGTAGGCCTGGTGCGTCGGTGGCGCTGAGGGGACGGAGTAAAGGCGGGAAGGCCGGGGGGGAGATGGCGGCGTGAGGGGGGGGGGCGGTGACTTCGGGGAGGATGTGGGGGGGCCGCGGGCCCGGGGCGCTGGGTGGGGGGTGTATCGGGAGAGTTTGGTGGAAGGGATGAGGAAAAGCGGTAAGGGCAGGAGGGGTGCGGGAAGAGGCCGGGCGGGGGAAGGGGCGGGTGCAGCGGCAGTGTGCTGCGCACCCCCGGGGCTGTGCTCGGGGTGTTGGTGCGGGTGCTCCCTCCAGTCCCCGTCTGAGCTCGGGGCAGGTTGGGAAAGTGTCCTGAGGAGTAGGAAGTCACTTAGGAAGGCGCCTTGAGGTGCTAATTAAATTTTCCCTTCGGGGTGTGGCCTTGGTTGCGTTCAGATGCTTCGCAAAGCAAAGGCAGAATGTTGGTCTGAGTTCTCCGAGACGCTGAATTGCTCGTGTGGAGTTGTGCCCACTGCAGAAAACTAAACCTGCGAAATCGGGACTGTAGGTTCTTGTGGAGATTGAGTAAATCATCTGAGGAGTGGGGTTAATGTTTATCTGCTGAAAGCTCAGAGTTCCTGAAATGCCTTTTTTTCTGGTAGTATGTTCAGAGGCTGTTGTGTATGAGGGAAAGAGCTTAGTTCTGGTCGTGCTCAGCAGGGTTATGCCCTGTTAGTCAGGTAGTAGTTTGTTCTCTACAGCAATATGACTTTCTCAGATTCATTCCTAATTTACACTGAAGTTATGGAAAACCTAACATCACAGCAGGACTGGGTCACGTCAGAACCTGTCTGCCTCTGAAAGCTGGGGCTGGAAGATTGTTTTTGAAAGTGTTTAAAACTCAAGTGTTCATTGGGATGTTTTTATTTTATAGACATTCTGGAATGGCCTCAGTCAAAATGTTCTCAGAGCAGCATCCAGCAGAAAATATGCGTAAGTATTTCCTGGGTTTCCAGTGTTGGGCACTTGTGTTTGATCTTCTCCTGATACCAGAATTATTGGAGTCAGAGATGGAGCAAGGCAGCAACATCAACCAAGGACCTTTATGTGCCACTCTTTTAAGGCTGTTCTCATCTCTCTGTTTGTTTCTTTTTCCCCCCCCCCAAGGGAGCTTCAAGAGTTGTTTTCACCCATTCCCTTCCCATCAGCAGTGCCTACAAAATATGGATTGCTGCAGTTAAAAAATTGGTGTTTTACACTGGCACAAAGCAGGAGAGATGTGTGGCTGTGTTTGATCACAGATTAAGTTTATTCCAAACATTTAATGCTTTGTAATCACTTAGTTTCTTTACACAGTGGAAAGAGGGCAGCTGTTAGTTGTGTGACAGGGTGACTGATGCAGGGTGCAGAGTGGGAAGTGTGTTTCTGATAGAAGCTGCCCAGCTGTGGTTAGCACAGAGAGTCCTGAGTGTCAGAGTTTCTTTTGCTCCTCAGATCAAGAGCCTGCTTATCCCTGGCTTGGGATATCCCTGCACGTGTTGCCTTTCTCTTCCTGCTGAGCAGTGATAAATAAACAAGTACAATTTATTATTGGCATTGTGATTCCAGGTGGATGTTACCAAATGTGTTTAAACATCAGAAATAACCTGGAGCAAGTAGAGGACAGGTGTGTGTAGGGACAGGATGAGTGACCAGTTTGTTTTACGGGAAAGTATAGAGAGATGTGGAGAATACACCTCATACAGAATATTCTGGTGAGGAATAATGTTTTATTTGTTTAAATAAGGGTTTATCTGTAACTGATCTGGTGAGGATGTTGGTGCTCTGAGTGATTGCAGAGGAGCAAGGTGAAATTCAGGGTAAGTCAGAGGTCCTGTAGGTCAGGACACAATGTGTGGAAAAGAAGCACCTCGAGCTGCCTTCAGGATAGGAACCTTTTTTTTTTTTTTTTTTTTTTTTTGCTATCTCTTGAGTATTTTCCTCCAGCAGTGATTCTGTTTCCCCCCTGCTCTGCTTTCCAGCTCACAGGCAATCAAAGGAGCTGTTATTGGCATCGATCTGGGCACCACCAACTCCTGCGTGGCCGTCATGGAAGGAAAACAAGCAAAAGTAAGTTAAAAAAAATATAAAATAACCAAAGACCAGCTTGCAGGAAGAGTTGAGCGCCCCAGTCAGTGTTCTCAGGCAGTGGCTGTGATGGCATCCTGTCACATTGTTCCCTAGGTGCTGGAAAACTCTGAAGGTGCCAGAACAACCCCCTCGGTGGTGGCGTTCACGGCGGATGGCGAGCGGCTGGTGGGGATGCCGGCCAAGCGCCAGTCGGTCACCAACCCCCACAACACCTTCTACGCCACCAAGCGCCTCATCGGGCGGCGCTACGACGACGCTGAGGTGAAGAAGGACGTGTAAGTGGGGAGGGGAGATGGACCCTGTGGTGTCTGGAGGCACAGCCCTCTCTTCGGGTGAACGTCCCCCTGTTGGAGTGTGATTGCTGGTGGTCTGAGAGCCAAACCAAGCTGTGTTTTGCCGTGCTGTCACTGAACTTTGTAAGGTTTTCAAGGGATCATTAAGGTTGGAAAAGACTCTCAAGATCCAAGTCCGACCATAATCCAACTACCACAATCATTGAATCATCTCCTGCAGATTAGAATCACTAAATCATGGAAACGCTTCCTGAACACCTCCAGGGATGGTGACCCCACCTCCTCCCTGGGCAGACCATTACAGTGTCTCACCACACTTTTAGTGAAGAAATTTTTCCTAATATACATCTGAAACCTCCCCTGGCACAGCTTAAGTCTGTTTCCTCTTGCCCTATTGCTAGTTACTTAGGAGAGGAGACCAATGTGGGCCTCTCTACAACCTCCCTCCAGGTAGCTGTAGAGAGCACTAAGATCTCCCCTGAGCCTTTCTTATGCTGTGGTGCCCAGCACTGAACACAGTACTTGGGCTGTAACCTCACCAGGGCTGAGTGCAGAGAAGGCAGCCAAGGTCCACAATGATTAACAGCAGCAGTGAGGGACTCTGGGATTCTCTAGAGCTGAAACTCCTGTTGGGAATTTTCATGTTCTTTGTCTAAAACTCACACATGTTCATCTGCTGATGGTAATTCTGGGGCTGTGTGCTGGCACAGGGACCAAGTGGGGAATTCTTCTCTTTTTCAGTAAGAACGTTCCATTTAAGATCGTCCGTGCCTCCAACGGGGATGCCTGGGTGGAGGCTCATGGCAAGCTCTATTCTCCAAGCCAGATCGGTGCTTTTGTGCTCATGAAGATGAAGGAAACTGCAGGTTGGTACAGTTTGGTCTTTGCCAGGTGTCACAGGTGAGACCTTGGTGCTGGGCCGTGGTACTTGGATGTGCAGCAGCCACAGGGGGACTTTTTTGGTACAGGAATCCTCACGGGGGAGGGAATCCTTGTGTGGGGCTGATCCTGGAAGGGTGCAGTGGGGGGATGGTGTGAAGCCTGAGTGCCTGCCTCAGCCTGGGGTCTTTGATAGTGCTTCACTTAAGATGTTCTCTTGCCAAAATTGAATGCTGGCTGAGTGGATACTGAATTACAATTCAACTGAATGCACAGTTCTGCAGAAGGGGGAGGTCCTTTTCCTTGTTAGCTGCACCTGAGCATGGATCTTGGTTCTTAACTAACTGCAGGACACAGAGCGAGAAAGGAAGTGTCCAAGGGACCTTGCTGGTGGGCTGAATGATTAATAACTTCACACCAGTAGCAACTGGTGAGCCTTCACTAGGGGAAGATACCTGTTGGCCTGGAGAATTCTTTGTTTCTTTTTTTCACCTCAATGACTAATGTGGTTTCTAGGGAAACTGAGTACAATATGTAGAGATAATAGTCAGTAGCTGCCTCCCACAGCCTCATTTGGTAAACATTTTGTATCCAGTGGCATGTGTTTGGAGGGCAGCACCAAAGGTTGTTGCTGAACCTTCATTCAAAGATTATTTTCCTTCAGTGTTAAGTCCTGGACACTTGCTAAAGCTCCACCCAGGAGTGAAGTAAGAGTATGTGAGCATCCAGATGTGATTGGCTCAGAGGATGGTGTTCCTCTGCCCTAAGCAGGGGTCCAGAGTGATCTGGCTGTGCAAACACCACAGAGTAATGCAGTGTGTAAGGTCTGTGTGGGGATAATGCATAGGTATAAATCCTCTGTGCCTTCTCACTCCATCAGGCATATTGTTTTCAGCTGGTCTGGTTCTGCATTTGATGACATCCTTCCCTGTTTAAATCAAGTTTGTGACTTAAATTGGGGTGCAGCAATTTCCTGACTCAAAGGTTTATGAAATTGGTTTACATATTCTAGTTATGCCCTAGGAAGGTTACCTACAGCAGGCTCTATCAGGAGGACAGTAATGAGTAAGTTTTAAGTGCATCACACATGGAGCTCTCCAAAGAAAGTGAAAACAACTTCAGTCTCACTCAGTGCAAGCTATCAGGTGAATTCTCACTCACTAGCAACATCCGGGCACTGATTGAGGGGTGGAAGTGCTTTGCTGTTCTGTCAGAAGTCTGCAGACTGTTCCATGTGATGTGGAAGGCCTTGATTTCTGTACAGCTCCCTCTGCATTTTGGCAGAAAACAGCAGGTCCTTGAGCAGCAAGCCTGTGTTCTGTCCTTACTGATTTCAGACTCCATGGTAATAACATTATTTCTCATCCCTTCCAAAGATAACTTTATTTTCTCTCATTCTTCCTCCAGAAAATTACCTGGGACATTCAGCAAAGAATGCTGTGATCACAGTCCCTGCTTACTTCAATGATTCTCAGCGACAGGTATTCACCAAACTGGAAGATTTTTTTGACTTAATAAGATTGTGTTGAGCTTGTCTCAGTACTTAGTGCTCTTCCTGGTTTTGTTGTTGTTTTTTTTTCCCCTCAGGCTACAAAAGATGCTGGGCAGATCGCTGGCTTGAATGTTTTGAGGGTGATTAATGAACCAACAGCAGCTGCACTTGCTTATGGTCTGGACAAATCCGAAGACAAAGTGTAAGTGCCCATTCCTAAATCCAGCCCTTTCAAATAAGCAGCCTGTGATTTGCTTTGCAAATGCTGCTTCTGCTTTCTGTTTTTTTAAAGTCTTTGGTTGGATTTGAGCCAAAGGAGAGTCACAGCCTTGAGTCAGTGCTCTGTAACCTCATCTCTGTTCTGTGCCAATCATGGTTGTTAAAGAAAGGGAGTTCATAACTTGCAGCTACAACTTAATTGTCAAAGCTGAGAGTCAATTGAATTATCTTACCCAGTGGTAGGTGTGGCTGAGAGGCTGTCACCATCAGTGCTCAAGTGCTGAGGTTTGGTTCCTGGGATCCACAGCTTGTATCTTTCCTGGCTGTGTTCAGGCTTTCTGTTGCTGACACAGATCATTACAGAAATGCAAGTTTTATTGGTAACATTTGGTATTTCTGATGTAGAGTACAGTGCTGTGAAAGCCTCACATCTGCTATGAAAGCCTCATCATGGTGTCTGCCCTTGTCACTGGCGCTGTGTCTTTTCTGAAGAAGGAACTGCCCCCTCTGCAAGGGGCAAGGCTGAGCACCAGGCAGCACATCTTTCACAGAAGCCTTCCAGGGTACTCAGGGTGCTCAAGGAATGCTGACACTTTGTAGTTTGTTCACTGCATCTTCTAGAGGCTTTTAACTTCTTGGAGACAGCAACACAAATTCTGCATGCTGAGGAGATGATTGTGGAGCCACAAAAAGTTGTTGAGAAAATGGTGTTTTTCTGCATCTGTTCTTTCAGTATTGCAGTCTACGATCTGGGTGGTGGCACTTTCGATATTTCTGTTCTGGAAATCCAGAAGGGAGTCTTTGAGGTGAAGTCCACCAATGGTGACACTTTCTTAGGTGGAGAAGATTTTGACCAGGCTTTGCTACAGTATATTGTTAAAGAGTTCAAGAAAGAGGTAAGGTATCTCATCCCAATTAAAGCTTTTCTCACACTGTTTTCAACCTTCCTTAGCTTTTAGAGAAGAACGGGATTTTTTTTAAATTTTAGAACCTGCTATCTATAGCCCAGTTGAAATTTAAGAGTATTGAACACCTGTTAGCCTGGCTTCCAGTTCAGGCACTTACTTTCTTGAGGTGGAATGTTCCCCTTGTGGGAGACTTAGGCTAGCAGGACTACTGTCTTTTTCCCTCTGGGGTAGCAGGATTGTTACCAGGCAGTCTGCTTACTTGTAGTATTAAAAATCTGTGGTCCAATTGAACATATCAGCACAGGTGCATGCAGTACAGAGTTGGCTGCAAGAAACTACAGTAATTTCAACTCTATTTTGTATTCTGTAACGCAGCAGTGTTTCCAAGCTTTAATTGGTTACTCCCTGTGTAATGACTTTTTGAGCAGAGAGGACCAGCAGATGGTTTTGAAATGCTAAATAGCATTGTCAGAAGTGCACATATCAGGCTGTGGTTCTCCCAAGTATCTTCACACTCAAGAGTGGTAGGAAGGTGAACTGCAGTGAAGAAAAGCTAAAGATGATTCCTGAGCAAAAGCTGAGGCTCTTAACCTGGGTTGTTTGTTTCTTAGATGGGTGTTGACCTGACTAAAGACAACATGGCCCTGCAGAGGGTAAGAGAAGCTTCAGAGAAGGCCAAGTGTGAGCTTTCATCATCGGTGCAGGTAGGTGGCTGGGTTCAAAGCAATCCAGTAATTGTTTTCATCCACGGAGTTTTGTATTATTTTTGTTTACAAAGCTCTCTAAAATGGCAGGGTTTTTCCTTGTGGTGGCAGAAGCAGCTTTTGTGTACCCAGATGCTATCACTGTATCAGAAAGTCCTTTAGCAGGACTTCAGGAGCACAAGTAGTTGTTTGAAGCCAAAACAGTTGGTGGGTGCTGGGGTTTGCCTTTTTTCTGGCTCTGTCTTCTCATCCTGCAGGAAGTGTGAGCACCTCACATATTTCAGAAGTGTGATGGGCATCAGGGAACACAGCTGCAGCCAGCGTTGTGGAAGCTCTCATGGCTTTGTGCAAGCAGTTCCCAAACCTTGGTGATACTCATTCTAGCAGCTGCTCTAACAGTTAATTTGTCTAACAACAAGAAATAATTTCTACAAAGAATCTTTACTTATTTGCCTGTGGAAGAGTTTTCTAGACAATGAGCAACATGTACCCCTTTTATTTCTTCCACCTTCTTAATGCATTCAGGCATGCCCTTTATTCACTGCTGAATAAGGAGCTGGAGAAGCACCAAGGTGGGGGTGTAATAATCTTGCCTAAGTGAAATTAAGGTCAATTACATAGTAGTCAAAATGGGGTCTCTGCCAATTTCTGGGTTTTGAATGATCATAGTTTTGGTTGTTTGTTTTTTTGTTTTTTTTTTTTTATGGTGGTCTTTCTGTAGGCTAATGGGGAGCTCATAGTAAGGAGTTTAGGCCTGTGGCAGTGGATGCAGAGTTGTGCCAGAGATGTGGCAGGCTGTGTTTTACTAGCTCAGGAGCTGGCATGTAATCTGTTCATACCAGGAAAAAACTGAATTACTTAACTCTTGAGCAGTGAAGGGAAAACAGCTTGCTTTGGGCCCTTTGGGCTTTTTTCCTCTACTAGTTTTCAACGTGCTATTAAGGATGTGAATGCACTCCTCTTATCAGTAACAACGTGGGCTTAGTTCTTTAAACTTAATCTCTAGAGCTTAAAGCATTAATGGTTTTAATTGCTTTGATTTGTGTCTTTTGATGTCAGTGTGACTCAGCACTTGAAATGAGGTGGTTTCAGTGTAAGTTTTGCTTTAAAAATCCCACGTGTTTATTAGAAAGATGCTTTTAACTGGCCATGAGAAGGGGGCATTATGGTCCCTGGCCCTGATCTTTGTGTTAGAAGGCAATGGGTGGGCTGCTGAACAGGAGTTGTTTGCATTTAGAGAGCAGTCATAAGTTACTCCCTGCAGGTAGCTTGCCTTCAGTGAAGCCAGAACTTGCTTTTTATTAGGCAAAATCTTTTGGAACTCATGAGTTCAGTTGTCTTCTGTGTTGTGTTGAAGGGAGAGGATTAAGAGTGTCACTTCTGATGTTTCAGCTCTTTCCTCCTGGCTATGATAGAAATTAAATTGTTTTGCTTAACAATAAAAGACCTCAGAATGCTACAGTTTTGAAATTGAATCTTAGCAGTTGAAGCCATGAAATATATAACAGTTTTCCTGGATCTTGTCTGATGTGTCAGGCAGAAGAGTGCCTGCTGCCACTTAGGGGCTGGGCTGCTGAACAAGCAGTACAGGCAGAACAGAACCTGTCACTTGATCTGTAACCTGTACTTGGCTGCCTTGTTTTCCACCCCTGTTGTTCACTCTGTGTCTGTTTCTGGGCTGCAGACTGACATCAACTTGCCATACCTCACTATGGATGCCTCTGGACCAAAGCACCTGAACATGAAGCTGAGCCGCTCCCAGTTCGAGGGCATTGTGGCTGATCTGATCAAGAGGACAATAGCACCCTGCCAGAAAGCCATGCACGATGCTGAAGTCACCAAGAGTGACATTGGGGAAGTCATCCTGGTTGGTGGCATGACCAGAATGCCCAAGGTATGAGATGAGTCTCTGTCAGGGGCAGAGCTGGGCCAGCCAGCTGGGGTAGGGGTGAGCTGGGATGGGAAGCTGGGAGCCTGGTAACTTCCAACATTTCAGCATCTGAAGGCCTGCCAGGACCAGAGCAGACATGTAAAAGAAGTCACATAAAAGCAGTGGCAAAGGGCTCCCTGTTTTAATGAGCTCAGGAGGTTGGAGCTGAGTGTGTGTTCTGCAGAGTTTTGTCTTTTGCAAAGACAAGTGAGAGGAGGTATCCCTTGAAAATTCAACCTGACTTTCTGATACAAACCAAACCTAAGCAGCATTGTTGAGCTACACAGGGTCTTTTCTCTCATTTTTGTAGTTCAGTGTGTAATTAATGAGGTGCATCTCAGTGACAATAACCTACCAGTGTTCTTTGCCTGCTGGTGGATTTCGTCCCCTGTGTGAGGCTGGGTGTTGTCAGGCACATTTAACAGGCTGTTCACAGCACTCCTTACCTAACACCTGCCCCTTGTGTTACCTGGCAGGGAGCACCAACAGGCAACTTGGAAGCCTGCTGTGCTGACATGCATGGTCATGCAGGCTAGGCACTGTCTGCTGCTGATTTACTGATCTTGTCACTAGCAGTGCAGGCTGCACTCCCTTGAAGTTGGAGCTGAACAGATCTGCACGCTGCTCTTTTCTGGGATACAGCTTGTCCTGTTCTAAAGAGTTCAGCAAGGTTTCCTTCCACACAGCCAGCAGTCAGGCTTGGGCTGTTTGTTTAGTGTTAAAATTAGGGATTTGTTCAGTGTTTCCTAGGATGTGTACATTCCTAGGTGTATACATGGTCCTGCTTGGGACTGATTCGGGGTTTGCTGGGGTTGTTTTTTTTCTGCCTGAAATGCAAATGAGCCTGATGGCTGGAGTTGACATGAGGGTGCAGAAGGTCATGTAGGCAGGGGAACCAAAGCAACAAGATAAACAGAAGCTGCTGCTCTGGCCAAAGCTCAAATGAAGCCACTGTGCTGTGCCTCCCCACAGTCCCTGCTCTACCAGCTGGATGAAGGAAAAATGGTTTGGTTAGCTAGGGAAAAAGTGGTGAAAAACTCTGCTAGAAGTGGGGAAGCCCTTTCTGAAACACTGTACATCCTTTGGGGGTGGGAGTCAGTGCTTAAATATTGATTTTGTTTTGTATTATTCTACCATTTTATACCTTCTTTATGCATCTCTCATTTGTAGCTTTAAGTGTGTACATAGTACAGTTCTGAGCTCCTGTAGTTACAGCTCTGGCTCTGAGACCAGTGGCTGTAGGTTGCCAGCATCCCAGAGCCTTCCCTCAAGTCTGTTGCTGTGTTCATGTCACCCTGCTAGGAGGAAATTTGTCTCCTTCAGGGCACTCAGGTAGCTCCAGGAAACATACAGGGGGTGGTTGGAAGTCATGTTACTTTTGTAATATAAAATACACCTCCAGAGGGAGAGGCCTGCAGCTAATTACATGCTTGTACAGGAAGTGTCTTTCTTTATAATGAACACACAGGTGTTGCTTTGGGAAGTGCAGAGGAGTTGGGTGTTTGCTCGGGACATGGTTTTCTGGGCAGATCAGCCTCACCCATGCTGGTGTGTCCCTGGGGGGTGTGCTCATGGAGAAGGGAAGCTGTGAGTGGGGAAAGAAGTCCCACATCTTTTTTTTGTTTCTTTACTCAGAAACAAGATGAGCTGTCCTGCTTTGGATTTTTATTTCTCCCCTGCTCTCTGCCTTTACAGCTGCTGTGTTCTGCCCAGTCGTGGCTGGCACAAGTTCCCAGGGAGCAGTCCTTGACTTGATGAGCATAGGGTGATCTCATCTGAGTGGGAAAGGACTTATGGAGGTTGACTTGCAGCTGGTAAACGTGATGGCAAGAAAGCCTCCAGAGAAGGGATTGTTTGGAGTGAAATGAGTGCATTTAATAGGGTACCTGGAGGATGGGGAATTCTGGAGCAGTCACAAGCTTGAAGCTCAATATTTCTGTTGTGCTACAGGGTTACATAGCAGCAGGAGAACAAAGATCCAGACTTCTAGCCAGGGCTGGCATGTTCTTGTGGGCTCAGTGCTGGATAGAAAGGCTTGGTTCTGAGTCTGAGCTATGCTTTCCCTCCAGGTGCAGCAGACTGTACAGGAATTGTTTGGCCGTGCTCCTAGCAAAGCAGTTAATCCTGATGAAGCTGTTGCAATTGGTGCAGCTATTCAAGGTGGTGTGTTAGCTGGTGATGTTACTGATGTCCTGCTGCTGGATGTAACTCCCCTCTCCTTGGGGATTGAGACCCTGGGAGGTGTCTTCACAAAACTCATCAACAGGAATACTACCATCCCAACCAAGAAGAGCCAGGTACAAATCAGCTCCAGGTGGGTGGGTTTTTTGTGGTGATCCCAGACAGCCAGTGAAGGCAACCCCAAGCACCCAAGAAGATTAGTTCCTCTCTTCCTCATCTTGCAAGGGAAAGCAGCATAGAAACCAGAGCTGAGATCAGCCACTCAGTAGCTCTGGTCATGATTAGTGTGCCCAAAAGAGGAGGTAAGTTTTGTTAATGTGTGCCCAGATACCTCAGGATGTCTGTGGCCTGGCTGTGAGTGCAGTGTGAGTGCCATGATGTTACTATCAACACATCATTCTGAAGAACAATTGTGTGGAGACCTTTTGTAACTGAGCAGCACACTTAGCTGAGACCACCTTTCTTGGGCACCTTACCTTGGAAGGGGTGATTTATTTATTTTTTCCTGTGTTTTAGGGCCCTGCTAGCCTTTGGATATGAACTTTTCTTTCCCTTGCTTGTTCTCTCTGGGATGGGGGCTTGGGGCAGGAGTGCTGCTGAGTCAGGAGGAGAAGTTCTGCCCCTGTGGCTGGTGGCCACTGGAGCTGCTGGTGTGTGGCATGGCCAGTTTTCATCTGCTGAAGTGCATATAGGATGAGATGCCAGGGAGCTTGGCTTTGTTAGTCTTAGGGTAATGACAAGCATTTAATGGGGCTTTATCTCTTCAAAGTAGCTTCTCTTCATTCCTTTCCTTGTTTTTCAGTCAGCTGGTAACCACATCTACAATTTACTGGCTATCCAGTAACTTGCTCTTCCTTTTCCACAGGTATTTTCTACAGCTGCTGATGGGCAGACTCAAGTGGAGATTAAAGTGTGCCAGGGAGAGAGAGAGATGGCCAGTGACAACAAACTTCTTGGCCAGTTCACGTTGGTATGTTGGCTACTCAGTTGTTCATGACCTTAGACTTGACCTTGCTTGGGAAGTTTAAAAGCCTTTTCCATTTCATTTGACCCCTGACGACAGTGTTGTAGGGGAGGGGATCATCTTACAGCAGACATCTGACCCACTTCGCAGTGGAAAAGCAGTCTAAAGGCACAGCCAAATTCTGGAACAGCCTTTCAGTGGCAGCTGAGTGGAGCTCAAGAGTTTCTGAGCAGTCTTCTGTGGCACTGAGGTTGCTGGAGCTTTAGTGCTTGATCAGCCTT
This sequence comes from Calypte anna, assembly GCF_003957555.1. Taxonomy (NCBI): domain Eukaryota; kingdom Metazoa; phylum Chordata; class Aves; order Apodiformes; family Trochilidae; genus Calypte; species Calypte anna. Next base: position 533,362 of record NC_044259.1, on the reverse strand, counting down.
CTCCACTGCTGGACACAATGAGCAAAAAGAGCTCTGCAGAACCAGGGAAGCTGATTGAGGGCTTTTCTTCTGGTCTTGCAAAGACAAGGCATGGAACAGGCTCCACCCAACCTGCACATGTGCTCCAGGGCTTCACCTATGTAGCTGCCTAACCTGCTCCCTGTGCAGAATTTGGTGAAGTTTGGCACCTTTATACCTCTTTGCCAAACTTGCTGTTGTTAGGGAGAGCCATCCAGAAGGGGAAAGGTTTTGCCTTTTGTATTTTTGAGAGAAACTGTACTGCCTGTTACTCCTTTTTATACTCCTTTTTAGACTCCCTCCTCAGAGGGAGTCTAGTCATGTCCAGAACTGAAGAAATGAAGTATCCTGCCTTGTCCTGGAGAGGAAGGTATTTTCTGTACCAGTAAAGCAGAACGTGTTTCACCTCCAAACCAAGCTTGAGGGCCCATCTCCTGAGGTCTCTGCCCATTAGCTCTGTGCAGAACCTGTTAAATGACCACATGATGCCAACAGACATTTAGGGGACTCTTGAGGGTTTGTTACAAACTGATTGAACTGAGGGATCAGTAAGACAATGTTGCCCAGCAGTGGAGCCTGGTACCCTGGGAGCTAATGGCTCATCCCTTCTCATTCCCAGGTGGGGATTCCTCCAGCACCACGGGGGGTGCCCCAGATCGAGGTCACTTTTGACATTGATGCAAACGGGATTGTCCACGTGTCAGCCAAGGACAAAGGCACCGGGCGGGAGCAGCAGAGTAAGTGCTCTGGGATGCTGCTGGGGTGAGGAGGAGTGTGGAGCACTGAAGATGCCAGAGCATGCTGGGCATTGAGGGTGGTACTGGGTGACTCCAGAGGCAGTGGAGTGCTGCCCTGCTGGGCCTCCCACCATCTGGGTGTGGGACTGTGACACGTGTTACTTGATTAGGATAAGGATGACACAGGCAATCTCTTGCTGCAGCTGAAGTCTTCTTAGTCCAAGTGTCTTCTCTGGAAAGGAGGGCAGAGGGGTCACTGCAGAGTGAAATAGGGAGAGGGACAATTGACCTGAAATTTAATTTTTAAAGCCTCTGTAAACACACAGCACTCTCTGTTAGCCTGATGGCTTTTTTTTTGGGGCGAGGGGGGGAGGAAATTGTGGGTTGTTTGTTTTTGGGGTTTTTTTTTTGGCTTGGGGTTTGTTTGTTTGTTAAATGTTTTGTGTTCAAAATGCACCTTTAGTCTGGGGACTTTGTGTGCATGTTTACTTTCCATGAGGAGTAACTGAAGAATGGTCCAAGTGACCAGGGAGTGTCTGGCAGAGCTTGGGGTGTTCACAGGGATGAGTTGTTGGGCTTTTTATCTTCCCAGCAGCATCACTGCCTCTTCAAAGCCTGCCTGGCTGCCTTTGTACTGCCCATGGGGGGCTTCACAGGACTAGACTCCCTGAGCTAGGCTGCTGCCATTGAGGGCATTTGGGAAATAATCCTCTCCTTAAATATGAGAGCACATTCTTTATTCATGTTTTTTCTAATGCAGTTGTTATCCAGTCTTCTGGTGGGCTTAGCAAAGATGAAATTGAGAACATGGTGAAGAATGCAGAGAAGTATGCAGAGGAAGACAGGAGAAGAAAGGTAAAGTGACCACTCTGGTCCTCTGGCTGGTGTTACCTGCTGGTTACTGCCCCTTTTTGTGTGTGCCCACCTTGGGAGTTCTGGTCTGTCCAGTCTGGAGCTGTTTGCTTGTGTGGTTGGTTACTCAGGTATCTGCTGGCTTATGTGTAGTTCATAGTCCAAAACTGCCAGAAGCATCTGGATCCTGAGTTTGGGTTGAATAATCTGCCCTGGGGGACTAGCATTTTCATTCCAGCCTGAAGAGTTACTGGGATGTGGAGGCAGCAGTTAGCAAAGTCATCTGCCTCACGAGTAAAGAGCTCTGCAGCTCTATTTACACTTTTGTCATCCATGCTTAACCCTGTCTGTGCTCAGCTGTCCAGCTGCCTGTTAGCTTGGCTGTAGTTTAAAGCTGACCCACCACAGCTGGGGGCTCACAGGGATCTGCCATTTAAGTGGAAGCATACACAGATGCTTAAGCTGCTTTCTCTGAATTTGTTTTAAAGCTTAATTGATAGAACTTGCCAAGCAGTGCTGCACGTCAGCCTCCTCCTTCATAACTTGCTTCCTGTAGTGCTTTAAATCTCCCTGTGGCTTCCTGACTGCTGTAATCATCTGAGCTGTGTCTGCCCTCAGCACAGGGGGAGCCTCACTGACTTTTTCAGAAAAGGATGGACACGTGCCATGGCCAAGTGACTGAACCTATGATATACACAGGACTAATGGTTGGAACTAATTGGTGTAATGAGGTTATTACTAATGAATTACGCTGCTGAATATAGACCATTGATTTCTAAGCAGAGACAGTGGAGACCTGCTCTGGGAGATGGCACTAGTGTGCAGTTACCAATTGCAGACCCTGACACCTGAATATCCCCACTTTGTATTTTCCTGGTGTGTAGAAACCTGTGTCAGGTGTTCAGGCAGTGCTGTAAATCTCACCCTCAGTACTGTAAGGGATCAGAAAAGGACTAAAGGAGAGAATGTATGGGATAAATTCATGTGAAGCAGCATCCCCCATGCCCCAGAAGTTCTAAAGCTGTGAAGCATTGGCTTGTTAGCATTTGGAGGTTAGATGGAGAACCTGTGAAGAGCTTGGTCTGAGAGTCCCACTGTGTAAATAACCACATCATTTTCTTGAAGTGTGGGTGGTGGCCCAGCACCTGAAGAGGCTTCACTGGAAACTTCTTCCTGTTGCCTCACTTTGACTTTGTATCTCAGATCACTGAGTGAGTTCTTCCCTATGGTAGCCCTGAAGGACTCGTTTCTCTCCAATGACCTATCAGGTGAAGCTGTTTAGGTTGTTTTATGAACACTTCTTCCTACTTAACTTGTATAACTGTCACTGTCAAAAATCCCTCGTTACTTGTTTCTGATAATGGTTTTACTGCCATGGCAATAGCATGAAAGCATAAACAGTTACTGCTCTAGTGGACTCAGCATCCTGCTGTGAAGTTTGACATCCCAGAAAGAGCAAAGGCCTAGTGTAGAAATGACAATATTTGTCATCAGCTTTCCTTGTGTCATGTTCCAGACACTGGAAATGTGGAGGTTCTTGTTGGATCCCACCAGGACAAAGTAAAGCAAACAATATCGAGTGCAGCTCCATAACTTTACTGAACACACAGAACACACGGGTAGGCATTTAGATCTAGTTATTAACCTGGCCCTGTAAAGAGACAAAAGAGAAAAGAGTAAGAAAGGAGGTGCTATGGGCATTGGTAATGAGGGGACAGAGTAAAACAGCCCAGTGTTACAGTTGTCTCTGGTGCCCTTGTTACTGAAGAAGCTTTAGAATGTTTTCCATAAGATCTGTTCCTTTCTAAAGAGAGAGCTGACTGTCTCTGCAGTTGCTGACCCTTTCAGTTGCCAGCAGTAGTGCAGTGCTAGGTAAATCTGATTCCAGGGAAGTGTGCTGGAGCGTGAAGGCACGAGGGCTGCCTGGTTGGGCTTTCTTGTGCCAGAACACTTGTAGAAATTGTGTGCTTGCATTTCTTCTTCCCCAACCTTGCTGTTAAGAAGGACCCTGAGTGGAGGAAATGGAATTTGGCAGTTTGAGGAAAGAACCATCAGGTGCTAGTTGACAGGTACACCCCTGGTGTGGTGTGTGCAGCAGACCCTTACGAGCTCTCTCCCCCAGGAACGTGTGGAAGCTGTCAACATGGCTGAAGGTGTCATCCATGATACAGAGTCTAAGATGGAGGAGTACAAGGATCAGCTGCCAGCAGATGAGGTAAGTGGGTTTTGATCCTGTCACAGTAAAAGAGGCAAGATTCCTTGCTGTAGCCTTACTCAGATCCTCACTGAACTCATGGCTGGCTCTGCCCAGCAGCTCCATGTGGATTTCCGTGCTGCAGAAAGGTGGCACAGTCACCAACTCTTCTGGTGTTTACTTGATGAGTGGGATGAACGTGGCAATATGGAGATGTAAGAAGCTGTCAATGAATGGTCCTGCATTATGTCCTTGATTTGGCCTTGTGTTGGTTTGATAAAAACTATGTTGTGGCTTCTGTGAGAGAAGAGTTCTGCTTTTCCAGCAGGAGGTTACAGGCAGTGCCTGTCAGTGTCTCAGCAGAGGGACAAAAGCAAAGTTGCTGTGCAGACTCAGCAGCCTCGTACTACAAACCCAGCACTCAAAAACTTGGAAGAGGCAATGAAAATGACTGTATCCTCTTTACTGCAGTTTTTCTTCTCTCTCTGGAGTGAAGTGGATATTTAGTATCAAAGGAGTGCTTTTTTCTGCCACACTGAGTGACAGATTAGTTTCTGTATTATGATTTTCAAAAGCAGAGTTTAAAACAAATTGCACAATCTTCAAATGAGCAACCCTTGAATGCAGAATGAAAGGGCTCCTCTGCAAGAGGTTGGAGGGGACAGGGTTGTATTTCATTGCCAAGTAGCCTCTGGTCAGTTCATTAAATGCTGTTTTGTCAGCCCAGCTTCTCTCTAGGATGGTTATTGGCTGATTGTTGGGGATTACAATCCTGGAGTTCTCTGAGAGCCTAAAGCTTTGTTCCGTGCAAGGAACAAGCTGTGGGAAGCAGGAGGGCCTGGGTGGAGGTGGTGGCCTGATTCAGAAGTTGTGGACCACCTTCCCCTTCCTGTGGGTTTCTGAAAGAATGCCCTGCCCACATTGTAACTGCAAACACTGCTGAGCAAGCACTGTCCCCCAGTCACCCTGCTTCTGACAGACAGGAGGAGGGTTTGACAGGTGACTCCAGGGCCTGGGAGTGTTGCTCTGGTTTGCCTCTCTGCTCCTTCTCCCTCATGCAACAAAGGGACTAAACTGGGTGGCAAGCAGGCTAATTTGTTGGCTTTTCAACATGCCTTCAATCTAGATGAAAACCACCTTGCTTTTGCCTTTTCCCTGGCTCCTGGGGTGACTGGCTGACTGGAGAGGTGTGCCAGGGAGAGCAGCTCTCATCCTTGGCTGCAGAGCTTTCCATCTTTGGTGCCTCTGCTCTGACCGCAAACAAGGGGTGTCCTTGGTGCCAACTGTGGCACATTCAGTGAAGTGCACAGGTGCCTGCTGGGGACAGTCCTAGTCTCTGCAGACGTTATGGCTCAGCTTGACACTGAACTTCATAGCTTCTGGGAAAAAAAAGTTGTTTGGCTGGTGAGGGAAATGACAGGAATGAGATTCTCAAAGAACAAAGTGCAGGATTTCATTGTGTTTGTCTGTGATTTGTTTGCAGTGCAACAAATTAAAGGAAGAAATTGCTAAAGTGAGGGACCTTCTGGCTCGTAAGGATACTGAAACAGGAGAAAACATCAGGCAGGCAGCAACCAGCCTGCAGCAGGCTTCCCTGAAGCTCTTTGAAATGGCATACAAGAAGGTAGGTTCATGGTCATTGCCATTTTTGTAGCCCTCAGGTAGGCAGGGGTGAGTGGGGACAGCAAACATTCAGGTAAGAGCTGTGCTTGCAGGTAGCACTGAGTCTTGGTGCAGCTCCCTTGGAATGGTGACACTTGCTGTAGGGAGCTGGGTGGAGGCGAAGGTCTGAAGGTCTTGGCCATCCTGCCCCAGGGTCTGCACAGTTCTGTACAGTGTTATGTAGTGAGACAGGACCAGGTGCCCTGAGTTATTGATGAGTGGGTGTGGGTTCACCTGTGTCTGGCCTCCCTCCTGAGCATGTGCAGGAGCACGGGGCCAATAAGAGAACAGCTGAACCCACACCCACTCATCAATAACTCAGGGCACCTGGTCCTGTCTCACTACAGTGTTATATAGAAAAGTGCTGGAAGCTCTTTAAGGAGCATCAAGGAGAGCATGGACAAGGCTTTGTCTTAGGTATGTGGAGTCCTAAAGAAGTAATGTCTGGACTTGAAGGATGATTGTGTAACAGGTTTCATGTTCAGTCTGTCTAAAACTATAGTAGAAAGCCATCAGGGCTTTGAGATCTCGTTTGAGATGTGTCCTTCACCTGTCCAAGGGAGTCTCCAGGATGGAAGTGGCACATTCTGCCTGGGTGACTTTGGTGCTGAGATCTCCTTCTGATAGAAAGCTGCTTTTCTGATAATCAGACTGAAAATGTTCAGTGTTGCAATGAAAGGCTGTCACATCCACTGAGAAGATGTGAATAATGGGAAGATAATTTCCTCCCTCTTAGCAGATCCACTCTGCAGTGGACAGTCACTGAGAGAAGTTGCTTAGGTCTAGAACTAACCTGAGCAGCTGGCTGGGAACAAAAGGTCTGGGAGAAGCATATTGTTACTGCAACTAATAAACCAACTCTTTTGCAGATGGCCTCTGAACGAGAAGGTTCTGGAAGCCCAGGGGATCAGAAGGAGGAGAAGCAATAAGAAGTCTCAGTCTTGCCTTGACTAGAGTATGAAGAAGAGATTGATTTTTCTTGACGCTTGGGAGAGAAGGGACCTTCCTGAGCAGCATTGGGCAAAATTCAGACTTACTGTGTTTTTGCAGTATTCTATATATAAAATTCTTTAATGTATAAACTTAGTGATGTATCTGCTAGATAAATTGTCACTTGATGAAAGCTAATTCATGCCAGACAAAGTAAGGTGTTTGGCACTGTGGTATTCAACTGAGGCACCTGGGGACTTGCTGATCATTTATTTCTGATAGCTGACATGATGGTGTACTAAATCTGATAGAGAAGCTTGGAAACCATGTCACTAATTAGAAGGGTAGGGATGGAAGCTGTGTTGGGACTGGGAAGAGAACCACACTTGTATGGACCCTCCTTGTGGATCTGAGCACTTGTGTGGTAGGTAATGAGGTTTGTGGGCGGCAATGCCAAGGCTGGTTGCATCACTGGAGGACGTTCAGATCTGCAGCCAGGGGAAGAGGTTACTTCAAATTCAGCTGTAACATTATTTCTTATAAAAGAGGCTCGGTGGAAGTCCAGTACTTTGCTTGCCTGAGCCTTCTGCTCCATCCTGTGTCAGTTCTCCAGTTGTGTGTGTTCTGTGTATTTTCTCAAACAACTACTGTAAATGGCATATCAGCACTCTTGCAATAGTTCTGCTGGTCCTTGGAAGAACAGGCAGTGCAGGTACACATAGACCAGTGGGTGATAGCAGCAGGTTTGGGTTTTTTATCCCCTCAAGTGTGTGAACATCAAAGAGGATTGTGAATTAGCTGATTGATTCACAGCAGTGAAGCAGTAGCTTCAGATTTTCTCCCTGGGGACCTGAGCACTATTCTTCCTGGACTATGGGGGCTATAATTTGTCTGATTAGCTAAAGCAAAAAAAAAAAAAAAAAAAAAAAAACCAACCCAAAAAAACGGGAATCAAGACTGTGCATGATTGTTTCAAATCTTTAGTGGATAGTCAGATCCAATAAAAATGCAACTTTGTAACTGGTGAGTGGTGGACAAGGGCAACAGATAAAAAGAAGGAAAAAACACCATAAAGAGCTGCAGGGAAAGTACAACATAACCAGTGTAAAGAGCCACAGGGAAAGTACAACATAACCAGTGTAAAGAGCCACAGGGAAAGTACAACATAACCAGTGTCTTGAAACAAAGTCCTCCATCTGAAAACAAGTTAGCATAAATGAAGATAAAATCAACTAATACACACATCTTAAAATAGTCATCTTTTTATGCAAACCAGATACAAATAAGTATCTTAAGAGCAAACCTCTGCCTTACAGAGATACCTCATCAGCCTGAGATGCAAGCAGTGTTCAAGATGTTAACGCAATTTTTTTTCACAAAGACATTTTCAGGGTGGGAGCCAGGAGCAGAGTGGAACTTCAGGGTTCCTCTTACACACCAGGGCTCTCACCACTCTGCAGCAGGCAGTGCTGGCCTCAGCTTACACCACAGCATGCAGACTTCCAAAGTGTACTGCTCACTTCAACTTGTCCTTTAAAAGCACAACAGGATTATTACGTATCCAGTCAAGGTGAATGAGATGCACAATCCTTATTTGAGCCTTTACTTGTACTTTAGATGTCCTCTGTTATCTGCTCACTGCAGCTGAGTGCAGAGCTTTGCACAACCTCCTCCTCCTGAGAACTGTTATAATTCAGCTTCTGGAAACCTGTGACTGCAGGGACATCCCCGCTAAGTGCCTGCAGATGTAGAGGCTTCACTTCTGGATTGTTAATCTAATGCAGAGGTAGGGAAGAGACCAAGCTAGAAAAAAGAAATTCAGATGACTAGAGAACTCTGGGAACACTGTTTCCAGGCTCCTCTCAGTTCAGAGCTCTGGGGCAATATATGTGGAGCTGGGTGGAAATTCAGCAAAATATTGCCTCAGTATTTTCAATTGTTTAAAAAAATTATTTTAGTTTCAGGTCTCAAGTTATGATTGGTCATTTTTTTGGTATTTGTAGAGGACTTCCAGTAGGGACAGAAGAGAAGCAACACAGAAGGCTGACAGTAGGGCAGCAAGTACAAGGGACAGTACAGGAAACAGAACAAATACTGAACAGATAGGAAAAATACAAGGGAATGTATTTGATAGTGGAGTGACAGACTTCCAGATGCAGCCTGGGATCTCAAGGGTAACCTGCAGAGAGATGGCAGGGCCCTGAGTGTGCCAATGGCCTTGCAGCCCCTGCTCCCTGGCCCTGACTGGTATTTTAGGCAGTGTGGGGTCAGCCCTGCATGGCAACATGTTCTGGAATCAGGTTGCCAGGAGAGAAAGGCTATGGGGGGAGAGCTGTGGGATTAGGGCCACTGCTTTCTTGCCCTGGTAGCTGTGGAGGAGCTGTGGCCAGCACCTGAGGAGCTGAGCCTGCTCCCCTGACCTGGGAATGTTCAGGGAGGCACTTTCAACTTGAATTTTCTGAATTGTCAGGCCTGTAAGAAAGCAAAAGCCCTATAAAAGAGGCTTGGGTGAGAGTAGGGACACAGTTCAGAAAGTTTCCCTTCTTCAGTCTTAGTGGTGGCCACTTTGACTTTCTTTTCTAAAAGTGTCTATTTTACTGATAATTTGTTAAAGAACAAAGCATCCATGAGCATCTAATAGAAGCAGGATGGCTAGAAGAAGATTGAAAACTCTGCAGGCTTGTAAATCTGATCTCAGCAGCAGCAAATACAGAGAGCAATTATGAGCACAGAAGATGTAGATCTATGTAATTGCTTAAAAGGGTGGTCAGCATGGATCCTGGAAAAGAAGATGAGGCACAATAAATGTGGTTGGTAGTTCTGAGGAGGCAGGACAGTGAGAGTGCACATCATTTGTCTGAACCATGAGGAGGGAGGGGAAAGTTTCTTGATCCTACATAAAGTAAAATATGACTCATTTTTGAAGTCCATAAATGTAGCTTGAAATAAGATAGTGGAGTGCACTGTAGCAGGTAGAGACAACAGGTATAAATACCATGGAACACTGCTATTACAAAACCTCTCTACCTCATTTTTAGAGACTGCTTAGCACACCCGTTTCTCTCTGTTGCAAGTAACCCCCACTGCCTTGAGTACTGTCCTAATGTAACCCAAGTCATTGCAGCAGGTTAATCCTGTATGTATCACTTAGGAATATCTACATTCACAGTGCCCCATTGGGCATCCTAACTGCCCCAAATGAGCCCCTCAGATGCCCCGTAGTTTCCTAACATGCCCCACAGAGACCCATAGTCCTCCAGTCAGCCCCACAAGGGCCCCAGACTCCCCTGTGCACCATTGTGCATCTCAGCTGCCCCGTAATCCCTCAACCTGCCCTGCAGAGGTGCCCAGATGCCCCACAGGGCACCGTAGCTGCCAGGGTTAGGCAGAACCCTGCATTGGAGTTCTCCCCAGTCCCTCCCAATTTCCTTCGGTCTTCTCCATTTCCCCCTCCACCTTTCCTAGTCCTTCTTGTTAATGTGTTGTACTGGGAGGGCACTATGTGGCACTGGTTTATACTGGGTGGCAGTGGGAGGGACCCTGAAGTTGGGGGGGGGGGGATAAAGGTACTGGGGAGGTGCTGTGGGGCAGGGAAAGACCCCAGGCTGGTGGCTGTGGGGTGCTTCAGGGAAGGGGCAGTCTGGGGGCACAAGGAGGGAGGAACCTAAAGCAACCCCATGGCCCGATTGTTGATGGTGCTGTGGGTGAGGGTTAGGGCCAGCAAAAGTTTTCAGTGGTCACTCTTCGTGTTTGAGATCCAGGTCCAGATATTTGGAATTTTGGAGCTGAATTATCCAGAAGAATGTGATAACTTGGGTTTTGTGTAATCACATATTTTTTAGCTCTAGGGCCTTTTTTAATTTTTAAGTCTCTCCAAGGGGTATGTGACAGTGCATCATATTTGCAGCTGTCTCATTTTGGCCTCCCATGGATATATGTAGATGCTCCTCAGCCTAAAAGATTGGATACAATTAGTGTTAGGGTTTAGAAATGTGTAAACTTACATTTCCAGGGACTTTGGGATTGAAATAGACATGCCAGGGGAGGTATGACACTCCATTGGATTTGTACCTTTCTGATTTTGGCCATCCATGGTGCAGGTGACCTTACATTCACCTTAATAAATCCATAGTATTCTGCTCTGAACCTTGTCCCCATCTCACTGCTGGAAATTTCTGATGTGCTTTAGGAAACATTTTCTAATTTTCTGGGTCCTGAGTCTTTTCATAGCCCCAGGGGTCAAACTGCAGCTGTTGGCAGGGGGAGTGGGGAGGGATTGGGGTGGGTTTAGGATTAGGGTGTGATGTTCTCAGAAGGTTTGCAGGTGAGGCTCCTTCATCCCAGGTGAATACAGTGAAGGAGAGGAGGGGTTTTTCCAGGGGATTGTGAGAAAGAGGTGGGGCAGGACAATTGCATAGGAGCCTCCACGTGGGTTTAAGGGCTGAGTCTGTGTGTGGAGTGAATCAGTGGCTTCTGGATGAGTTGTGTCCAAACCCTTCATCTTCCAGGTTCACCACAAAGAGCAGGTGAGCGGTTTACTTTATGAATATTAACATTTTAAAGTGTTCTTGAAGAGTCGATGATAATGTTACAGCAAAATTGTGTGAATCCAGACAATTTTTGTGTTAGAAAGCCAAGTGTAAATGTTTCAAATTTAGCAGCTGAAATGGGAAAAAAATGAATGAAGGGGAGAGCAGCCGGGGGGTCAAATGTTTGAGGTTTTTGGTACTAAAGCAAAGTTGTAGCCAGATTGCTGGTGGTGCTGTGGGTAGGGTTCCATGTGAGGGGTAAGGCCAGCAGAAGTTTTCAGTGGTCACTCTTGGTGGTTTTTTGCCAGGTCTGTTTGTGTTGAATTTTTGAGCCCTGTTGAGATACAGTGGGGGAATGGCCAAGGGGTTGCATATTGGAAGGTTTTGTTTTGTTCTCTAGTGAATGCAGGCTGGTCTTGTAGAGACTGATACTTTATTTTCACCCTGATCAGCTGCTGTTTCATTTCTGCCCTATGGTCTTCCACCTACAGAACATTGTTAACAATTATTGCTATGAAAATTACAGCACTTGTTGTCACTTGGATGACAGGTTTCATAAAATGTTACACAGCAATTCATGTTGGTTCTGCAAATACTGCCTTGCCAACAACAGGACTTGAAAAAAAGTGCACATTTCCATTACCTCTGAGATAAGAACAAATAGTCCTGTAGCAGCTGAAGCCCGGGCAGTGAAGGGCAGACTTATTTTATTTCTTTGATATCAAAGCAAAGTTACTTTGTTCCTTTGATACCAAAGTAGTGTAAAACTTGCTGTGCTTCAGTGTTGCTGTTCAACAGTTTTGTCCATTAGCAGAAAAAATAGCTTTTAAAAAAAAATCAACTGCAAACCAATTCAACCCATTCTATGGGTGCTGTCAAACAGAACTTCCTACAGATTTAACAACATTTGAACTCCTATTCAAAGATCCTCACATAAGCTCAAAACAACCAGCAATTTTCAGTGTGTTTTTAAAAGACAGAATTTAACATCTAGTAGCTCCCATCCTATCTTCTGTATTAAAGGCTTCCCAGCTGAACAGAGCTTTAGAGCTGAAAGCTGCAGAAGGGTCATGAATCCTCCAGCCCATCTTCTTTCTTGACAACCAGGTTACCTTTAACTGATTCCATAAGTTAAATGACTCCTCAATTCCAGAGTGCACAAAACTTTTTTTTCCTTACATCAGTTCTTAGATATTTGAACACTGAAGTGGTATTCAAGGAACAAATGCACACCAGCCAGATAAGGCAGAGATACTTGAGTTTTATTTCCTATGTTGCTCTGAAAATATTAAGCACTTTTGTGTCTCCAGTATATTCCCAGGCATGTGGCATCACTGTAGCTCAGCAAAGAGAGGTAAATTGCCTTTACTTGTGGGGTCCAAAGATTCCTGCACTGCATGACCCAGCTGAACCTCAAGCTCTTGATTGGCTTCACGAGCTTTCTAGATTAAAGCAAAGAGGATATTAGTCATTTAAGCATCTGATGTACTACAGATATTAATTTAATCAGGTTGTATTACCTCTTCATTTCCTATGATTTTATCACAGATTATATTCTACTGCAGCACTTAACTGCATGCAGCTCTAGTCACCAAGAGAACCAGTTCTTTACTTTACCAAGCCCTTGCTGAAAGGCTTTACATTACATCTCCTCTTAAAGACAAGACAATAATTAAAGCCTACAAAGGAAAATTCGGATGTTTGTCAACTGGATTAACGGTAGAGACATTGCTGCACTATTTAGTCACAAATCCTCTACTCCCCGGCAAAAAATTTCCAGGGAACTTAAACTAAAAATTAAAGTTTCATCAGGACCTGTTAGAAGGTCCTGTTACGAGGCAGAATACTGCTTACGTACAATAGAAACTATCTGAACTGTTTATAACTTGTAGTAATCTTACATGGGAACGCATACAACATAATCAGTTGCGTTATTTTCGTTGAGGCTTTAATTTAAATGTGTGCTTATATGAGCAGCTGGGATCTGGCTTTGGTTTAAATCATGACGTAGTCACGAGTAAAAGAATTTAAGTGTTTCTGAAAAGAGCTGTTTTAACACACCACGGGCTTAAAGAACAAACCACTGGGTGTCACTGTCTTCAAGTGAAAAGACTTTTTTTTTTTTTGTTAGCTACTATGCTAAAATCTTAAGGTAGGCAATTACTGGTTTACTTTTCTGATAGGTTTGGCTTGACATAGGAAGGGATTATGAAGGCGACAGCATGGTTACTGGTGGTTACAGACAAGGCTTTTCACCTGGTAAAATACTGAAGAATGGCTCCTGGGTGTGCTGGGAAGTGCCTGATGTAGGCAACCTGGAGAGTAAATTGGGGTCTGTATAGGAAATAGTGGGACACATTCCTACAGAAAAGCTGACTCTTCACCTTTCTTCATTTTTATATCAGTAATCTAAAATTGGAATTCAAGTACCAGTCTGTTTCAATCTCTCCTGAAAAGGTCTTTATTTTCTCATGAACATAAATTTGTGTAGCCAATGCTCACAAAGTTGACATTGATACTGCTTGGTTAGAGTTGTATCATCTTGTAATACCTTGGGTTTTATTGTATGTTTGGTACTGTTGAAATATGACAGGTTTGTACTTCACTTTGAGACTTTATTTCATTAGGATTAAACTGGCAGCAATGTCAGGTGCCTTCTCTTCCAGCTTGCTTCCATAGAACTTGCTGGCTTGGTTTTTATATTGCTCTGCCACCTGAGGCTGCAAACAGCACTGAGGCTGGGGAAGTGAAGATGCTAATGCTGAGCTGGCATTAACCTGTGCTGCATCTGCAGGACTTGGGTATTTCTCTTTCCTCTTCCCACCTGCTTGCTTCTTAAAAAATAAGTAGATTTCAGCAGCTCCTCAGTGGAATTACTTTCACTTCCACTTCAGGCTGGAGTAGTTCTAAATGACTTCGTTGTCAGGTTCTGTGTACTGCAAGGGCTGGATTCTCACTGGATTGCAAAGCTAATTGTTTTTCTGGTGCTTGCCTATTTAAACTGTGCAATGTCATACTGCTACGTGCTGCATTCACTGCTGTGTCAACCAGACATCTAAATGTCTTGCAGGAAATCAGAATGCACTGCAGGTCTATTTTGAAACTAAATAACTTAGTGCCAACTTATTAGGAACTTTTCCTTGGACATTTTTAATACACTGAGACTTAAAGCAAATTCAGGCTTGAATGATGTAAGATCCAAGCACTTTCAAGCAGGTTCTTCATTCTCTGTAAATCCAAGATATGTGGAACAACTTTCCTGATCAGTACCTTGTGGGGGTTTGTAAGTTGTGATGTAGGAGTATTTTGTGTGAGCTGAGCCATGTTTTGTTCAGTGTGACATAGTGGAAAAACAATGTCTGCTGTAAAGTTAAAAATTTTATATACAATCAAATTGTCTTACCAGTTGAAGAGATCTGTTTGCATTTAAGTTTATGTGCTTGTATACTTGGTCCTCTGAAGAGCAAACAGGTGACCAGAGGCTGAACCAGATTTTTTTTGTTGGAATAAATTTCTTAATAAGTCACACCCTCCTGAGCTGGATTTGAGCTTTATAGAACTGCAGGCTTTGTGCTGTTCTGGGGAGATAAGCCCTGCAGTCTTTTCTGTTATGGCTGGAGGGACCTGTGGAGTGAAAAAAGGAACATAGCCATGTTCTGATTAGAAAACCACTCATTCATTGGCAGGTACGTTTGTAGGTAAGGAACTTGCATTACACCTAAGTTCCATGTCAGATTTCATGGGCCCAGACAATCAAGTAGAGCATCCTTTTACTGTAACCCAGACCAGCACTGCATCTCTGGCTTGTGTCTCTGTTTCCCATGAACAGTATAACACATTGTCCTGCCAGTTTTCATTCTCCTTTGGAAGCAGAGGAGTATTAAACACCCAGTAAAGGGTGCTTGTCTGTGTTGAACCCATTGGAACTGTGCTAATTTAATATACTGTTATTCCCCCATCCAGCAGTTGATTATTATAGGAGAGATGGATATTGCAGAGGTGGAAATGACTGCTACAAATATTGTCAAAATAAGCAATAAACAATAGGACATTAGTTGTCCTCCACCACCTAGAGTGACAGGCTCTGCAGTGTTCTCCTGTAAAGCATATTATTAAATAATCTGGGGCTATTCACGTTATCTTGTGCAAACTGGTGGGTTTTGTGCTTTAAGTTATTCTGCAACTATAATAGCCCTAAGGCAACACTTGGAGTATATGACAGCTTGATTGCTGAAATATTCCTTTATTACTTTTTCTCTTTTGCTGAGTTGGGCTTTCTCCAAGATGTCAGTTCTTGGTTTGACCACACTCGAGTGAAATTGGCTTCTTTATGTTTATTAAGGCTTTGAATTACTGTTCACTTGAATAAGAAGCAAAATTATACTGCCAAGCTAACAATTCTATGCTATAAAACACTGCAGTGTCAGTGGTTCCTGTATACCCATGATAGTCACTCTTGCAAAGGAACAAAATAATGGATGAACTGGGATGTTTTATCCAAATCTTAATTTTGTAGAAGCTTCTCCTTCCCAAAAAGCTCCATAAAGCCCCTTCGAATAAAGGGCCTTTTGGGTACTACAAGTTGAATTACCATTTCAGATCTCAAATTTTTCTGTAGTAACTTTCAGGATTTTACCAGCCAGGTGATCCAAATAATTAAACTTGAATATTTGAGACCTCAAGCTGGGTCTGCAGTGTCCATCTTTTGTCAATGTAAGCTCTAAAAATTTTTTTTCCAGGTAGAAGAAGACAGACTTGTCAAAAATTATATTGAGACAATCTATGTGGAGATGATTTTGTTGCTTGCATGAACTGACCTGGAAGCTGCTCAGGAGGAAGCTCCTAACACTTCTGGGGGGTGAGGAGGGGAATGTGCAACTCATGTACTTAATTAGGGCAGACGTTGATCACTCACCTCATGCCTTTTGCTGAGGTGTTTGGTTTTGTTTTGGATTTTTTACACTATTAGCATATTTTAACAAATTTTAATGCCCCTTTTTAAAGTCATGGAGTCCTTAGAGTTGACAACATCTGTTTGCTTAAGCAATTCACTTGCAAGACAGTGTGACCTTTGAGAACTATAATATTATCTACTTGCATTCTATTCACTGTTTTTTCTAGCTTTGATTACAAGATTTTTATAACCTGTATTTTAGTCCAAAATGTCACTTGAAACCCCATTCATTTTATATCTGCATCTCTGTCCTGGCTCTCCAATTTACTGGTTGTACCATATTGAGGCTCAGGGACAGGTTTCAGTAATGAAAGAACAGGTTTTTGTGTCTACATCTTAGGAGCTTTTCTGACAAAGTTCTAACAGGAAAATAGGGTTTACAGGTTTTAACTATGACTTCAGTTACCTTTTCACCAGGTCAGCTTACATTGTCCTGCTGTTGTCTCTTCTCATTAATTTTCTTGGTCACCTTGGATTCTAAGCATAATTCTGGAAGATGGGGGGCAGCCTTATTTGATGTTTTCAAATCTAAGAAAATAACTATGTATAAATGTCAAACGAAATTCCTGGCTGCCCTATGTTTATTCTGAATTCACTGTACTCTTAGGGCTCCAAAGTTTTCTAGTGCTGCTGATTGGCTGAACAATTAATGAAAAGTGAAATGAAGCTTGAACTTAAAATCATTAATTCCTTGGCACAGAAGTGAAACTAATCAAAGAACAGCCATGAACATTACATATAATATTACAGAGCCAGGTATGCTTTCACGAAGTTGGTGTAGGGTATTTTATTTCCACTCCTGTCATAATCCACAGACAGTATTGAAGGATAACAAATTACCTAACTCCTAAGAAATACTCTAGGTCCTACATAACACTTAACAGCTTTGCTGATCTTAGATAATTAATATAAGGTTCTCTAAAAATTAAAAAAAAAAATTTAAATGTTTAATTTCTGGCAGAAACTGGGCAGTTGCTTCCCAGTTAGAGAATGCAAGCTCCAATTAAGGCTTTTCCTGAGGCAAACTTTAAATGTGATGGGAGGAGCAGGAAGATTCATCAACTAAGTCAGTTGTTTATATTTTATTTGAGAGAGATTATGCTGACTCTTTATAGCCCTTTGTAATGATAGTCTCTTTTCCTTCAGGGGAATATAATCAAAAGTGCTTCATTTTTAAGGCAGGAAACTTTCAAAACTTTATATAATTTATATTCCAACAAGAATTAAAATGCATTGGAGCACATTGGGTTTAATTTCTTTGGCTGGTGTCTCCAAACAAGTTTGAGATAGTTACATGTTGAGCACCTGTCTCTCCTCAGGAGTCCTGAAGAGTCCAGGCTTTAGTCATTCAGATTCTCTCATATGTTGGCTAATAGACAATTAATTAACATTAACTAATAACTTTTTTTTTAGCGCAGTGTGTGCAACTAATCTGCAGCACTGAACAGACTTTAGCTCTTAGAGCTGCCTCTCTCTCTCTGTCTTGGCATGTAATCATCTTGCTCCTGGATTCGCAGGTGAGTGAAGGCAGCTCAGTACAAGGCAGAAAGCAGCCAGGATTGTTGGTCCTCAGCCTGATTAGAAACAGGTTTGTTCTTCCTGGGGGTAGAACTGCTGAGGAGGGGGACCTGAAACATACTTAGTATAGCAGACTTCTCAGTGAAAGGCATTCAGATTATTAGCAATTATTTTATAGTAGAGGATGAATGAGAATAAATTATTTTTTAAAGTACCATTGGTAATATTTTTTTTTCCTTAATCTTGTTGTGTTACCAGAAGATAAATGTACAGATAGAGTTACAAAGGGAAACGTAGCTCTAAGTGCATGCCAAAGTTGCCTCCTGACATTTTGCTGGAGGTTTTCGTGATATTTGTGCTTATACCAAGTACTAAAGTGTTAGGGATGAGTTTAATACTGACAGTCTATGTCAGTTGTTTGGTTTTCTTTATGAAAAGGTGGTTGTAACAGCTTTTTGAAATAAAATCTTTAGGATGTTTAAGACTGTGCCTGCAGTTTTTCTGAATATTAGTATATGCAATTAAATATGCAGGATGGAGTTGACTTGGTGCACTGTGCTGTTTGCAGTTCATTGATGATGGAATGAAATCTGAAGCTTCAAAATCATTATTCTTGGTTTTTTTCTGCACTTGGCTCAGTTGTGAGAAACTTCAGCCTCTGAGTATCAGTGCTTCAGAAGAACATACTCTAGAATGCTTATTTTAAAGAAGAGAAGTGTTGGGTGACTAAGAATGCAAGTAGTTAGAAAGGGCTGGCAGTGCTTCTCTTGGAGATGTAGATGATGTTTCTGTTGCAGGGTCAGTGTGTACCAGGAATCCTACTAAAGTGGCATTGACCTGCACAGGTCTGTGACAGGGTCCCCAAGCATGCTGTGGGGGAGTTAACAGGTAGGCAGAGGGTGACCTGAAGGCAGAAATAGAACTAAAGCATCCAGCTTTAGCACAGTTCTTGTTCACATCAGCGGTCTGTAATCCTTAGGCACTTGTAACTGATGCATATATATGTTCTGTGTCATATGTGGCCATATTAATTCATTGTCTGTATTAATTTGTGTGACTTACTGTGGTATTGGAGGAAGCATACCTTAATATCTCTGGATATGCATTTAATACTGTGTATTTCTCAACTATATACTTTAGCAAGTGATTTGATTTGTGTGTGTCTTGAAAAAGGGGTAAAACTTTTTCCCAGAGTTGTATCTCCTGAAGGCACATTGAAAAAGTAGTGGTTTAATTTTTTTTTGTTTGTTTGGTTTTTTTTTTGTTTTTTTTTTTTTTCGTTATCCTCACCAGGGCTATTTTCAGGAAGAGGCCAAGAGCCAGTGAGTTGCTTGGCAGTAGTAAACACCTGGCCCACCTAGACAGTGTTAGCCAAGTTCCCCTCTCTGTTTCAAGAATGTTTCATGATAAGCAGCAAGTTCTTCCTAAATACAATACTTGAGAGCCAGGAGTCCCAGTAGGTGAGTTTAGCATTTTCTTTTCACATCTAATGGCAATTTGGACTGTAGGCAAAGTGGGAAGAGATGGCATAGTCTAGATTGTTCCAAAGAAGGTCTTCCTGCAGCTACTGAGACAATGTTTGACTATTGCATACCACGGGGGAATGGGAGACAAAGTGGTTCAGATGTAGATGTATGGAATTGGCAACAAGAATGTAACAGGGAAAAACTTGTGTTTTGCATTACCCCATGATGTGATTTCTCTTTGATCCCATGAGTTGTTGTAGTTTCCAAGTAGAACATAATTGGAAAGCATGTGGACCTCCATGTGGTGTAATAGAAAAATATGTTGAGAAAAATAAATCACTAACAGCTAGATTTCTTAGCTGTTGCTTTGAAATTCTCTAATTGTATTATTAGCAGATGGTGCCATTTCCATTGTCTCGCCTCAGAGCAGTCTTTTCCAAAAAAAAAGGAACAAAAAAGTACTCCATGCCTAATTATAGGACTGTTTCATCTGGAAATGTTACCTTAGTAATCTGCCTCATAGCTATTGTCAAATAGTGGTGGATGAGATATCACTGATTCATACATCCTCCTTAGAAAATATGGTATATATGGTAACTTATTTCAAGTGTAAAGTAAAATGGTTACCTTGCTGTATTATTCAATCTGATTTGCTGAAATCTAGAACTATCAATGCAAATTTTCTACATGTCAGGTTCTCTAACTGAAAATTGCTCACTGGGTGTTTGGTGTACAGGCATGAAACCTGGGGACCTGGCAGCAGCTAGGAGTTTGCCATCTTTCTATGGTCTAAACTATAGCAGGTTTTATGCATTTTGTTTGCCTCTACCAGCGCTGAGGCACATGCAGTGTGTCACTATTCCCCTGAACAGGTTGTAATAACTCCTTTTGCCAGTTGGAACAAATCTTGTAAAACAAATGCAGCTTTTAGGCAGTTCTGCTGCTCTTGTTGCTTAATGAATTGGAGACATTTTTGATAGTTCTGTTTCCAGAAGGGTATAGTTGAAACTTTTTATCTTAAGGGTTTAATCTTTTTGAATGCATATGCTTGTCAAATAGGCTACCAAAACTGTTAGTAAATGTAAATACCTCCACAAATTTGTATTTCCCAAATCTAACCACTTGTACCAATTGCCATATGGGTATAGTGTGTACAAGGGGCTATTAAGTATTATATGATTATCCAGAGGGATGTAGAACTTCATGCAGTATTTTAATTTTCTGTAATAGAAAAGGCATCTTTAAATCAACTTTTTTACATTACTTACACAGATATATTTTGAAATGAAAAAGCAAACATTTTAAATTGGTGTTCTTTATTGAAGTAATAAGCACGTTTGTGATAAAGCCTGAGAGGAAGAGTTATAATCAAGCTAATCTTGACAGAAACATATCAAGAAGTTGCCTTTTGAGGTATTGACCCATAGATAATCTCTTTTAGGCTTTGCTACAACTTCCTAACCTCTGTGCCTGGGAATAGTCTCAAAAAGAAATAAAATTAATCCTTTTTCTCTAGTGACCATCCTTCAGGGTGTGAGCTATGGAGTGCTATGTCAGTGATTAAATGGTAATAGTTGTCTATATGCTTGTTTTTACTGTAGGTACAGTAGTTCTACTGTACTACTGCTGCCAGGTAACTGCTCTGTATTGCTCAAGATCTTGCAGCAAGACAAAAGCTGTCTTGAAGTGGTGGAGTGGTGAGCTGAATCCATACAGCATGTGCCCTGTTCTGAATGCCCTGCAGTACAAGTTCATTACCAACAATGCAGAACATGGGACAAAACAGTGTTCTGAGTGACCCAGGTTAAGTAATGAAATGCCACATGGCGTAACCTAAACAAAGCAGCCTCATTTGAGACTTAGAACCCTAAGATTTAGAACTTGGACAAAAGAGCAATTTATGTTGCTGTACAATGGTGAGTCCTTTGTTGTTAGGAATTACGGGTTTTCTTGATTTAGTGTCATCTGGTCATTTCTGAAGGATGTATTCAAATTTCTGTTCTGGACAGCTGTAGTGACATCATTGCTGCAGCAATGTTTATACAAATTATCAGGGTTGAAACCTAATCATGTTTTCATGCCTTGGTGGTTTTAGATTTCAAGGTATGTGGTGGGCTCTCTAGGGGTGATGCTGCTTTAAGCTGAAAAAACTCTGTCTATATTGAATCCATATTGTAGATTCTGCTGGCTCGGAATGTTCCCTGCAGTAGTGGGTTAAGTAAAAAAAGTAAAAGGAATGCATGAACTTAGGGTGAATTTGTCTGTATGTACAGGAATTGCTTAATGTGTTTCTTACAGAGCGAATCAAAGAAAGGGCTGCACAAAAGCCTGAATTGTACAGTAGGCATTAATCTGTGACTCTCACTTGAGTTGTGTTTGTATAACCCTGACAAACAGTGCTTGTCTACACTGACATCCAAACCAAGTGACTTTTTGCAGTCCTCAATCACCCACTCTCAGCAGCAAACATCAGCTGAAACTATACAGAAGGTACTTGGGTTTTCTTTCAAGAATTGGTAAGCATTTGTCCAAAGAACTCAGTGGCTGAAAAGCAGATCCTTCTGCATAGATCCAGGGGATGGGTGGTAGAAGGGAGGATATATGAACATCTGGGGGGTGGAAAGGCTAGGAATGGAAGAGAATAAAGGGCAAGCTCACACATAGGTAAATCACAGATGCCTTGCCATGAATGAAGCAGGAATTGCAACTCAAGCAGTTTTCTGTGCAGGCAATTGTACAGAGACGTCAGAGAACTCTAAGAAGTAGGGAAAAAGTTTATTTTTATTATCATGTTTGTTTTCACTGTAGAATTTTCCCGTTTGAAGTGCTGTTTATTAAACCAGTGAATTTATCAATTGCAATTAGGGAAATTAGTTCTCTCAAAATAGTGTTTTGTACATCAGCTTTGCAACACTTCAAGGTAGGGGCTTTGCTGATGTCTGATAGTAGGTAAAATTTGAAAATGAGACCACCTTGCTGTCAAATTCAGATTGAAGTTTGGGTTGGACTAATATTTTGGTAATAATACAATTAGAATGTTAGTAAATTTGAAACGCTTACGTACTTTGGAACTTTGGTGTTGCTGGTGGAAGAGCAAACCTCTTCTACAGCCTGATCGTTTTAGTGAAGCTGTGTATGTTGGTAAACAATTAAACTAATCAAGAAAGTTAGGACCCTCAGGGTACCACCAGGCTTCAGTTATTTTTAGCCAGGACCCACACATAACACTGCACATGCCCTGGAGCTTCCTCTAAGCTCAGTATGGGGCCTTCATTACTGCCAAAGCTTTATGGTAGGAGTGCCTGTCTCTGGCAATCCCTCCTGGAGGGACCTCAGCCCTGCTGTGTGTAGTTCATCTCCCACATGGACCCTTGGCTGTGTATTTTAACATCATCTCCAGCCTTATCTCTGTCCCTTTCTCCTCCCCCTGGAGGCTGCTGTGTGGCCCTTGGCTCCAGGTCCTCTTCTTATACTGACAGATTCTGCTTCAATGCTGCTGACAGTAAGACTTACCCCAGTCTGTTGAATAATTTAAAGGAGTGATGATTTTCTTTATTAAAATGCAACTTTTTAAGAGTTCCAAGAAGTCCTTCATCCTTCATAGCAGCTTTCATGGGGCTCATTTGAAGTCCTCCCAAGTTACTCCATTGACTATGCTTTCTGCAGTGGATTCTGTGTTTTCCTTGGCTAGAGCCAATGCAGCTAAAGCAGGAGCTCATTGCCAGGGCTGGCCCAGTCCTGCTGTCAAGAGCAACCAAAGAGAAGCCAATGATGTTATCTCTGCATAGTTCTTCCTCTGCCATGTAGAGACACCAGGTCATCTGGTTCTTCATTCTAGAATCACCAAACATCTTTTCTAAGGACTGAGCAATCCTGATATTTGCACAAGAGGGCGAGCTGTTTGTTCTTGACAGTTCTTTACAGTTTTTCCAGTATCTTTTAGTGGGTCTGATACAGATCTGGTGTATAACCTGAAGAGTTCAGCTCTTAAAGTAGAAGCTTCCAATTATGTGAGTCCTTAATGGGATAAATTTTCAGGGTGTCCAAACTATAAAAGCTGAAAGGTGAATCATAGACTAACTGCAACTTTTAAGACAAAGACAGGTAAAGATATGGATGTGTGCCTGCATGGAAAATTCTGCTGAAAGCTTATCTTCAGCCTCCTTTTCTATGAAATTCTGCCAGTAACTTAAACAATGAAGGCCTTTCTTCCAGCAATGAAGTCATAATACTATTCTCTGGCTAAGATATCTCTTCCAGGTTCTGAAAGCAGTACTCGGTAGCCTGCTGCTAAATTACTGAAAAAGTGGCATTGCAAAATTAAGGTAATAACTGGCCAAGTAGTTTAAGGTATATTGAGCTGAACAAAATTCAGTAGCTACATGATAAAGACAAACCTAGAATGCATTCCTACAGTTGAAATGATTTGTGGTGTTGCATCATCAATATTGGTCTTCTCACCCTGTATTCTGTGTTTTATAAGTTAATTTCCTAAACTGTGTCTCTCCTCACTGAAGTGAAATTCAGGCAAAATGATACAATAACTAACAAGCTGGAGCTTGTACTGCTGTTGTGTTTAACAACCTTTATTTTTTTGCTTCCCAAATCAAAATGCTAGAGCACCTGTAATTGCTGCTCTAAAAATTAGGACTTCTGGCAAGTTCTACTTTTCTGTCTTTCAGAGCTGATCACTTGTTAATGTGATCAACTCCCATTGGACAGAAACAATTCCAGTGCAGCTGGTGAAAGCCAGACAAAAAGCTCTCATGTGCACCTGAACATGGGGCAAGGCCTGATAGATAGCAATGCTCAGGCTTTTGAAGCTTTGTCTTTCTTAATCAAAACTAGGCAATATCAGAATCTTTTCTTTCAGTGCCAGAGATGCACTGGCTGGCAGATACCTCGTGATCCTCTAGGGGCCTGGGTGGGTTTTTCTTTTTTGTTGTTTTGTTTTTGCTCATGGACTCTTTAATCATAGCAAGTGTGACTGGGGTCTCAAACATGTAATACAGAAGTGTTCCAATGCTGATGAATATAAGATCTTATCAATCTTTCAAAAATGTAATGAGGTCTGCCAACTCCTGTGTTTCCCTTTCTTCAAGTTTTCTTTATTGTTAGTGGGGGGTCCATTTGCTTCTCTCTGTGTGTAATGATGGTTCCACTGGTGTGGTTGGCAGTAGTTTTATGTTGTGACACTGAAATCTTCACTACATGCACAATTACTGCCAAGCTTAGGGGTAGGACAGTGATCTAAAGTGGAGATTATGAAGAGCATTATGGAGCCTGGAGAATAAGTTGGGTGGGGGGGGAAATGAGGATAAAAATAACAAGAGGGTGTAACAGTAGCATGAACTGTAATAACATCACAATAGATCATTCACTCTGGAGCTGTACCAACAATCCATCAGTTCTTCAATGTCTGTTCCAAACTGGATGCACCAAGTGAATGGTGTCAAAGACACTGTGTGTACCACAGTGCTGCTACTTCACTCAGATGACAAAAAAATCAGCACCTTGCTACCATGTTTGTTCACAGGAGGCTTTTGTTTTCATATTCCGAGTTTCAGGTGTGGATCTGCACACGGAGGAACTTTGTGCCTGGGAGTGAATAACACAGTGGATCTAAAATTTCTTTTTCTCCAGTCCCTCTGTTTCAGGCTATGCAGCAGATACCTGCAGTTCTTTGGCAACTTTTAAACTCTGTGAAGGAAACACAACCTCTTTTTTATCTGTGCAGTAAGCTTAAAATCTTGCTATCTAACCTACATGTCTTGTAAAGGTTAGGGTGCTCTGCTACCACACAGAGCTATCAGAACAGGTTAGTGTTGTTCTGTTAGAGATGGGATGGTACCATCTATGGAAGCAATTTCTTGCAGCTTTGCCATGTTTCATGTTGCCTCTGTACTCCACCAGTTCACCTTATTTTACTTGTTTGGAGAAAACTGGTGGTAGGGAGAAGCTAACCTTTTTCTGAACAAAACATGCTAAAACTGGTTGGTTTACTGACTGTTTCTGCTCAAGGTCTTTTAGTCTTCACACTGTTGTTCCCTAGTTGCCTTGCAGACAAGGTTACCTTCTGCCACAGAGGCTTCTTTAAGGTTTTAAAACTGAATAAACTGATGCCTGATCAGTGATGGTGAAGGTTACTGCATTTTGAGGAGAGGTTGTTGTATTTGTAGAGGAAGAGGGAGGAGTTGTATAAATTCAGCATCACAGAAATAGAAGAGATCCATAGATCAACTTTGGCTTGAAATTGTGAGCAAATTTTACTAGACCATTCTGACCATTTTCCTGTAAGACTGACATGAAGCCAGGCATGGGATAGATGGGTTTATGAAGTGTAGCACTTTGATTCATTGATAATTTGCACTGAGTCATTGCATAAGAAAAAAGGGACTGGAATGAATTCAAACTTGTTTTTATGACTGATTACTTCAAACTGCTGTTTTTCTTAGGGTTTTTTTGCAGTTTTTTTAACATCTTCCTTCATCTCTGTTGGTCAGTTTTAAAGTTTGCACTGATATTTCAAAGGATTTTTGCAAATTCTACCAACTTGTCCTGGACTGGTTCTATGTATAAAATGGAGTTTTGTGTCATGAATACCACTACCTGAGTCATGGCAGAAACTTAGATTAGATGCATTACACCCTTCTTAAAGCATGTCTGCACTGTGTTCCCAGCACTGAGGGGGAGCCCGTGGCTCTATGTGCTGTCTTCTCTATCAGCCAAATGATTCAATCTAAATTGCTCTGTTACAGTCAGGAGGGTTACTTTGATCTGAAATAAAGCCTTATTTCTAAATAGTGATATTCCTAGGTGCAGTTAATTTATCCAGACATTTTGGTAGACAGAAGCTGATGCATCATCTTCATCCCTGTCTTATAAGGATGTAGACTTCTCACTTCAGAGAAAGCTCAGCCCTGAGTGATTGAGAGCAGTGCTCGTTGGCTTGTGCTGGTATTGATAACCTGAGCATTCTGCATACCCTGGCAAGTGGATGTGGACGTGATTCAAATGTTATTTTATGTCTGAAACTGGAAAGCTAGCAAGAAATCTTGGAAACTGTTATGTTTTTTAGCTGTATCTTGTGAAGGTAGACCTGCTTTAGAAATAACTGAAGTTGATGGACTGAAATGTAATTAATCTATACAGATGTCCAGTTGAACTTCTTAAATTAATAGTTACTGGTTTAGCTTTAAAAAAGGATGGTAACAAGATTTGGTAACATCGAAACAAACAGTCCTGTACACACTTGAAGGATGAAAGCCAATGTATCTCTGAGGAAGCAGAAAGTGAGGGTTTTTATTGTGCTGGGTTTTTTAATCCTAGGGGTTAGTCTCATTACAGCCAAATGGATCCCCAAACCAGGTACTTTTATCTCTCAGCTACGTTACCTTGTGTCCACTTTCAGTATGCCATTGACATGCCACTTGTGTGGCTTTGAATTTTTTCAAATTGAAGTGATAATGAATATCTGAAGCCAACTTGCATTCTAGTCAGGTTTTACATGAGAAACTGTAATATAAATGTGACGATGGGAAACAGAGTTCCCATCCACCTACCAGCATCACCCATCACCAATAGCTCATCTGCAAATGATAATCCATAAACTTATCAAAAGCAAAGGAAGTCTTTCAGTTGTTTTCAAGCTGCCTGTGTGTCAGCTTTGCTGTCAACGAGCTTTGCTCGTCCCCTTGCTTCCCTGATACCTCTCCTTTGTCCTGTGTCTGGAATAGTTGCTCACGTTGCAATGAAAGGCCTGATGCATGTATTGGATAAACATCAGAGCATTAGCATTTCATAGCTTTGTGTGATGTGATGTGCTGTGGCTTCTCTCCAAAATCTGCTGTTTAATTTCTTTAGTTCCACTCTTCTGCTAACTTCAGTTTAACTGCCTGCCCCCACACCATTTCCTTTTCCCACCAAAAAGCGAAATTATTTTACTTCTTGTTGTTTCCAAGAGAAGGATTGATACAAATTATTTATAAACATAATTTAATCAAGGGTTGAACTTGCTTAAGGACAAAACAAAACTTAGCAGTGCAGTTGAAACACTGCACCTTAAGAGGACTTTAATTCAGAGAAATATTTTGCTTTAATCTTTCTTGCCTTGACACGTGTTACATTTTTTTCCCCCATCATTTTTTCTAACCCTGATATGTGCTTATATATGAAGACATTAATATGTTGAAGTTCTGATGAAAGGAAATTGCACATAAAACAATTTGTTTTGGGAAGAGCGTGGGCCAAAATGGGCCCTCCCTTGATGTGTCAGTGAAGAAATAAACAGAGAAGGGAGGAAAAATGCTGGAGAAACAAATACAAACAGAGATTGGACACAGTAACACTGAGTTTACAAACAGTTTGTATTAAGCAAACATTAAGACGGGAAACCTAAGCAAACATGAAGTTCCACAGACACATGAAAGTCCTCACTAGTAAGATTTAAAATATAACAGAAGATACGAAGCTTAAATGATGAGGTGATTGTTTCTCTTTGCAGTTTGCCTTCTTGAAAGGCCTTAAAACACAAGTTCTTCATGTTCTTCAGGGATTCCGTTTGCCCTGTGATGATAATCTTCTTGTGCTGACCAGCCACGAGGAATCATTTTCTTTTTGGAATGCTTGGAGGAAATGTTTTTGCTGGCTTTGCATCCCAGGGGTGTGCTGGTTAGTCAGGCTTTCTGACTTGTTATCTGCATGGCTTCCCCAGACTCTGTTGTGCCCTTAGGAGTGTCTGGCCATAAGAAGGAGCCTTCAGAAAAGGCAATGTCTGGGAGCATGTCAGCTCTTTGTCACCAGAATCATTAATGTGCCTGCAGAGATCTTGGAGAGGGAACTGAGCAGTGAGCACTTCCTCATCTGCACTGAGCCAGGCTGAGCCACAGTCTGAATGGGTTTCTCTGCTTCATGCTTCACAATTTTCAGGTGTATTGAGAGTATTCTTCAGCACTGTGGAGCTTTGCTCAGGCAGAGGCTATAGCAGAAAGCAATGATTTTTACTGAAATTCATGCGGGGTTATAATGCACTAGGTACAAGGTGTGGGTAGCTGACCATGGGAATTCTCTATAAAAGTCTGTGCTACTTAGGTAGAAAACAAATCTAAGTAGTGAAATTCTGTCCGTTGTGCAGCAGCACTGGAAAGCTGATTTTTATTTACAAATTGATCCGGGTGTTGCTCCCTTGTAAATAGGGTTTTTTTGGTTTCACTCTTTTTAGTGAAAATTGAGTTAGACGTAAATACAAGTACCAGTTCTTGTCCTTCGAGTGCTTGCCTAATTCACTACTGCTTAATATATTCTGGGAAAAACATTGTCCATAAGGTAAGAACTATAGATATGGATTTTATCAATAGCCACAAGGTAGATAGTCTATAGAACCAACATGTTTATTTGATTAAATCTTCCAAGAACTAGAAAGAAGATTCTATTAATGAACCAATGATGCAAGTGGTTATCCTACAGCTGATACAGCTATTCCATTCTGAGTTCTCTGAGGGTACTCCCAGGCATAGTTTTAGGAAATGTACTTTTTAAAGTATAGCAATTTGATCTTCAAGGATAAACAAATCTGGCTGAAAAAAATAGCCGTAAAATGCACCTGATAGTACTGTGTTCTGTGATCCTGATATTCCAGTAATTTATCTGAAAAGACTAAGACTTAAATGTGAAATGAGTCTGGTCTGAAGACAGAGAATGAGTGCAAATAGAAAGATACCTATTAATTTAAGGAAAGTACACAATAGATCAGAGTCACTTTGGATATTTGAGCAATAAATTAATCTTGCATTTAATGAAGCAGTTAGAACTAGTGATGATGCTGGGTTTTGTGATGTGTCTTACACAATGTGACATAACATGGCAGCTTAGGGGGTTTTATGGAGCAGTGTGCTGTGTTGTAGTCAGGATTATCAAACAACTCGATCATGCAGTGGTGACAGTGCTCTGGGATGTACTCGGACTTGTAATTCTTGGCTGCTTCCTTTACAAGTTTTTAGTTGAGGGTAACAGAACTCTTGCCTTCTGTGTTATTGCCAGTAAAAATAAAATTTAACATTATAAAGTTAGTCAAATGAAGGCTGATCAAATGATCTGCTTTCTCTGCAGAAAGATACAGAGCTGTCACTTGATGCCTGAGAGATGTAGTTTGCCTTAATTTGTAAAATGTGTCATGAGTACTACAGAATGTCTATTTCATGGGACACCAGCCTTTCAATTTCTTAACAGGAAATGCCTGAAAAAATGCAGTTTAAAAGAAAGAGTACTAATGGCAAATGTATAGACTGAAAAATAAATCAGATGCCTGGCTTCTGACAGTGCAGTGGTGTAACCTGTCTCTCTGGGATTTACTGACTGAAGTTGGAGAAACCTTTTGCACAGAGTTGGCTTAGACTTCTGTCATGCTTTGGACAGTTTTTTGTTATGTATCCCAACAAGTGGGTCTGCAGCACGTTACCTTCTTTGGAGAGTGAATTCAAGGAGCATCTTGGTGATGCTTGCAGTTGGATTGTCTGGTTTTAGACACTCCTGTGAGGAGCAGAGAGTGAGATGGGATGCTTCTTTTGGGCCCTTTGCAGCTTGGGGTGTTCTATAACAGACTCATGTGACTACTCCAGGAACAGCATGTAGAGCTTGGTTATTTTCTCTTGCAGATCACTTCTTATGAACTGATTGAGGAGGTGTAGTAGGGATTCTTCACCTCACTGGTTTAAGGAACTGATAGAACTGACACTTTGTTCCCTGGAGGGAAGTGTTGTGGCTGGTGGAAGACTATAAAACAATATTGCCTTCAGTTCTACATATCTGTTACTAAAAGAACATTTAAGCCACCACTCATGTATGCTCTTGAGAGGAATGTCTAAAATGTTTTGACCTCTATTGCTTGTAGGGTAATTACATGTTTAAGAGATGAAATGGGCTGTTGGGCTGATTTAGATGCATGGCTGCTTTCTTTACTTCTCTTTGAAAGCAACTGTTTGCTTGGGTACTTTCACGCCTGGGAAGTTGTGGGGACATTCTTGTCCTGCTCTAGAAAGTGTCTGTACAACATGCCAGGAATTACAGCAATGGGGGAACTTCATGCATGCAGAGTCCTGTGCATGTACAGAAAAAACATAAATTGATTGAGATGTTTTTATCCTGCATAACGCAGAAATTGGGATACTCCATGGTTTATGCACATCCATATATTACCTAACAAACTGTCAGTGTACTTCTTTCCCTGAAGTAAACTGAAAACAAATACTTCAGTTAGGAGAATAACTCCAAGTGTGGAGCCCTCAAGGAATCAGTGGGAGGGAGAAATGCCTTTTGGGAGGGACTATCAACAGAAGAGATGTGAGAACACCAGGAAGAACTGCAGAAAAGGGTCCCAAGGATGGATCTACCACCCTGTAAATCTACATAGTACAAAGCTTTACAGTCTGACCTCCCTTCCTCACCCTCCCACCACCAACAATAAAAACTTTATGGTTCAGGGTCTTAAGAGAAGTGGTTTGGTATTATAAACAGAAGAAATCAAAAAAAGGCAATCTTTGTGTTGAGGGAAATACACTAGTGTGCTATAATTATACAAAAAAAGGCAATCAAAGATGCCAGCTTCCATTATCTGCCTGGCTGGAACAATGTGTAGGCCCCACGGTTTTTGGCTCATTGGATTAAAAGCAATATGACTCATAAAATCTTAGCCTTAGGAGTCTTGTTCATTATGATAATTGGTAATTTAATTAAATTTCTGAAAACTAATGAAGAGCAAACAAGTTTATTTGATTTACCACTCCTGTATCTGACTTTATTGGAGTAGGTGTGACTGGAGTCAGTTCCATCCCAAGATGAAACAAGCTGCCTGGTGCTTTCAGAGAAGATGGACATTTACAGGGATGATGAGAGTCTCTTGGTATGACAGCAGTCCAAAGATCTATCCAGGGATGATAGTAAAAGAAATAATGCACCTGGCAGAGCATCTACTTTCAGTTTTTGGTCTAGGTATATCTTGTGGTTGTAATGAGGCTTTTATAGCAATAAAAGTAGCTATTGACTTAACCTGTTAAGAACTGATGGAACACATTTACCTGTAATGGTTGAATGGATATTTGTATGTTGGGGGTGGACTTGTTTGTGGAATTTTCAGTGTCTGGTGAAAGGAACAGTGGTAGAGTCGTGTTTGAGGTTTGGAAGAAATGTTTTCAAATTATTGCAATCACCAAAAAAGTATCCACATAGATAGATAGATGGCCTTACATGTTTCATTTTGAAAGCCACTGCATTGAAAGCTCTTGATAATTTGGTCCTCTTTAGTGCCAGCTCTTGATGGTACTGCTATACCCACAGAGTAAGCTTTAAGCTATGGGAAGAAAGAAATATGAAGTTTGTGACTTAGTTTTGATAGGTTTTTAAAATACTCAAAAAACATTGTTTGGAAGATTGAGTTACATGTTTTTCCGTAAGTACACAAGTATTATGGAATCTAGAGTTGAGTCACTGAAATCATCATACTGGCTCCTGCCATTGCTTTTTTACCTGGGAATTGGCCATTGACTGATCTTACCCTGAGATTTATGTTTTTTTTAAGCCCATAGCATTTTAACATCTGTTAAGTATATAAAATATAGGGCAAGTCTGTGCATGTGTCACAGTGTTAAAGTATGCCTTGTGAGAAGCACGATTCCCTCCCCTTAAAAATAAATAGATAAAAGGAAGAGAGGAAATTTAGCAGCAGTGGTAGAAGACAAAGGGTAAACAGTGTGTGTGGGAGGGGAGAAGTGAAATCCATTTATCTTCCTAGGACTAACTCCCTGCATGCTGGACTAAAAACACAAGAAGCTGTTGTTGTGTCTTCTGCTCTGCTGGTGGTGGATGTACACACTACAGCAGGGAAAATATTACATCTCTAAATGAGTAATAATTCAATTGCTTTTGCTTTTCTTTAGCTATTGATGTAGGATGGGAGCTATACCAGCCCTGATGCTGACTCAGAACTGTGCAAATACGATGGATTTCTAAAGAATTAAATGTGATTTTTTTTCCTTTATTTTTGTTTGTTTGTAAGGAGATCTTAGTCCCTGGGAGTTATACAGCAGTCATGGTTTAGTTTTGCTAACACCAAAACGTTCTCTCTCTCTCTCTCTCTCTCTCTAATGTATGGATCCATTAACTACAGCATTGCCAGAATGATAATGTGGATTCATTTGCAGAAGTGTTAGAAACAGTCACTGGCTTCAGTGTCTCAGGTTTTAGCAAGCTTTTATCTCCAACATTTCTTTTCTGAGAAAAATGGTGCTGATCTAGAAGCATCTCTGCTTTAGTTGATCTGAACTGGAGCTCAATATGTTACTGCAGGAAATCTCTAACTACCAATACAACTTTTGTTCTGCTAAGCTGAGGTTTTTATACTGAAAGGTATCAGAAGCTGTAAATCTCAACAGCTGCTGAGTTCAGGATACTGGATAAAATACAAAAGATGACTTTAATATATGGTCAATATATGAGGCAAAATATGTGGGCAAATTATCACAACATATTCACCAAATATTTTTTTCTGAAATCCACTCCCTTAGTAACTGACCAAAACTCAAAGCACATTTTTGAGCTTTTTTAGGGAGTATTTAGGAACTCTGTCTACCATGTGCACTCTAAGGAGGACTACAGTGTTGGCTACTCATATTTAGTAGAAGTATCTGATAATTTGATCCTCCAGGGAGTCTGATGCTGCTGATGGCTCTGGGCAACATCCCCAATTTTCAGCTCTCAGCTCTGACTGAACTCTGCAGAGGAGTTGTTTGCAATCCTCTCTTCCTTCATCACCTTCAACAAACTACCCAGTGTTCAAGATTTTTGGCTGCACTTTATCTTTGTGTCTACTTGTTGTCTTGCAGGCTGCCACTTTAATGCATAGCAGTTATATATATATATATATATATATGAAAACAAAAATGTCAGAAAAAAACTGTATGAGAGGGGTCAGTAGACTTCATAGCAAAAGTGAAAAAACTAATTTGAGCAGATTCTAAAGAAAAAATACATAACTGCCAGCAGGGAACTGAACAAATTCTAGAGAACTGAGCTGTGTTATTGAGAGCTGAGCTTTCTCTTCTGTCGTCTCCTAAAGTGTATTGGAAGCACAGTCATTTTAGATGCAACAAGAGGTACTCGTGCTCACCTGGCCAGAGCACTGATACAGGTGTGGTGTTGAAACACTAAAGAACTCCAATTGATGGAACTTGGGCAGATGTTTGTTATCACTGAGCTCTGGATGTGCTGTGGATTGAAGAGTTTAGTCTTTAAAGATTTTAGCACATCACTTTTTTACCATGTTTAAATCTAATTTTACAGCACCTTAAAACATAAAATAAAAAAGTTTTAAACACTTTAAATCAAGTTATAACACTAGCTCCAAGTAAGTTGTGACCACTAAAATCACAAATTTTGTAGCTCTTCAGGAAGAGGTGGAATGGTGAAATAGCAATCTTTATTATTTTAGGGTTTTTTTTTGGTTTTTGTTCACCTTGTTCTGCTCACTTGGCCAGTTAAAAATTACAAAACCGAAACAAGAACCAACCTTTTGCTCCTTCTTTGTGTGCTGCAGAGATACCTTAGGTTTTTATTTCAAGGGCAAATGTGTGGAGCTAAACTTTTCTGGGATAACATTAAGCTACAGAGGAATATTTTTCAGATTTTTTTTCTGTGTGGTTGAAAGCATCTGCAAAATATCACTGCAAGGTAGGCAATGAAAAAGTTACTTTCAGCAGAGTTATGCCGTGTTGTAAGACCAAGAGGTTTTAATAGCATATCAACTGAAATTTTAGAGGGTTTTTAAAAACCTGTTTATTACTTAAGATACTTTGGGTTTTATCTTGAGATTTCCACCTGTATAGTGAATGGTTTGCTTCTGATGTAAAACTCAGCTCTAAATTTGTGTCAAATCTAAATTTCTGTATCTATATCAAATGATAGACACAAAAACTGTGCACCATATCAAGTGACACGATGTTCAAAATCCACATAAGAAAATAATCTTCTGTTTGGTTCTTGGTGCCTAGTACTCTAAATAGATGATTAAAATGAAATCATTAGGAGTTTTAAAAAAAAATATTAATACAGATGAGAATCTAATCCAAGCCAGAATGAACTCTGTCAGACTAAATCATTTAACAGTTTCTAGACTGAACTAGTAGGCTTTCTCCTGTGATGCTCATCTTTGCTGTGTTAATTGTTGGAAGAGTTTATACAGGGTTTACACTCTTGTGGTACTCTGTATCATTCAGATTTTGTAGGGATTTGCAGTCCCACTGGGAGGTGCTCCTCACTTGAATGTTGGTTGTGCTGTTTTACTGCCAACAAAGAGAATGTCCTTCTGCCTGCCACACTTTTCCCTGGGGTTATGTACTCACTCCTCAAGGGTCCACTGAGGCAGCAAACTGCTGACTCCAGACAACTGATTTTTGCACTGGGTTCTGCAAACAAATACTTAAAGATCTGAGAAGCATCATAGGAACTGGGTGTCCTATACCATGGTAAATTGGGTGAAATCCTTTCCAGTAACAAAGAAGTTAAGAAAGAATGCAGACTTACTGACTGGTGATTCATATTAAGAGCAGATTGAATCAAATGGTAATGTAGCTACTGACACTGGAAATGAGCACCGAGAAAACAGCTCTCAATGTTTACACTGTTTAGTAACTGAGAAGCATTTTTGTCACGAGTATTTCTTTCTGGGATGGACATAGTTACGTTTGTCCTCCAAAGTACTTGCTAGAAATCTCCTATACCTTTAATTCTTCATAGATTCCAGCTTTATCAGAGTTTAGGCTGTACCAGAGCTCTTAAAATTGCTTATCCTCATCTTGGTGTTGGTAGTATTGTGAAGTAAGGTAAAGACACTGACTATGGATGTTAAGGTTAAAGTTTGTTTCCTTTACTTTTCAAGATGTAATAGTGCCAGTAACTACTGAGGTATTTAAATTGTGACTCAAGTGGAACAGACAGTGATAGGTAGGTTAAGAAATTACTTTAGGGCAAACTACAGGTCAAGAACAGCCGAAAATGCTTGCTCTGGAGGATTAGAAATTGTCATTTATTAGGACACAGATCATCCCACCTCTGTTACCTGAGGCCTTGGGGTATCACAGCTGACAAAAGGCAGAGGCAGCCTAAGTCTGACAGAGAAACCCCCCCATGACAGGCACTGGTAGACCTGACATTGAACTGTTGTGTCTCATGCTATGGTTATGGTCTGCTCAACAGGTGAAAGTTAATTTCTGACTGTTCCAACTGCTGGTGGTGGTGAAAATGGGCATTTTAGAATAGTGGTGCTGTTGCAGCTCTCTTTGCCAAGTGTCAAGGTAGCTCCTGGACTAAGAAAAGGAATTAGATCGCTGAATCCATGCTGTCTGCTGCTTCCTGCAGCTCTGTAACTGATGATGCTCAGTTATTTCCTAAGGCCATCTAGTGGGGAAATCCTATCAGTAGCTATGTCTGATGGAGTTAATGGCTGTTAAAACCGGGAGAGATTTGCAAAGACTTGCTTTGTTTTTAATTATATTCGAGCTTGCATTAACTTTCACTTCAAATATTTATTTGGCACCAATTGAATAAATTCTGTGTTGTCCACCTTCCAGTTTAGCAAGAAAAAATATGAGGCCTTACCCAGAACTTGGAGGGCAAACAGAACTAAAACCAGATTGCACTAGGATTAAATTACTTATGTCTTCTTTTATTTCCTCTGTATGTATGTGAACAAGGGCAGCTAATTTATCTGGTTTTGTAAAGACTAACTTTCTTAAATGTACCCAAGTCTAGAAAACTCCATAGGTAACAGCAATGGCTTTACAGAAATAGCACCTCATATATCAAAGAGGTGTTCTTTGTAAGAAAAAAAAGGCTATATGTTCTAGCTAAGTTTTTGTCTGCTTAGGTGACTCAAGGAATAGTAGTGGGAAGGAAGCTGAACCTCTGGTGGTTCTTTCAGATGCTTTAAGTTTTTATTTGTATACTGGGGAGTGACTAGCAGCTGTGTAAAAAAAATAAGCATTATGTTGCTTGGACACTCTATTGACTTGTTACCTTGTCTTCTACATTTTCCTCAGCTCTGATGTGGTATTTTCATGCTTAATACAAATGATGCTGAACTTGAAGATACTGGATGCTATTTTCAGTACTGAATATTGACTCTACCTCAACAGTTTTGCTTCATGGTTTTATAGGATTGCATCACAATCCCTAGGTCAAAGTTTGCTGAATAATTAAAAAAATTAAGAGACAATCTGCAAAACTGAAGTCTTTTGCCTGCTGTCAGAGGCAACCTTATGTTTAGGTTTTTCACAGAAGTGCTTTGAAGCACGGGTACTTATGATTCGGAAGATACCAAGTGTGAGTTACATAGAGGCATTTCCATATGATGAGCCAGAACACAGAAATTAGTCTGAAAATGCATGTCATTATATCCCCTGGCTTGCTTTCTGAGCAGATGTCTCTGTGTTGAGTGGAAGCTGTGTAGCTCTGGTTACCTCAGAACTAAATTCAGATCAATTCTGCTGAGAGCTGGAGCACAAAAGCCTGAGCTCAGTGTTCCAGGAACTGTGGCTACACAGACCTTGGTTGGCTGCAGCTGGAGCCCAAACTCAAAACTAGATATACACTGAAATGTTTTGCTTCATTGAGATTGAAATTACTAAGTAAATTAGAGGATCTGAGACTCGTTAAACAGCTCTGCGAAGGTATGTAGGTATCTGGAGGGTATTGGGTTTCTAATTAACTTTATGAATACTGAATTTCTATATGAAAATTTGAAGGGTTAGGAGCTTTCATGAAAACTGTGCAGGCACAGTGTGTGACATGTGGCATGGTGTAATGGCATCGTGTCAGAGCTGACATGCTGGCTGTGTGGGAACCAAATTTATTTGAGTAGAGGAGCTGTGTATGAATTATATTTAACTCTGTATTTCTGTGGAATGGAAGACTTAGCAACAATATATGGAACAGTGAGAATCATGGGCTTTCAAGATTTTGTAAATATGTGAGATTTTTGAAAAGCCAGTTTAGTGCTCAACTCAGTATTGATATCAGTTGCTTTGTTTCAGACTATTGGCTTTATTGAAGTAGAAAATGGCAAAGCATTTCATCTCTCTAACGTTTGTTAGCTAATGTTTGTCTCCATGTTTTAAATTAGAATGAAGTAAAATAGTTCAGTGCTTTTATTCTCTCACTAGTTCCATCTAATAATCAGCTTAAGATAAATAGAAAGCTAAAATGCTTTTATGAGACTTAGTAGTAATAACTGAAAGTCTTTAAACTATCGACAGTTTAAATGCTACCAACTGAGCCCAGGCTGTGTGGAGCAGCTAAGGCAGCATTTGATTAAAATCCCTTTAATAAATAGACCTACATAGATGGAAAACAATGAAGTGTCACCTAGCTGGCTGAAAACATTACAGTTGAGAACTTCCCATTGTCTGGAAGTTGCAGGTGAATTTTACATTTGGGAAAAGGAAAACATGAAAAAATACAACCCCCCAGTTATGATATAGGATGGACTTTGTCAAATACAAATGCATCTCATAGTTGGTGCTGACTGTCTTGCAGATTACTTCAGATCCAGTTTCTAAGCATCTTGTGCAGAGATTGAGAGTGGATCAGTACATTGCTTCCCTGAGGCATCCAATTTTTGTATACAATTTAAGCATATTGCTTTACTTCATATGCAACAATACTGCTGCATGAACTGGTAGCTCAGAATTTTTACCTGATTTGTAGGTTGGGGTATTTTCATGAAGTCAGTTTCAATGGGTAAATAGTATGTAGTTGTGGTGGAATGGATCATGAAAGGAAGAGGAAGTTTCAAAACATTACCAAAATTGTTTGTCTTGTGCTTTGGTAGACTATGTGAGTAAGTAGCTAGCAATTTCACTGTCACAAATGAGGCAGTGCTAAATAAAAAGTTAGGTTTCATTTATTTTTTTAAGAATAGTTAAACTATAACACTTCTTAGAAATACAAAGTGTCATGTGGTTTATTCCACACTTGCTGAAGGATCCAAATGCAAAGACCTGACAAACACTGAATCTCAGTTATGGCCATTATCTTAGTAGTGCAAGCTGTCCCATTTTATCACAGAGCCTTTATCTGGTTTTCTATTTTGAAACTACTCCAAGGTTGTTTACCCTGTGCCTGAGTGCTGTTTCCTACTGATAAATAACTACAGGAAGGAATTAGAGTTTCACTACCCATTTTAAAATTTTTTCTTAACATTAGACAAGAATCCCTTGCTATGGTGGTGGCAGGTCTGGTGTTAATTCTGTCCATCAGGCAGAGAAGCAACTCTTGTTTTGTTGGGTTTTTTTTTCCTGAAATAAACACTCATTAGACTTAGTAAACCTTAGATTACACTCCAACTCCTTGAGTCATATCTAAGTAATACTTCAATGCCACTGTTCATTCTCTTTGCCTTCTTTGGGAAGGGACCTCATTCATGGCCTTAGTTTGCAGTCTGATAACTGGACTGAATCTTAAAATCCATCCTACCTCTGTACTTTTTTTCTCTTGGAATAGTCTCTCTATGAATTAAATAATATTGTAAGTTAAATTATTTTGCATAGTCTTATTAAAGAATGTGAAGTAGTTCTTTACCAATGTCATGTCCCACAGCAAGCCTTAAACTAAGGAGGTGAGGAACTTCAGAGAAGGGGCTCTGTCAGGAGACCAAGGTAATTGTTGGGGTAAACTGGCAGGAACCAGAGGAAAAGGAAACAGTGGGCAAGGGATCTCATTAGCTGTTGCCCTGACACTGTCAGACAGGCATAGATGAGTGTCAATAGTTTCATTGTTTAATATTTTGGGGTGCTTTTGGCTTTATTGACTTTGTAAATTTATTATCTTGGAATATATACAAGGTGAAACCATGGTGGTTTGTAGATGCTTTTTAATATAGACATTCTATTTCAGGCATAGGAAAAGTCCTATATGGACTCCTAATGGACAGGAGTTTGTGTCTGCTATGAGTTATATTTAAGTTCGGTGTACCTTGTGTAAATATGTTATTTGTTAATTTCTTTCGTACACTAACAAACAGGGTTATCTCTTTGTTTCTGTTTCCATGGAACATAGGTTTCCTTACTGGCCTGGAGTAGCATTTTATGATCTTAAAATTAAGTGAGAGAAGGTTCTCCAAATTAGACTCCCACTTACAGTAAAAGGGCAGTAGAAATATTCACATTAGGTGATGATCACTGCTTCATAACTATTAATGAAAACAGTCTACATCTATTAGAATACTAAGTAGTTTGATTAAAATGCAATGTTAGGGGAAAAAATCCACCATACTGACTTCTGAATCAGCATTGTGTGTTGTTCAGTTGTAGTTAGACCCTCAAGTAGTTAATGAATTGGGGCTTTATTTTGCTGTTCAGTGATATCCAGGATGCTACATTAAAAAATAAACCATAAGTCAGTTCTGGACCTAATTTCTTGTTGTAACTGACAATTTAGTGTTCAAAATGACTTGTTTTAAACAAAGTTACTTTTTTGATTTCTGTGGGACATTGCTTCTTAGCCCTGGTATGACACTGTCACTGATGTGCTACTTCAGCACTCCATATAGGAAGTAAACATTTGCCTTGAAATAACTTGAAATAGTGAGAGTTTGTGAGTGCCAGCTGGCTTTTCTTGGAGTTCCTAACAAAAAAAGGAAGGAGCTTGAAAGAAAAAAAATTTTTTTGTTGTTGGCTGGTTTTTTGTTTTTTGGGTTTTTTTGTTTTAACAAGATGTACTAGTAACATATTTGTCAGTGATTAGAGGAATGTAATTAATGATCTGGGAACTTGTACTTCCCATTATCACTGAAGCTGACAAGAATTCTAGGTATCTAAAACTTATTTCCTGTTTATGGAAGTTTACTTATGAGCTGAATTTAAATTTAAATGGTGGAGTAATTTAAAAGATCTTGCCAGTAACACAAAGTGAGAGACAAAAAAATGTTCAACTCATGGATGAAAATAGCATGTTTGATTGTTTTGGATTATTGACCAGAATATGTTAATTCATGGGGGTCATTTACAATAAATGAGTGCTAAATGGATAGCAGAGGAGTTTGGAGGGGCTACAAATACTTCATGTCAACTGTGGTTTTTGAACTCCTGTGACCTTCTGTGTTCTTTTCTCATAATAAAGTAAAAGCAATTCATCTTTACCCATGTGCCAGTCAACAATCAACTCTGCAGGTTGCAGGTTGTCTGGATGGTTTTTTTTTTCAGTAGAATGGTTAGATTCTGCTGGCTAAGAGTCATTTAATTCCTTGCTACAAAGAGGAGACTACTGCACACAGCAGTGGGATTCCATCACTAAACCTGGTGTCAGGCATACACACAAACTCACAGTGTGCAGAATTGGCTCTCAGGTTGGGGAACACGGCCACCAGGTTTTGTGGTGTGCACACACAGCTGGTGCAGCATCTCTGGAGTGCAACCAAATGGATTTTAGGTCTGGAATTTTTGGAGCTGCTTTCGTTCCTTACTTTGTGGGTGCAGTACTGAAGTAGAATACTTGCAAAGAGAACCAACAATAATTTGTAGTGTCATTCGTAGGAGTTAAATGACTATCCACAAGGTTTAAGCAACAGTTCTTGCCTTCCCTTTCCTCTACAAACTTATGGAATACTTTCTCTTTTTGGAATAATATCTCTTATTTGGGCTACTGTATAAACCTTTTTGATGGAAAAACCGATCACTTATCACTTAGGGGTCACTAGACACTTTAAAACATGCAAAACAAGCTGATTTTCCTAGTAGCTTATTAGAATCTGTTTAACTCTTAAAACATTTGAAGTTTATTAAGGCTGGTGCATGTCCTGCAGTGCATTGGCTTCACGAGCATTTTCTGGCCTGTAATAATCCATCTGATACTTGGATAAGACCTGTCATAATATGGCCCTAGATTTGATAGTGGCATTGAATGTATTGTTTGGTGCAGGTAAGGATTGGAATTTGGTGGTAGGTGGTAGGGTTTTTTTCAGAAATGCAAATTCTGGATTTACCCCTGCAGTGTCTGAGGTTTAGAGTACCAGACGGTTACTGTGACTTAGTGTGATGTGCAGAAGTATTTTAAGGCTAAAACATAGGAGAGCAGATGTTCCCTGTCGTTATTACTTTCAAACAACAAAACTGTAGAAACTGAACATGCTTCCTATTTAAACATACTTGTTGATGACTGATTTTGAATTAGCTTTTTTAAGGGATGAAGTCTTATACCTTAATGGCTTAACTACTGGCTTCAAAAGGAAAAGACAAAATATTCTGACAACTTTGTCCTCTCTATAGTAAATAAGTGTACCTAATTCATGCTGTTACTGTGTGCTTTCTGTCTACTGTTTCTGGAATGCTTTCCAGTTGTGTCTTTCTGCTTTGTCTGTGGATTGACAGCAGTAATTGTATTTGTTTTCATGTAAGTACTTAATCAGAGATACAGGTTATTTTGTTTATGCCAACCATTGATTTATGAATAGAAAACATTCACATCTGTAGCCATATGAGAAAAAAAAAAAAGTTGTCAGAAAGCCCATGAAGACACAATCACAGAAATAATTTTTAAAACGTCAGCTGTTGTCCAGATACTGGAATATCCAACATCTGGTGGTCAAAATCAGTGTGAAAATGTCCTGTATACAAGCAGAGCAGAGAAGCAGGACTCTTCCAACTCTGAAAAGTAGCTTTAGTTTGAGATTCAGACCAGAACGGGCATTTCCCTTGATACTGGCTGCTTTAGTGAAACTAATTTTGTCTCTTGGAAATGTGGCAGGTTTGTGACAGAGTGTTTGGAGAACACAGTGTATGTTCCTGTGAAGGGACATGTACCTATAGCTTGCTGAACTCAAACACCTCCTTCTAGATTCATCAGAGCTGCCAGTCTTCCTTCTGCTTGCACAATACTGATCATAGTTTGTGGAGATTTTTAAAAATTTGCCAAAATTTGACCTACAAAATTCAAAACAATAGAATAACTTAAAGAATCACTGGAGCTTTTAAAGCAGTTTCCATGCATATCGTATGTCAGGAAGTGAAAGCTGTGACAAACTGTGAGCTTTTGTGTCTTTAAGGGGTATTAATCATTGACAAAAAGCTTGTCAAGTACAGATGGATATATTCCATGCTTGGTATCTGTTCATGCTGGCTACCCTACCTCAAGCTTTCTCATGTCTGCTATGGATTTTGATATTAATAATCTTATTGTCTTTATTTTCTGTTAAATTCAAGGTGGCAAGGCCATCTGTAAATGGCAAAAGTAAACATCTGTTTACATGTCTCCAGAGAGTGCATTGTGTGTATTCTGAATATCAGCACAGTGTACTGAGGAGTATTCAAACAGACATATCTTGAATTTGACCAGGAATATAAATGTGCTACTAACAATCACAAGAGAAAATGCATTTGTTACTGAAATTTCCAACACCTATTTTTCCAAGTATCATGTCATTAAAGGAAGGTATAGAAGTAGCTGGCTCTTTCTCAGGATAATTTTTTTTAATAAGGATAAGTAAATGCATCTGAAGGTACAAGAGCCTAGTCTGACAGATGAGTGAATAACAAATATGTAATATGAACCTAAGTATTTTGAATCGAGTTTTTTGAAAGAAAACACCTTACACCTTAAGTTTGTTTTTCCCCAAACGCATTTACCTCAGGGCAATATTTAGCCAGTACAAATGGTCTCTTTCAAGACTTCATTATCCTGATCAATTTTTGGTGGAACTATCATTGCAGAAGATGTTATCAATCACTTAATATTATTCTGAGCTGTTCAGTAACTGCTCTGAGTTACTCAGCTGTAAGAATCATGTAATTTGAAGGTGTCTCCTCGTATGGAAGATTTCCTTTCCATGATAGTTGCCACAGAGAACCATTGTCCAAAACTCCTGTTGTGTGCATCCTGAACTTAATCTGTCTGCATGTTATTATTTTGCTTCATTTTGAGACTTCTGTAACCTTATTAGTGTACTGCTCAGGTAAGAGCTGAACAGGCAAATGATTGTTGTGTAGTGTTCATCAGGAAAGTTTATTGCTGTTTAAGCAGCATTTATGCATTAAAGCAGTTTAGCATCGGGTTTTTTCTATGCTGCTTGTCCCCTGAACACAAAAACATGTCAGGCTGCATAGAAGAACTGTTACTGTAACATGTGTTGGTCTTTAGGAAGAAACTGGAATGATGTAAGATGACATCAGCCAAACATCTTGTGCTCATGGAGCTGTGACATTCCTCTGAGTGCAGAGCAAAGCTTCCCGGATGGGCTGTGCACAGGAGCACAGATCACGGTCTGTTCTTGTGAGAGGAAGACAGAGTTGCTTAAATCTGGAAAATATTTTGCCTGTGTATTTCAGCATACTGACCTGTAACTGCGAACTTCTAGAAAGGTGGTTTTCCAGTAACAGATTTCTAAAATCTGAATTCATTGCATTCAGACCAAGTGCTTCACACCTCAGCTGTGTGCAGGTCTCAGTGAAGCAATGGACGTGTGTGGATGGGTGTCTGCACAGCCCCTCTGAGCAATGGCTGCATGGTGTGTCACACTAACTGGATGTCAGCATGCTTAGTGGGTGATAACTCACTTGGTAATTCCTAAATTCAGAATGCAGTCATTTGTACTCAACTGGATCTCAAAAAGCTTCGTGGCAGCAAGGCTAAAGACTTCACAAATGTAGGCAGAGAAATGTGGTGCTGGCAGCACACCAAACGCTGAATTCATTCCTGAATTTTGCTAACCAAAAAGTTAAGGGAAGAAACTCAAGCTAGGAGGAGCTTTCTCCGTCATTTAACTGTGATACAGTTAACAGCCCAAAACATAACAATTTCAGGAATTGGGACAGAATTTTTCTTTCTTAAATAGGGAACTTTGGTTGAATTAAAACCAAGGCTATCAAGTCCAATTTCTCTGGCTAGTGTGAAATTTCCTGACAAATTACTTACTGAAGTATCCTTTTCAGAAGCCAAAGAGCCAGGAGACAAATTTAGCCACTTGCCAGACAAAGTCTTACATTCCAGTTGAAGTCTAAACTCTTCACTTATCAAATCATTACTGCTCACAATCACCTATGCAAATAGAGAGAAGCCTCTTAAGATCTTTTTATAGTTTCCCACCAGTTACTTTTGCCTAATGTTAATGAGAGGAAAGAAGAGCAATGAGAAATACAAACCTGTTTCAGAAATTATGCACTCACTTGGACAGTGAAACAATGATTGTCATTTCTTGTAATGTCATCTATGTGCTAGACCTTTGCTGACAGTACTAAGAAAAAATAAGATTTATTTTCTAAATTTTTTCTTCTTTTTCCATATGTTTGCATGTTAAATAAAGAAAAGTTGCACTTTAAAAACATTTCTAGATGATTTAAAGTGTTTTCTTGAGAAAAGACAATTATAACCAACAGGAAGATTGGGAAATAATATGCTGAGCCTAGAAATAACTATCTTTTTCAGAAAGAGGAATGTTAAGATTTAATGTTTTAATTTGTACTTGCAGGA
Source organism: Calypte anna (assembly GCF_003957555.1). Classification (NCBI taxonomy): domain Eukaryota; kingdom Metazoa; phylum Chordata; class Aves; order Apodiformes; family Trochilidae; genus Calypte; species Calypte anna. The sequence continues at coordinate 488,999 of NC_044259.1, read as the reverse complement.
TATTGTAACTCTTAAATGTATTCTTGTCCAAAAGTGCAGACAAGTGTCAAGGTGGCACTTTTGGGTCTTTTGTGGTCAGTAAGGTGATTAAATTAACAGCCTTTGGCTTTCCTATTAGCTACTTTGGATAAAACCTGCTTTCATTTCAGTGAGTTTAGTAATCTCCTGTCGCATGTGTTCATGCACGTGTTCAGGCATAAACTTCAATGCAAAGAACTTTGTTGTTAAGCCATTATCAAGTTTTGCAGTTTGCAACGTGAGAGCCTCTGCAACCTGGAAAATGGTGCAAGTGCTTCCTGCCCTCTCCAGGTGTCTGCTTAGGTTTTTGTCCTGATGTTTATGGTTCCATTGTGGAATTTCTTGTATGTATTCTGTAGGAGGGGGGTTGGGAAGCCCCAGCAGGCAAAAACCACACAAAATTTATGAACTAAATGTTAAATTTTCCACTTCAAAAGCTCTGTGTAAAACTTCTTCAGAACTTTAGCTCTCTGGCTTTTTGATCCTTTTATCTGGTGTGCATATTAGATACTGAAGAGTACAGTTAAAAATGCTACTCTTCAGCCAACCAGAGCAATAAACATACAAAGTATGTAAACACAGGGAAAAACTGAAATTTCGTCAAGTGCTTTACTTTCAATTACAGTGTCCATTAAAAGTATCCATAAGGGGGAAAAATATCCTAACATCGAAGATGACAAAATGGTTGCAATAATAAAAATATTGCCTTTTTACAAAATACTTCTAGTTCCTGGTATTTAATGTAAACTTTAACTTAGACTGAAAGTAATACTTGAGGCTCTCTATGCAAAGCTCATACTGCTGTACAACCTGGTGTATATCATAAAGCTTTATGAAGTAGGTAATAGAGAGCAGAAGGCTGATTTGCCAGGGTCAGAGCCCAGAACTAATACAAACAAACCCCAAGTTTTCTGGTTCCTGCTTCAAGCACTGGCTATTTCCTTTCTCAAGTCTCAAGGTTTCAGGGTTTTTTTAATGAGTGTGGTGACATAATGAGTATCTGGAGACCTCAGCTTTACCTTGGAAGTATGTTTCAACTGCTGTTAATATTATTGAAAACCTCTCAGTGTCAGGGGTTCAGAACCACAACATTGCACATAGAAGAAGAAATGAAGCTGTTATGCCAGCATGTGCTAAAAGGTACTCTGCTTCTCTTGCTGCAGCTTTGAAGGAAAACAAATCAAGGAAGCTACTTCTGCTTCAAACCAAGAGTTGTGTGTTGAAACACTGAGCTGTGTGAACCATCCACAGTGAAGATGTTGGAACGTTTCACATGGTGAAACTTATGTTTCTTATCAGTTTAATTTAGTACTGGATGGTATGGAATTGAGCTGCTCTTTACTTCCTAATTTGCTATTGCACATAGATGTTGCTTATTCTGTAGCCACATGTTAATATTCAATCAAAATATAGAATTAATTAATAACAGCTTTATATGCTTTATTTTCTCCAAAGCAACTGAGATGTCCAGGTTAGCTTTGTCTCCAAGACAGTGCAAAGGTAATGAATATTTTTTCAAAGTGTAAAGGCCTTAATTAGGATAAAAGTTATGTATTGCCTCATTCTTCTGATTTGGTTTCCGAAATGAAGAACTAGTCAAATCTTGAAAACATGAACTATTTATTTAAGAGTCTATCATCTTCATGACCTATCTAAAGAATTGATTTGTCTCACAGTGTGGAGTTTTGCCCTCTCCAACAGTCACTTCTCGATTTGGTGCTTTGAACACATTTGCATTTTATACACTTCAGTGTCTGAGCTGGCAGTCTGTTTGAATTTGTCATTTTGGCACTTTTTTGTTTACTTCTCAAATACATTCAGAGAAGAGTGATATCCATTCTCTCACCCCTAAAAGGTAAAACTTATTAAACAGTTTCGGTTTTGAATTTAGGTGTAAGAAGTTTCTAAGAAATCATTATGGTGCTTGTTGTGGCAAGTTTGTATTATTATGACTTGATCACATCTTCATCATATTCATCCACTTGTCTTGCTCATAAATTGTGCTTTTTTTATCATTTTCCACCTCTGAAACTACTTTGCACTCTTGCATGTGAATAAAGACAGTATTCTTTGTTTTGGAGTACAAAGAGAGAGAAAGCATGTTTATACCAGAACCTGGTAATGCCTTGTATATGCAAAGTGTTTCTAAACTGTTATAATAGTTGATGTTTAAGTGTAGCTATAGTTGTACCCTTTGAATTGATTTTGATTTTGTAAACAATTGCTGGTGTTGACAGCCATGAATTATTACAGCTTGAATAATAACTCCCCTAGAATTATTCTAATGCAGATTCTTAAAATTGCTTCCTGTTGGATTCTGGCTGAAACAAACCAATATAAGCTAAGGAAATGCTATTTCACTGTTGGATACCACAGTGAAGGTGTTGGGTTGTACCTTTGGAGTCTCACAACTAATCTGTTACCGCTGGCAGAACTTATGCTTTGTATCAGAACTATCACTGAGAGGATGCTGTGCTGTGGTTTCATTTGCCTCTCCTATATTCCAGAAGTATTTAAATGATGTAGATTTTCTAACCAGTTCAGCACTCTGTTGCAGAAGCCTGTAGTCCTTGGGAGCAGAATGAAGTATGTTGAATATTGCCTGCTATGTGCAAGCCATGTTCATATTGATAACAGACCTTAATGTAAGAACAAAGTGCTCTGCTAGTAAGTAGCTACTGGGCATTTAAAGCATATAGGTCTTGTTTTGCGTTATTTCTTTGTCTAATATGGGCTTAAATTCTGTTTATGAAGTAGAAAAATGACAGGAAGTTGTGTGTGGCTGTGAATTATAAGACAAAGGTAGCTCAGTGGGTAATACTCCAGTTGATGGAATATACAGCACAGTAAGTAGTTGAATTTGTAGACAAGAGAAGAGTAGGCTGGAATTTGAAAGGATTTCTAGGTTCTTTCTGTTGTATGATAGAAATCTAATACAAAAGAATCTAATTTAATTTACTAGGCTTTTAGTGGAACTACTTTTTCTTAAGCTATAATTAGAAATTCTTTCTGACATACAGAAACTGTTTTCAGCAAGGGAGAAGGTGCATGGTCCTCAGTCAATGTTAGCTTTCCTCAGTCAAGCAGCTTTCTGCTGCTTCCCAGCTTGACTTCAGCTACCTGAGCAACAGCAAATTAGGAAGTAAAGAACAGCTCAATTCCATACCAGTATTAAATTAATCTGATAAACTAATGCCAGATTTCAAGGGCAATGGCAATTCTGCCTCTGAATCTGAGCAAATAAGTGAATAGATGGTTTATGAAGGTTCATTCGTGGTCTGTGTAACTTCTATGAATGCAGCCCTCACTTCAAGTGAAAGAAATCCTGTTTAAACTCTTTGCTCCTCCAAGTGATGGCTTTTTGCATACTGTGTGGTAAATTGTGGTTTGCCAAGTGAGACAGTCATGCTTTCTTGCATGGAGTCATCTTCCTTGTTACCACATCTCAAAATGAGAATGGAATTATGAAAACATGTACAGCTGGCTACAATTCATTTTTCATTCTGTTTGAGGTGAGTATAAGGCTCATTCTAGTGCTAAGCTTTCTAGTCAGTCCTCTTTGTTTGGTTGGGTTTTTTCCTCACAACAGTCTCTAGCAGCAGTACTTTAGGTCTGGTATTTTTCATTTTATAGTTTGACTATTTTAAGAGGAGCTGCTGATTAATAATATAGTATAATATATATTAAAAATATATAATATTATTATGCTACAAGCATAATAATGAAAAAAAAAGACACAAGTTAGATGCTTGTTAAGCCTAACACATTCTTAACAAAGAATTATTTTCTTATTTAAATAGTTAACATGAAAATATCTTTATAAAATCCAATATTCAGTGTTTCATTGACAATTAAATTGCTCCTTTAAATGGGAGTAGCAAGTAGCAGTAGTGTCTTTATGACACTTGTGGCATTAAACCTCTGAGGGCTCAGGTCAACTTAAACTGAAAACCAGCCTGGCTAATCATCAGTTGACCCCGGTTTTCTCCTCTGTGGTGCTATCATTTTCCTATTGTATAAACCGTGGTTTTGACGACATCTGCAAGTACATTTTACACATCGCAGAGGTGCGGAGAGCATTTAACCCCTTGCCATGACCTGTGTGCAGTTCCTGGCGGAGCCCTCGGATGAGATCGGTGCTGCGGAGCTTCCCGAGGCAGCAGCAGAGGAACCTGCGGGGCTCGGAGCTCAGCGGGTGCCACCAGAGGGCACCGCGACGCAGCGCAGAGCCAGCGCAGGGGCTGCGGGGAGCAGAGTGAAGCGCTTCGAGTTTGTGTGCTCTGAAATAGCGTGGCCATAGTGACATCTGTCGTGTTAAACCTGTGGTCTGTTTCTAGCTTTTAATAAAACTCAAGTTCAAATTCCTTTAGCGTAGAGAGGGTTCTTGAGCGTTGGCTTTATCTCCTTTTTAGGCAATGTACCGAGATGCTTTATTTAACTTGGTGTATGTCATTGCTTCCCCAGTGATTGCATCAGGGACTTGAAAATCAGGCAGAGTTTGAACTTAGCACATTTAAAATGCACACATCAGCTTGATCATGTAACAAAGCATTAAGTGATGTGGTGGATATGCTTGAGAGATTCTCTTAGAGCTTGTTAAGGGAGCCTTGTGACTTAAATGAGATTCAAGACTTGATTACTTTGATGCCATCAAAATTACTCATTACTTCACCACCTTCCTAGTTGATGATGGTGGAGGCTTTATTCTGGTGTGCAGGCAGTCTTGCACTCTGTGGTTCTGTGATGGTCCTCTGTTGCTTAAACCATGGCACCATGTATTTGCATTCCATAAAGCTTGTTTTTTGTTTTGGTTTGGTTTTTTCGACCATAAACTTTCAGAATTCAGGACTTCAGCCAGATGTCCAGGCCCTGCTAAAATTCCCATCAGGCCTCTAGACAACTCACTATTGTGCATGAGAGGAGTATGAGCATTTGGGAGCCATCAGATTTACTGCACATGTGCAGGCCACATGGAAGACATAAATGCAGTGAGTCCCACTTGCTGCACAGTGTGTGGGGATGCGTAACTGCCCAGCCATCCCTGACAAGAAATAGAGTGATGTTAGGCATACCACAGTGTGTAATGTGTTTGGAAATTAAGACTGAAACACTCATGCTTGTGTGTTTTATGAAGAAGTTGTTGGAAGTTCAGAATTGTCTAGACAAATTTTCTTCCACATAGTTTTCCTCAAGGAGCTGTGTGATCTCCTGGTTTTGTCCTACAAGGCTTGCCTTTGCTCATAGAGCTCAGCTCTTCTCTAGAATGTCAGTGGTGTGAAGGATACTAGGGCAAGGTGGAGCTGGCGAGGATATTCATGACAAGCTGAAGAAAGCAGCTCTGGAACTGCTTAGGTGACAGCACTGCACAAATGCAAATACCCTCTGAATGTCTGTTTAATAAACTGTTCTTCAATTAGAGAAAAAAGCAAAACTATTATTTCTTGAAAACAGATTAAATAGAAATATGCATATATCAAGCTCAATTTCCAAATTTAAATCAAGATGTTCTGCATAGTGAACTACTCACTTCTTAAGAGAAATGCCTGTGTTTCTTATTGCAGCAGCAGCAGGCAAGATTTAAATCCCTGCTGAGTAGACACAGCACACCTTTGATAATAATCTTGTTTGTAAGAAGTTCTACATATATGGAAATGTTCATAGTCTCTAATTCTTCAGGAATTAGTATGGGGAAAAAATGTCCACCTTTACATAGTTGATTTCACAAAAACAACTAACTTGGTTAAAATAATATAAATATTACTAAGAAACCTTTTATAGTTCCAGACTATTCCATAATCTGGTTTTTAGTGCAGTTTTGTGTAACACATGCTGTGCTGACTTCTGTCAACTCCACACTTAGAGATGGATTGTGACTCCTGTGCCAGTCTCTAGCAATTACCTGGAGCCTGAAGCCATAGTAGATGAATGAAGGAAAAACAGCAGCATCAACACTCTGCTTCCCTGTGGCATATCTTGAGAATGTGTGACCATCTCCTTTAAGAGCTACTTTTACTGTAATGTAGGAAAACATGCGTCCTATTTATTACAGTAATTAAATGTATTTAAAGACTAGGCTTTTGGATCATCTGGGTTTTTTTCTGCCATTTTGTCTGGTCCACTTGTACTTTCCAAGGAAATTTAGTTGTGAGAGATTAGCAGTGAAGCATGGAATATGCTGAATGCTCTGGATGACAGTGTTGAAGAGGTTTGAGGGAGCTGTTACAGCATTTGTTAGAATTTGAAGTTCATCACAAGTAAACATTAGTAAGCTTAAAGAAAAAAATTGCCATCATGCCCTGACCTCTGCATTAGCTGTGATCATATTTACTGTCCAATAGCTTCTGTACTTCCATGCTGAAGTGAAGGGTGTGTGTCTTCCTATGGCCCTCTTGGAGCTGGGAAATTGCTTGCTAATAAACTAGAACAGGAAAAAAAAAACATCTTTCTTTGGAGTGGTTGCCAATGAGAGTTAGGTTCCAACAAAAGTATTTTCACTGGTTGAATGAGCCAAGAATGTATACCTTCATCCTGTATGGAAGGACTTCAGGGCTTTCAGAGTACTTTGTCCTCCTAAGCAATGTAAGTTCTCTCAGCTGGCCAGAACCAGCTGTTCCTTGTTCCAGAGCTGACCTCTTGGAGACCAACACTTGATTGAGGGTGCTTGCTTCAGAATAGATAGCTATGAGTGTCCGTGACATGTCTGGAGCTGTCTGTGCTTTTGCTCTTTCAAGAGGGTGAAGCAGAGGGATACAGTTCGAGCTCCTACAGTTATCATTGCTGCTTTGGGTACTCAAAGGCTGCAGAAGGATATGTTGTGGCTTTACCCCTTAATTAATGTCTTAATTCTGGAGGTTAAAGTTATCTTCCTCTGCTTTTTGCTCCAGGAAAGGAAAAGTCTATTAGAGGATCCAGATAGAATTGTACACACCTTACTAAATTTTGTTGTTTCTGTAGATTTGGGAGAAGAGGAAGAATAGGATTTTCTAATCTTTCCTGAAGCAGTATAAAGCAGCCACTTAAAGGGGTGACAGCTAGAGTCCCTCTGTGCATATTCAAACCTTGTGTCATTTGTCACTGAGCCTTCATGCATTGGAGACTGCTATGTAAGGACCACCTAACTGAGCTTTGGGTCTAGTCATGTAAGTAGTTCAATCTGAAGGTCTGGTAACAGCGGTTTCTCTAGAAAAACAAAATTCCCCACATAAACAAATAGCTTAAAAAATAGCAAAATAACTTCTTTGTTTTTTCAAAGACCAGAAAAGGTGGAAGGTTGACTTGTGATCTTGTGTGTGCTCTTCAGCAAATTGCTGTTCACCGAGAGGCTCTATAGTGTCAAGTCTCAGCTTGTTCTGGGGGGCAGTGGACAAGTAGCTGCTTTGCTGGCTGTAAAAGGGGACATTGCACTCATGTGGGCAAAGAGAGCTATCTACCAATGTGGCCAGAAATGCCTTGGGTAATGACATGTTTCCACTAAAAGCCTGTCACTTTAAAAAAACTCAAAAAACAGTATTTTATGTTCATAGAAAAGAGCTGAGCACATTTTGGGCCCAATGTGAGAAACTGAGTCCTAATGTAACTAAGCCTGGTCACATCTTTGGAGAGATTGTGATGGTTTCATGGTAATGCTGGTAATGCTAAAAATTCACAGATCTTTACTGAACTGTGAAAAGAAAAACTTTTCCCATGGGAACAGAGCCTGTACCCTGTAGTCATGGACCCAAGAGTTTGTGATGTAGATGAAAAACTGACAGTTTGTGTTCCCAAGTTTGCTGTGCATAGACGTACCTGTGGAACTATGCTTAGCTGTTCAGAAAGAACCTAGGTATTTTGAAACAGGGTTTCATGTTGTTTGTAAACCAGCTTTTTTTTTTTTTTTGGGTACATAGTGTGGGTTCCTGGTCTACTACAGGGAGAACCTATCTCTTAATGGGCTAAGAATTATGTCCAAAAAACCGCTTTTTTGTGTGTCTCTCAGACTTCTACTTTTCCAAGTAATCTCTAAATGCGACGAGAAGTCCGGTGCAGAGGGGGGGAGCTGCTCCGGGGGGGGAGCGGGACGGAGGTCCCGGCCCGCAGGAGCCCGATGCGAGTGAAGGTCCGGCTGCCACCGCCAGAGGGAACTCGGGGAGTGGGAACGGGGGAACAAAAGGCGGCGAATTCCCCTTGGAGGGGAAACCTGAGCCCAGTTCACGGAGCGCCGGGCGGCGGTTCCTGTGCTTCAGCCCGCACATTCCTTTCCGAAACCCGAAGCGGGGGAGGGGGCTCGCCCCGACAATGGGAACCGCGTTTCCCCGCCGCGGCGCCGGGCGCGGAAGGAAGGGGCTGCGGGGGGCTCCCGGGGAGCCCCCGCCCCGCCGGGGCCAGCGCGGCCCCCAAACTTTCACCCTCCCTCCGCTCCAAAAGTTGAGCAGTTTGGTGACGTCAGGGCCCCCGCAGCCAATGGGCGTTGCGGGTGATATTTTGGGAGGGGGGAGGGGTGGCACCGTGCCGCGGGCGGTCGCCCGGCTGCCATGCACAGTGAATGGGGAGCGGGCGGACAGCGCAGCAGCGACCGGGAACGCCGCCGCCTCCCTCCTCCGCCGCTCCTCGCAGCTCCCCGGTCCCGGCTCCGGCGGCCCCCGGCGCGGGGGTGCGGGCCCAGAGCGGCAGCAGCCGAGGGGCGGGAGGCAGCGCCTGAGGAGCTTCCAGCGGGGCCGCTTTGAATTCTCAGCCATCTCCTCCGCGGGTTACCTGCCCGGCCCAGGTGGGGCTATGCGGAGCGGAGGAGGCTGCTTTGGAGACCGCTGCCGTTTCTGATGGATGTTTTTGTGTGTTTACTTCCACTCCCAGTTTCTCTTTCATCTGAGGACGCATCTGGCTCCAGCTCTGTTAAACTTTCTGCCTTCTGGTACCGCTTGTAGATAACAGAAAGAAACCCGAGCCCGAAAGGCAATTCCCCACCTTCCTCCACCTAACATAACCTTTTCAGGAGTCTTTGAAGGTTTGCTGGTGCTCCGGCGGTGATGGCATTGGTGGGTTCCCTTGGGCTGTACTAAGAGCCTCTTGTTTTCCCTTTCTTCTCAGAGGCATTTCGTCTTTAAGGGCCGGCTGCTTGCGCACACTTTTATACCCACTGAAGTGATCAAGAAACCATGTTGTCTCGTGGGAGAAGTGCGTTTCTGTGCCTCGGAATGATCTTGAGCTTTTGGAGCTCCGCGAGTTGGATGCCTGTTGGAGGATGCCCTCATAAATGCACATGTATTGCTTCCAACGTGGATTGTCATGGACTGGGTCTCAAAACTGTACCGAGGGATATTCCCAGGAATGCAGAGAGACTGTAAGTAAAAACCATTAAGGGCTCTTCTAATACTTGTGGAAGCATCTGGGATTAGTGCCTTAACACCTGCCTGCCGGTGCAGAGTACATCCTAACAGCAGCTTCAGTAATCAAACACGGATTAATGTTTTCAGGAGGGAAGGGGAGGAGCTTTTTAGAAGTTAGCTAGCATGCTGCTGTTCTTGCTTCTTGAAAAAACATTCAGAGTTCTGCATTTTTTTTCAGGTACCACCTGGTTGGGTTTTGCAGTGGCTAACATGTAATAGAGTATAGGGCTCTACCTGGAATGCTCCCAGCAACAACCATTGTCAATCCAAACACCAGTTTGGTACGCGATTAGAAACCCGGGTGTTTTCACCTGGTGGTTGGTAGCAGTGTCTCAGTGTGGTGACTTCATCACCATGGAAAAATCGACTGCTGCTATAAACAACTGAAAATGGATTTGAAAATCACATTAGAGCAGCCTCTGATTTCTGTAATAAACTGTTGTGGGAAGCTGGTTATTTAGTTTTTGATCTACTTCAGGGCTTATGATCAGCACAGGATAATACAACAAATGTGTTCTTAGTAAATTTTCTACAGTGTAAGTTTGCACCAGGTTTTCAGTTGGCTCTTTTTTTCCTGGCTTAACAAGCTTGTGAGGAGAAAGCCCAAAGCCAGCTTGAGTTCTCTAAAACAGTTCTGGCACTTGCTGGATGCAGAGGACGGCATCTCTGACACTGCTAACACAGAGCATATGGTACACTTCAGAGAATGCCCGGTGCTGGATCTGAGGATGTCCAGAATGGAATGTTAAACAGAGCCTCAGAGCAGCTCTGTGCTGGGCTCCTCAGCTGACCTCAGGGAAATGTAGGAATTGTGCCTGATGTCGTTTAGCTGAGAACTTTAAATGGTTTTGAACTTGTACGCGAATGCTGTGGATTCTATGGCCTGACTTCGTAGTGTGTTTCCTTCTGGGTCAGAGAGCTGTGGAAATTTCAATCTCTCAAGAGTTTTTTTTTTTTTTTCCTAGCAAGCAATCTAGATGAGGTTACTAAGAAAACAAAGTTTGCATGTGTGAAGTCCTTTTAAAGGCTAAGTTCTATCCCAGGGTGAAGTTATATAGCATCCTTGACTGTTTTGAAATGTGTTTCATTGTGCTGAGAGCAGCAACATGAGGATTTCTTACTAGGCTATTATACCATTTTTAATGTTTTGTTACCTTATCAGTCTCCCTTTTATAACCCCTTGTGTGTTAACAGTTATTCAGATGCAAGTGTTGTAGAAAGCTTAACTTACATCCTCAAAACTGTGTTCTCTTTAAAATTGATGGTAGCAGCCTAGCAGTTTAGAGATAAAAAAACCTCAACCCCATGACAAACTGCTATTAAAGTCATAAACCAAGGCAGTCAGAGTATGTGTGGTAACACGGATGGTTTGTATACCTCATTGTTGATGTGTATTTACACATGGTTTAAGAATCAAAGGCTGGAATTAAATTTCTAAATTTTGGCTTAAAATGATTTGCAAATGCAAGATTAGTTGGCTACCTGAGAAGAATTTCAAAATGGTAATTTGTTATTCCTGAAATTTTAAGGGAATGGATTACTGTTGTCACTGGGTTTCAATTGTGAGAATGTACCTAATAGCAATGTTAACTTCTCTTCTTCCCTTAGCCTTGGTACTTTAAGTGTTAAAAAGAATGGGAGTGCAGTCACTGTGCTTTTGGTGTTGGTAAGTTCTTTGTGGTGTTTACAGATGTAAAATTCAGATTAATGGCTGCATGAAGAACTATAATAGTTATTACACAAAAATCAGTTTCAGTATTTGACCTTAGGGATGTACTTCTCTTAAGTATGAGATTTAGCAGTGTTGGATGTGTGGTTTGATTATTTAAAAACTAGTGTATTGTTGGAACGTTTTGTCTGAAACCTTGTGGAAACAGTATAGAGAGGGTTTTGTAGTAACATGGTTTTCCATGTTTTTAAATACTGTCTTCAATTTTTATTTATTATTTATTATGATCCTTTCAGTTGTTATAGTAGTCACTCTTGTCTTCATTTCAAGTGTGTATCAATTGTGTGCATCAATTCTTTCCATTCTAGACTTCTACTGATTGCACTAAATTGAATTTCCTAATGTAAGCAGTAGAGGGAAGATGACCTGATAGTTCCCTGAGTGTAAATTTTGCTCCTAGGTGAAACCTCGGTCACCCATTGGGTTTATCAGAGTATCTTTTTTTGTTGTGGTCCATGGCAACCTGTAACATTTATGACATTACACTGGGTTGATCTGTAGTCTTTAACTGGTTTAACTTGTAAATAAACCCAAATGTATCATATCTGAAACAACAGATACTTCTAACCTCAGACAAACGATATGTTGGGAAAATAATTTTAACAAGTTTATTGGTGGCCACACACCAAGTGACTTTTTTAGACCTGTGTACTGTGAAAAGGTCTTCTCTTTGGGCATTCTTTTGAGCTATGAATTTTGCATACTTGTTCAAGTTGAAAACTTTCCTTTAATTAATAAGACATTTAATGGCACCACTTAAAATATTTTGCCACTAAGCTTTTAGTGTTATGTTCGTACAAATGTTACAGAATGTTTGGGCTAGTGGAGCCAAGTTAAGTATTATTTAAATTTGTGTTAATATGACACCCTGGAAAATCTGAAAATATAACATTAAATAAACAATGGGAAATATCTTTTGGAGGAAAAGAAATTATTGAGATAAACCAGTGATCATCTCCTGATACCCCAAGAAATTGGTGTCACCTGAAATGCCATTACTGATTCAGTGATTCTAAACGATAAATGTGATGCATGTTTGCTCATCTTTTTGAATGCTTTGGAGTAAGTCTTCCTGAAGTTGTACCTGTGATTTTTGTCTTGAGTGGAATCCACAGATTAACCAGTGAACATAGAAACTTTTTAACATAAATTCATTTTTAATTGCCACTTTACAAATATAGCAAGTAAGTCTAGTCTTGTGTTACAGTTTTTAGCTTGTTATTTCATTCTGTGGCAGGCTTGTAATTGTGTGCTGCAGATTAAAGGTTTTGCTCTGTTAGGTTTTCTGAAGAGCTAAAAAGAGGTCAGTGTATGCTGTTGCACTAAGAGAATATTCTGTCTGGAGAAAATAGGTAGGAAAAGAAGTATCTGTCATTTCCCAGGAGTAAGTTCCATTGAACCTCCGTTCTAGAGAAGGAATCCTCAGAGTAGTCATGTCACATAGCAAGAGACAGCCATGAACTTAGGTGTAAGGTTTCTCCTGACACTGCAGGAAGTGATCCTCCACATAGGACCTTGCATGTGAGCAGGACAGAGCCAACCTTGTGGGTTGATAGTGGTGTTTACTGATCCATTCCATGTTTTTTAAGTAACTTACCATCCTACCAAAAATTTTTTATAGATTTGTGTTATGAAGAAAACTAGTAATTCAATAGCTATCTTTTGACTCTTCTATTTTCCTGAAAAGTTCCTTAGGGCTGCTTCATCCAGCTTCTCTAATCAGAGTTTGCCTGGGAGCCCTTTGGTTCTTAAAGGGGACAATGGAACTTTCCTCAGTGTAAAGTTTGTACACCTATGTGAACTACTATATGTATGGCTTTTTATAACAATAATGCTGATAGCCAAGGTAATTTTGATATGATTTGTAAATGGAGTGACTAGACCAAAGCCACCTGCTTGACAACTGTATCCTTCAGGTCTCTGAAAGGAACAAGTGACACATGGAGACAATTGCTCATAAGTCTTTTGGGCCAGTAGCTGCTTTCTGTTTGAACATCAAGCACAAGCCTTTGTGTTTTTCCCTTCCTTCATACCTACTTCTCTCCCTGTCTGTTAACAACACATTGCTTAGGTATGAAATTTTATTTGGAGAATTCAGCCATGTTTGAGCTGTTGATGAAATTATACTCAGTGGCTGGGAACCTTGTGTGACTAATAGCTCCCCAATGTTAATTGTTAGCCTTCTGCTTTGAAGGTGTCTTTACGTAGCTAAATTGATAAAGCTTGCAAGATGAATCTGTTCTGTGCTTTGTCTGAGTAGCTAAATTGAGTGTGTCCATATTTAGGTGCAATTTAGAAGCTTAGTCATCTGCTTACTCTGGAGTTTTCATGTGGTCTGGGGTTTCTCTTATACAAATACATTATTATGGTGTTTTTGGCCTAGGTGCATGTAGCTGCTGAAGTTGCACTAGTTTGTAGTAAGTCCTCAACTTCCTCAATTTTGTTTCCAAATTAAATCTAAGCTTCTGTGTTGAATGCTTCCAAATTACTGCAGAATGCAATGTTAAACACATGCAAATGTAATTATACTGATTCTTACACTGACATTCTGTTTTGTAGGATCCTTCCTGCTAGAGATTGCCACTCATTTGTTTCTGTACTAGTAGTCTCCAAAACCTTGCATGGAGCTTTATTTTTTTGCCTCTTTCCTAGGTCATTTGTCAGTAAGTGGAGTACATGGCTTTGGATGCCAAGAACTTGCTATTAGAGGTCCTTATCCTGGGAGAGCAGGAGTGACTGAATTTGGACACTGACTACTTGTGCTTGACTGGACATGGTGCATTTGCACCGGGTCAGACCCTAAACTAGATCTATTGAATTTGGTACGTTGTTTTGAAATGGTGGTAATGGGAAGGAGGGTGAAATGAACTAATGTGATATGTTGGCTACAGAAGCAAACAGTGGCCCTTGGCAATTTGTCTGTGTTTGTTGCACACGTTTGGGTTGGACTCTGAGGTGAAAGGGACCAGACTTCTGACTGGAGTATTTCTTAATGAGTGACTCTGAGGCTGTCCACTTTTTCATGTAATGGCTTTTGCAGCTGAGCATTGATTCAAATAAGAGAATTTGGTGAAAGATTCCCCCCTGAAGAACACCTGTTGTCATTTAAAACATCCTAAAATACAGATGATGAGTATTGGTTTCCTCTCCCCTGGAATTCTGTGTGTGTGTGAGTCTGAGGAAGTGTGTACCAAAGTCAGTGTAGCTTACCTATATAAGTAGGCTGTGTGGCCAAGAATAGGTGAGCCCTAAACTTCTTTATTTATACAAAAATCTGATTAAAAATCCTTGTGGTGTACACAGCCAACTCCAAAGTGCTTGCTGTGAAGTCATTTGACCTTCATAGTGAATATTATATAATCTTTTTGAATGTCACTGCCGACCCTTTGGATTTTTGTGTGCTTTTTTTGTTGTTTTTCTTTTTTTGTTTATTCTTAAAAAACCCCTCTACTTCACAGACATTAACATCTGATGATTTTTCATCTGCATTTCAGTGGTATCTAAGCTATTCCCCATGTTCCACATAGCAGGATGCTTGAGGATAAGAACTTGGTTGTAATAAGGATATTCAGTGAGTAAGTTTCAGCCATTGTATTTTAAGAATTGAGATTTTTTTTTTTTTTTACTAAAAGGACAGTTCAAAAACCTTATATCAGGATGTGTTTTCTCCCAGGACCTAATAGCTCAAGTGATTTGAAGCTTAAATTTTCTATAACTTTTGATGCAGTTTATGTGCTTGATTTCCCTTGGCTGCCTGTTGCTGCAGCTGATCATTGCAGATGAATAGCTTTTGGTCTGGTAGTGGTCGAATGGTATCCATTTTCCCTTGATTAAAAGATGAAATTGTTGCTGAACAAAGATGGCAAAAGAAGGCTGTTGGTTAATATTGTAGTAGTGTTGGCTTACGCTTGATTCACTAGAAATTAATGGAAAACTGTTCTGCTTTAAGTTCAAAGTTGAAATGTGTCAAGAGAAACTGTGCAACTCTTTGTTTTTCCAAATGTTACACCTCCTGAGGGAAGTGTAATGTTCAGATACATTTTCCAAAGGCTGAACTGGAACTGAGCTCTTTTACTTTTGGCTGAGGGCTGCAGCTGACCCCTCAAGGAGAGTTTCATGCAAACGTAATTTTGTGTGTGTGTGTGTTTTGGGGTTTTTTTAATTATTTATTTAAACAAATCTATCTAAGAAGTCAGTTGCCTCTCCCCCACCCAGTAATTCCTACGTGGTAGTGAACTCTGTGATTAGGTGGATGATTCTTCCATTCAAAAGTAACTTGAAACAATCAGTTGCCTTGTGTGATGTTCAGGCTTGCTGCTGGACTTCAGTCCTGATACAAGCACCCCTCTGTCTTGCAATACTACAACTACTGAATTGTCTCTGCCTCTGGAAGAAGTTGTGGAATGTTCTTCAGAAGTTACCTACTGCCTCAGTCCTTTCACTTGGTTGCTTTCTGGAAGTCCAGGCAGACACTGCACCAGGTAAAGCATTGCTGTGGCTTAGTATTGAAAACCAGGGACTGAAGGGAAAGTGTGACTTTGAGTAAATGACTCCCCAGTGCAGATCATGTCTTAGTTTTAAGTCAGGCCAGCTTTCTGGAGAGGTGTGATGATGGCAGCTGTAGGAATCAGTGTGCACATTCTCTGCCCTGCAGTTTCACAGCTTCCTAAAGGAATTTTCATTTTTCTGTCTGGCTTGTCTTTTGCTCCTGGAAGACAGAGCAGTGTTTGTCACCTTCAAGTTGAGACAAAGCAATTTTCTAACTTCATGTGAGAAAGGAAGGAAGGACTCAAAATAGGCTTGGAGGGAAAAGCTTAAGAGAACTTTCGGAAGCCTTCTGGAGAGAAATAAGGATGATGTCAGGGAGAATGACTAGAAGCATGGCAAAGATTTCGTGAGGTGCTTGTTTATCTGTTTATCCATGCATTTCTGTTACTAAGATGTGTAGATGAGCAGTGATATTCAGAAACTGTTACCATTATAGAGATAAATTTTTTGTCCCATTATTTTGTGAAGCCTTCCTCTGTTACAGAAGCAGTGTGGTGGAAGCAGAGGGATAGATGCATTCTAGTAGACTGGACTAGACACAATCCTTGTCTGTCAAAGGGTCAGCATTGTCTCTGTTTTAGGTTATCATACAGAGCATATAAAGCTCATTTAACAAATGTGATATCAAGCCCATTAAAATGAGTTGCTGCATATATGTGTACTGCTCTGATTTTTTACTACTGATTTTTTAAAATGAAAACAATTGCAGTCTTTAAATATGACTGTGAGAAATACTAGAAAGGAAAAGCAGCATCTTGAAAGCAGTTCAAATACCTTGTGCCTCTCTGTAGTCATGAAGCATGTTTTGCTTGGACTTTAGTGGGACTTCAACTTGTGAATCTTTCCCAAATTTATAGTGGATCTGCATGATGGTTTTGGTTAGACTATGAGGCATTACATTAAGTACATTTTTTGACATGCCAATTTCAGAAAAGCCTGGTTGAAACTTTTTTGGTGAAGGTGGTAATGGTTATGGCATCACTTAGAAGGGTGGGAACTTCTGGGTCACAAGCTTCTCCCAAATAGTTTTGGAGTGCTAAGAGCAATGCTCCCATCTTGAAGTGGTAGAGCTGGTTAGAGATGGTGTTTTAAGAATATAGCTGAGGAGGAAAAGAAGAGAAGTAATTATGAGGAAATGGTACAGGGGAGCAATTTTGCATTTCTGAAATACCTAAATAAATGCAGTAGGAAAGTAAGCTTGAGAGAAGGATAAAGTGGTCAAACAAATCATGGAAGTGAAATTCTTGAGTAAAGAAAACTCGTTTTCCTGGAGTGGAAGTAGCTGTTGGGAAATAAAGCCCTAAGGCAAAGGCTGGTTCTTCAGAGTAAGATGAAAGTGCACATCTGGATGTAAGTTAGTCTGATAAGAATGTGAAAGTATGAGAAACAGGCCAGTGATCCATTGGAGTTGTGAGGTTTAATATATAACATATGAAAAGGCAGCAAAAAAAAAAAAATGGAGCAATCAAAAGTGTTTTATGTATTTTTGTGAGGTTGTTTAGTTTGGTTTCTTTGGTTTCTGGGTGTGGGGGTTTTTTGGGTTTTTTGTTTTGTTTTTTGTAGGTTTTTTTTTCCCCCTATAAAGTTCTCTAGCTAATTGCTTATAAGCTTTTTAAAAGTTGGAAATTCTTCCCAGTTGATGTTTTTGTTTTATACAATAGATATCTGCAGAGGTTGTTCTTTCATAGTTTTTAGGCTTAGTGCAAATTGGTTTCATAAGCATGAGTAGTTTCAGTAAATTGAAATATCAAATATGTGTGCCAGGTCTTGTTTGGAAAACCTAAGATTTTTGTTCGTTTAGCAAACACTGTGAAATTGGTTCAACTTCACTCCAGCAGGCCAGCTGCTGAAAACAAAAAAGGTGTGTGTGTAGGAAACAAGAAAGGTGGCAATCAGCTTGAGAATAAAAGAAATTACTTCTGGTTGTAACATGTGGATGCTAACTTGTTCAAGGGAATTCAGCATATCAAGATCTTATTTTACAGATTTAAACTGCCTACAGATCTTTCACTGCAACTCCTTGTTCAGCAGTGGCTAAGGCAGACTTGCCTGTTCAGTGTGGTATTTCTTGGGAGGGATAGAGTTGGTGAAACTGGATGGTTTGTAAATTAAAAAAATCAAAACAAAACTGGGAAACTGAAAAAAAAAAAACAAACCCCAAACATGAAAAAAAGATGTCTATTAACTGTCCAGTAAAAGATCTCCTGACAAGAGATTCCAGTCTGTGCATGTCTGAGAGTGAGCAAGGAAATGAAATCATGGCTTGATTTTCATGTCAGATTCACTGAAGAAATAGCTTTGTTGGTAGAACTTTTTCCCAAGTCATCAAGAATTACAACAGTCAGGAGCAGGTGTGAAGTATTTTAAGTCATTACCATTCAATTGTTTGTATTAGTGAAGAGCTCTTAAACAGACAGCAATTTCTTGACTTAGATTCAGTCATATGCCACATAGTAAAGTGAAATACAGACTTAAATTCAGACATCAGATACTGTCTCACTGTAATAAAGAAAGATGGATTTCACTGAAATTTACAGGCAGGTTTTTTTCTTTTTTGTTTTGCCACCTGAGCTTGTTGTGGTTAATGGTGTACAGAATTAAAGCAAACAAAACTGACAAAAAACAGACAGGGGAGAAGAGTCTTAGAAAAACTGCATCTGTCATCAGTCCTTGTTTCTCACTGTATTGCAGTCTCCTCTAGAAGTTAATATTTAATTGGCATAATCATCCTGTAGAAATTATTAATATTTTGGGAACTATAAATATTTGCCATAAATTTTAGTTATGATGTTAACTCTGAGGAATGCTTATACTTGTAAGAAGTATCTTTGAGAAAATCTTGAGATTTTTCTGAAATTCTGTTTTCACAGGATGTATTTTTCGTTGTTTTGCAAGGTATTGGAGATAGTGAAAGTGAATTAATCTAGGAAACCCTTAATGTCCAAAAATGGCAAAAATTGAAGTGCAGGCATATACCTACCCATATAGTGATGAGGTTGTCTGTATGATAGTTAAGTGTAAATACAGCCTGAAGAGTGTTGAACATTGTCTGATTTCTCCCTGAATAACTGCTTGGTGTTTGTTAGAATAGCCCTGGGCTTATGTAACCACTTCTTGTCTATACAACCAGCTGGTGCATGTTGGACATGAAAGATGAAGGTACAGTTATACAAGTTTTAAGTAAGAATGATCAAATAAAATCGGGAACTGTGAAGAAGTAAGGAAAAAATGAAGTTTTATATATGCATCTGTTACCCTTGTTTTATTTTTTCATGTGAATGAAAAATCTGCTTGGGCTAATATGTCACAGTGTTGTATTTGCTCTTTGTACCATCCACATCCTGCCTTCTGCCTATTAAAGCCTTTTTCTGTAGCAACTGTATTTTAAGGTATTTTTCTATACTGGTGTTTGTGTTACAAACATAAAGCTTTGTAGTAGCCTCTCACTTCCACTTAAAACAAAAGCCAGAACAAAACCATCTCTTTGTATAAAATATATTATCATAGACTCTTTAGGTTTGGAAGGGATTTGGGGAGGTTTCCTTGTCCACCTTCACAGAAGTCAGACCAGGTTACACAGGGATTTGTCTGATTGGGTCTTGAAAGCCACAGCACTTCCGTGCAATCTGTTCCACAGCTTGACTGCCCTGTGGTAAGGGAGGATTTTTCACAAACAGGCAGAATCTCCTTATTTCAGTTTATGATCATTGTGTGTCTCACTGCAGACCTTAATAAAAAGCCCTGGTCCATTTTCAAAGTACCCTCCCTGCATGAGGAATGTTAGAACATTACTATGCCAGCATAGTAGTTACTTCAAATACAAAAAAATCTGCAAAATACAATAATAGCCAGGAGTTCCAGCAAGCTAGGAGAAACATGTATTTCTCTGGAAGAAACTAAGTAGTTGCATTAGTCCATTGTGCTGCTTTCTGCAAGGTATGACTTTCAACAGCAATCTACTCAATGGGGCTTTCAGCCACTGCACAAGTTGCAAAAAGGTAGTTTTTTCATGGTGCTTTTTAACACCTTTAGTTTGCCAAGTAATTTTTCATAGTTTTATAAGGATGAGGAGAGAAATGTATTGGCTGCAAGCTGTGCCAGATGATTTTAACACATAATGTGGGTTTTAACCAAGCATTACTATAATTGGCTTAAGAATGGATAGCTTATCCACAAAATGAGGGCACTTAACCTCTAAAATTACTCTTCTTGTTGCTCAGACAAAAAGAAAACTGGGGGGGTCACAGCTGAAAGCCTTCTATAACCAGAAGGAATGATCTAATTTTTTTCTTTAAATGTTTTTTATTTAAGTTCTGTATCATGTGTGTTACAAACACAGGATGGACTGCAGCACTGAATTTGTACGGTCAAGCTGTTGCTTCACTATTTAATTAGTTTTTAAATTATTTTAGACTGAAGCTGTCCAGTGTGATGCATGTGGTGCTGGCCAATAACCACAAACATTATTATATGTTGGATCATAAGCCTATTGTTATTCTGGTGTAACATGGATAGCAAGCAATAATCCCCATGATCCCCATGTTAACCTGATTTCTGTAGCACTTGTTGCAGCTATGCAAAATGTTTCTGAATCCTTTCAAGAACAGGAGGTTGGTTTTTTTCTTTACTCATGTTCCTTGACATACAGCTTGATCTTTCTGCAGATCAGGGCAGGGAGTCCTTATTCCCCTACCCACTAGGTAGTTACAGACTGCAGGAAGATCTCCTGCAAACCTTTCACTGAAGTTCTGCAAGCCCAAGTGTCTGCCTCAGTTTCCTCATGATCTCTTGACCCTTTTGTTCACTCTCTGCAATCCATCAGTGCTTTTCTTGTACTTGGAGAGCCTAAAACTGGTTAGAATGCTGCAGATAAACTATCACAAATCTAGAATTCAACAGATGAGTGAATTCTGTCAAATTCTTAAATCCTTCTGACTAATTTGCTGCTAGGGCAGTCTGGTCAAGGGTGGCCTTGACTGCTGCAAGGATGGACACTATGGATGTATCCTTGGCCCAGTGGCTCTTCAAGGTACTTTTCTGCAAAGCAGCTCCCTGGTCACTCAGTGCCCCAGCTGTAATTGTTGTCTGGGCTTATCTTCTCCCAGATGGAGGACTTGACTTGGTGTATTTTCTTCCTATTGAATGTGGGATGTTTTAGGAGTGTGGGTCCTCCTAGAAGCCAGAAAAAACCAAACCAAAACCAACCAAACAAAACCCCAAACAATCAAAAAACCCAAAACCAAACAAAAAAATCCCACCCCAAATTTCTAAGGCTCTTTTGCAAGGTCATCTCTTTTAAAAAGAGAGAATAACTTACAAAAAAATGTTGGGTATAAAGGTAGAATGTACCATCTTCATCTTAAAAATATAAAATTACTTCAGCTGAATGTGATTTTGGAGTTATTAATCTTCCTTAGAACTGATGTTTGTACTTGTCCAAGTGATTTGGAAAGAAATGGATTTTGTGTACTTAATAAAAATCCACTCCCAGGACTTCATTTCCTGCATTGCAAAACTTGAGATGGAAATATGTTAAATCAGAAGATATGCAGATTGTGCTGCCAGAGGGTTTTAGGGTAGTGTTATAATTGAGTAGTTTATCGTAGTAACTTTGAAGTTTTTGGATAGAAGGCATGAGAGAATTGCCAAGCCTTTTCTGTAGGGAATTGTAGTATTTTAAGGCTCAGAGGCTAGTGGCAGTCCATACTCATTAAAGACAAACTAAGTCATAGCAGAAACCCTGCAAGATGGTGAAAACAAAAACAGTGCATGTGTAAAAACTGCAAGCAGTAGCCTAAAGGTCCACACATCACTGCATGGAAATGGATTTTTGTCCTGTTAGCATTTTCCCCAACTAAGGACAAAAGTACTTTTAAACAGGAGGATTTTACTGAAATACCCTTTGCCTCTGACCCTGCAGGTAGCTTTCATAAAAACCCAAGCAGGTATTGCTCGTGGCTCTCAGTTTCTGCAGGGCAGTAGCCAAGTGAATGTTTACCCTGCCTGTGTAAATGGATGTGTCAGTGTCTGGGGCTGTGGGGGTGCTCATGGGTATCTGGAGTAGTGATTGGGATGGTGAAAAGAAATGAAAATGAAACAGGAAAATTTTAAAGGGATGGTGGAGCTGTCATTCTAACAGGTTGTTTGGATCAACAAAGTCCTTCACAAGTGCAATGACCAAACACACAAATTTATGCTGCTTGAGTTACAGAGAGGAACTGGGCTAATGAAAAATATCAGTAAGTCCTTAGACTAAGGAATCCAGATTCAGTTGTTATCACTTGAATTTTAGCTCCCACATTTTGTATGTTATTGTCAAGTTGATTTATGGTTTAAAATAAATACTTTTGAGTGTATTATAAGTTTATCATTACAAAGAATTAATGCTATATTTAAAAACCGGCTCTTAAATTTATGAGATCAGTTGTTCTTCTGTTCTCTGGGAATTTTTGGGAGTTCCATGAATTGTTTCCTAGCTGAGCATTGCCTTAATGCAGCTTCTAGATGGTGTGTTGCATTCTGATCTGTTTGGTTCTGAGTGATCAATGGGGATTTTTATTAATTCCTAAGAGCAGTGCTCTCTGTGAGACAAATTTTATGCATTCTTTGTTGGACAATACCAACAAATAAGGAAGAGAAGCACCCTACTTGTAGATGACGTGGAGTGTTGGCTCAGTCAAGAGTCTTTTCAGAGCATTGGGTTTTGTGGTGACAGTCACACATGTGACACAGATTATAGCTTTGACCTGGAATGCAGTAGCCACTTGGAAAGCTTACCAGGAACAGAAACTAAATTCTGTTTGAGGTTCTATGTCTGCAGATACATACATACCTTGTTTATAAAGCAGTGGGAAAGGAAAGAATCCCAGTGCTGTGTAACTTGGGTAAGAGCTGTCTTTTGAAGTGTATGGCACTTAATTTTTTTTAAATACAGTGTGTAGCTTATCTTCTGTTCTTATTGAATTCTTTGTTATTAATATAATAAAAAACATCTGAGGGGTTGAGTGCAGTTGCACCTGGTGCTGTGTATTCTTTCCTCCTTAGATAGCAGGTCATTTTCATGTTGTATGGATACTCATTTCATATCTATCTTCATGGATTTAAGATAGATTTAAGATGGATTCATTGTTTTCCAATGTTCTACCCATCTAACATTTACTTGTGTTTGTCACTGAGATATCAAATCACAGACTGCCATAACATTATTGGACATTAGTGAATGTTCAGATTTGCTGTTAGAAGTGCCAGGTGGGAAGCTGAGAGTGCTTGGAAAGGGAGGCTTAACTCTAGGAGACTTAATTGACAATGAAGGGCTTTAACCAAATGGACTAATTGTTTCTTCTAGAAGGAGAACTGAAATTAAGCAATTTACTTTCTGCCTAAAAGCTAAGAGAATTGGGCCTGGAATCTGGTGTTTTTCCAGATGAGAAAAGATTATGACTTAAAGAAAAAAAAAATTATCAGCTTCTCTTAAAGCAAATACACCACTTGCAGTAAAACCATCAGAGTCTGGTGTGTGCCTGTAACCTTCCTGTACTGTGAACTGACCCATAACTCACAGACTTAAACAAACAAAACCAGTGAGCATTTGTACTGAGAGCTAACTGGGTTTTACACTGCAGTAAGGTTTTGACTTAGCTTCTAGGCAAAGTAGAGCCGATGTCTAAAATAGGCATCTCGTTAAAAAAAAGAAGTCTTGGAAGAGTTGAGTAATTAGGGATTCACCTGGATACGTTCAAGACTCTAAAGTAATAGGGCTCCAATTTTGGATTATCTTGGAGACTATGGTGCTTAAGGGGTTAAGCAGGTAGCAAACTGGCATCTGAGTAATAGGGACTTGCTACAGTCTGGGAGTGTTCTTATGGATTTTTGCATCCTTGTGTATGAAAGGATTTTAATTTTGTATAAGGATTTTTTATTCATGTGTAAGTATTGAAGTATTGATTTGAAGATTGTTGCAAGACTTCAGCATCTGATTGCCTTTGTTATTGGCTCCTTTGTAGGAGCTGTAATGTTTGGTGTGGTGATGATGTGTTGTCAGCCTCAATTCTGATCTTTCACACTGCAGAAGTGTAGGCTCAGCTGCCTGAGGTGACTGTGTCTTTGTTAAGGTATAGGAGTCTAGAAGACAGGCTTGGAGTGCTAGAGACCAAGTGGATTTACTGCTCAAGTCAGAAACTTGATACAGTCCAGGGAAGAGAGTGGGGATTGAGAACAGCATCTGGATGTTTCGGAAGAGTTGAGTGGCTAAGCAGAATGATTATCAACTGAAATTTAAGTGAAGGAACAGGAAATCTCTGCAGTGCTACTCTGCCCTGTGTTTACTAAGTTGTCTTTAGAGAAGAATGGAAGGTGAAAGGTTTCGGTGGAGTTCTTGCTATGAATCAGGATTTACTTCAGTTTCTCCAAACATCCCTGTTTGTAATAAGTGTGTACATTTTGTGACTTAGCCTTCAACATGTACAAAATATGTATAGAATTTAATTGTTATTTTAGTATAGCAGCAGTTAATAGTTTATCTGAACTTGCTTTCATGATGTCTTGTACTATTCTAGTCCAAATCATGTTTTTATTCCCACTGAAATAATTTATTCTGTCTCTTGTCTCAAATTGCTTGTCCTTAACATGTTTTCTGCTAAAAACAAGAAGAGTGAAAAGAGACATCCAGTACCAAAAGCTTGACTTAAGCTGGCATATAGTTTCAGTTTCTTTTTCAATGAGTGGTATTCACTTTGTTTCTGACACAGAAGACCTTTATTCCTTAATGCAGTTTGCATGGATGAAGGAATAATATTATCTGAATGTGCAATGACTTAGTAGTAGCCAGGACTGTGTATGTGTGAGACAGGATGGGTGATTTAGTATCTACTTTGTCCCTCATACTGTGCAAAATGCAGGCAATCTTCACAATAAGAATTTTCTCTAATGGATGTGTCTGTACAGGGGTATTGGTTGAAGTTTAATTTATATTAAGTTCACCTTTACAGTATAATTTTCCCTATGTATTTCACCCAAATGATTCTTTTCAAAGCTGTGTGTGCTTCCCATGGTTCTTATGAATGCTGATGTGTTTGAAAGCCACACAAGATGAGATGTCAAGCTTTAGCTTTCTGCAGTTGAAACCCACTAGAGAGCTCGTAATCAGCTGCCAAACTTTGTAAAGGAAACATGAAATATTAGGTTGCTCCCAAATACCAGCTGTATATCACCTATGTCTGCATTAGCATAGAAGTTTCCCAGTCACAACAGTTAATAGACCAACGGGGTTACTGGTGGCAATCTTTTTTTTCAGTGTTAGACTTACTTGTGAGCAGGAGGAGGAAGTGTTACCTAGTGGTTCATCACATTTTTAGTCTGTTCTACTTGAAATGACAGGTGAGCCTTGGGAAAGAGTGTGCTGGAACAGGCAAATGCTTAGAAGGTAAATATTGCTCTTTTAAATAGAGGTGGCAGTTTGCAGAATCACAGAATATCAGGGGTTGGAAGGGATCTCTGAGCATCATTGAGTCCAACCCCCCTGCCCAGGACAGGACCAAAATTAGGGCAGTTACCAATTAAATCTTACTTGGTTTAGAGAAAGTGGACTTAATGAGAAACAATCCTCAAAGTTAGAGTGCTAGCCAAGTAACTTACTTACAGAAATGGAAACCTTCAACTTAGATACTGCCCTTCAGAAGGGATTAATGGAATGATTGGTTTTATGTGTATGATGCAGGGTGTGCCAGCTTGCAGGAGGCAAGGAAGAAGTAATTTTGATATGTGTTGATCAAGGAATAATGGAAGTCTCTGTTAAAACAGGGAGCTGCAGAATGCAGCAGGGAAAGAATGTTGACTTGCTGGAGTTTTCTTGGAGCTGAAAGTAAAAAGGCACAGTAATGGTGTGGGGTTGGTATCTCAGGCTGGGCAGAAGTGGTGTGGTAGAGATTGTTATGGATGTGACAGGAGTGCAGCTGTACATACACCTGGTCAAGTACTGGGAATAAAGGCTTGTCCTATATTACCTTATCTAATTCTTGGCTGTCTTGGAGAATTCTGACCAGCTTAATGCTGTGCTTTGGTAGACTCTTTCTGAGATCCAGACAAGGGAAAACGTCTGAAGGAATAACATGAAAAGAAGAAGGGAAACAACATAGGAATAAACCACAAGATATTTACACGCTGCTTACTCCAGACTTAATTCTTGCTAATGCTTCTCAGAATCAGGTCACCCTGGCACACCAGTGAGTAGTTGGTGCACCAGGGTGGAAGAACTGAACTGAGAACAGAAGAGGAAATTAAGCTGGAAAATTTTTTTCAAATTTTCAAATTTTTTTCATTTTTCATGTAGGCAGTGATTCAAAGGTATTCCTGGAGAACAGCATGATTCTATCAGCAGGATAAATACAAATGGAAGAAAATAGCAGGTGCATACAGTGAAAGTGCCTTTAGTTGTTTTGTGGGATTTTTCTTTAACAGACCTTTTAAAAATATAGTTGACATGGGTTAAGCAAGGACACCATTTGTTTTATTCATATAGATGAAATATAAGGGTTGGGTTTTTTTTTCTCCCTCATCTCTATCATTATCCCTATTCTATCTGTGCTAAAGATACTGCTTTACTGACAGGAGATTGTTACATTATTTAAGTATTTCTCATGTTAAGGTGTATCAAACCCCTAGTTTATTCTGTTTTAAAACCGTTTTAGTAGTAGTAATTTCAATTTTTCAATAACCACTAGCAATAGATTTCAGTATCATAACATACTTAATTTGAGCTCTAGTGCGTCTCATGTATTCCTTCAAACCTGTCCATGTCATGCTTACACCATAGAAAGTTTTATTGTGAGTGATGAAAATGTTTGACAATGTTATGCAAAAAATGTATTTTATGCCTTTGTGGTTTCTACATTTAATAACTGAAATAATTGAAAAATTCTCATTATGGACAATGTGCAGCATGATTGGTCTGAATTCTAGGGTTTGGATAAAAAAAAAATAGTAAAATCTCGTGTTGTTAGTTCCTGTTGTCTATGAAAAAACAAAGTGCTGTGGCATAGGATAGAGATCTTAAGCTGTAGCTGGTTTGTCCCTGCCATGAATTTTGTAGTCATACAGGGTGGGGTTTTGTCAGTAAGAACTGGGGGCTTTATTACAGTCATTGCAGATGTCTAAGTACCATACTACCCTCAGTTACCAAGTGGCTTGTTCTGTATTGAGTTTATTTCTTTGTGTTGGGTTTTATGCTTTCTGTTTGGTTGTTTGGTTTTGTGTTTTAGTTTTTGAACTCCAGTAAGTAAATGAACCAGTGTGTTAAAATTATGTTGAAAGCAGCTTAAATCTATTTCAATTTGCATCTGAGATTTAGGGAACACATAAGAAAGCCATTTCAGGAATACAAAGAGTTATTTTTCTCAGATGGAATAAAATTATTTGTGCTCTAAATATTTTCACTTCTGGTAAGTGGAAAATAGTGTTAATATTAGGGAAAAGCTGCTCTATTTTCATGGGTAGAAGCATTTGGGGAAGCTAGATATGCTAAGGTATCCGTCCTGTTTCTTTTCTGAATATTGAGACTGTATGGTTTAACAAGCTTAAACTTCAAAATATGTAAGTGTCTTTATTTGACAATATGGTTCACACTGGAGAAATGAAATCTGTTACCATGACAATTGCTTTTCATTTAATGCCTTAGAAGGGTATCAATTCATCTTGGCAGGAAAAAAAAATCTTGATTTGAAGGAAGTAATAATTAATGCTTCAACACTCTCCTATTTCTTAGTTTTAGTTCTGGGCTACTTAGTGAAAGAAGATCTCCATGTGGAGAGGCTTGTATGGGATTGCATATTTGGTAGAAAATTACTGTAAGTTTTGCCAGCCAGGAGTGCTTGTTCTTCCCCCTGTAGGATGATAATGTGAATGATTACAAATGATTAAGCTGATCAACACTTTGCATTTTGTTTGCAGTATTGCTTGCTAGGCATCTATAAACCAGCTGAGACATTTTTCAGGATTCAAATGACTGAAGCATTCCTTGAAGTTCTGACTTGTACCCCTTCCTTGAATTCCTTGTACATAGAGAAATAATCAACTTGAAACAGCAATTAGAAGCACCCATCTGATTTTCAGAAATTATTTAAAGTCATGGTTTGTGCTGGTGTCAGAGGATTGCAAAATGTACTTTAAAATAATACTGTAGTCTTCCTTTCTGTTAAATTTTAATAGAAATAAGGGAGAATTTGAACCTTCCAAATACAAAAGAGGTGCATCCTGGTGCGTGTTAATGCAGAAATTACAGTAAAACTTGATTGCATAGGAAAAGCCTATACTTCTTGCTTTGAACTCGTGATCTTATCTTTTAGAAAACAAGTGTCTAGCCTCAGAGCTGGTTCTTTGTTTTCATTAGATGGCAGAAGACAACAAAATTTGTCAAAATGTTATATTTGCCATCTCATCCTATTTAGATAAATAATGCTTTTTTGATCATGAAAACTGTTTTCTCAGATTTGTGTTTTTAATATTTACCAACTTGTGGCTGACATAAAATGTGACTTGCAAGAAAAATGATAGTTCCAGTATTAGAAAATGTATTTTCCGTAAATGCTTCTTGTATCTGGGAAGCTAACACACAGAGCAAATCTGTGGTAACATGATGGAGAGTGCATCTGTTTTTGGTAGTTGTTACTTTTGCTGCATGTTGCTTATATTTCTCTTCAAACCAGCATGGCTGAGGATGAGGAAAGACTCATCTGCTGCTTGTCTTTTCCCTGTCGCTTTGCACTCAGTCTGTTAGACCAATTGGCACAGGAAAAACAAGAGCTCAGATGCCAAAGAGGGGCACATGCTCTTGCAAAGGCAAGTCTGGGGGAAGGCAAACAGCAACACAGGGCATGTAGCACCAGCAGGTATTTGGAATACTCTTTTAAAATGAAATGACAGAAAGCTTCATTCTGTTGGGTAACAATCAGTTTGTTGTCACTCGTAAGGCACCAAGAGCTATCCTGAAGTTTTGAGAGAATCAGTCTTGTGAGAAGAACTAGTTAATGATCTCATTAATTTTTAATGTGACTCAGCTTGGAATTAAATAGAATCTGTCTCAAGCCAGACTGTTTTATATTGATATGAATTCTATTAAGAAAAAGTGAAGACATCAAACTTCCTACTTCCTTCGTATGCTCAATCTAAAGAAAAGCTGCAGAGAAGTTGACAGCTCAAGTTCTGGTTACAGTGGATTTTCCCTGTTAGAGAAAAGATGCCAGTTACTTACAGAGTGCATGAAGTGATACTTTGGTGTGTGACCCCAGGAGGAAAATGTGTCAGTGCATAGCAGAGGTGTTAGGAAATTGGCAGTTTAAAGACAGAAGGTAGGACTTGGCAAAGGGAAACAGGTCGTGGGATTTACAATATCCTCTGAATAACAGCATTTCCAAAAAGCTGGGATAAGGAGGATGCTCAATGATGATATCGGCTTAAAAAACAAAAAACAAAAACAAAAACAAAAACAAAAAAAAAAAAGGGAAAAAAACCCCAACAAAGCATAACCTTTGAGAATATCTTTGAGAATATTCCAATCATGTGAGTAGGACCACACTTAGGAGTCACTAGAGTAACTTGTTAGTTGTTATCTTCTCAGCTTCTATATTCCCTAAGCTTCTGTGGCAGGCTGGACTCATTTGGGTTTAGAATATCCCCAGAATCTTCCTTTTGGGACCAAGTAATGTTTCATCTGCATCACACCAATGGCATTTTGAATGTATTTAGCTTTCTAAAAGATTGTAATCTTGAGTGAGGGAGAAAGCAACATGTATTAGGTATCCATACTAGAAATAAAAATGGAAGAAAAGCATTGTATTTAGAGGAAGAGGCAAAATATATCAGCATTGATGAATTGCTTTATGAGGTTTTAATGGAACATTATTTTGTACAATGGAAAGCAGTTTGTACAATTGGAGCAGCTGATAGATGTTCCAGTGATGCAGATACTTTTTGCTAAGAATATGGATCTGAGTTAGAGTGTCTAAATGTGGATTTCTTTCTCTTCTGCAGTGATCTGGAAAAAAATAACATCACAAGAATCATGAAGACGGACTTCACAGGACTGAAGAATCTCCGTGTCTTGTGAGTTGAACACAACTTATCTTTCTTTACAAGACTCTTCCGGGGTGCAATTTCAAACATTCCTGCACATTATTCAGTTAAAAATGCTCTTAAAAGAGTATTTAAAAACTAGGCAACTGGAACAGTTTATGTTGGTAAAAAATAATTTCTGTTCCATGCTAATGTTAGAATATATTTTTAGAGCTATTTAATTGTTTTTGTTTCTCATCAGCTTTAATATTGTGGTAAGAAGAATTTTGGTCCACTTTGCAGTGACTTAGATATAAATCAATTACAATGAAACACTGCCAAATAGGACTTTAGGGTTTTCTGTGTTTTCAGTTTCTGTGCTGTTTCTCTTATCTCTAGCAGTGGAGTTGTTTAGATATCCTTGGCTCCCATCCCAACTGTCAATACCATTTGGAAAGTGTGTTAAAATACATGTACTATACTACCAGTAATGTCAGCAGTTGTTTTGGCTTGGTTGGGTTTTTATAGTGTCAGGCATTGCCTAATGCTGCTGCTCAATGCCATTAACAAAAAGCAAAATATGCAACTGCCATCTTTATGTAAATTTTTTGTTACATCTTCCTAACACGTTTATGTAACATCTGTTCAGCCTTTGAGTAGTGTGGTATTTGCTGCAGAAGTAATTAGGAATAAAACCAGGATACACCTAATAAAACCACAATATTTATATTAGTATTGTCTTCCAGTGGATGAAGACCATTAGAAAGATGCCATCTCATTGTGTGCTTTCTGTGCACTGTTTCTGTTCTCGTACCTTTTTAACAGAAAAAGTTTCACTGTTGCCTGTTTCCCTCTCATCCTGTCCTATTTGGTATATGCTGGTTTTTATTCTTGTACTTTCTGCAGCTGTTTGGTTTGAGTTTTTGTGCACTTTTGCTCCCTACAACTCATTCAGATTTTCTTACTTTTTCTTGATTTTTTAAAATGGTCTTTTTTCTAATTCTGACTGCTCTATGTTAGTGACACCCTATTTCTTCTTTATTTTCTT
The DNA here is from genome assembly GCF_003957555.1 of Calypte anna. Taxonomy (NCBI): domain Eukaryota; kingdom Metazoa; phylum Chordata; class Aves; order Apodiformes; family Trochilidae; genus Calypte; species Calypte anna. Next base: position 458,251 of record NC_044259.1, on the reverse strand, counting down.
CATGTGTTGTGGGGGAACAGCGAGAAGAACATAAACTTGAACTGTATCAGAGTTCCTAGGAAGGTAGCCTTGTCCTCTCTTCAGACAACAGAATAAGGACAATAAGATCCAGAAACTGGTAGACCACTACAAGAGAAAAAACCTTACTGACAACATCAATGCACAATTTACTCTTGTGCATCTTTTTCTGTTATCCCTTTGACCTTCATCTTTTTTTCCTTTTCCTCATGAATCTTCTCCTTCCCCTCTTTTTAGGAACATACCTCTCTGGTACACAAGTTGCAGTGTTCTAAATTTTATATTTTGACCTGCATATGTCAAATACTTAGCTGTGAAATTCTCTTGCTCTCTAAACTGCTGGACAGTTGAACAGCTCTGAGCATCCTCATAGGACTGAGTGTGGAGAAGTGGCTGTTGAACAGGCAAGGACAGTGCTTTTTCACTAGTTTTGGCTGAGCCCAGACTTACTGTTTATTACGTTTTTCCTTTCTGTTTTTTGGCTGAAGCCATATAAAATTTTCAGAGAGCCCAGAGATTTAGTGGATGCATCTGAGTGGAATTATGAAGGCAGAAAATGGATGTGTGCTGGAAAGTAGCACTAAGAGAGGAAAAAGGTTGGCTTAAATGGGACTATTGGCATCTCTATTTCTTGGCTTCTCTTTTACCTATACAGAGCCTTTCTGCTGTGAAGATGAGGAATTGTGTCCTGCACAGAGTAAATCAAAGAGAAGTCTCCATTGCTTATAACTTATGCTGTGTCAGTCTCAGGGAGTCAGGAAGAGCAGGGGCAGCCGTGGTTGAAACCTGGGATTTTTCCTTCAGGCTTTTGAACCCTGTTGTGGAGCAGGACTTTACACAGCTGTTACACACAGCTGTCATGGCTGTATTTCTGAGGGGATTTGCATTACTTACAAATGGTTTACGTGGGGGAAAGCCCCAGTTCTTTGTAGAGCAAAGGCTGGACTCTGAATTGGTTTCTGCTGTGGGCTGTAGCAGGCAGTCATTGCAATTCCTCACATAAACAAAGAGTAAAATACTAAGAGCATGACAATGAATCTCTGCACCGACACCTTCCTATAAGGGTTGTGGTTACAGAAGTTTAGGAATAAAAGCTTTTATCAAATCTGGCAATCAGAAGTCAGTTTATTAATTGTTTCCTGCTAGTGACCAAGAGAAACAGAGCTGTTCTGTCCAGGCCTTCAAAACAGTATCTAAATGTAAATGTTATTCCTTGTTGGGTGAAAAGCAGCTTCATAACATGTGTGAAGAAAAGTGGGAAAGCTCTTTTGTTCTGCTGCCTTGGAAGTAACTTGTGTTTCTCCAATTACAGACACTTGGAAGAAAATCAGATTAGTGTGATAGAACGTGGAGCATTTCAGGATCTAAAACAGCTTGAACGGCTGTAAGTATGTCTTTATATACCTATATAAAACCTATAGCTTTTCCACCTGAGTTTTATTGGTCATTCAGAGTATTTCATTATTATAAACTAACTTGAAGAGGTGGGAACATGCTTTTAATTCAAGTATCTTTTTAAACACAGCTAAATTTATATTGCATGATAGTGAATACTTGAAACAAAATGTACAATTGCTTGCCAGGAAAGTAGAACAGTTGGTGACACCAGAAACTTAACATTACCAAAGAACTTGTTTGGGCAATTCTTAAAATTGATATACAGGTAAAGAAAGATGTGTTTGTAATTTTTGTATCATCCTATACTTTAATTATATTTGTATTTGCATATATAAAATCTATGCTAATAGAAGTTTCATTTTTCTCCTTTGAGAACTGCTTTATTTCTAAAGTTGCCTTTAGACTTAATTTTTCTGATTAGCTTCATTTCCTTGGAAGTTTCAATAGTGCTGCTGATACCAGTGGATGCAGGGCATCATGCTAGACTCAGTATTAGTGGAGATATTAGTGGACTGGTGATTTCCTCTGCTTATGATAGTAATTAAATGTATTTTTTGTTCTTAAAGGTGAATATAAGAGGTCCATTAATAATAATCATCCTGTTTATAGAAAACTATTGGTCCTACAAGGGTATAAACTTAATTATCAATAAGTACAAAAGTAATGCTGTAATAATTGTTACTCTTAGTTGGGTGAATATGATGAAGATGGGTAAACTTTGAGTGCTTATGATGGGAGCAGAATAAGATCTCTAATACTGAAGTAGTTCTGGGAATTAGTTTTTGTTAGAGGTAAGTGACCAGAACAAAAATCACCTGCTGATTTGGAATGCCTGTTAAATGGAGAAGTAGGGTTTTTCATGATTGATTTTCACTGTTATCCTCAAGGAACTTGTTGTAGGACTCTTCTGTTTTCCAGTTGGTAATTTCTAAAGCAGCTTTCAAGAGTGAAGTTTCTCCTAGCAATTGTGTAAGAAGTCTGTAGTACTGAGCATATGCTGAACTAAAACTGTTTCAGATGATCTCAGGAATAGATTTGAATTTCATGTAGTTTGCTAGCACATAGAAATTTAAAAATTATTTCACTTGGGATTTTTTGTCTTGAATTACAAAGCTCCATTTATGGTAGCAAGGGAGATGAGTTTTAAATTATGATCATAAGACATCTTTACCCATAATCTATTAGAAAGTATTTTCAGGACAAGAGTTTTGCTATAGCTGATTTATTTCACATTTCTCAGCTGTAAATAAAAACAAGCAGCTCACTCTTCCAAAATTAAGTGTATCCTAACACTGTAGAAAACAATTTGTGACCTTTAAGTCATTGCGAGTCAGTATCCTAACCATTGTTTTAGTTTTAACATTGCTTTTTTTATATATGTGGATAAATAAATCTTATATCTCTATTTAGATAAAGATAGTTTTAGTAAAGCTTCAAAATAAGTTTTGAAACAACTGTGGGAGAATCAGCTAGCTCTGAGTAGCTGGAAATGATACAACAGTGTCATCCTAATGATCTGTTTCTCTGTGCTGCCTTCTCTGTCAGCAAATGAAAATAATGTGTGAAACCAGAAGTTAGGAAATGGGATACCTTTAATAGTATCTAAGTATGTGATTTGAAAGCATTTTTCTTTATTTTTGTTTTTCCTTCACAAACTCTGAACTTGGCCTATTAAATGTACTGCATCTCTGCTTGTCTTTTAGGATAGCTTGTCATTAAAATGTTTTCTAAATGAAAAAATGTAGTATGTATGGAGTAGTAGTAGTAAAACATGAAAGGGAGGCTTGAAAACTTGCAGCTTTTTGGTATTTTAACTTAAATCATTTATGGACAAAACTATAAGTTTTGGTTTGGGTTGTTTTTTTTTTTTTTTCTGCTATGAGTCAGTGGGCTTTGGAAAATGAAGTCTGGAAAGTTTGGCAAGACTTATAAAGGCCAAATTGCAACATTCTAGGTTATATTAAAGCAGTTTTATTAAGTATTGTCAAACATTGCAAAATGTTAATGAAGAAAGTATGATGCTTGGATTAAAAAAAAAAACTTGGCTTTTTTCCAGTTCATTTCTTTCAAACAAGAAATAAAAATCACTTGTATTGCTTTGATTTTGGAATAAGGTGCTGGTTTGATCTATTGAAGTAGATGCAAAAATAATCATCAAATATTTCTTAGACTTGAAAAAAACCAGAAGTAATTTCTATTTCTGGCAGAATACCACATATCAAGGTCTTCTACTCAAAGTTAAAGTGGAATTATATTGTTCCACTCCCTGCCCCATGGTAAATTCAAACGGCATGACCTTAGGTGAATGTTATTTTAGCTCAATATATTTTCTCTTCTTGGGATATTGAAGCAAATCCATCATTATTAACTAAGTGAGCAGAATTTTGCATATCAGTGTCCTCTGTAACAGCCTAAGTAATTTGAAAATAAAATGTCTGTAAAGCTGTTAGTCACTGCTGCCAAAAAGACCATGATGGTGTATCTCCAATGAGTTGGATCTCACTGGTTTATTATTTTTTAATTTTTTTGTTTTGTGGGAGATTAATGTACAGAGCAGAGAAATTAAGTGATGTGGAAGACAGAGAAGTCACTTCCTTCTTTTTATCATACATTTATTCAGCTTTGCAGATACACAGGAAGGGTAATAATTTCCTTATAGCAAAATTGTGTTTTTAGCATAAATTGTTCTGCTGAGTCCCAAGTGCAGAAATCTTGTGATTGTGGTGCTGGTCATTCCTTCATGACCAATAATTTGCTGTAGTTTTATTTCAAACCGTGAATATTAGTGGTGAGGTATCTGACTATAAACAGTCTCATGGGTACAAGACAGTATCAGTAGATGTAATCAGGGCATCTAGCTTCCTGCCTTCTCCTATTGCACTGTTGTTGAGCATCAAACAACTCAGCAGTGCCCTTGTGCTGAAGTGCTGGAAGGGTCAAGTCAGTAAAGCCCATGTGTCAATGGGACTTCTATGTCTGAGGTGCTGAAAGAACCTCATCAGGTCTCCTCTCAGACTTCTCAGCTTCTCCCTGGCATCCCAGGTTATCACCTTTCCTTTGGCTATGAAGTGCTGCTTTCTGAAAAGTCCTGGGAGGTGATGCTGAGTGATAGACTTTTGCAGGGCAGATACAGGCATATGTTGAATTACTGTTTAACAAGCCATGGCAATGATCTGCTAAAATGTCAAGGTGCCAGTTGTGAATAATGATATTCTGCCCTTCTTGCCTGTAGCAGGGTAACAGTTTAAGAGCAATATACATTCCTGTTGGTGCATAGAAAGCTTCAGTAGCTGTAGTTTTTTTCATTACCTTCTACAGCTTTTTTCCTAATAGTTAACTGTAAAAGAGCTGACTTGGATCCTCTTTTGTCTTTCTGTTTTCTGGGGTTTGAAGTAGCGCATGCATGTCCATGCTATCACAGTGCTATAGGGGCTCGATGGGTTGTACCCCAATTGATTTTGCATGTTAACACTTCAGCTGTATGCTTTGTTATTAACAGAGTGTATGATTTTTAGATAAAATTATTATGAAATTTTGTATACAGAGAGGATTAAGAAGTAATACTGGTGAGCCTCGAAGATTAATTAGAATTTCTTCAGAGCCAGATGTATATAACACATCTCTGTGAAAAATGAGGCAGGATATAGGACCCCAACCAATCATGACTTTTCCACAGCCAAGTGCCAGAGATTGTCACATAGCTGTATTATCTTCAAAAGGCTGGACTTTGGCTGATGTCTTGTTCTTTCTACTCAAGTTAGTGTCTTTAGCTTGCATAAAAGATCTCAACATCTGAAAATACTAAAAATGTGTTTTTGTTGTTTAAAGTAAGGGGGGAGATGTATAAGCTTTGCCAAATCAAATCTTTCTAAACTTGGAGAAAATTAGTAGCTTTGAAAAAAACCCCAAAACTAGAAGCCACATTTTAGCCCTAGTATGGGCTAACCCATATGTATGGGTTAAGTTTTGTGCATGTTAAGACAGGTCAAAATGGAAATAATATTTGAATAATATTTAACTTTGGAGATGCTGCTGTGTACTGAGTCTCTGTAAGCAGCTTCCTAAAAGCTTAATTAAGCTTATTTATTTGGCATAGTGTACAATAAAATTGTTATTAGTGACTAAAGCTGCTAAGGAGAATAATACATTGTTATGTGATGCCTCACAATCTGGATTTCATAAATTGTGATTGAACAAGCTTTAAATAAATCATGTTCCATAAAGCATCTTCTGTAATTAACATGCTGAGTGGAAAGCTTGCTAAGTGCTTCAGAGTAGAGGGCAAAATAATAAAAGCATTAGACAGTTCTTTGCTGTTGTAAACAAAAGCTTCTTGCAAACCTTTGGCAGCATGGACAAATCCATGGTGTTTACACGAGGCTTGCAGTGTGTGCAGTTTAGATGTTTTTCTGGGACTGCATGTCCCATGTTTATTTATGAAGCCATGTGGATTTGTAAATCTGTAAGGCAGTGAGAATGTAACTTTCAGAAAAAAGCTTTATTGTTTGTGTCTCTGTTTCTTTATAACATTATGGATGACAAATCTAATTGGATGAGTGATCCTAAAACGCTTATCTGGAAATGCTGGAGAACAAAAACCCTGAAATGTGTTTTTAAGTGTGGTCTATTTAATCAGTTTTATTACTTGGATACTTGCCTCTTCCTTCTCAAACTTCCACCGTGTAAGCTGAGGTAGTGCCTGGTTTGCTACCAAACTCCCCAGGCCAGGTGGGGCAGTGAGTGAGAAACAACCTTTTGCCTGTCTTCTGCTCCCATAGCAGCTCTGTTCCCCCCTAAGCAGGGTGTAAATGGCAAATTAGGGTGGCTGGGGTGTATTTCCATGGATGGGGATGGGTTTCTCTGCACTTTAGCCAAAGATGGTATCATGCCCATTGAGTCCTGAGGCACTGGACTCAAACTTAATTTCTGATACTGGGCAGAGCTACTCCTGCAAGAACCCACCAGCAGTAGCATAAAAGGAATCTGTGCTGTCATATCCCAGATCATAGTCTGTGTGTCAGTGATCTCATCTTTTATAAATGGGGAAAACCAATTTTCAACAGAGATCACTTGTGATCTTAGCCAGTCTTTGTGGAGAGTGGCACAGAATATGAAAAACTGCAGTTCGGTTTGTGACTCTTTCAGGTGTGTTCCTGTTGGAAGAATAGATGAGTACTATACCTTTTTGGACTGTCTACATCTGTGAGCTAGCAATTTGAGGTGCCATGCTGCACGAGCTGATGACTGCAAGTGAAAGTAATATTTATTGATGTTGGTTAATATTTAATTGTTATTCCTAATAATGTTTGCCCTTCCTTTGTCTTCTCAGAAAGCATTTTATCTAAAAAAAAAAGAAATCCACTAGCCAAGATCTGAAAAAAAAAAATATTCACTTTTACCTTGCATTTTAGGAGGGGAGTTTAGCATTGTCTTTTATGTAAGTGTCTGTATGACTGTTTACATTGGGAGAAGTTCAAAATGATGAGCTAGAATGGTTTGGATGGGAGTATCTGAACAGGTGCTGTTGGTTTTATTCCTGGATCAATGGAACAACCATGGAGACTGGAGCAGGCTATCATGCAGATTCTTCCAAGTACTATTTAAGTTATTTCCTTTGTATTTTATTCTGCAGTTTGAGTGCTGGCTGAAGGATTCCCTTTCAGTTAATCTTTCTGAAAAATAAATGGAAAAACTATGAATTCATTTTGAGTGACAGTTTCATTTAACTTGCATGGGTACAGCCTTCCTACTTCAAGATTGGTGTTGTTTGTGCACAAATTATGCAAAAAAAGCTAAGATCTTTGCATGAAAAAGGTTGAAAACTAGCAAAGCTGCTAGAGGAGTGTCATACAGACTTGCCCTGTGCTGATGCATCTGCATCCTGCCCCTGTTGGGAACAAGATACTGATCTAGGTGGATCAGAAGTCATTTCCAGTAGTGGATGTTTTCTGATATTCCTCTGCAAGAAACAAAGATGCTTATCCAAATCTTATTCTGCTTCTACTGAGCCATATGCCAACAATTTAGGTATAATGTATGTGTTGTACTTGTCATGGAGAAGGGTGAGACACTTTTCAGAGTACTACCACTTTTCCATGTCTAGAGTAGGTGTGTTAAGTGGACTTCCAGCTGCCCTTCCTCCCACTAAAAACCTGGATATCTGACTGTAAAAGAGTGTTGTAAAGTCAACATTAAGGAATCTGTTTCCTATAAGACTTTCTTACCAAAAACACAGGCAAAATCAGTGGCTTCCATGAGATATGAATGATAAGAAGATAAGAAGATAAAGTAATAGGTACAAATTGTATTCGTGAGCTAGGATGGAAATTTCAAGGAGATACAGATAGTAGATGGAGCTAGCTGTGTGGTTGATGCCTAAATTTACATGTAGAATCAGGACAAAAGCAGTAGCCAAGAGCATGACAGTTCCTGGTGCATATATGAGGTGTGTGTAGAAATACAAAATAAAATATTAAAATAGATATTGAAAGCTTGAGTGTGAATAGTACACTTGAGTATATCATCAGGGTGGAATCTGAGGACTGTATCTTATCAATCCACATCTTGGCTCAAGCTAACAGCTCACCTTTATTAATTCTTGGAAGGAAAGAAAGAAGCAAGGAAGCACGTTAATTTTGTATTACTTTTGGTTCAGCTTTATGTGCTTCTCTTGGCTCAAACAGCCAAAACAAATGTTCCCATGACAGGGCTTACATACTTGACTTGTCTGTCAATGCTTTGTGCACACTGGCTATTCTTGAAGATTTCACTGCAGTTTATTTTTCTTACAGTAGTTAATTGCCAGTAATGTAGAGAAACATGAATCATCAGCACGAATGATGTACCAGATATGGTCAGGAAAGATATTTTGTGTAAGAGCTCTCTCTGTGCTGTTCCCACAATTCAAATATGCAGTCAATATAATATCATTGTGGGCGGAGAGGAATTTGCAAGTATTGGGCCAAAATTTTTTTGCTGAGAAGGAATGGTTTAAGATTGTCAGTTCATACATTTCCATATAGAGTCAAGCTTCTCACAACAGCTAATGACTGAAGAAAATGCTCAAGTATGGCTCATTTCATGTGCATCCCCAGCCCATGTACTTGATAACATACTTTATCATTTATATCAAGCTTTCAGAAAACTATTGCTTGTCTTGGCTGTAGTAGAATGATAGTCTCCAGTAATAATACTTCATCTGTCATCTGTGAATAGTAAATGCACATCCCAAAATGAAGCATACTTAAAACTTTAACCCCAATACTTTTGGAGTTCAAAAGACATTAATTCCCTTCTCAGTTTCATTGATTTTCTTGAATTTTGTTGACTTCCAAGAAAAAATTGATATTCCTAAGAGGTGCCCCGTCTGCATTATGTCTATGCAGATAGTTTACTTTTTCATGTCTTAATAAGTCTGGCTGCATCTGTATTCCAAAGTATTCAGGTAGTTTAAGCTGCATTGTGAAAAAAAAAAACCAGATAATTTTTAGAAACATGATGAGAAATATGACTTTCTTATGGAAAATCAAGAGGATCTTTAACATGAAAAAATGTATTTGAGGCTTTTTTTGAGACATAGTTTGACATTCTGTGGGTATTTCATGCTTGAGAAACTGTAGTGCTTGGCCATGGAATGTATTCTCATCATGGTATTAACTCAAGTTGGAGACATCCGGAATTTGAGTCTTGGTGTTGGGCTTTTTCCTTGTTTGAAACGTGTATGTACACAGAAGAGCCATCATTTGGTGTGCATGCAGGTTATATGCTTGAGAAGAGTTTATATTTCTCATGATCATTTGATAAAAGAGGAAAAATTACATTTTCCTTTCCTATTACTTTATACTTTGATAGCTGCACTTGAAGTTTCAGGATTGAAAAAATAGTTGCAGAATAATTCAGATAAGAAATCTCTAGTGATCTTGAAGGAACTTGCTCTGTATCTATCAGCAGTAGGCTTGATCAGGTGTGTGCCCATGCACACCAGAAAAATAATTTATTTGAAATTTGTACAGTTGATTTGTACAGCACAAACATTCTTAAACAGTGGACTTTTCATGCTTTGCTTTCTATGATGGATAAATACCTTGCATGAGGTACATCTTGTGCACACAGTCTGGAGATAACATGGAAAGAAGAGGTGAGAGGGGTCAAAACTGGTTAGTGAGTCCCTAGCACTATCTGCTGCCTAACACACGTGTACACCTTTTCTGAAAAAAATGTTTATACTGAATCATCTTCATTTAGGAAGGAATTTCTTAAGCCTGTAGCAGTGCTCAGGTTCAAAGATAAATACCTCCCAGTCCAGAAATTAAGTGAACAAGAACTCTTTCTTCGAGTTGACTTTTATTGGACTGTTGTTCAAACAAAACTTTAAATGATATATTAATAATTAATTACTCTTTCAGGACTGTCAAGTGAGAGAACACTTAAAACGCTTCTTAGAAGAGGTGTAGGTTTGTACATGGTTATTTTTCACACTTTGGAAAATGGTATCTCTCAATAACTGTGTTTCTGCCCTGTAGGTTGCCAGAGGACACCAATGTTCAGGTTCCATAGCTCACTGTGTCTAGGGCACATAATTCACATTATTATATCATCACTGACTGCTCTCCCCTGGCTGGACAGCCAAATGCTTTTTGTTACTGCTGATGCAAGAGTGACTTTCATTTCTTTTGTAAATTAAAAAAAAAAAAGAAAAAAAAAAAAGAAAAAGAAAAGGGGGATGTTTTTCTGAAGGGAGCCATTAGCAGCTCTGTCAATAGGTCTGCACAGGAGGAATCCAAACACAGGAGAAGTGCAGGAGGCAAAGGGCAGGTAGCAAGCAAGCAGGATGCATGCTTCAGTGAACTGGGTTTGGTTTGCATTAGTACATCTGACCAGGGCTACAAACCAAAGAAGTTTATTTTAACAATATGATAAGAAACAAGCCTGGTTTCATCAAAACCGTTTTCCTAGTAGGTCACTGACCTGTAAGAACTTCTGGAAAAACAAATTTGGGTCTCATTTAAGTGGACAAGAGGTTCTGTAATCACAGGATTCTTAAGCTTGTGAAAGCCATGGTTGCAAAACAATTGGAATAAGACCACTTCTGCTGAAATGTAACCATAACTGACTTGGAATAACTGATTTAAAACATTCTTTTCTGTGGCTTGTTTGTTTGATTTTAGCAGGGTTTTTAAAATATACTTGATGGAGATTTATGGGGCTATTTACTTAAGCAAAACACTAAGGGATTTAGAAATCATTTCTCCAGGATCTAGGAAATACTTAAAGGTCTGTAACTGTTGAGTAACAACTGCTTCATCACTGATCTTGATTACTTTCTATGAACTTTGTTTTTAGCTTAAATAATTTTATAAAAAGGTTTTTACTTCTTCAGGCTTCCTCATATTAGAAGGATTATACTGCTTGCTGTCTTAGAAATATTGGAAGTTTTGTTGACTAAATTTCATGCTGTCAAGCCCACTAATCCTTAAATAGCCCTATTCTTGAGTGAAACATTGATGAATTCCAAGCACTTAACATGTCTTAATTCTTTCTTGGGAATATGTGAATATTTAGATATTGAAGCCCTCCTGTCCTTTGTTAGACCAATACACTCTTGCTCTTTTGTTTGCTATAGCTCCATCCTGACTGTGTCTGTTGGACTCAAGCTCACCTAAACCTGCAGCTTCTCATATAGAACACAACAAAGTAATTCATGTAGCTTATAATGAGCTTTGTTAGTGTTATGTTCTCAGTTGCTTGGAGATGATCTCCAGATCTTTCTCTTTGTCTGAAGATTTTACAGTATGAATAACACATGGGTTCTAGGGTACTTGCAGTTGTTATGGATATTGTGTATACAAAGTAGGTTTTGTCTGTTATAATTCTGGGTAGCATAGGTATGATGCAATACATCAGGAATACAAGTAAAGAAGGGCAACTGCTAGGTAGTAGGGATTTGAGAAGAACAGACCCCTTGCATTTGATAACTTGCTTGGGAATTGGGAGTGGGTTGGAGGTAATTATTACAGAAATGTTTCAGTGTCAGTTTTTAGATAAGAGCTGCTTTAGTGCAGTGGGTTTTGATGGCTTCTTGGTTACTTCTTGTTGCTTCTTAATGAAAAAATGCTCTTGAATGAGCTGTGATAGGAAATTCCCACAGGCTTGTGCTAAAGGATGAGAGCTTTTTCATTCTCAAATTTAAGGCAAGTGTCCAGTGTCTTCTTTGCTCTGCTTAATTACTTCCCCATTCATTCTGTTGGCTTTGCAGTTTGCATTCTTAAGCATTCAGTGTGATTCAAGCAGGAGATGGTTCTGTTAGTCTTCCCTTTCAAACAGTTCTGCTTGGCACAGAGCCCCAGAGGAGAAGGAGGAACTCCTTGCCACAGAAACATTCTTTACTATATATGGAGAGGTGTGGTGAGCTAGGCTGGTATCAAATTATTAAAACAGATCAAATAAGAACAGGGTTCTGTTTCTTCTGGTAAAAGCTGCAATAGTAGTTGTACTTGTAGGTTTTCTTGCTAATAATTCACTGCTATTTCTGACAGGTGGAAATGGTTAATTTGATTAGTATAAACTTTTAGGACTTGTCAACAGGGGCAACATGGCACATCAAAATTTAGTTTTTGCTTTCTTCATGGGATTTCAGCCCTGACCTGGAGAGATTATTCTCTTGTGTAAGAAAATGCTTTAACCATGTCTATTTTACTCTTAGTGCCTTTACAAAAATCGAAATATTAAATACTGTGGATGTTTAGGGATACTGCTACAGATTCTTTGTGTTCCTTGTAAAAAGTCCTATTGTCACATAGTTTGTAGCAGCAAAACGATAATTACATTTTTTGTCATTCTGTATTATGGTCTTGAAAATAAAAAAATTCACTGTGTGTGAATTGTTAATTTTATTTGAAATAAGGGAGCTCATCAGGAACTGAGAAAACTTCTGCAGAGAAGGTCTCTGAGGGTTTGATCTATTTTATTTATTTGACTGATAACTAAAAGGAATTAAGTTCTTGTACATTGTAATGATAAAGGCAGGTATGAATTTCCATCCTGCCTGAATGTACTGGATTTGGTTTCCAAATGTTTTGCTTAGCTCAGAGAGTGTCCATGGACTTCTCTTTGCTACTTCTGTCTTTACAGGATTTTCTTGCTGTTGTCATTGTCATTAATAAATGCTTTCTGATACTTAAGATTCTCTTCACCACAAGTTGGTACTGACATTTCTGTCCATTTCTGTGTGGTGCAGGCATGTCTCTAAGGCACACAGAAATGCTACTTGACCTTTTTTTTTTTTTCTTCATCTTGGCTTCGAGAAAAAGTTGAAATTTAAACCTGTTCCTTACATTTTTTTTTTTTGCCAGTGTTACTGGCTTGTTCCTAGCCAGAGGGTGTGTGCACAATGTTTACATACTATTCTTCATCTTAATGCCAAATATTTTTGTATAATAAGAAGTATTGTTATATTAACACTAAAAAGTATTCTATAGCTAGCAGTTCATATGCTGCTGCTTTGGATAGAAGGTAGATGAACTTTTTCAGTCTAATAAAAAGTTACTCATAAAAGTTATTACTTCTGACAACTCCAAAAATGTGAACCAATACCACCCAGTCTGTTATGCTTGTTACAAGGGTTCTCAAACTTGTAACTATTGTACACTGTTTTCCTTTAAAAACAGTCCCTTAACAACATACAGTGGCATCTCTCTGTTTTTAAAACAGCTTCTGTACTTACGTAAACAGGGAAGTTCATTTATTACACACCATAACCCAGTAACCTGGTTTTACTAGGCTTTCTCATAGCAACCTTATTGAAATTCCATTTTATATCATCTGGCTGCATTTCCTAGTGCAGTAATACAAAGAGTTGCTGACAAGAAAATAATGGACAAGGTTGGCTTTTTTAATGTGTGCTTTATCTTGACTGTTTCCCTTACAAAAGGAAATGAAGAAGTGGAAAAGCAAGGGAAGGAGTTAGTGCGAGACGGGGACCCAGTTTGATGCAAACAAATGTCCAACTTTATTGAATCAGAAGGCGATATTTATACACTAATCTAAGAGCTAATGCCACGTATACATATTGCTGATTGGTGATTTCTACATCTTGTTACACACGTTTTAACTTGATTGGCTACAAAACCTTTAGCAACAATTAACTAACAAATGGCCACAGCATATTTCTCATTGTTAGCAGGATTTTTCTGGTGAAACCATAGAATTAAATTGTCCTCCTGCTCTACAGTTTCACAAGGAAGTGCTCTTTAAAAGAGAAAAGTAACTCCTTAATGCTCAGTCACTCCTGTCTCTCTATTGGAGTCTCCTGTTATGCATTTATTCATTTTTATTGCTTCTTGGTTACGCCCAAGCTTGTGATGTAACTGCTTCTCCCTTAGAGAAGCTCTTAGAAACTGCTTCAACTACATCATGTTCCCTGAGGCTGTTCTCCAAGGACAATGCCATACAGATCTTAATAACAAAGAAGGAAAAGCTAGCATGTTTATTGCAAAAAATGAGACCCCGATGTTTTGAGTGTGAAATAAAATAAATGAGCAAATCAGGGAGTGAACTCGGCGTTACTTCAGTGATTTCTGGATCCTAGAGTCCCAGGACTGCTCCCCTAAAGCTACCCATCAAAAAACAACACAAACCCCCCCTCAAATTTAATTCACTGTAATTTTGATTTTCTTTTGGAAATTGAGTTTTGTAATGGGTAGCAGTGTGAATATGAGTGTTAAATCAAACTTGAAAGTTGTTGAACTTGTGTGGAAAGGAACAGAGTGCTACTTATTTCATGACAAATATGCAGTACTTAAATACAGTAGTAAAGCTGTTGACTCAGTAGAAAAGCAGACCCAGAAGCTGGAGGCCAAGGGATTCAATTCACATTCATGGAGTTAAAGCTAGATAACTTCTACATTAGGAAATAGACAATAATAAAACAGTTTATATCCTCATCTGTGTATTAGCTTAAATTTCTGTGTGGAATGTTTCAGTAATTTAGAAAAAAAGTGATAGTAAATGTAATACTGCAAGACATTTTGAACAGAAAGCCAAGATGTCTCTAAGAGCTTTGTGCTGTGCCATCTTCCAGCAGAAGCCAGGTCCTTTCCTTTTTCTCTACAGCCAAGCAAATTCAGTGATTTTAACTTATGGCTTAAATATTTGCCATTTGCATGAAGAATGCTGTATTGATCTTATGCCACTCAAAATTTTCAAACCAGGTCAGTAGCATGAGGAGAAATGAAGCTGCCTGGGCAAACTGCATATGTTGCCAAGGCTGAATAAATCACTTGCATTGCTTTTACCTTGGGCTTTTATATTGATTGTGTACTCTGTGGAAAGGAGGTGTGTGCTTACTGGGGGCTACAGAGAGGGGATGAAGGAAGTTTCTCATGTGGTTAGTGGGCATCTGCTCACTGCAGCTTTGCAGAAAAGGGGTTTTGAGGTTTTCTTGGTGTACTGCTTACTTAAAACTGTTCTAAAGCTGTGAGAACAAAGCATGAAGCTGAAAATGGTGCTGGTGAAAATAATGCCTACACTTTCATTTAATGTTATCTGCTAATGTTGTTACTGTGGCAGCCTCATACTAAGTATGTGTTTGTACACCTTGTTTGGAGAGAAGTGAGAGAAGTCACTAAAAAAATAATACATTTAATATACCTGTGCTGTGTTGCAGATGATAAATTATGTTCACTCACAGAGAAATAGTGGTGTGTGAGCTGAAAGATATCAAGAAGAATTAAGATTGCATTAAGCCTTTTCCAAATTTCAAAATTAATTGTATAAAGAAAGCACCTGTGTCTGAAATGTCAAATGGTATTTTAGCAGTTTGCTTGACTTGTGAATTTTCTGAAGTCCTCCAGTGGTGATAAAAGCCTTGAGAAGAGAGGGATATTCTGCAAGCAAGGGGCATGACACTGCATGACTACTGAAATGGGATTCTGATTTGTTATTTGCAGTAGGAAAGATTCTTGATTCTTCTTGAAATTTTTTCAATTTTAACATTTTGTTAAAATGGTTGCAAGCTGAGCAGGGTGAAGGCTTTAATATCAAGGGCCAAAGTGACAGATAAAAAAACACATTAAGTTTACTGTAATGCCAGCTGTGTCCTATGATGGAAATGATAAGGACCTGGAAGTTGTTGGGTGTGCTTGCATAATCAGTTCATTCTTTTCCATCTATACTGATTGTGTCTTTGGTGTAGATTAAACTTGACTACCATTTGATTTCCTTCTGGGTGGAATTCCGTGAAACAACAGTACCCAAACTGGATGTGACCCTTGTAATTGTGTACACATGAGGTCTGCAGCTGAAGTTAGAAAATTTCCCTGTCAGGAAAACATGACATCTGCTTTGAAAAGAACTTAAAAAAATTCTTATCAAAATCATGGTTCCTTACTCAACCAAAACCAATCCCTAAGCCAAGAAAATTAATAAAACCAAATTATACTTAAAATAAGCTTCTAAAGTGTGGGGCTTTCCTCCATTTATATCATAGAATGGTCCTGATAAACACCAGACTACTCCTTGTATTGTCTCTTTGTAAGATCCAAGGGTTGTTTCTTGCTGTGTTTTTTAATAGTTAGCTGAATCTTAATAGTTAAGTTTCTCTCCTATCCCAGCCTTAGACAGAGGAAGAAATATTATTAGCCTGGTTGGAGCCAGGAAGGTAGGAATTTCACAGCTAATAACTCCTCCATTGTTTTTTTAAGGGCCCTTGATAGTCCATGATTGACATTGAGGCTGTTTCCCTCTATCCTTTTGCCTCCAGGACATAGGAAGTCCCAAAAGGGCAGTAGACTGAGGGAGGAAGAGAAGAAACTGGCACAAGTTCTAAATATGAGCAGAATATTTTGGGGAGGTGAGAAGTGTTTGTCCTTCACTGAAACACTGTTGGATGATGTCTGTGGCTGGTCTAGTGAAAAAAATTAACAGGAGGACAAAGTTGCATCTATACTTCTTGTGACCTTTAAATGCTAGAGGCTCTATAAATCTGTTTTTTAGGATGTCTGAATCAGAAAGAAAAAAAGTGCAGTTTGTAACACAGTGAGGCTGCAAAGTATAGAAACATATTTGTATTGTACAAGAACACCAGTCAGCATCTGATACAGCTGGGAGGAGCAAAAGAGCTTTCTTGGAGGCAAGTCTTGTCACCAGAACAGTGTCCACAAAATAATTTTACAAGTTTTGGGATCATTTTTCTTTCTTCACAGAGCATTTTTATTTTATTGTGGTGATTTACAGTCTCACCTTTTCCAAGATGAAATAGAATCAGAAATACTGCTGTAATTAGTATTCAGCACCTGACAGGATGAAGGTTGGGGCAGCAACATGGTGGTGAAAGGCTCTTATGGGTGACAGGTTTAGGTAACCATGGGAATTTCTGTATTGCTCTGTGTCTTCTTGTGTGCAAAGGGGCTGCTGCACCAGGGGTTCCTCCTGAAGGGTGCTCTCAAGTTCCACTTAGGAGCAACTGCAGTAGATTTTCCCCTGCCCTGGGCTGGTGTTCCTGATGTTTGCTTCACCTTGCACTTGAAATTTCCCTATGGGTTTTAGTGCTTATAGATAAGGATAAAGTTCTTGTCAACAGGCATATTATGAACTGTTCCACTACATTTCATTTCTGTTTGGCATTTCTTTGTCAAAATGGAGGAAGCAGTGCCTGTAACTGACCAGTCAGAACATTTTCTCTGTTTGTTAAATAATTAAGCACTTCTATGTCTCTCTTACAGGATTTAAAAACAACTGGTCATGTGCTTTGGTGTATTGAAAACTTTATTAATGGCCTATCTTTTAAGCCTAGGAAGAGAGATAAGATGTGTAACCAGGATTTTTCCTGGACTATTGGTGGCTTTCTGGCACACCATAAAATAAGCATGTAGAATATATCCTACATCAAGTATGTTGAAGCTTGTATGAGTTGATCTGGCCTTTATGTTTAGCTAAATGTTGCAGTAGGAGGATAAAAAGAAAGAAAGCTCTATTAATTTCTTGACTTCCCTGGAGGATCAAACTATGAAGAAAATTATTTTTTGCAGAAATTTCAATTTGAACTAAGTCTTAGGAAGAGACAAAAGTTAAGTCTGGGGAGTCCCATAGTTTAAATGAATTCTTCAGATGGCTGTTGTTACCTCAGGTTTACATATTTATCAGTTGTTGAAGTAGCCTTCCCTTACTAGCTGCAAGTATTGCTTGTAACATAAGTAACCTGCACTTCATGTATTTTGAGGCTGGAATCATGCTGGTACAGTAACCTGGCTTCATGGGCTATTTTGAAAATGAAACTTAGTAAAATAATTGCAAGTAGAAATAATCTTAACAAAAATTTAGTGAATACTGCTTTGAGAGAAGCAGATGAATATGGATTGACAGTGGATAACTGCATATACATTGTGAGTTCTGAGGTACTACTAGTAGTAATAAGCATTAGTCAGCTATGTCAATGGATACAAGTTGCTGGCTAACATTTTGATGAATAAGTAAGTTCAATGTATTTATTGTCTCTCAAGAGCCAGTGGTAGTCTAGGACCTAGGAAGTCTGAGATGGACCTAGGAAGTGCTAAGACCTTTATTTCAAGTGTTCTCTCCTTGTATTTCATTCTAAGTAGGTCAACTAATATACAAACATGTTTACCTGAAAATATGAATTTGTCGAGGATTAAGAGTACATTACTATCAACCTTAAATTAAACAGATTAAGATTCTGTAATTTGCTATGAAGGTGTGAAATTGTACATGAGCAAAGGAAGTTGAAATTTTTCACATGTACTTACTTTCCCAGATGCAAACTGGTGCTTGGTATCTGTCATGTTCTTCAGAGTTTCACTTACTGGTTTGTTCATTTATCTAAGGAATGTCATTGAGTGGCAGGTAAAAGCAAATTGGAGTAACCCATTTTTGACAGTTGGAGTTGGTGATTTCAGAGGTATTTTCCAACCGTGAGGATTCTGTGATTCTCCTTCTCCTGCAGGCAGCACGGGGCATAGATAATACAGAATGGGGAGGCTCTGCAAGTGAGCTTGGAAAAGCAGCCTTTGATCTGTTCTTGGTGTCAAAAAGTGAAGTAAATTCTTCTGCCCATTACCACTGTATGTTGCAAGATGTTCATGTGGTAGCCATATGAAAACACTGCCATATGAAAACCCCACAACTCCTGTTTGATCTTGGAGCAAGGCCTTTCCAGTCACTAAGCTCTTAAATTCTGATAGTGAAATAACTCAGTATGCAAGAAAGCTGGAAACTAGATATCAGGAGCTAAGTATCAGAAGGTTTCTGCTGTTCACTGTGTCTTTTGCATCCAAAACTTCTTTTAAAAAAGAAATTGTTATGAAGTTAACTTTTAAGGTAGATAAGGAGCAAAGAAGACATAAATATAGGCTTATATGTAAACAGGAGGAGTCACTTTCCTGTTTGGAACAGTGCACTTTTATGTAATTAGTTTAGCTCATCTTTATTACGTAAATAACATTCATTGAGACTGAAAGCAATCAAATAGGTCAGACAACAGAAAAAGAACTGTAAGAAGAGATGGTTTCTTAAAAGTGGAGTGACCTTTAGATAGTGCAGGTCTGTCAAGCATTTTATAAAGGAGAGGAAGCTTTTGCTTTCATAGCTACTAGGCCAAAGTAATTCACAGGAGTTAATGTCTTAAAATTAACAAGTTGTGGTCAGAGTAAAATTATCATGGTGAATGAGTAAAATGGACTAATGTGTAAGCATGAGGATGGCTTCTAAAATGTTTCAGGAAGAAATGAAAGGAATAAGTTGTTTGCTTATCTCTGTATCGAAATGTTCTACTTAAGTGCTCAGATTTTCCAAGTGGAGTTCTAAGAGTTCTTTTTACAAAAAATAATAAGAATTTTGTGTGTATGTGCACATACAAGTGACTGTCACTTGACTTCCTACCTTAGGAATGTAGACAGGTGGTGGACAGATGGTACGATCTGCTTGGCTCCTCTAGGTCTGATATAAACAGTGTATTCTCTGCTGAGTTCATAGCATGTTTCATATCACTGGAGCTTCATGTGTTTATGAATAGTAGAATATGCTTTTTTGCTTGGAAGATAATTTTTTTAATTTTTATCTTTCTCATTGTACCCATTTAGGCGTTTAAACAAGAACAAATTGCAAGTTCTTCCAGAGCTGCTTTTTCAGAACACGCAGAAGTTGACGAGATTGTAAGTATGATCTGATTTCAGTTTCTGTTTCATTATTCTGATTGTGCATATTTGCACCTTTGCGTGTTGACTGTGGTGAGTGAGAGGTTTAATTTTTCTGATAATAGAATGGCCAGTGAATGAGAAGTCATAAAGTGATGTGTTATGTTTCCATGAGTGTAGCTGTAATTCAGTAGAGCATACATATCAGAGGGAAGATGAACAGAATTTTGCTGTTCTTCATGTAGTCACCATTATGACTTCAAGGTAAACTATTTTCAGCTCTCCATGTGGACTCATAGAAACCTATATATGACCTGTAGTCAGTAGCCTAGATCTCCATATAATAACGTTTTATAATGTTAAATTATGTTTTATCATCTTCAAAAATAAAAACTATTGTAAGACAGATGACATAAATAACAGTCTGAACAGTAAGAGAAAGCTAAGGTAGGATTGTCATTTTTTTGATGTATGGAGAGAGTGAGTGGTGTTTGCACAATGAGAGGATGACTTAAAATACTTTTTTTGAAAAGTGAATAGAAGTAAAATGGATCAGCAGGTGTCTGTACAATTACTATCAAAAGAAGAGTCATCTACCTTTTTAAAGGACTAGACAAAAGCTGTTTGGAATTATTTTTAAATCCTGCCAACGTTAAACTCATGATCTTGTCTGTCCTTCTGAAAGACATGCTCTGGTATAAAACTTGTTTCTTTATGCTTGATTTTTACCTATGGAAGACCAGGTAGAACAGCTTATGGCTTGGCTTGTGAAATTCTGAAAATTAATTACAAGATGGCTGAAAAGTTTCTCTGTCCATGGGGAGCTTTTCTAATTGTTTTAAAACCTCTACGTGCAACCAAGCAGAACATTTAGGCAGTGTAGTAAATTTTTTTTTCTGGTGGTGGTACAAAGCATATGTTGTTGGTGAAGATTGACTTTGGTATCAGCTGACTAATTAAAAAGTAGGCTCTTTGTTCATGTTTGAGAAGCTGACAAATTGAAGTGTTGTGCAGGGAGTGATACTGATAATAGTTTTGGAGATTTTCTGTAGTGAGCTTTGTTGTTGCCTGAACTTACTCATGAAAAGCTGTACAAGTAAGTGAATTACATTGCTCCAGAGAGTGAGGGGGAAAACAAACAAACAAACAAAAACCATACAGGCCCGCCCCCCCCCCCCCCCCCCCAAAGGTGTAAATATAATAATTAACTATAGCTGCCTTTTAATCCAAAAAAATCTGCTTGGAAAATACGTGCTAGACTTGTTTTTGCAAGCTTTGTTGCAGCTTTTGCATGCAGTAGAAAGTATTTGCTCAATGGCTTCACTAGAGCTGACTGATTTAATTTTATATCCTGATGGTTTTTGCATGTTTTTGAAACTCTGTCTGTGTCTTAACTTCTCTTGAGTGTAAAGTGTGAGCTGGTACTTACTTCCAGACAGCATTATTTGTTGTCCAGAAGCTGCCAGCTGTATTTCAAAGAATTGCTTCATGTAGGTTTGCTGTCTAAGGAAGTGGTGATGCTTTCAAGAAAAAAGAGAAAAGCAAAGTTATGGTGTTAACATGTATCAACTAATACAAAATCCAGTTCAACATGTTGGAAGTTTCACTGTGAGTAGTTGCATGGTACATGGATCTCAATTGGCTGAAAGGAACTTTCTGGCAGTTTGGGGGTTGGAGGGGTGAGTAGTGGTAACTCGTGTGCATCTGCCTTGAGGAACCTTGCACGAAGCTTTTCAGTACCAGTCTGTAAGTTTTAGTAGGTTGTGATGCAATATAGTCCTTACAGCAAGGGTCATCTGTTAAATTTTGGAATATAACGATTGTAATAAAAATGCCTAAAGTCAGTATAGATGAAGTATTCTGTAATGCCTCTCAATGAATGCTGTCAAAACATTAGTCTTTATTAATTGACATTTATTCCAAGTTGTCATGGTCCGTAGCTATTAATATTTTTATTTTCTTTGTGAGGAAATAACCTGTGCATACACGTTCTACAAATTGCAGAAGTGCCCAGGTTTATGGTTTGAACAAATTACAAGGGATTATTTCAGGGAAAATGACACTGCGTTGAAAAGAGTCTTAGGAAGGAGCTAAGAGTGGGAGAGAAACACAGGGAAAACAGGTTTTAAACAAATTAATCCCCCGGGGAAAGGGCTGTTAAGAAAAGAAAGAGAACAATTAGCGTTCTTTTCTCCCTCCTCACTGATCGCTGTCTCCTGAAGCCAGCGGGACGGAGCTCTCCCGGGCTCTGCTCCTCTCCGCCTCCGTTCCCTTCTCTTGACGGTTTTGGCGTGCTGCAGATTCTCGCTTTTTTCCTCTGGATTTTTATAGTAAAATGTTCCTTCTTCTCACCAATTATTGCCAGAGGTTGCAAACTGGTAAATGAAGGTCTTCCCTTTGTATCCAGTTTTCCTGGAATTCTTGTATTTGCTACCGGTTTGCATCAGCTGTCTGGAGGCTCATCACTGGCATTGGCATTTTATCTTTTTAGTCCTGACAAAGCAGCGGGTCTGTTGATGAGATTTTGCTCATGGAAATAAGTTTGATACATTTTAAACATTCTCATCAGAAACCGTGGAGGCAAGGTTGATGGAACTAATTTTGATACATTTTAAATAGAGTAAACCTCTGGTGGAGTCAGGGTTTTGCTGATTCAGGAGGCAATTTTTTTATTTTCAATGTATCCACATTACACAAGTCTTGCTTATTTAATAGTGCTTTAGACTTCAGCACTCCTTGTCAGTTGAAACTTGTTTTTATTTTGAAACGTTTAAGTGTTATATAAATATCGTGTATATCTTAGTAAATAAATCTTAGGTAAGTGAACTGTTGTGGTTCCGAATGCAGTTTAGTTTTGGTTTTTTCAGTGATGGAGTAAGAATGAGGGATTTATTGCCTCTTATAACTAGTAAAATACATTAAAACACACACACACATATATATACACATTTATATTTTGAGGGAAATATAAATATTTGTCTGATAATGTTACTTGGTAATTTTTCTGACACTCTCTTGGTCCTACTTCTACTTTTCAGAGTTGTTCTTTCTCAAGCCTGTTATGACTTGTCTGAAATCCAGCATTGCCAGTCTACTTTGTTTCCAACTGGTTTTCTGAGTAAAACCCTTTCCTGAAGAGGCATGAGTCTGCTCTGACTTTGCCTTTTGTGAAAAAAGCAGAGCTGTAAAAGAAGTAAAGCAAAAATGGATGAGTGTGTGATACACGGGTGATGTAGACTCTGTGCAAGGTACCATATGTGAATCAAAATAAATTTTAAGTATAGATAAAGTGATCTTAACTCTCCATTATGTTATATGATGTCATGGGCCCTGTTTTCACTTTTGTCTGTGAATTACTAAGCTATGAGTCAATTTTCTTACTGTTTGTAGGTAGTTTTAATCCTCATACAGTATGAAGTCCATAATGGGGGTATTGTAATGAAGCTTGTTACAGCTCCACTGGTGCAGAACTTTAGAGCTAAATGTTGCCATGAAGTATGCCGTGGATGTGGAGTCTTATTTGTTGAAAATGAAGAGGTGTCTGCAGCTTCTGCCTTTGGCAGGCATGCAGTGAACCAGAATCAGCTACAGCTTTGTTCATGAAGGTCCAGACTCAGTATTTTGAAAATTAAATGCTAAGATTGCATTTTAAGTTAGGTAACTGGGTAATGGTGTGCAAGTTGGGCATATGGATGAGCATTAATAAAACCTGGTGGAGATGGAGCGAGCGACCTGCCTCTGTATGCAGGAATTTCGTGTGCTGTAGGGTTTCAGGGAAGACTTGTTCATGTTTCAGGATACTAAAGGTTGCAAAACAAATGTGAAGACTTTTTCCAGGGTTCTGTCATCTGGGTTGAAATCTACCAGTCTTACTGGGGGAATGAACTTAGCTCAGAATCAGCAGAGCATCTTCAGTCTTGCTGCTAGAAACTCAGATGTAGAACATAGTTTTCTTAATCAACAATGTGCATGAAAAGCTGGAGATTGTTTTTTATGCTTTTTCACTGAAATGCCTTCTATCTTACCACTAATAAAATTTAATTCAGAATGCTTCTCAGATTAAAAGTACTTCCTCTATCAATCATGTATCTCCAGGTACCTTTGCATTTTTAATCCAATGCTCTCCTAAAATGCTGAACTGCAGGATATTTTAACATCTTTTACAGTCCTGCTTAGTCTTCATTGTCACATCTGGTTGATATTAGAAGAAGGAATACATATATATATATATATATGGGAATAAATGTTTGATGGAATGTTAAATATCCCACAAAATGAGTTTCTCATAAGCTTTTGAGCCTTTTCTTCTAGAAAGACTGGCTTTGAGACTCATAGATTTTTGTTTGCTTTAGTTTAGATAAGGGTTTTAAGTTGGATGGTGAATGAACCCTTGAGTTGGTTCTGCAGTGGAAATACGTAATTTTTTTCCTTGATTTCCTAGGTTCTAAAGATTCTTAAATGTTTTATGTAGGATAAATAATAAAAGATAATTAAAATTTATATATTTTACAATATATTCATACCATATGAATATATAGTATAATATATTCATAATAATTAAAATTGCAGATACTTTCAGTGAGAAAACTGAATCAAGGAAAAAGCACTTCTAACAATTCAAGAAATGGAAGCAGATTTTTAAATATTGTTTCAGATATTGTTTGCCATTATCTAGCTATAAAGAAAAAGGTAATTTTCATCCCAAAACCAGTGATTAAAATGCAGAGAAAAAGTGTAGCAAAATAAAATATGTAATCTAACATCTATAAAAGGAGGTTTTTGATCTTTCTTATTGGTGTTTGTATCTCTTAATTGGAAGTTTGTTTCCCACGGTGATGTCAGTGACAATCAGTAATTGTTTTGCTTCTTCAAGTGCTACTCAAATATCAGTTAGGTAAAACTTCACAGAAAAAAGCCTGTAACTTCAGAATTCAAAGATGAAATAAGAGAGAAGGGACTACTAATCTGGTTGGGTTGTTAAAATGATACAGAGAATCTTCTGCTCAACTGCTACATCGTGTTGTTCCTTAATTTTAAAGGTTGTTTGGAATTACCTGGTATCTGCCTCCATATGGAACTGCTGATTTTGGAACGATGGAAGAGGGTGATATGTGGAATTTCATTAACTTTAACTGGTTCACTGGAATTTGAAATGAAATTTAAGATGAGTTTGATTATATTTGATTTACTTCTAAGAAGTTTTCTTCCTGAAACAAGACACGTGCACTTCCCATTTTGTTAATAATTTATTTTAAACTGATGTGAATCTCATCTGCTTTTTGTAACCACAGCTGTGGTTATATGCCTGTAAATTAGATCTTAAAAGGTTTTTTTCGTTTCATATTAAATAAAGGAACATATATAGCTGATAAGGTGTGTGTAGTCTGTAAAACACCCAAATAAATCAATGAGATTATGATAGCTGGAGAAGCACCAGTATTTACTTGACTGTTGTTATTTTTTTTATGGTTAGTTCATAAACCAAGTGCATTTGCACACAAACATACAAAATACACCAACTGTTTCTGAAAGTTTTTCAGGCCACGTTTCATTCTTTTTTTCCTGGCTTTAATACTTCATTGCTCAATTTTTCTCCTTGTGCAAGGTGTTAAAACCACAGTACATAGAAATAACGGCTTACCTTCTAATTCATATGCTTTGAAGATACTGAAAAGAAATGTGAATTATTGTGTAGATATGCATACTTAAATCAGTTTCAGTTATGAAGATATTAAACACTCAAAACCTATGTAGTCTGTTTAGGTGTTTATCCCACTGACTGATTTATTTTACACAGTCCCGTTTGCCATCTCTCCTTGATTTGTTGTTTTCTCTATGATTGTAGTGTGTGTTCGGTCTTTATATTTTTTTTTTTTTGGTAAGAAGTTTCATTAGGTAATTCCTAGTAGCTGGAACTATGAAGTTACTGCTCCTGAAGCAGTAGTTTCAGTAGTTGAACAGAAAGACAAAGGCCACCAGGTTCACCTTGTAGATTTACTGTGCCACTCTCATGCTGCTGCACTCTGTGCCTGCAGCCAGAAGTTGCCATGGGCTTTCATTGTCTCCTGCTTTGAATTTGACAAGTGTGGATTAGATTTTACCAGTGTCTCCTTTTCTTTGAGTGCATTTATACAGCTAAGGTATTTATTGTAGCTATAGAGTTTTCACCCGCAGGGTTTGCCAAGAATTTGCTGTTGAAAGTCTTGCTCCAAGTGTCACAGTGTAGTGTTTACAAGTGTAAATCCTCCTTCCCAGCCTGATCCTTGGCAAGCTCGAAATGCCAACCCGTGGTCTTGATCAAAATCAGTCTCATCTCGTGGATGTAATCAGAAGCTGTGTTTAGAAAGCTATCAGTTCATTAATTTTGATAGCGTCCTCTTTATTTTTCCCTTTGTTTTTTTTCTAGGAAGGAAAATCTTGCAGATTGCTGACTTAAAGATCTGTTATTGTTTCACATTAAAGCAGGAGCCTGACAATTCAATTGGAGTTACAGTGTTGCCATGACAAAATAGCATAGGCTGTAACAATGTGTTTTTGTGGTTTTATCCACATTCAGTAATTGTCGTTTTACTGTGTGTAGATCACAGCAGGTCTTTTCAGAAGACAGTAAATAATTACGGTAAGTGTTTGCTGGTCTCCAGGGTGCACTCCTGGCTTCAGAAAGATGTGCATTAGGTCAGAGGCTTGTGCTGCAGATAACTGGATGACATTTACTCCATTTATCAAGCTGAAGTAATTTTATACCTTCCTTTTGGCTCTGGTTGTAAATAATGTATGTAGCTTTTTTAAAAAAAATAAATTTTTTTTTTTTTTATTCCGAAGACACTGGTTGTGCAGGAGACACTGAGTGTGCAGAGTCTTTCCTCTTTAAGTTAGTGTGGGAGTTTATAATGATTATAAATGAAAGATTTTTATTATTGTGAGAATAGAAAACAATGAGAAAATAATAGAATAGAAAACAAACGAAAACATGTCAGAAGGCTAGAAGGCTCCCTCATCAATGGCATGTTTTCCCCTGTGTCAAGTTGATTATTTAAAATTATACTGTACAGGTGTCCTGTTTACCTTCTTGGGAGAAGTAGGCATGAGGGGAGAAAAAGGGAGTGCTCTCTGTGAAAACTATGTCTGGGTTTTAGCAGGGTCTTTCCTGTAAGAAGACATCTATTGCTACCCTCTGTGATCAGGTCATCTTACCAAGCTATTTAAGGTAGTTTTCGGCAGAGGACTATATGTGTCTAGAAGAACTACCTCACATGAAGAGTAAGCATATCTGCTTTGGAAAGAAGTTGTGTCAGCTTATTAGCTGCTTAACTATTGCTTTTCATGCTTCTTACGCTTTTAGAAAGGCTCTTTTAGTAAGAGAAATCAAGAGTCTCCCACTTTGAGAGATTAATTTGCCACTAAGATATTTGGTAGCCTTAACCATGTTGCTGAATGTCCAGTTTTTCTGAATGTTGGGGTTTTTGTAAAGCACTCAAGTGTATCACAGCTGCAAATCTCATGCCTGGGAGATGACAATTTAAGAATTATGTTATTGTTTTTGCTTGCTCAGCATAATCTCGAACTGGGAAATGCTTAGTTCATTTTACTAACACCAGTAGGAGCCCGGGGTGAGTGCTCACTTCGTGAGTGCAGCCCTGGGCTTGACATCAAGAGTGCTATTATAAATAGTTTATGATGTTTTTTGCAATTCCTCTTATCCTTCATATCAAGAAAGGAATATTGATGATCAAGTGACTACATATTGAATTTTAAGTTAGGCATTAATTTCCATCACAGTTCAGTCTTCTCTACACAACCAGGATATTTGAGAAATCCTGGAGTTGTTTAGCAGAACTGAGCTTTCACAGGCTGTTTTGCTGCTTTATCTGAGTTGCAGCAAAGACAGGTTGACCAGGACTCCATGGTTGGTCATTGCCTGGCTAGCTGGAGACGTGGCTTCTGAGGGTGGTCATGTAAGATCTGCCAGTTCTGAAAGGTTTCCTTTTTAACAAGCTTCAGTTTCTGTGTTTAGAGTGACAAGTTAAAACTGGGCTGTGAGGAAATACAGTGACTCAACAGCTTGTTCAGATGGCTTGCACTTGACTGAGAGCTATTACAGAGTTCTCAAAATACAAAGATTTGTGGGTGGGCATTACTGGCTTGATTTTCTTACAGCAGTCTTCAAAACTTGGGTCTGGTGCTGCTATTAGGACCAGCTGAGGCATTGCAGCTCCTTCCAGTGCTGTGTTCTGGTTCCTCTGGCATGGCTGGGCAGGGAGGCTGGGCAGTGGTGTGGCTGTGGCCTCTGCACTTATTCCAACCTCATGGTTTGTGTGCAATTATTTTTCTGGGAACTCAACAACGCTGTTGGTCTGACGGTGAGTGCTTGCAGTTTACCAGTCAGATTTACTGTGTTTGCTTGGGTAACATGGTTTTCTGCCCTAGTTGATAGAGCTAGGCAGCACATCATGGTGTACTGGCAAATAATTTATTGCTATATGGATGTTGCTGCACTGGTCAAAAACTTCTTTTTAATTGGCTAATTAATATGTGAATATTTTTTGCAGTTTCTCCATTGGCTGTAAAGGAGCTGCTGAATGCTTTGCTGAATGTTTAGTTTAGTAAATGGTCCAGAATGTTGGAGTCCTGGCAGCAGTGAGAGTGAACAGTGACAAATTAACTTGTGAACTTTTGTTACTGCAACCAGGAGAAAATGCAGAATAATTTGTTTTGGTGAACAGCAGATTAAATAGGAGTGTTTAGCGGTTTTTTTCACATTTGAAGCCATTATCATGTAAAGGTAAATGTAGGAGCAGATTGAACTGATGAGCTGAAGCTGACATCTCATCTGTGTAAGAGGAAAAATACAATAATGATAATGTAAATGTTTCCGTTGCTTTGCATAATAGTCTGTCTTCCTGAGGTTAGTTTACATTTGTTGTCTTGTCAAAGTCCTTTCAGGCAGTTTTGAAAGAAGTTGTAAATAATGAGAGCTTCTTTGGGTGTACAAGTAGGAGTGGGGGACATGATCACTGTTCTAGAAATAGTAATGAGCTTTAAATGGCAACTGCTGCCAATGAAGTCTTGAGTTTGATCAGTGACTTTGAAAATAAAAGGCTACTTCCTATCACATAGTTTTCTGCCATCTAGGTCTACTGTTTGCTGTTACATAGCAGTGGAGCCTCAGCTTTACCAGCAGAGATTTGCTGTGTATTCAGAGTGCCCTGTGAGTTAAGATTATTGTGGATAAAATGATGCAAGACCAAATACTTTGTTGTTTTAATTCTCATTGAGTTTTTTTCTTGAAATTGGTTATCTATAGGAGAGGAAGCCTAAGTTAGGCTTTCTGGAACTCTTCAATAAATTTTAAGAGGGGTAACAGGGCATGCCTTTTTAAAAAAATCTCAGGCACTTAAAAGACACCAAAATAAATACTGCTATGACTGGTAAATGCACTGTGGTTATTTTTGAAATACACTTGTAAAGGGTCCAGGATGTCATTATGATTCAAATCTCTCTCATTTGAGAGAAGCAATGGGGATGTGGCCTGGGGTGTATGTGTGCCTGTCAAAAGGGTCAGTGCAGAGCTGAACCAGGAGGTATTGGACCTGGAGCCTGATGAAGTTTCATGTCCCAGGTGCAGTTTGTGTTGTAAAACATACAAGAATAGGAACTATTTGTGAAACAAAATTAAAAGAACTTGTTTAATGTTATGATGCTACAAGAGTACATTGGCAAGGGCAGTTTATTGTCACCTTATTCTTATGATTTAGAGAAGGATGTAATCATACGAGGTGTGTGTCTTTGAGCTGCTTTTATTTCTTAACTCAGTTTAACATAAAGAAAACACAGGCTTGTGCTAAGAAAAAAATGCCTTGTGCTATAAAAAGCCCATGAGCCGATTTTCAGTATTTACCTTATATAATGTTTTGGATCTAAGAGAGACAGTGACATTATTCAAATATGCAGTAATTAATACTGTTGCACGTTGGAGATTTTCTACAATAAAAATGCTAATATTGAGAAAATTGAACAAAGTGTATTTGGAATTAAGTACCTGTCGTTTGTTTTGCTCTGTTAAACTCTGGGCTGTTAGAAGAGACATGTCTATGAAAGCTTTTCTTTAGGAAACAGCTGATGAAGATTTATTTCATTCCAATTAATATATGAAGGAATTTAATGCTTTGAGTGCTTTACCTGCAAGAGAGAATACCAATTATAAACTGTAAGGGGAAAAATATTGAAAATTAAGTCATCCAATATGAAAACAAATGTTTTGTGATTATACAGGTTGTTTAGTTTGTTTTGGGTTTTTTTGTGATTAGTCTTGTTTCCTGCCTCACAGTCCTGTTATTATAGAACTCTGAGTTAGCTCTGATAATCCACCCTGAGGAGGATTATCCCCGAGTGCTGAGTGCACTGGAATGTTATCAGTGTCCAAGTCCTGAACTGAGTTTTGCACAACTCCTATATGCATATAGTATCTGTATCTTTGAAAGTATTGGAATGAGATTTTTGCTTTTTTTTCTTGAGCCCCTTGTACTCATCCCATCCTATTCTACTTTTCCCCAATAATTGCTTGATTAACCCCATACCTTGCATTCCTTTACTGGGAGCAGAGCTTGACACAGCATTGTGTCACATTTTTGTTGGCACTTAAGCTTGATCTCCAGAAGTGGCAGCAGTTCCAGTGTCCTGATCCTGGTGTTATTTAACCTGTGTGCTTGTTGGTCAGTAGCAGGTACTTCACTGACGCAGCTTCCCTTCCTTTACTCCAGAGGCCTCTTATTTCTTCAGCTACATGAAGGACTTCAGGGGCTGCCAACAGCAATGCTTGAAATACCCCTCCCACAGGTTTGCAGTCCAGTAGGATTGGCTGCAATAGAACACTGAGATGTAGCAACGTGATGTCACTGCTTTTGTTAAAGGAATGTAGTGGCACAGAAGTGCCTGACCAAGCCTATTGCTCCAGGCCATGACTCAACCTGAGGGACTTCTCATCCAGTGAAGCTCCATAGCTCATCTTTGGTGTTAATTATGGGACTGGGACATGCCCGTCCGTGTGTGGTGCAGTGTTTCCACCTCTACCAGTCCTTCCTATAATGAGAATAGAATTAGAGTAACATTGCTCAGGTAGAGAGAGTGTTGACCTTCCAGGTAACGTTTGCCAAGTGTTTTGATGAAGTGTAATTTATAATGTTTGGCAATGACAGGCTCCAGAGGAACCATAGCAATAATGGCATTTTTCTCCTGACATGACAGGAAACAAATTTCCCATGAGTTTGGGGAATGCAACATGCCACTTGCCAAGGCTGGTGGTGAACTTCAAGCAAAAACAATGTTTCTTTTTATTGGCCTTGGGTTTTTCATTGTTTTACCTTGAAAACTGTTATTTCAATTGCTTGAAGGGAATTAGTTTCTTCACTGCTTGTTACTCCTTTTCCCAACTGGTATTGCTAGTTTTACAAACAAGGATCACCTCTCTCTTGCAACTGCAGCTTATTCTGGCTCCTGTTTAATGAAGCAAACCAATCTTGTCCTTAAATAACTGCACGAACCAAGAGCCAATCACCAAATTGTCTGACCTGTGGATTACAGGCTTCATGTCTGACATCACACTTGGCAGAAATATGAGCCAGGGTATTTTAAGCTTTGTAGTTCAAGTTTGTAAAATGTGTATGTAAATAACTACAATTTTATAGACACTGTAAATGATCTTTAAAACTTGACACTTTTTTTTTTTACCAGTCTGGGATTTTTTCTATACCTCTTAATTATCTTCATGGAGTCCTTGCCCTCAAAACAATGTCATGAAAAGATGAGAAGGATTTATCTCTTCCTTGAAGGCACATTGAGCATACCAAGATATAAGGAAAAGTGAGGATGTAGGACACCAGAATGTTTCTGTGGCTTTGTCCCCCAAATGAGGAAGACATTGTCTTAGTAGAGTGTTTCTACTTCATATTTGTCTGTGCTCACCAATGTTTGGAAGGAAGAAAGCCAGAGTAAACTGTTCTTTAGTCTTTCAGCCTATTATCTCCCTTAAGCAGAGTGACCTGAAAGGATAAAATAGTTAAAAAACCTGGAGAAGCTATTTTTATCTATGAAAATTTCAGATATTCACACTGAAGTTCAAACTCTTCTAGTTAGCAGTGGGGATTCAAACCCTAGAGATGAAGGTATTGGTGTCTTCACTGAAAATCTTTGCTAAGTTGAGTAGCCTGTGACAGTGCTTCTTTGTGCCTTTAAACTGCACTTTTGGAATTATGCAGCCATTGAGATACTTGGCTGTTTTTTTGGAGAACTTTTCAAGAAACACAGCTGATTTCATCTGTACAAGTTGTAGAAATAGAGCCAGTTGCTTGTCCTGTATTAGCAGTTGCTGGGTTTAAAATTTTTTTCCCCATTGATGGGCCTAGCTTTTAAGGATTTCATATTTAGTTTTACATTGTCAGTCTCCTTTGTTTCTTTCTCCTGTAGAAAGTGATTCTTCTGTTTTGATGCCATCAGTTAAGAAAAAAAATAGAGTATATTAACACCATCCAACTTTGCATCTGGCCATGCTTTGGTGGGTCCCCAACAACCTGAAATATTCTGTGCATGAGTATATTATTTGCACTATTTAATGCCACGGCTTGGAAGTTTTTAGATGGTTCAAGATTTGGTGTTTACTCTGGATGAGGTTCTCAGTTGTGTTTTTTTTCTTCTCTTTCTTGTTCTCTTGCACATCTATTCCAAATGAAATGTTGTTCAGAGGATTTTTGTGGCTGCTGATAGATACTGTGCCTAAGATGCAAGATTCTGCTCATCACCAGGATGGTGAGGGAGTGAGATGAGGGTTCACAACTCCCACAAAGTTTGAAAGTTGGCAGGAGATGGAATTGATGAAAGGCTGCTTAAGGAAGTAATTTTCAGTTGTCTTCTGCCCTAAATTGTGCTATTCAGAACTGTTAGTAATGCTGGCTTTGGTGTCCTTTTCAGAGGTAGGATGGGCTGAGGTGTTAAATGTTTTTACATTTTATCTTATGGGACAAACTTATTTGCTGTGCCCCTTTCTTGAAGGTGACCTGGTTCTGTTCTGCTTACAGCCCCCTTAAGGAGGTGCACAGTAGGCTGTGTTTGGATGATTGTGTCACAAATGCGCATGAGTGCCTTTCCAGTTTCTCCTAGAAAATAATCAAAAGAAAAAAGGGTGTGTAGTATAGACAGCTCATATGTCCCCCAAGTTTTCCTGCCTCTTCAGAGTGGAGATGCCATGGTGGCTTCAAGTCTTCCTATGGGGGCAAAGATTTTCAGTGTTTTTCTTGAAGACCCCTGTTTCCCTGCCCTTGTAAAGGAGGAAAAATACTTATCAGACTCTTGTAGCCACTTCTGTGAGTCTTATGATGAAACTGCAGCTACTAATTGGCTACCAGCCCATTTCAGTCCCTGGTTGCAGTCAGAAAGCTCATGGATGTATCAGTACTGAGAGTCTGTGCTTTTGAAAATAATGCTGGATTGTCATGGATGACATTGCTGAAAACAGAGCAGTTCCTCATATTGTTTTCAGAACCTACATAATTAAATGTACCAAGGTTTTCAGATCCACTCGTTGGCAGTTTTGTCTGCGTAATGGTGATATTTGAAAGAAGGGCAAATTGGTCTCAAGCTCACAGAGAACATAGCTTTTGAATTTAAATTATGTTAACTTAGTTTAAGGTTGCAATGACAGAAATAGAATTGTTCTCATTCTAATCTAAATCTGATGATCTTGATTAAATTTCCAAATTTATTCCCAAACAGCCTCTAAAGTAATGTTACTAGAGGGTCAGCAGTCTACTTAAATTACATAAAAATCCCAACTATTTTAAAAGGATGGTTAAAAGGAGATATTATATTTGTTTCCACTGGGTTATGCTCAATTTCAGACATTTTAAGCTAATGCAAAATTATGCCCATGTCACAAGTAGGATTGAGAAGTGAAGTAAAAGATAAGGAGATTCAAGTAGGCCCAAACTGCAGCTAAAATGAGATGGAGAAGCGGCAGAGCTGGGATATCCTTATGGAGAAAAATATGGTTGAGTTTAATCTTTATATTGTGTGCTTCTTTTAAAAAAGGGTGTATTCCTTGGTGGTTTGGAGGTAAACATGCAATCTGCAGCAAGAATATTTTGAAACTTGTCTGTTTCTTGCATGTTTATCCATCCTTCTGCTACTGAAGGGGATGAGTTCTTGGAAGGCTCAGTTTCAGTCAAATACACAATTAAGTTATGGAATTGCATACCTAAATTTGTATGTCAAAATATGTTTTTTTCCTAAGTAGGGTTTTTTTTCTCCCTAAAAAAAATCTTAGAGTTTCTATGGGAACAAAAATATTCCAAAATCCTGCATTTGTGTCATGCAGATTAACCAAGTAGTTAAGAGTTCTGAGCTAATCAGCCAAGGGGAATGAATTATGGTGCCTAGACTGGTATGTCAGTGATGGGTAATAAGTGAAGTACATATTAATTATTCAAATTAGACCAGTATGTGAATTTCAGGAAGGTTTTTTGGGTTTTTCTTTCTTTCTTTCTTTCTTTCTTTCTTTCTTTCTTTCTTTCTTTCTTTCTTTCTTTCTTTCTTTCTTTCTTTCTTTCTTTCTTTCTTTCTTTCTTTCTTTCTTTCTTTCTTTCTTTCCTTCTTTCCTTCTTTCCTTCTTTCCTTCTTTCCCTCTTTCCTTCTTTCCTCTTCCCTCTTTCCCTCTTTCCCTCTTTCCCTCTTTCCCTCTTTCCCTCTTTCCCTCTTTCCCTCTTTCCCTCTTTCCCTCTTTCCCTCTTTCCTCTTTCCCTCTTCCCTCTTTCCCTCTTTCCCTCTTTCCCTCTTTCCCTCTTTCCCTCTTTCCCTCTTTCCCTCTTTCCCTCTTTCCCTCTTTTCCCTCTTTCCCTCTTTCCCTCTTTCCCTCTTTCTTTCTCTCTTTCCCTCTTTCTCTTCTCTCTTTCTCTCTTTCTCTTTCTCTCTTTCTCTCTTTCTCTCTTCTCTCTTTCTCTCTTCTCTCTTTCTCTCTTTCTCTCTTTCTCTTTTCTCTCTTTCTCTCTTTCTCTCTTTCTCTCTTTCTCTCTTTCTCTCTTTCTCTCTTTCTCTCTTTCTCTCTTTCTCTCTTTTCTCTCTTTCTTCTTTCTCTCTTTCTCTCTTTCTCTCTTTCTCTCTTTCTCTCTTTCTCTCTTTCTCTCTTTCTCTCTCTCTCTCTTTCTCTCTCTCTCTTCTTTCTTTCTCTCTCTCTTTCTTTCTCTCTCTCTTTCTTTCTCTCTCTCTTTCTTTCTCTCTCTCTTTCTTTCTCTCTCTCTTTCTTTCTCTCTCTCTTTCTTCTCTTCTCTTTCTTCTCTCTCTTTCTCTCTCTCTTTCTCTCTCTCTTTCTTTCTCTCTTTCTTTCTCTCTTTCTTTCTCTCTTTCTTTCTCTCTTTCTTTCTTCTTCTTTCTCTCTTCTTTCTCTCTTCTTTCTCTCTTTCTTTCTCTCTTTCTTTCTCTCTTTTTCTCTCTTTCTTTCTCTCTTTCTTTCTCTCTTTCTTTCTCTCTCTCTCTTTCTTTCTCTCTTTCTTTCTCTTTCTTCTCTCTTTCTTCTCTCTTTCTTTCTCTCTTCTTTCTCTCTTTCTTTCTCTCTTTCTTTCTCTTTCTTTCTCTCTTTCTTCTCTTTCTTGAAAAAAAGGAAGTATCTGGGATGTTTCTTTGTCTATTTTTCTATATAAAAAACCAAGTTCACTTGGGCAAAATCTCTTGATGTTACGATGTGGCTCCTTATTATGTATAGCCAGAAGTTAGGCATCACCTCATAGCCCTGTAGCTCTCCTTTCCACAGAGGGTTGGGTAGTTGTCAGGATGACTGAGAGCTGTTTTACTCTGCATTTCTTGAGGGTATAGACAAGAACTGCCTTGTTTGGTTTTTGGTGGGGTTTGGTTACTCTTTGGGTATTTTGTTTGTGGGCTTTCTTTTTGTGTGGTTTCTTTGTTTCTTTGTTATTCGTTTGTTTTGTTTTTTAGCAAAAGAAAAAAAAACCCAAAATAACCCGAAAAGATTTATAATGGTCTACTGTAGTTAGAAAATCTTTGCTTTCTTACATTTTTCTGTAACAGAATTCAGTGTGTGACAGGTAAGAGCACCTGCTAGTTCTGCTGTGGTGCTGCTTGTCTGTAGGAGAAGCTGCTTCCCACAGGGAGTTTTTCCTTTTGATTGCAGGTCAGGTCAATAACAGTAAGGGTAGAAGGTTTGCAGATCTGGCACTGTGGCCACAGGAGTCCAGGGAACGGGTGGTGGTGACTGACAGCCGAAATATTCAGCAAATAGTTTCAGTATGGCCTGGCTAGTGAAGTTGAGAGGGCAAGTTTTGGAGAATTTCAGCTATGTCATGGGAAATGGCCACAGCCAGAATCCTGATTAGCAGTAGAGTGAAAATCCTCTGGGTCACTGCCAGGGTTCAGGAGGGCAAAACACTGCTGGGCTATCAAATTGTTGCTGTACCTTGTTTAAAAGAGAAGGGGAAAAAGAAAAGACAAGAAAAAAGCCAAACAACCCAAGAAAGCAGCAGCTGAATTTTTTTTGTTGTCAAGCATGCCAGCATTTCAGTGCTGCTGGTGCATGGCTCCTAAGCAAAGAATGGGGACAGAGAAGGACTGGCACAAATCCATTTAAATACTAAAGATACTGAGGAAAGTTAAATAGTTAATAGTTAATAGTTAATAGTTAAGTTAATATGCAAAGTTAATAGTTAATTTCTCATTAGTCAGTGCTGATAATTGTCTTCTAAGATCTACCTACAACAGGGGCAGGTTGTTTGTGGTAAAATGGCTAAAATGGCTTTAAACTGTTTTATTGAATCCTAAAGTGGAAGAAATCACATGGCATATTGAGGCAATAGAGAGAAGTCTACTTTATAATGTGTTTACAAATACCAGAATTCTATTCTGCAAGGACACTAATTATGACTGTAGGCCAAAGGCAGAATAGCAGAAAACTGAAACTGCTCTCAGTACTCCAAAATGTATTGAATTTTTCTCGTGTGAGGCAAACTGTTGTAAATACCTGCTATTTTGGTCAGACCTGCTGTGGGTGTGATTTGTGAGTGCACTCAAGTAGAAGTTTCCTGGTTATGGGACACAGCAGTTTCCAAGTCAAACCTCTTTATTCATTCACCTCAGCTTAAATAAACAGAGGTGGTTTTTTGGCTCTTGTGTGGTTGCTTCCCAAACCACAGTGCCGTGGGTCTTGGAACAGCTCTTGTGCAAAGCTGTAAGAGTGAGGTTGTGCCACTGGTCTCTGGGACAGGTGGTGACTGACACCTGGTTCTTGCCACAGTCCCAACCATTAGTTTACCCCTCACCCCTTTCCTCCAGGACTTCTGAATTCCTGCAGAGTGACTGTAGGTTGGATTGATTGTCCTGCCTATTTCACAGAGGAACACACAGCATAAGGAGTTTTCTTCCCTTTCTGGATTAATTCCCTGAAACACAATGAAGTGTGTGGGTGCTTCTGTTGAGCAGACCTGAGGGGATGCCAGAGCTCCCTGGCACTTTGCCATGCCTGAAGCTGAAGTTTCAGTGAGTGCTGGTGCTGTCAAAGCTCTGCCCCAGCTTCCTTTTAGTGGCTGTGGTTGCTGTGCCTCTGGGTTCCCATGGGTAGTTGTGGAACCTGCTCCTCTGGGTGGCAGATGAGAAAGTAGTTGTTGGGATATGTAAAATTGGAAATAAATAACTTGCCGTTTCACTTAATTGTGGGAAAAATCCTTGGAAAGACATCAGGAATTTGGATGATGAATGACACTGAGCAAGAGGGGTAGATTTTGTGTAGAACTTGGCCTGCTTGGGATGGCTTGTAGGTCTAACTGCAGGCACATGATTCAATGTTCTTGTGGGGTATTTCCATCATAGTTGTGTTTCATACCTGGGAGTGCGATGTTTAGGGCCAGAATTTGAATCTTAAATGGTACACAGTACTTCTTCAAGCACAAAAATTCAATTATGGAGCAAGGTGGTAACTGTTCAGTGGAAGCTGGGTATGTCTGAAGTACTTCTGGAGTCTTTAGTAGCCTGGTTGTGGTGAGAGTGATCTTTGGAAAATCAAACAGGTAGATGTGAGTTGGTTTTAATAGACTTACAAGTGGATTGATCTTTATTGCTTTGGGTACTTAACTATAATTTTTGAAACTGCAAAACTAAAAGTAAGTAATGCTTAGAGAATTAGAGTATTGGTTATTCACAGACTACAGCTAGACTGTTTTTTATAAATGCTGTCAAGTAAAAAAGCGAAAATGGGAAGATATTTCTAGTTCTGTCATGGAGCCTGTTGTTGCTGTCAAGATGTAAGCTATAAGGCTTTACATGTTTCAAAAATAACAAATGTAGCTGTTCTGTCAACTGGTGTATAAGTGTTAGCTTTGCTATATCCATTGTAAGTGTTGTTTATCCTAACTTTGACTTGGTTATAATATTTATTTGTTTGAATGTTAGGTTTGGTCTCTGACTCGAAGCATAAGAATACCACAGAAATGCTAAGTCAAGGATAAATTTACTATAGCGTGTCACTTGTGGATTGGGAATGTGCAACATTTATTTTGACTGCTTATTTTTTAAGTGATATGTGGGCAGATTAATTTGCCATTTGACTTCATATAATTGGGTGTAAAGTAATTTTCATGTGCCATGTGAATTATACAGGATAGAGCAGGTTCTACATACAGTGTGCTACTTGGTGTATAAAATTTTTTTCTACAATTGAAAAAAATCATTTGAGGGTAATTTCATGCAATGGTAGAATACATTGGTAATCCCTAGCTTTTTAACTACAGACTATATGATAAAAAACCCTCTTGGCTTGCTGCAAAAAAAAGATTATGCAGAGAAATATAAAAGGAAATGCAGACTTAAAAGGGGGATGAGATTAAATCTGTGACTTACACTTAGTCATTTCAGGAGGAGGACTGCTCATCAGCTTTATTTCAGAAGGGCTTTATGCTATTAGTCAACTTGTGATGTTGAAGGCTTCAGTCAGTCTTTAAATAGAAAAGAGCGTGCAGCTGTTTGGTTGGTGTTTCTTATCCAAAAAGTCAGGCAGACTTAGAAGCCCAGTTCCTCAGCTTCTCCCTTGTTTGCACAAGTGTCAGACGGACAGATAGGAATGGATTTTGGTTCTGCCACTGACTCACACTTCTCTGTGACCCACACTAGCCCACATGTCCTTTTTAAATAGCTGACTGTCTAGGCACACTGAAACTAAAATGGGAGGTATTTGACTAAAAACTGTTCAGGTGTACAGTTACAAAGGTCTTCTGCAGGGGACTGTAGGCAATGAAACCTTTATTCTGCCTCTGCCACCTGAAGAAAGAGGATAAAAGAACTTGTCCTACGAAGTGCTGAACAAATGCTCACAGTTGTGTAGAGAAATGTCTAGTGTTCCAAGCAGTGAAGAAGTGCAGAGATAAGTGTGAAACAATGGCATCCAGGGGTGGTTGAAATGGAGAATGTGAAGTTAATTACCATTCCTGAGTGGTGAGCAGGGACACGGAGCCATGCAATATAAATATTCTGGATACTTGATGTTGGAAACCTATGTATGTTTTTCTTTTGGGCTTTCTAAAATCCAGATAGCCAAATAACCCACACTGTTGTACTTAGTCAGGAAGCTAGCTGTTAAACTGGCATGTGTTAACTATTTGTTAACTTAGAAGAATAAATACTTCATGTACTTTTCATTGTTTTGAAGTACAAAGTACATTAAGAATTAAATCCCTGTAAGTTAGCCTTACTTTTGTCTATAGATCAATAATTTGTAATTGCAAAACTGCCACACAGGATAATCTCCAACTCATCAGATCGAGGATAATTGTAACTTTCAGACAAGTGTCTGATTCAGCACAATTATTTTGTGTATAAAAGTGCACTAACTGTTGATTATGAAGAGCAGAATAAGAGTAGGTGTATTTTGACTAAACTAGTTTTAAAAGCTATTCATTTTGTGCATCTTCCTTTCCTGTACAAAAGCTGCTACTTGTGTGACCTTTTGACTTAATAAAAAACATCTCTTTCCCAAGTAAAGAGAGTAGGCTTATTTACTTTGAAGGTGTATGTGGTGCTTAAACTGTTAATTTTTGCATGCTCCAGAATCTGCCTGAGGACAGGATGTGTTTGTGCCTCTCCTTTGCATCTTGGAGAAGTGGCTGGGGAAATAGTTCTGAAGTCTGACTTTAGGGTTTGTGAAGTTGATGTAATGTTTGAGTTGCTACAAGAGGGGGTGACTGATCCCATGAAGAGAAGTTTGTTACTTCTCACTGCCAAATACCAGGTAGTAATTACAGCTGCTTGCTTAATTTCTGTTTCACAGGGAAGCTGTGTAACATACTTGTAAAGCTGTAGTAAAAAATATGCTGCAGTTTAGAAGCTACGGAATAGACACCTCAGCAGTGCTGTTTCACGTAGAAGAAATAACAGAGAATATGGAACAGATCAACTGCAGAATTCGTGTAGCTTAATTCACAAGATTTATTTGGTGCATGGAAAAGTCATTGAATGGAGTTTGTACAATAATAGCTGTGAAGCTATATAAAAGCTTTTTGGTTTAGGTACGGGTAATTTCTACAAATAAAACACTGCTTCACTTGTCAGCAGGAGGTGCTGTCCTTTACTTATTTGAACCTTTTGGTTTTGCCATTCAAATCCACACCTGCAGATTGTTTGACACACAGGTGTATCAGACAAGGGAGAAAAGAGCCCAGTTGTGAGTGAATTAGCAGCAGCAGTGCAGTGCTCACCAGGCTGGTGCTGGCACTGCTCCTCCCTACCAACTCAGAGCTCCAGACAGGACTTAAGAGCATTTAAGGTTTGAGAGGAATACTAAGTCCCCTAACAAACAAAACAAATGCATGGAGATGGATCAGGTTGCAACAAGAGGCACAGGCATTCTGCTGGCTCAGTTTCTAATGGAAGAGTCATAAATGTGTGGGGGTGTATTTAACTGCACTGTGTTTGGGGGTTCTTCTGAATCTTCAAAACTTGTGTTGTCTGGAGGTATGCAGGCAAGCACAGTTTTATCAGTGAATTTGGGACCTCAGTGTTCATCATACAATGAGCTGTGGTAAGTAGATAGTTCCTCTGTGGTTTTGTTTCTTCCTCACTTTGTTTTTATTCTTTGGGTTGGTTTTGGGGGTTTTTTGGGTTTTTTTGGTTTTGTTTTTTTTTTTTGGTGAGAGAAATAAACTTTATTTGCTGTCATATCAGCATTTAGGCAGAGGCTTGGCTGCTGCTGGATTTAGTCTTGCAGACAAGACCCATTAAGGAGATTGGAACCTTTCTGTATAACCTCTCACAAGATGAAATGAAAGCCATCCTCTTTAGTTGATTGTATTGAATTTACATTAGTTGTTGGGTTATATGACACCTGAAGCATTGACATATAAAACTACCTTGTCCTTGAATTAATCACTGGACCATGAAGAGCAATCTATAGTGTGCAACTGCTTCAGCAAACTTTATTTACTATTAT
Source organism: Calypte anna (assembly GCF_003957555.1). Taxonomy (NCBI): domain Eukaryota; kingdom Metazoa; phylum Chordata; class Aves; order Apodiformes; family Trochilidae; genus Calypte; species Calypte anna. Next base: position 417,223 of record NC_044259.1, on the reverse strand, counting down.
CAGGCAATGGGGGTATTTTTTTAATTTATTGAGTCTGTATTTTAAAATTTTTTTGCTTGGTTCGGGTATTGTGAAAATTTCAAAAACTGTGATACGACAGATCTGAACTACGAAGTCAGTTTACATGTCATGAATAACATACAACTAATATTTAAATTTCAAAGTTTTTATATTTACGTGAAGCTACCTGTCTTTTCTATACATACAAGTTTTATATAATTTAATACATTCAGTAATAACATCAGTTCTGACATTTCTTTGTCAACCAGTTTTAATAATGGAAGGCAGAGTAAGAGAAAAGTAGGAAAACATGTTACAAATTGTCTTCGAACAAATAGCAATAGACCCCTCAACTTTTAACTACTTAACAGCTTTGAGAATGAGGTCTTCTTTTGTGCTGTTCTCTGAAGGAAAAATTTACATTAACTTTTAGGCTTTACAGCATTAAGATGTAACAACGAATACTGAATTAAAATGGTCCTTCAAGGTTTTACTAACAGCTGTTCTGATTTCTTGGCGTTGCCATGACTTGATTGTAGCTGTTTTTTAATTTTCTGAGTCTTTGTTAGGATGTCACCTCAAAAGAGGTATGATTTTATTTACTTCTTTTCTTAGTCTAAAATATTAGATAGTAAATGAATGTACTGACAGTGAAGTTTGCATACATTGAGTAAAACGGAAATTCTTTTTAATGGAAAAATAGCTGTATTTAAAAAGACAAACACTAAAGCATCAAAACCAAATACAATTAATGTCTATATAGTAATAATAATACCGTATTTATGGTTTGGCTACTCAAGTTTTATTTGTAACAGGGTGTTAAAGGAAATGCTCCACTTGAGAAGTATGTGGCTAGAAGGAATGCTAGAGACTGTGTATGCCATCAGCATAGAGGTTGTACAGACTATTGATATATAGCTTCATAATGTGCAAGGAACCTGTCATTTCACTCAGGGTCATAAGATCAGTGGTATAATGCATTTTATTCACTGCAGCATGACAAATTAACCATCTGACAAGATCTGCTTCTTGGTAGATTTGCAGAAATAAAATAAAATTCAAAGCCATGTGAGAATAATACTTTAAAAAATATCTGGAGATGAGAATTAATTGTGTTAAAAGGAGTTTAAATGTTTAATTGTTAAATGAATATTTGCTATGTATAGATGAATAAGTTACTACTTTCTGTATCCTGTGTTGGAAAAAAGAAAACACAGAATGTGTGTCTAAAGCAGTTTCTTGACAAGTGCAAGTCCCATTTCTGTCATTAATGAGGGATAATGTCTGGAGTGGCAGATGTCCAGAAAAAGCAATCTACCATAAAGGCATATTTACTTCAGTCAAGGAATTCGAGCTGTGGTTAAAATACCAATATTAGCTTAAGAAAGTATTTGGCAGAGTCCAAAACACAACTGGTTACCTTGCTTTGCAAACATGTGTTGAGGCAAGATTCAGGGATCATCACACTCACTGCTGAGCTTAATCTCTTCAGTCTTCAAGTAACATGTGCTGCTCCATATCTGAGGTTTCTTAACAATTATCTTTGCAAAGTCCTGGTGTTTATTGTCTGAATTACAGGTAGAATGAAGTGTTTTGTACTGCTGCAGTACCTGGTTTGTGCGGGAAGCTCAGAGGTCAGGAGGAAGCTGACTTCCAGACATTTAACAATGTGTGGTTTCCTATTCCTTCCTGAAATATGAAATCATCTGAGGAAGCTGTGTCGCAGGTAGGGTACAATGGCACATCCTCACCATTGCTGGCTATCTGCAATACTCCCCTTGGATGATTATAGGTTTCCAGTGAACTCAAGGCTATGACATTTCTGTATGAACTGCTACTTCATTTTGGGAACAATTTCTTCCCTTTTAATACTCTGCCTGTGTAGCTGGTTTCAAGCTTTCAACACTTCTTCACACCCTTCCCCCATGCGGATGTTTAAAAACAAAAATTAATTCAGTCTTGAGGTGAGAAGCCTAAGAACCTCTGTAGGTTATTCAAAATGCATAAGTTTATGTGGGATATAAGCATTGGTTGGATAGGAAACTTAATTTCAAATTACTCTTTTGGAAATATCATTCTGGAGTAGAACAGGCACCCTTCTTCATTCAGGTTAAGTCATGTTCACTGCCAGCATTGCCAATTTTCTGTAGATAAATTTTCTGTTATTTTAATATTCTAGCCAGGGTTTACCTTATTTACTCAGCTACAAGAGTGTTTGTGTCTTCTCTTACTGTAGAGCTGAAATAATTACTCCATGTTCTGCAATCAAAAACATATTTTGTCTCACATGGAAACTGGCTGTCCTGACACAACTTTTGATACTTTCTGATTAGCATAGCTTGAAATACAGGAATATTTCCTTCTAAATAGTTTCTATTTACAAGCAGGCAATATAAGAGTAATTGGAAATGTCCTTTAATGACACTGGAGATGTGAGTGTCACGTGTCCCTTCTCACATTGTGATTCTCAGGAGTTGATTACATGGTGAAAAGTCAAAGGTTAATCTTAAATGAGATTAAGGCTAGGCAGCAACATGATTCAGATTCCTAATGGAATTAGTGATAAATGCGTAAAATGCAAGATGACTTGCACTGTCTGTGATGAAGAATAAGGTTGGTTTTTTTTTTTTTAAAGTTTGATGTGAATTTTGGAATGTGTTCTGATGCAGAAAAACTTTGGGAGAAATAAAAGCAGATGAATGTTAGCTAGCTCACATTTGGCAGTAACTGACCAAATTTTCCCTTTCATAGGGGTAGATCTTGAAGACTGAGGTGTTTTGTTTTCTTTTTTTTTTTTTCTCTCCCAATTCTTACCTCTGCAGACTTGAGGTTTTTTGGGTTTTTTTGTCTTGTGTAAGGATTTCACTAATTATGACCTTCAAGACCACTGGTACTTAGTGCATCTCCTATAAATGCTTATAAGAGTATTTCCTGTTAATTACAGTTATTGTTAAGTAATAATTTGGGTTTAAATGTTAAAATTCAGTTCTTTAATGTCTTGGAGGAAAGGATGTTTTAACAGCTCTAGAGGGGGGTTAATTGGAATAACACCACAACCAGGAGATTGCCCTTGTTTTTTACCTTCATAGAATGGAATACGCAAAACTCTTTTCCTTGCAGAAGGTTTTAGGTAACCCAATTAAATTATTATTTAAGTTCAGGACTGTATTTTCCTTGTTTTAATGTAGTGTTACCTTTCTTTAGATGACTCTGCTAAGTGGGTAAAAATTCCCGGAGTATTATCTTGACTTGATTATTTTGTGGCAAGTGGCTCTAGCAATTTCCAGATTAATTCTTCCCCAAGTATTTTGAAAGATTTTGTATTCATAATAAACAGCATATCTCAAAGACTGATAATAAAGGTCTGTTGTAAGTAGGGATTAAAAATGTCAATTTGTTTGAACAGCTTGTATTATTTTAGTACAAATTGTTTGTTGAATACACAAGGCTCCAGTTCCATCTAGATGGCACTACATTATGCTGAACTAATTATATTCTTGCTTTTTTATAACCTGACATTTAATTGCATAAAATAAATTCCATGTGCACACCTAACCCCATTACTGGACCATGTGTAACTCTGCCACCTTTACTTTAGTTTTCACCACCTTTATCTTCCTGTCAGCTTCTCCTTTGCAATACACGTGTATTTTCATGACAGCTTTTACCCGAGATGTTGCCTTCAAGCTGCAGATGATAAGCAATGTAAATAATCAACATACATGCCAGGTTTTTACATAATTTTAAAAATCTGAGTATCATTCTCAAGTGATAGAGTTGAATACTTTTCAATACATTATCATTTGACCTTTTTTGTTCTCCATGGAAACCATTCTTATGCTACTGTGTTCCAGCAGCTGCTATGATTTGTCTGACTCAATAGGCAGCTAATGCCTAAAAAAATAATCATCTCATATAAGCACTCCTTTCACCCTCAAAGAATACTGTTTATCTTTTCTGTTCTGCATTGTATTTTCAGGTTCGAAAATTTGGGTGATGCATTAGATTAAATGGGAAAGATATTATCTGCAACCTTTGGCTAAAACATGGTATGACAGAACAGAGCAGTCAGGTAGCCATGGGGTGCTGTGACTTTATCACTTTGGCATTCAGACCTGGGAAAGACTTTTCTAGAAATGCTTGTTGGACCTTGCCCTTATATCAGGTGCTGTGTGCCTGATATGCACCTGCAAGGGGCAGTTAAATGGGGAATACTCCAGGGAATATTACCCTGCTCTAAAATTACACCAGGGCACAACATGCAAACACTTTTGATTATGGGTTTTTCTTAAGGCTGAAATAGAAGCTATAGCTGAGAAATGTTTAAATTTTCAAGAAAAGGGCTGTGTTTAAGCATCTCTCTGAAGTGTATGGGGGGCTGGTTCAGGACCACCTCCTAGGGTTTGTTGCCCATTGAGAGAGAGAACAGCTCACTGGGACTTTGCCAGGGTGCAGGCAAGGGCTCTGTTGAAGGACACCTTTATGCAATTGTAAAACTGCATGGGAATTACTTCTTGGTACCTTTTCTAAAAGACTCAAAGCAGTTTTAAAGCCAAAAAAATCTCACAGCATAGAAAAAATGAGTCAATTTACTGAGCTTGAGACATAACACACTTGCATGTTAAATTATAACCACATAATCAGAAGCCAGGCTAAAGCTTTTGAAACATCGTGTTATGTAGTTTTAAAGTGTTGTGTTCTCTGGGCTGAAAAACTTGGATGAAGACTGAGCTCTTGGTATGATCAACCAGCTTGCTAATTAGTAAATGAAGAAGTAATAATGCAAACACAGAATCATGAGCTTTGTTTAGTGGTCAGTCAATATATCAAGACATGATGAGTTACAAGATGATGTCCCAGAGTAGAGCTGTAGGTGTTTTAGCTGCTGCTGAAGGACATTGGCATCTGGTTGTAAAGAAGTGGAAGCAGTACCTGCCTTTTGGGTAAAAGCTGAGGCATTTTAGTCTCTCTTAAGTGTATTTTAATTGCAGAGAAAATCTTTTTGACACAAGCTTGTCTACTAAAGATTATTCTAATTGTGGTGCTTCTGAGGCAAAACATCTAGATTTTTCAAGAAATGCCACTGTAAAATTAACCTTTGTGTTCAGCTCTGTTCATCTTATATTGCCAGCTGAAAATAAAAACCCAAACAATCTCAGCATTGTGTTACTGAGTAGCTTGGCCAAACATAGTCTAAAAGGCAATATCATATTATGTCAAAATGTTGCTTTTTGGAGTGTACAGAATAATTGAGTGCTTGTAGAGCTTTTTATTTTTGTAGATTCTGGATTACATTTGAGGAGGACTGTAGCAAAAGTAAGAAGCCTGGAAAACACTGGTGTCTAAAGTCTGTTGTCATTAGTCTTCAGTAAGTTAGAGAATAACCTGAAATGCAGAGTGATAGCAAAGCAATTATGGGTATGTGAGTTTAATTTGTAGCATGCATTGATTACAGCACCTCAGCCTGATGCTCAGCCATCTTGTCATGGAGCAGCTCTCTCCTTTGTTTACTGTTTCCTTGACATAAGTGTAAAAGACAAGAAAGCCTTTTTGTATTTTGCTGATTGAGTTGAAGTTAATTTGATGGTAACTTGTGCAACATAAAATTTGCAACACAAAACGTCATGCCAGTCCTTGAGGTACTGGTATGTGAGTGAATTAAATGTCAAAAGGCAATGATGCTTGAATAGATGTGTTTGCCTTATAAATAGAATGTGCTGAGAAAGGCAGCAGTAGCAGGAGAAACAGGAACCTTAAATACAACTAAATACCCAGCAGAAAGGTTTGGTGGTTGGAGCATGGGTATGCCTGCATATTGAATTAAATGGTAGGAAAAGCTGAAAAGTGAAGGTGGTTATGTGTTCTCCTGGAGACTCAGACTGTAAATTGAATTGCAGTGTCTGACAAGTACACAGCATATTTGGCTAATAATGAAGTTATGAAGTCAGAAAAGTCCTTGCAGGCATGAAACCTTACTTCATAGCTCTGTTTCTTTCAGATGTTATATGGTAGTGTTAACTGTGGCTGCTGGAAGAACATGTGACATACATATTCTAAGACCAAAGAAAACAGCATAAATTTGGGTGATAGTTTGCATGAAGGTATGAATTTGAGCTGCCTATGGTCTATGGGTACTGTGTTGATTGCCTTGAGCATTGCACTGACTGTGCCACCCTATAAGGGACTTGTGTAAATAGAAACCATCAGTGGCTCTAGTTGTATCTACAAGAATCATACTTATGTCTTTATAGTCTTCTCTACTAGTATTATTTATTAAACGATTAATCCCTTTTTATAGTAACAAATGAGTTAAGCTGCAGTTTACTGTCTTCTGTGGTCATATTGCTAGGAAGACATTGGTGATACAGCCTTAAGTTTTTCTTCCTATAAATGGTTTTCAGTATGCCTGTTGCTTGGTGATCCAAGTATGGACTACCTTTTAAAGCAAATTGGTAAATAATGAGAGATATTGACTAGCAGAGAAATAACCTAAATTGAACAGGCTTGTTTGTAAAAGTAAACAAGCCCCAACCTACAGCATTTGAAAATCAATACAATACTGTTATTGTAATCAAGAGTAGCATCTGTATTGTACTTTTTTCTGTTGTGTGGTCCACCTTTTAATGAGACTTTTTTTTTTTTTTTTTTTTTTTGTGAGTCCAAGTGAAAGGTTTTCTTGTTCTAAAGAGAGATTAGAGGAAATTTAGATGACTAGAGCTCCTCAATTCTTCAGTTCAAGTACAAAACATACAGTGCTGTTCAGTAATTGCATTTCCTGGAGCTGCTCCCTGCAGTTAATGGAAGAGGTTGATGTAGGGTGGGAAGGACTCTTGAAAGCAAATGTCTTGAAGTGGCCATACAGTGCCTTATATTGAGAGGAGACTAGCAAAGAAATCAGCCTGTTGTAGAGATACAATGGCTATACTTTATTGTTTTTAAGGAAAAGTATCCACACAGGTTTAAAATTTGTTTCTTGACTTGGAAGGATTGTAACCTTCCTATATCAGCAACTTTAGGTATTACAACAAAAATGCATTATGTGCCTTTTTGCACATCAGATGCCCCAAATTTTCATAAAGATGCTGTGGCACTCAAAGGAGAGAATGACATTTTGGCAGAGAGCTGTGTTTATTGACACAGCACGAGAGCGCTTAAGGCAGCATCAGACACTGCTTTTGTGCACAGAAAAACCCAGTTCTGCCGTTGGTATTGTCAGAGGTTCTTGCCAGGAACTGGTATTTGAAAGATTGGAGAAACATCAAATTTTTCAATATACAGTGGGGTGTGTTGTGGTGTTTGTTTTGGATTGGGTTTTTTGTTATAAAGTAATAACTTTTCTGAACTAAATGATGTTTGTTTTGTTGTTAGAGATTGTAAAAATGTGTAAATTAGGTGTGTACATATCTCAAGTTCGTTTAGAAAATTGACTGCAGGACTCTCTATTGGTTTTCTTGCCACCACTTCAAAAAGTCTACATTTTCTTTAGATCACTGAGACCATTAACTAATTTAATTTTTTATCTTTGACATATTAAATTTCCAAAGTATTTCTATTAAATAAAATGTATATTTTTGTTCTTTTTATAGATTTTATGGTTCCTTAAGTTTTGGAATTTAGGAATACTGCATTGAATGAAGTTTAAATGATGTTATAAAGAAATGTTAGCTGCAGAAACACAGTGATACTTTTGCTCACTTATTATGATTAAGACTACACATTAAGACTTCAAAATGTCAGGGGTTTTGCCTGTGAATGTTCAAAGTACTTGAAAACTGAAGGGAATAGTATCAAAATATGGCAACAGGACTCAGAGGAAATCTTTATGCAAGGATAGCAGCCTTTGAAGGACAGAATGCACCTTTCAGGCTGACTTTTAAAAGTTCAGGTGATTCTAAGAAATGTGAAATAGAACAACGCTGGTCTTCTGAGAATGATCATGTCCCAAGGGATGCCATTCAGTTTCTGAATGCTTTGTAGTTTTATGGTGTCTGGGACTCTGAGGAACTATTTAACCATCTTTATTTCAATTTATGTATTTGCCAGGCTGCTCCAATCCACCTAAATCCCTCTTAACTAGACCTTAAGCTGCTTCAGCTCAGTGGTTTTTGATCATGGAAAGTAAGTTGGATGCCACAAGTAGAGCCCTGTGCATCACCATCTTATAACACCTTAGGGTCCTGCAGGAAATGTGATGCTGGACAGTACTTGAACAGTTATATCTTCAATTACAGATGGAATGAAGACTAATTCTTACTTTATAGACAGAAAATTATTGAGAAACTCTGATCATCTGAGGAAAAAACCATAGAACACTGCTTCAGAGTCACATGTGTAACAATACCTCCTGTAATCCTTTCCTGTAGATAGCTGTGGGTGGTCTGTAGAAATCATGAAATTTTAAAATTAAAAAATTAGGTTAATAAAAAATTATAACCTAAGAACAATTTTAAAAACCCTTCGTCTAATTTAAGTTCAAGTTAAGGAAAAAGATTTCATTTCTCTTCCAGCTGATTTAGAACAATAAGATATTGTGTGAGTATAGGCAAGCAAGGGTTGACAACTATTTTTTATTGTTGAACATTTAGCTATCTCATGCTTACCACAGAGCTATTTTATGTTAACTAGCAGTGTCTGGGTTCTACAGACCAGTTGTTCCTTTATAAAGTTCTGTAGCAATTGTTTAACATGCAAGATGATTGACACTTTCCTTATTTTGATGGAATATGAGTCCTTAGCTGATTTTTGGAGCTGGAGAAATCAGTATTATAAAGTTAGTTCTCTTTGGTGTAATCTGTTTATCTGAACACATCTCAGTATCTTTTTTTTTTTCCCTCTTGAAAAATCAGGTGTTTCCACCTGTATCTCTGAGGTCTTAAGGGTTTTCTCATCTTCTTTACTCTGGATGCTCCTCTGAGGCTTGTGAGAATGAAGTGGTGGAAGAAACTGTACAAATCCAAATTTCAGGTTGTAGGAGGACAGTGTGCTGCAGGAGAAGCTCTCTGCTAATGTTCTGTGCCATGGATTTGAGTCTGGCATTGGTGAGGAATTTTTTATCCTGTGAGGAATTATGCTTAATTCTCTCTTTCCCTCTCCCCCCCCTCTCTTTTTTTTTTCAAGTGTCCCACATTCCAGTCATCAGATAATATTCTAGATTGGTTCTACTTCCATTACAAGGCCGCATGCTTTCTCCATTTATCTTGCTAAGCACTGCTCCAGACTCTGCAGACAGGTTGCTCATGCTAAAACTATGCAAAGTGCAAATCTGAACATATTCAGAAAGCTGCTGGATTCATTTTGCTCCAGCTTACAGTTGATTTTAAGGTATGTAAACCTGGGCTTTTACCCAACTGGCCAGACCCATTACACCATCTGCTTTTGCGGATATTGCACCTTTCTTTGGATTTGCCAGTATCATATTCAAGGTTTTCACAGACCCTTTGGTGACAGGTGCTGTTTGGGATGTCATCAGGCAGTGGAAAAGCTCATTTTGGTCAAATGGGATCTATCAAGGCTGAGATTTTTCATCAAGCCAAGCCCCAAAGAACAGGAGAGTTTAGTTCCTGTTTAGGATAAATGTGTCACTAACATAGATACCTATGTGAAAAAAACAAACAAACAAAAAACCCAAACAAAACCACCAATGGGAATCCTGTCATATTAGGTAAACTGAGGTTTTTAGCAAACAAGCAATCTTTACTAATGAGTATGTAAGAAAAAAAATTATTATAAAACCCAAGAAGCAGGTCTCAAATTTACATTCAGTTCTGGAGTTGGGTATTTTTATTTTTATGGATGCATAGAAGAAAAGAATCAACTTTGATTTAGTGTGTGTTGGTTTGTTCTTGTCCTTGCCTCAGAGGATCCAGTTCTGGATCTATGCTCATAGGTCTGCATGTTATATGAGATCTGACAAGGAACTTATGGCTTGTTTCTTTCTCTCACCTCACTATCTCTGCAACAAATTGGTTGGCAATTGGTTGGCAAATATTTTTACATTTCAAGGAGGGGACATGTGGACTGATTTCTCTCTCTACACAGACATATGACTCATGTAGCTACATGCTACAATGTTTTCTTCCAAGGAGTTTTGCATCTAGTTATATAAAACTGGTTTATTTGTGTGCAAAATCCTGCTGGAATCAGACTGTGCACAGTGCAGATGGGGAATATGTGCACTAGAGAAGGGAAGCCCAGAGATGAAATCCTTGAGATTTTCAGTCATTCACTGAGCAGTAGGAGAAAATTTACCAGTTTCCTCCTGTTTTATTTGGTGTCTGACTTTTGTCTGAGGATGTAGTTTAAGGTGTTGGCTTGAGAGCAAGAAAGCTGTTTGCATACATCATCAGTTTGTTTAAAGTTATTTCAGTCCTTTGCTAAATGCAATTTGCTTCTGCCACAGATTTTTACATTATAACTTTCCTTACATAGTATGGCTACCAACCATGCCTTACCTCTGAGTGACAATGTCATACTACATGTGGATTTGTGTAAAATGTAGTGTTCAAGAATTGAAATTCCTGTCTTGAAGATGCATTTTGTTTGTAGATGTGTTCTTTTCCAGCTAAACCACTAGGAACCCTTAAACAGTTAATAACTTCTGAAGTTTCTTTAATATTATGCACAGGAAATTATCATATTTTAACATTTAAAAAAGCTTAAGAATTACTTCTAGACTAGGAATACATTAAAACTTTTTTTAAGGAGTGATTGATTAATTAAGAGCACCCGTTGTTTTTCAAATATGCAGATTTCATTAATTTTGGCCTATTCTCTCAACTTTGGGAAAAACAGGTCTGGTAAATGAGTTTCAGAAAGTGATTCCAGGCCTGATTTTTTTAGAGGGATTGGTATGGGAGGAATGTGGTTAACCTGCATTCTGTGGCCTGGAATCCTCAGGGGGGTTATGCAGTCAGAAGATGCTTTTTTTTCTTTTCTTTAATTTTAAAATGTTTGTGTGTTTCTCATTTGGTGTTATGATTCATATTGAGAAAGTTACTTGTGGATATTAATTTGTTCTGCTTTGTCACAATGGCAGTGTCAGTTGATGCCTGATGTTTGTGGCTTTCTATGGTAATAGCATGTTTGTGTAAATTCTCATAGGTTTAAGTTTAAGATTTGTCTTGTTCATCCAAAGCTATGATGATGAATGAAATCTCACTAGATAAATGTAATCCAGTCTGATTTCTATTGATTGATTTGTTTGGAAGTTTAATGCCTGTCAAATTTGGTCCTGAATGTCAGAATCATATTTACCCAATGCCATGGCCAAGGCAATGAAACAGGTAATGTTCTTGGTGAATAGAATTTGGCAGAAGGTTCACTAGTGCTTATTGTGGCTGTATTTCCCCCATCCATATGTGTTCTTGAATGCATGCTACCTTTTATAAAAGAAGCATATTTCAGTTCATGGTTACCCAGTTTTATGAAAATTGAAATGTCAGTTGAGTTCAGTCTGTAGTAGGCAGGATGGAGTCCCAAATACCTGCTCTACTTTTATGTTTGTAAGGTTGCATTGGTTTCATGGACGCCAAGTATACATCTGAAGCTGAGGAAGCTAAAACATAAATACTCATTTCCCAACTTTTATTTAGTTTGTCTTCTTATTCTGTTTTATTTTAGTATCTACATCCAGATGTTAATTAGAACTTTTGACATGCACTGCTGTAGGTAGTCATCCTTGAAGAAAATATTACATTATTTTACTTTCTAAACACAGTTTGTGTCTTTCCAGTTTAGATATTTGCATATAAATTGCTAATCTGATGTGCATTCTTGCAGAGCTGCTTCATGAGTCTTTTAGGTTGTTCCATGAGAATTTAAACCGTGCGATCTACGTAAGGAAACATACTTAGGATGTATAAGTATGTTGACTGAGTTTTTCTGGGAAAGAGTGAGAGTTAATTTTAGAGTTTAATTCTCCCATTTTTTTTTTTTTTTTTTAAAAAAAAAAAAAAGGAAGCAGTCATGAACATGCTCATGCAGCTCTGTGCTGGTTAACTTTTTTGTTTTGGAGAAGATGAGATATTGCATCCATATTTCTGTAACATTTTTGTGAGATGATAGCAGAGAGAGCTTCTTAGGAACATCTCCATGTCCGAGTTTTAACATGAGTTAACTCACATTGAGGATCAGACGTATCCTGATGGAAGATGTTTGTGGCACTGAAGTCCTCCAGCAATTCAGCTTGGTCATAAAAAGTATAATTCTTAAGACTCAATGGAGCCTGAAACTTGTAAATCAAGTAATCTGGTCATTAGAAATCCGACTTTACTAATGCATGGAGACAGTGCTCAAAATGCATTGAATCCTCTTCAGCCTGCCATTCAGGCCTTTAAATGTCATGAACATTAGTGCTTCACATAATTTCAGGACTATAGCTTAAGAAAAAATATGCAGATACCCTCAAACTTACCAAAGATGCCAACTCGAACTTCAGATCCATGCTAGTGGGCTGCCTAGTTCCTCCCTCTCCAGTGGACATGGATGTCATTCCAAAAAGCAGAGGCAATGGCTTATTTCTTTAGGTAACACTGTGGGTACTGTATTTTACTTGAATAAGATAATATTTCCTTAAATGAAATGAAAGATCTGCAGGTGGACATGAGCATAGCACTCTGGAATTCTGTGTTGTATTAATTTATTTTTTCCCCCCCCTTTCTTTCAAATGGTTATTTGAGGGTTTTTCAGCTCCGGGAAGGAAGGGAACAGGTACAACAAAGCCTCTTGTAGTGTTTTCACTCATTCCTGCTTAATCCACCTCTCTTGAAGCTGGACATATTTTCTCCTCTCATAACCTAGCCACATGAGCTGTGTACTGGGTCAGCAGGTAGTTCTGGATTGCTCTTGTTTAGAAGTTGTATTTAAAAGACGTAAAATGCCTTATAGTCGGCATTAGCATGGAATGGATCTTGCTGGTATGTGTTGGTGTATGCTAATAGGTTTGTGAAATTGGGTGTGCCACCTCAAAGGTGCTGGTGGGATCATGTGAGAGGAGAGATCACACCTGATGGTACCAAGCACTGCTCAGCTCAGTGTCATCTTAGGCAAACAGCTTGTGCAGGATATGTAAAAAAAAAAAAAAAGTCAATCTCTGCTTGTTTTCCATGGGTGCTTTTTTTTTCTGCTCTGGGTGAAATGATTCTTCAGTTGGTATAATCATTACACAACCCTTGGCTTTTGTAAATGGATTTTGTTGATTACAAGGAAGGAGACAGATGTTTCTCCTAAGATCTCTTTCCAGTGCTGTATGACAAAACCCCAAAGTTTTTTACTCAGTGCTGTAATCCATAAATAGTTACCTTGTTCATAGCTTTATGCCCTCTGGTTACCTCAGCACTTCTTGGACTCTTCATGGAGAATATAAAGAAATAGATTCTTGTTACTGTGAGCCATTCTCATGAGTTAGCATAGCGCTGTTTCAAACATCAAATATAATAGTTGATGTCTTGGAAAACATCCTGGAGGTTTTTGAACTGCTGCCTAGGCTGTGCTGTTGGATTTTATTTACTCGCTGCACACCCTGAGCCCTTGTTAGCTGCATAATCCTAGAAAATGTAGGATTGGTGACAAGTGAGTTACTAGGAAACATTATGCAGTTGGTTTTAGGAAGAAAATATCATTTATTTTGATAAATGGCTTTTGCAGTTTTTTACACCATGATCTCAGGAAGAATAATGAAGGTATTGGCAATGCATCTGTGAAGTGGGGTTCTTCACCCCTAAAGTGTGAAGGCTTTCCATCCCCTTGTCATTGAGCTGCTGCTGCCACCATTATGCCTGGTGCAGACAGTGAGTTGAGTTGGCAAATGTGTACTCAGAGCTGTTAGAGCTGCTTTGGAAAGGACAAAGAGACTGCTAGCCAAAAACCTAGCACTGATACTTCAGGGTGGTTGGGTTGAATTTCCCCTCACTGTTTAATTGGGACAATTGGGCTGTAAAATTTCCATATTGGTCTTTTAAGGAGTACCAAGAGCAGCAGCTGCCAGTTGTCATGTCAGCAGCCTAAATCAGAGCTTGGTGTCTCTGTAAATCTGGGAGATGTTGGTTTGTTTTTAATCTCCTTTCCAGGTGGTTAGGCAAGGAACCAAGCTTCCTGGGATCAGAAACCACACATTCAAAAAGACTGCAAACACTGACAGTTTCTTCCCTTGATTGTTCAGCCACCAAGCAAGGGCAGTTAGAGGTGAAGACTATTTCTGGTATGGCAAGGGTATCATTTGGAGGAATAAACTCTCGCTGTATGCTCCAACCAGTCTTTAAAAATGCAATTTGATGTTCCCCTTAAGTATGACATGAGATCTTAAGTTCTGGCAGAAGATGAATATTCTTCTAAGCAAACATCAGATCCATGTGCATCCCCGGATGTGGTAACGCTGAAACTTCCTCCCAGAAATGTTGTTTTAGCAAGCAAATACACAAAGTAAGAAGTGAGAAGTATCTTGCAGTGTAAAATTGCTGACATATTCCTTGCTATCAGTGCATAACAGGAGTGATCTTGAATAACTGCATTTCTTGCTCATACTGTAGCAAGCATTTAAGGCAGCCATGCTTCAAATAACTCCTAAGGGATAAAGTAGAAAAAAGGTCCTGAATGTATTACTAGAAAAAAAAAAAAAAAAAAAAAAAGAACACAGCATCGCAAGGTGTGAAGTGGTGTATTTGGGACTGAATATTCATTTAAACTGTAAAAATAAAATTAATACTTCAGAATGAAGTTAAAATGTGAAAGAGTGCACATCTCATCAGTCTGATTTTTAGATTTTGAAATTGCTCAGAATATGGCTAATATCTTGAAAGAATGTTGAAGAGGCCGACACTGTGCTTCGAGTTGGGAGCTGTTTCTAATTTTGTAGTATTAATTTTAAGTGGTTTGGACCAATCTTGTTTCTCATGAGGTTTTGTCACTGTTACTTTGTGCAATAGCAATTTTGTGCAGTAGCAAATCAGCTAGAGAGGACCCTTGGAAAAAATTGTCATACTATGTAAACCAGTGTAAATTCATCTGTGGTTATTACCTGCTGAGCTTTGTTTTTTAATATTTTAGTTGGAATAAGAAGTATCTTTGATATTGATGGTTGTTGATAGAGCTGACAGTTTTGATCATATATTTTGGAAAAAGTAAAAGAAATTATTGCCTAGTGCAGAGAGAGATACATGATGTAGAGTTGAGCTTGGTCAAGACTGTCAGGGTGTGGAAGCTGAACACATCTGACTCTGCCATGGGATCAGCTCTAGAGACAATTAAACACTGAGGCAGCAGTGTTGTGTGTAACACCTCAAACTGCTCATGTTTCAATTCTTCTGACATGAAATATACTCAAGTAAGTTGCTAGTTATTATTCTGCAGGTGCTGAGCCTGAGTTATAAAAATGTTGTTATGAACCAAAGGATGCTTCTCATAAGGTACAAGTTTTCCTGATGCTTTTTAGGCATTGCTTCCAACAGCTGTTAGTGCTTCTTGTCTAGAAGAAGTTTGGCCACTGCCCACTAGCCTGCATGTAAGCATGAAAGTAGCAGGTTTAATATGAAATACTGTGTAGTGCAAA
Source organism: Calypte anna (assembly GCF_003957555.1). Lineage (NCBI taxonomy): Eukaryota > Metazoa > Chordata > Aves > Apodiformes > Trochilidae > Calypte > Calypte anna. The sequence goes on along the minus strand of NC_044259.1, from coordinate 401,679 downwards.
TTCTGTCCCTTAAAAAAAAAACAAAAAGTATATAAAGCTTAGAGCCTTACAAAAGCTTTTTTTAAAAAAATCAAACCTTGTGCCTGATGGATAAGTAGATTAAAAATAGCTTATCTGCATATAAATATTTTTGAAGTTGATAAGCATATTACATCTTGAATTTTCTTATTTTTCTTTTGGAAATGAAAATAATTACAGGAAGTTCTTACCTATTATGTATTATTTTTTCCTCACTTTGTCTAGTGCTACAGCAGCACTCATATACAGAACAGTAAATTTTACAAACTGGATATTGAAGGCTACATAATGGATTATGGGAATTCAAAGGATCATGTGTAATAGCTGCATGAAGCACAATGCAGTGTTATATAGTAAAACTGATGTTATTTTTGGAAGAGGATCTTGGAGAAACAGGGTATGTGACAAAAGTTAAGGAAGTCTGACATTTCATAAATCAGACTAGACTCTAGAATATCATAAAAATCCTGAAGTGTCAGCTGTATCCTGTTCTTAGGGCTGTGCATGAGGGCTCAGAGAAGACAACTTTGTTTTTCCTTTAATCTTGCTTTTTATTTACACTTGTCAGAACTAAGCTGGTTCAGCAAAAAAAATACACGCAATGTCGTTCTTTGCTCTAATTGAGCACTCCCAGAACAAATCTGAAGATGTCTACTGGGTCATCTTCAGATTGTACTGGTGGCTACTGAGTCCTCCTGGGGAAGAGAGAGCAAATACAGCAATTCCTCTACCCTGTTCAAATGGCTTCCTAGATTGAGAAGGAAATATTGTTAGAAGTAAGAAGTGTACAAATAGGATTTTTCTCTCTGGAAAAAACAGACTTGGAAAGTGTAACAGACCACTAAATATAAATTGCAGCAATCTTCCTCGACATTTTTTTGTAGCTAAGATAGTGAGGTGGAAAAGCACTTAGAGTAATTTCATTCATATTCCGGATGTATTTATGTATTTTAATTTTCACAGCTGTAGACTCAAGTTTTATTTTCTACAAAACTGGGGAATAGTTGTAAAAACTTTGCAGTTCTTTGGCAATGTACTCCTCAGTAATGAACCAGGAATGTAAGAGACTGGGAATGTCCCTGTGCATTGCTGAGGGTCTTTGGTTTCTATGGGATTCCTCAGATAGGATTATGAACTTCCAGCTGTCAGAAGCCTCTAGTTTTATGCTGGAACAAAACCCAGCCTCTCCCCTACCCAGTCTGCTGTATTTTGAACAAGATAGTGGTAGGATGTGGAGACTGGGATTTCTTTTAAATTTTGTTGCTTGGTGTTAATGTTATGCAGGTTTCCATGCCTGAGCTTTACACCTGTTGGTCCCTTTAGAAGATAGATGTTTTTCTGTTGTATTCAATGCCTTGTATTCAATTACTAACGGAGAGGGTGGTTTGCTTTGCAGAAATTTTCTGTTTTCAATTTGTTTTCATGTTTTTAAAAAAATTTGCTCTGTAATGCAGAGTCCTTTTGCAATGTCATAATTTCTTTAGCTGCTTAAAAGCATAGCAGAATTTTTTCAGCTTGGCAAAATACAGACTTGTAGTACTGTCACAGAAGTTTAGATAGCTGGGTTAAGTACGGTGATGCTGTCAAATATTTTGCTCCTTCCAAAATAGCACCACAACGTTAGCCATTTATTGACTGGCAGCTGTTTTTCAAAGCTATTAATCTTTATAGTATCTTGCTTTAAAATATGTGAATGTACTCAAATTGTTAAGTGTGAATTTAGTGGTGACAAGGTGAAATCCTAAGTGATACTTTATAATATCTTTCAGTCTCTTTCTGCTTTCCCTGGGCTGTAGCAGCCTTTTTTTCCCAAGTTGCTAAGTTTAATTCATAAATTGGAAATCTGTAAAGGAATGGTATCTGCACTGACTCACTCTGGCATCTGGTCTTTATCCCAGGCCTTACTGATGACAAAGTATGCAATGCATTTAGAAAATCTGCAGCCCTGTAAAGGTGGCAAATTGCTTTCTGGTTTACCTCCAGTGTTTGTATGTGTCAAGCTTGCCTCTTGAACTTTTTTACACTGTTTCTATCACACAGAAGAGCAGTGGCACAGGTGTGCTCTTTCAGGCAGGAATGCAGCTTTTTGGAATATCATTTTGTAGAAATCTCCTCTTTCCTCCCTTTGCATTCAAAAGCAAGTTAGCTATATATTTTTCTTTTTTTTTCCCCCCTCCACAATGATTCCATTAGCCCCAAGGGCTTACGTGGTTGATAAACCTGTGAAATGCTATCTGCAGACTGAAAAAGGAGTGTTTGGAATATTTATGTGCCTGCTTAATGAACCTGCTTGAACTCTTCTGGATAATCAGAGATCACATTTGTTAAACTAAGGAAGAATGTCTGCTAACTAGCTTTGTTTGTGCACTCTGAATACAGGTCAAGAGGTAGCAAAGCAGAATTTAAACTGAGTCAGGTGCATATTTCAATGCATTGCTAGGTACAATTCATGTGCCCTCAAGCCAGTTCAGTGCCTGTTGAATAATAAATGATAGATTATGATGATTGCTGGCTTCTTGTGATCATCTCTGGTTTTCAGACCAGTGAGGGTCCACATATCTGCAGGTTGTGAAAAAGTCAGATGCATCAGTGGACTGATTTATAATTTATTGAAAACAAGTGCATTCACTCCTGTAGGACCATCAATGCTCTGTTCAGTAGCAGTTCTATTGCATCTTGAGTCTATTTTAGATGTCTGCAGAAACTGTTTTTTGTGTGTAAATGACAGTCATATTTGAGCATCCAGGAGCATAAAACGTTCATTACTACTGAACTGTAGTGACTCATCCCTTTTAAACTTTAAACTATTCCTTTTGCATTTCTTTCCTATGGTGATATTTTTCTTTAGTAAATGGATGAGTGATGTTATCCATAGCATCATGATGCAGCTGAGACTGCATGTGACGACTGAATACTTTATTTGTGCTGTGTTGTGGTTCTTGTGTGTATGACTTCATGTAATGGGAGTCAGCATTCATCAAATTTTTTGATTATTTGCAGGGTTATTTGCAGCCACGTCTGACTAAATTGGTCTAGACTGGTTTATGTATTTCTTTCCATTGGCAAAGTACTGTACATAATGCTAACTCTGAGGAGTCACCCAGCTCCCTGTCCTCTTGTAGAACATCCCAAAAACTGATACCAGTTGAAAGGGGGAAGGAGATTTCTGGGTCTGCCGCTTGATACACAAGCAGGTGCTCTGGAAGTCTGACAGCAAGCTTTCCTTCCCTGTTCTGTAGTGTGGATTTTCCAGTTTGTGTAAGTTACTAGGTTAATCAGCTCCCAAACTGGTGACCTATGTGCTAGACTCCAAGTAGGTCGGTGAAAAAATCTTTTTTTTTTTGGTTGTGCACAGTAATGCATGTAAGTGCTTCGCAGATGCATTCTGGTTTTCCCAGAGTGTGTCAATGCCCCCGAGAGCTGTGTAATTAATTTATTTTTGTTCTTTCCTCTCTTTTGACCAAGGCATCTAGACACCAGTTGCTTCGCTGTCAATAGCAAGATTCAGTACTAAGCGAAGCTCCTATGAAATGCCTGGGCCAGTAATTGATTTCCACAGTTCTCTACTGTCTTTTGCAAAGGCCATGTAATGAGTGTAGGAAAGGGAAATTCCTCTGCAGAGGAGCTACTATAACAGCCCTGATGCCCCTTATGCAGCTTTAGAATGAACACACAGTAATAATGCTGTCAATCTTGACATGAAAATTTATTTTCATCATTACATAAATACAGGCTAGGTTTAAGTTGTCTTTTATCTTTGGGTAATTAGCTACAGATCTATCAAAAACCTATAAACAGGAGCTGATAAGATATGGAACATACTTGTCATTGCTTATTTATCTGAAACGATGTCATCAAAGCTGTAATTAATTATATCTGATACAATTCTATGAATTTGAATCTGGAGATTTTGTTTGTCTTTTATGTTCACCCATTTTCATACAAGAAATATATTCTGAAAACTTTTTAATAAATTCTTTTTTACTGCTATTTTTTGGACTAATTTCTGTGTATAATGTGTATCATTGTCTTTGAAAATATTTCTTATCTGCAGTATACAGTTGAATTGTGTGACTTCCTACAAACTTTGTAGAAAGTTTTAGGAGGGTCCTTGAGTATTTTTTCCAAAAGCTTTGTATATTTTTATTTTACAAACCACATTTGTGGCATTGGAATATTGTTATCTGTCACAGAATTATTCTGTACAATATTTTTGCTGGTCCAGTCGCACTATTTTAAACTCAATTTCTCTTACTGATATGAAATTGTTGCTGGAGGAGTTGACAGGTTTCCAAGGTACAGCTGCAGAGTGTGGGCCTGTCCCATTGGGGTGGTGGTTCCATCTCCCAGGCTTTGTGCTCTCCAGCAGCCTGGGATATTGCAGTATGATTGTGACAGTGTTTTCTCTTGCTTGCTGTGCCCGGGTTGAGTGCATATAGATGGGTAATTAAATGTTGAGCCAATAAATAGATTTGTGATGCTGGTGCTCTGAAGAACAGCAGATCACAAGAACAATTTCCTGTTGGTTGCTTTGCTTCAGACACAGCTTCATTTGAAGGCTTGACTGTGTTAGCTTAGAATAAGATCCCTCATGGCATCCTGCAGCAACTTGATTACTGTGTGATGAGCAAATACAACACATAAACACACATTCTCATCCTTTTGTGACTAGAGTCAAATTCATTAGGGATTTTTCGTGGGTTGAATGGAGTAATTTGTACTGCAGTGTAATATATTCCTTTTTGCAATCGTGTTTGGTGTATGTGGAACAAAGATTATGAAATTAAATTTGTATTATGTGATTAGGACTAAAATGCCCCTCAACTCACAGTTAGTAGAACCTGTACCCTTTCACAATTTTATCTTCAGAAAAAATTGGAGAAAGACTAAAAATATCAGAATGCAGTCTTATTTTTTGATACTAATGTGACTACTTTGTTCATACAAAGGAAGCTTCATATGTGAAAATGTAGCCTGACAGTCACTTAGCAGTCACTTACATTGTGATCTTTGTCCAAGTAGACAGTCTACCATCCAAAACTCAGTGCCTCAAACACTACCTGATCAATGATCTCAAATCCTGTGATGTTGCACAGAAATGATTCTCTGTTTTAGACAGTCAAGTATACTTTCAAACATAAGTATATGTTGTCTGCACATGTACATATATGCTTGTGTACACACATTTTATAAGAACTCCTAAGTGCAGATATCACTCCCTAAGGTGAGTCTGAGTGCAAATGCACTGTAAATCATTTTTTGATACAAGTGGAGAATATTTCTTGCTCTTGTGAGCTTTGAGGTTACACCAAAGCTTTGTATTATTCATTGGCAGGAAGATTGTTCTCCATGGAATAAATAGATCTGGCAGAAAAATTTTACCTCCTTTAAAAATATGCTGTAGAAAGAAATGTCTTTATAGGTGAACACATGCTTCCTGCTGATTTTGTGAAGGAGATTGAGGATACACAGTAAACTTTCATTTAAAATTTATAGTTTCCTGTCTCACATTTACTGTGTATAGATAAGAAAAATATCTCTGTTTTAGCACAGCGCTATTGGCTTGAATTCTTTTCTCTTTTGCCTTCCATTGGTGGTTATCTTTAATGAATCAAAAAGCAACTATCCCAGGAGAAAGCTTGAGAGCAGAAGGTAAAGTTCAGAACCAGAAAATTGTTTCTTGTATGGGACAACACCTGGCTGACCCGTTGCTGTTTGAATGTCGCCTGAAATTCTGTGTGGTTTAAGACCTGTGCCTACCATTGCCCTGTGGCAATTAGCAGGTCAGCCCTGGAGACTGAGATGTTCTGTCTCAGTGAGCAAGTGGGTGGTGGTGGCTGCCACCATCCTGAGCGTCATCCCTCTGAGAAGTAAAGAGATGGTCAGAATCAAGCAGTAGAGTGACAGTGGGAACAGGGTGAGGTTGTAAGAGTCTTATGCTCAAAAGGTGAGTACAGTGGTGTCCCCTTGCTGAGCTGCACCTTTGCAATGTTTTATTTAAAGGACTGAGTCAACTGAAAATCCATATTACTGCATTGTTGACACAGAACTGGTGTCTCTGAGGGTATGACTGATCTATCTGGTCTATTCTTGGGTCTTGCTCTTTGAAGTACTTTGAAATTACCTCTGGCCCACAAGCAGGGTGTCTTAAGGTAGTAATGAATGTAACAACCAATCTTTTAAATGACCAGTCACCTGTTTAACACTGAAAACAAGAAGAAATAGGTGGTGGGAGGGAAGGAAGAAATGTAAATTTCTCTTAGTGATTTTTACTACCTAAGAACTCTCTCCCAAGCTATTTCTAATATATTAGGTTTGCATTACACAGCTGAAGGAATTTGGAAGATGTTTAAAGCTGTGATTGAAGTAAGCAAATTAGGTTTTTTCCTTCTGGTGCACAGGAGAAATGGGGTTGAGGGAACTGACAATGGAACATTGCAAGTTTTATGCATGAACTAACTTAACTAAGAACTGATATTTGAAAGTGAGGCAGAAGGGCATTAAACCCAAACTACACTGCTATTGCCCAAATAAAATGTATGGCATGTATATCTGTGGTAGAGCTCATTCCTTGTGCCACCCCCACCCCATTCTTGATTCCTGCTCCTCTGCAGAGCTCAACTCAGAAAAGCTGGGAAAGATGGTAGGAAAAAGCCAGAGCCGGAAACTCTGGAGAAATGCCTTTGAAAGGGGATCATATTGGTTCTCAAGGCCACACAGCAATAGAAATTTCCATAACAGTAAAAGAATTTACAATGTGCAGCCTATACATATACATACATTCTTGCAGCCTGTAAAACTCAGTGTGGTTTTCCAGCAGGGAAATTTCTTCGTGCTCTTGCAGGTATCCCTGCTCGCTGGGCAGCTGGGCTCTTGCACTCCCACAATCCTGGCTCCCCAGTGCTGTGCAAAATCCTGGCTCCTGTACCCTGTAGGAGTCCCTGTGTTTGTGCATGCATTTGGTAACTTGCTGCTGTGAGCTGTAGGAGATCAGGAAGGCTGGTGTGAAGCTGTGACCACACACACATAACCATGCTTGAACGTCAGCCTCCATTTGAAGCTGAGCATGGAAATTATTATCCAAGTTTACTGAGAAATGCAGACTTGGCTTCTTTTGTGTCAGTGCTTGGTTAGTTTCTGATAACTAAAGTATGTATTTCCTGAGACATCAAAGTAATTGTAGTATACATAATATAAATATAAATAGGGCTTCACTGCAGTGGAGTTTCCAAGAGTGAGTTAAATACACAAAATATAGATGTGAATGAGTGTCTGTCTAAATGGTTCTCCCAGGATTCTTTGTATTTATGCTCCAGATTTGTGCCTCCTTGGTCTGTGTCTTTGTCTACAGAAGGCTCAGCACTTTGCCTAGAAGGTTCCAGAACACGGAAGCCAAGACAAGATACATAAGAAATCATGTTTTCTGCTGGTGGGACCCAATTTTCCCCTCTCCTCTTTAGTAAGAACAATACAAACAGATGAAGAAAAGGCCATAGCCCCCTGTCATACACTTGTTATTTGAGAATGGCACAAGATGTGATCCTTCATTAGCACAGGTGGTAACATACTGCAGAATTACCCATCCATGGATTGTGTTTGGTGGAAGGAGGTGAGATTGCAATTAGAGATAAGTAACTGCTCACCTTTTGGTTAAGCAGTCCAAAGTATTGTCCTTTTAAAGTCTATACATAACATGGGTAGGTCCAAAAGAAAAGCAGTAATTATTCAATTTGACAAAACACCAAAGTCAGAGTATTTTTTATTTCCTACAGTTCAGTTGCTTAAATGCTTTGTAGTAAGCTGTAAGTGGGGTTTCAGAACAGAGCATTTATTCAGGTTTTGTAACATGAGAAGAGTTTTATGAGTTTGAGTCTAAGAAGGCTCTTCCAAATTATGCTAGGAAGGCGTATATAATTACTTTTGAGACTATTCCCGAAAATAATTCATTTGGAATACCAGATTGATAGAGAGATAATTTCTTTTCCTAAATAACAGCCTTCTGAAGTAAAAGTGCAATCAGTTGTTTCGGTGATTAAATCTCTGAAACTGCTTAAAGGCTCTAGAATGACTTTGTATGAGGAAAAATAAGTCATGCATGGCTGAGTTCCTGCCTGTTCACAAAGCTTGTTTTGGATTGCTCACGTTGATAGCTTCATTACTTTTAGTATCGATAGTAATTTGACTACAGCATCTGCCAGTTTGAATGATGTTGAAACTCAGGACTGTAGCAGGTAGAGGTGGCTGAAAGTATTAGGTCAGTTGACAAATGGAAGTTTTGGTTGTCCAGATGGTGAAAAACTGCTGGGTTTAAGAGCATTTCAATAATTTTGAGGACACCAGTGTGATGGCTATTGTAAGTTAATATATGATCACATCAGTTTCAATTCAGATATGATATTAGTATTTTCAAAATGTAGTTTTTAATTATGATGTAATTGGAGATTGCAATCTCCAATGGTGCAGGAACACATGTTGCTGCCTTTTTTTTTTTCCATAGTAACCTTTGAGAAAGAAGAATTCATTGTTCATAGCAAACTTGACTTCAGATATATGACTTCTCTTGTAATGAGACTGTTTCTTTCTTAATTAATCTTGAGTTTCCCTGTTCTGTAATGAATTTTTAATGGAACTGGAAGCTAAAAGTGGGTTATGTCTTGTCATGTTTCCTTTTGGTGCTAAGAAATTCTAGGACATGTAAAAATAGTATATATAATTCCATTTCAGCTTTTGGAGTTTAATTATATAACAGGAATTAAAATCATTGCTTGGGAATTATCAGACTGTCTGATTGGAATCATAGTACTTTTATATGAGGTTATATGTATTCTGGGAAGAAAAAAGGGGATAAATCTGAGTTGCAACAGAATTCTGCTTTTAAATGTGTTTAGGTGATGTGTTAATCTTGAGCATGGTCTTGTTTCTGATAGGTTTTGTTCTGTGGATTCATTTTTAATTGCTAAAGCTATTCAAGATGCTAAAAGTGCAAACAGACACAGCAGTGATTCTGATTGACTTAAATTCAAATGATTGATAGAGGGGGTAAATAGCAGCATAAAAATATGTTCCCTATTTTATGTGTGAATGGGCATATAAAGCCTTTGCAATATTTTGGTGATGGACAAGTATTTACCATGGTTTGAATTAAAAGTCTATCAGTTTACAAATTAAAGTAAGTAGAAGTGTTTAGGCATTGAATTAAAGGCTTCTGTGTACGGAATCCACTTAACCAGTCCTTGTCAAAATACACAAAATTCTGTAAGTATCTCTAGTCATATCTTTAACATTAGTAGTGGAAGTATTGACATGATGGAGAACTTGGTCTTTCAGTTGCATCCCCTGCAGAAATCCATAAAACTATGCGTATAATGGTTGAAGACCCCACTCCCACCACACACACCTTGAATTAAACCAATGCATTGTTTCCAGATGAGAGAAAAGATGACTCGTTTGTGACTTAGAATGATCTCTATTTTGTCTTCAAAAATGAAAAATTAAATTCAGAAGAATTACTTAGAGCTGCACATTAGCACGTGCATTGCAATTGCATGTCCTATGTCACAGCTCAAGGTAAAATGTGTCAGGTTGATTTTTTTTTTTGGTAAAGCTGAGTATCTAGAATCTGAACTTGATCTCCTTTTAGGTTAAATGAAGTTCTAACCTAGAAGAAGGATTTGATTGTGGTAGAAGCCTGGCTTCCGCCAGGGAGGTGTACTTACACCTTCTAGTAACAATGTAGGAGGCATAAGGAGCCACGAGTTTTAAATTATGAAGCAGGAAGCAACTGGAATCATTCTGGTGCATCGTACTGAGATTCAGAGAACTTTTGTTTATACATTTTGCTGGCTTTTAGCTGTCTGGTCAGAGGCAAAAAATTATTACTAGTACTCATTGTTGCGCTATTATTTACTGTTTTTTCTTTTTTTCCTTTTTCCTTTTTTTATGAATACTGCAGCATAGAGCATTTCTTTGGCTTTCACAAATTTCAGTTGGGAGTTCCACTGTTGGGAAAATAAAACTTGTGACCTCTGGCAACAACTTCTGAGCATGAAACATTGCAAGCTGCTGCAAAGCTGTAGCTTTTCTATTCGAGCATAAGGAAATATCTGGAAGCAAGGATTTGCTGATGTAAATAACAAGGAATTGGCTGTACACTCCTGCCTAAACTTTTAAACTCAAAAGTCAATGCTTTTGTTGTATCAAAGATGCAGTAGTTACTGATTTATTTTTTTATTTTTTTACTAGGAGCTAAGGAAAAATCTTAAATCAACTTTGGCTTTACAGCCTTTAAACTTTTGTGTTTAACCTTTGAGGGTGGTTAAACACCTACATGTAATTTGTTGACTTATCAGACAGTTGCTTATTTGTCAAGTGCAATAGAATGACAAAGTATTCAAATAACCTCATTGATGTTTTCACTTTGATAGATGCAGGAAGATGTCTGTCAAAATCACTTTAAAGGAGAGGCACGTAAAGTGTTTACTGCACCCTGAAATGCATTTTTTGCATTAGTGATGGTATACTGAACTTTTCATGCTGTGAAAAGTTGCAATATTGCAACTGTATGCAGTTGCAATAAAATCTCTAAAACCTTTTGGTAAGTGTGGGGGTTTTTTGTGTGTAGCATGATTTTATTCTTTGACTATTTTGGCTATGTTGCAGCTGAAGGAGCAGAGGAAACATTTTGAGTATTTTGAGGAAAATTATGAGTATTTCCTCAGTAAAAATGAGATGATGTTGTGAATGTATAGAAAGTCACACAAGATATTTTCTGTTTTGCAGCATACTCTCAGCTGGATTGATTGAGTAATAAGTTCTTCAGTCAACAGTAGTTCTGCAACTACTGAAAACAGAAATGTTAGTCTTGTACAGAGGGTAAAGACCAGAGATGTGTAAGTGAACTGAAAGGACTATGATATGTTAAACAGTGAGTGAAGTAGAGGCTCACAGGTGAGAACAGTATCCTCTTGTCATGTGCCCTTTCAGCACAGTGAAGTCATTCATCATTCTGCTCATTGCTCTAACCACTGTTAGGAGCTATGTTTTTCTCCTAGTCATCTCTTTTTCCCCTTGTTTTTTTAAGCCCCACTCTAGCCCAAAATATCACTGAAATTTTTTCTCAGGTATTTGCTTCTACTTCATTTGTTTAATCCTCTGTAAATCTTTATCTGCCAGGTCCATTGCAAGTCTTTACTTAAAATAAATAAATAAATTCTTATGGTCTTCAGTGAAGTTGAAATTGTTCAATTGTGAACACCTGTACACTGTTTTCTTTCTCGAAGTTTTCCTCCTGGCCAACTCAGTGCTACTCATGGGTTGCTGGAGCTGGATAAAGAGCACTGCTGAAGTGGCAGGGAAAGGTTTGGGTAATTTGTAAGTGACCCAGTTGTTGGACATTTCTCTTCATGGCTAAGGGCAGTGTGACTGCTCAGCAAGCAAGTTGGAGTGCAGTGTCTGTCTCTACATAACCCTAATTACACCTCTTCTATTTTTAATTCATTGACGCATAAAATAGAATCTTTTCCTGTCAGTTTTTCAAGTAGAAGGTTCCCTTGGAACAAAATTCATTGTGGATTTACAGGCACAAAGGGACTGGTGCTTCCCAGATGCTAGAAATTTTCTAAGTCACTAATTTATGTGACTTAACAGGGAGGAAGAAACCATGACTCCTCCTAAAGACCGTCTTTTAATTAGCTATATAATGGCTTCCCATCTCTCACAGCATCCTTGTAGATAAGTTGACCAAGTGTGGGTTTGGTGATCAGGTAGTGAGGTGGATCAGGAACTGGTTGAAAGGAAGGAGTCAGAGAGTTGTAGTCAATGGGGCAGAATCTGGTTGGAGGTGTGTGACTAGTGGAGTCCCTCAGGGGTCGGTACTGGGACCAGTGTTGTTCAATATCTTCATCAACGACTTGGATGAGGGTATAGAGTGTACCCTCAGCAAGTTTGCTGATGACACTAAGCTGGGAGGAGTGGCTGACACACCGGAAGGCCGTGCGGCCATTCAGAGAGACTTAGACAGGCTAGAGAGTTGGGCAGAGAGAAACATGATGAAGTTCAACAAGGGGAAGTGTAGAGTTTTGCATTTGGGGAAGAACAACACGATGTCCCAGTATAGGTTGGGGGCTGACCTGCTGGAGAGCAGTGTAGGTGAAAGAGACCTGGGGGTCCTGGTAGACAAGAGGATGACCATGAGCCAGCAATGTGCCCTTGTGGCCAAGAAGGCCAATGGCATCCTGGGGTGCATTAGGAAGGGTGTGGTTAGTAGGTCAAGAGAGGTTCTCCTCCCCCTCTATTCTGCATTGGTGAGGCCACACCTGGAGTATTGTGTCCAGTTCTGGGCCCCTCAGTTCAAGAAGGACAGGGAAGTGCTTGAAAGAGTCCAGCGCAGAGCTACGAAGATGATTAAGGGAGTGGAACATCTCCCTTATGAGGAAAGGCTGAGGGAGCTGGGTCTCTTTAGTTTGGAGAAAAGGAGACTGAGGGGTGACCTCATCAATGTTTTCAAATATCTAAGGAGCGAGTGTCAGGGAGATGGAGTTAGGCTTTTCTCAGTGATTACCAGTGATAGGACAAGGGGTAATGGGTGTAAATTGGAGCATAGGAGGTTCAAGTTGAATATTCGAAAAAATTTTTTTACTGTAAGGGTGACAGAGCCCTGGAACAGGCTGCCCAGGGAGGTTGTGGAGTCTCCTTCACTGGAGACATTCAAAACCCGCTTGGACACGTTCCTGCGCGATGTACTCTAGGTGGCCCTGCTCTGGCAGGGGGGGTTGGACTAGATGATCTTTCGAGGTCCCTTCCAACCCCTAGGATTCTATGATTCTATGATTCTATGATTCCTCTGCATGACTGCTATTGCATTAGCTCATTAGTATGATTTAAAAGATGCTAATTAAAATCACAGCAAATAATTGCATTCAGGTATTTCAGCACCTGTTGAGTCTCATAGTGGCATTTTCAAGACAATGCATCTCATTTCTCTGTCGTTTATAGCCTTTTCACAAATTAAATTATAGTAACTTAAATGTCTTCCTCTCTATAAAACAGAAGTGAAAAATCAATAATGTCATCTATAGAGAATATACATGTACCGTCATTGAAAATGATATAACACATGAAATTTGCTCTTACCCATTTCTGAATGAGCATAAAATATTCTTCTACAGAAGAATATCTCCAGATTTACTTGAATGAAAACAAAGAAACAAAAATACTTGGTATAACTAAATGTCAATCTCCTGACGCACAAAATCTGTATGGAGAAGGGCAAACCAAGACAGAGAAAATTACTCTTTTCATATGTTGGACCACAGACTGATAATATTTCAGAAGTGGTGCTGATAACTTGTGGAGTTTTTTCATTTTTTTTCTTGGCGTGATGGTTACTTAAGAGTTCAATAATAAATGATCATGTTTGTAAAAGACACAAGATAAATGAGGAAGAAATCTTTTCCTGTCCAGTTTGAGGTTGCAAGAAAGGTTTTAGTTGATGTGGGGAGGATACTGATGCTTCATAGATCAGGTGTGAAAGCAGGAACAGGGTGTAATCTTAATTGTGCCAAGGTTGTATGTTCCTGCTGTCCCTCTGTTGCTGTTGTTTTTCTTTGCCCATGAGCCCATGCAGAGCACCCTGAAGGGTGATTGCAGCTCTTAAGCACATTGGGGCTAAACTTGTGTAGTCTGCAAATTTTGAGAATCATTTCCTTGTGAGATTTTGTAGTTTCAGGATCTGTTTGGATGGAAATTTTAATGCTGGTTACTGAAGGTTAATAAACTTGTCTGTATTCCAGCCTCCCTGGTGTGCCTGGAGATAGTGTTCTTAGTTGCATATTGAGTCCTGGTGTTGACACAGTTTAAGTTTGTAGTTCTTTATGATAGTAGATGTGACAGTGATTTAAAATAAACTTGTTTTGTATTCTCCATAATCTTGGTATGGTAAGTTTTCCAGCATGGGTGAACTCTCAGAAGGCTTAACTTGGAAAGACCTCAAGCCATAGCAAACTGATTCGAGTGACTTGGTATCAAAGGTTTAATATTAAGTATACATTTATAGCACACATTTTTGTGCTATTAATTTATTTTGAAACCTCATGCTTCTGAAAATCTGTATATATCTGAATGCATTAGTGCTTTTGGGGTGATGTAAGGTAGATTCATAAATCTAAAACAAACTGCCCTTGGGTTGCAAGTGTGTCCTTGAATCATTTTCCATTTCTGCAGAAATAACAGTTGCTGTAACTGGGATCCTAACACTGTACTGGGAATCATATAGGCTTTTGTACAAGTTTTACAGATGACAGAGTGAGCACAGAAGGTTTATACAGTGACTTGTCTCCTGAGTGGCTAGAATGAGGCTGCACCTGCAGCCCCTTGCCCCTGCAATCTTCAGCTCTCTTACTCAGCCTTCTAAATTGTGATTTACCTGGTTTACTCTGACCAGAAGCTCTATTACCTACCAAGAGAGGACAGGGTTTTGTATTTCTGAGAAAGATGTTGCTAGATATCATCAGCTGTAAATTCTCCCCTGACGTCAAGTGTTTTGATGATTTCAGGTACTGGGTGAGTGGCTTAGGTTCCCTGGTTGGTATACTGACCAAACATTTTCTGCTGAAAGTTTGTTAGTAATTTTTTCCCCCCTCAAAAGCTATGCTCTGGCAAAGCTTGAACGTAGGGAAGGAAGTACTAGAGGGAAAAGGAATGCAGGTATTCTCCTGCAAGTGCTCTAGATATTAGAAGAGTTTATTTTAGTTGTATGATGAAGAGTAAGACTGCTGATATTAGGACTTGAACTTCCATAATAATTTAAGTAAAATGTTAATGATTAAATGCAGAAAAATTTACCATGACAGAGCAGGCAGGCAAGTTTCTGAATACTTCTTGTGGGACTTAGCTGCTGTTTATTTTCACTATGGTTTGTAGAGAACTATTTATCAAAATGCCAGATTGTGATGTTATAGAATATGCCATATTTTTCTATGCCATAGTAGTACAAACATGCTTAGCTTTAATTTTTTGTGAATCTGTCTTTTTCTGGTTTAAGTTGTGATGTGCCCCCACTTGGTGGAAAATTCAAGTTCTTTACCCATTGCCACATTAACATATGAAAGATAATGTCATTACAGCTGTTCAATACTTTAAGGAAAATTAATATAAATTTAGAAATTGAAATCATAAAAATCACAGAATCAGCTGGGTTGGAAAGGACCTCTGAGATCATCAAGTCCAACCCTTGATCCACTACTGTCATGGTTCCCCCCCAGTGGGATTTTTTTTTGCATACCCTTCAGTGGCATATGTGATAGGCAGTAAATGAATGAAGGTATTGCCTTTTGGTGATAGATAATAATTAAAAAGGTGCCTGAGAATATTTCTGAAATTAAATTTCAAGGGGTTGTCCTAATTTTAGCATGAAGGCTGGTTTTCTTTTATTTTTGTTTTTGTTTTTGTTTTTTTTTATGAGCTATGCAGCCCTGTTTTACTTACAACTCTTAAAGAATGTGGTCTGCTAAGAACAGATGGTGTCATTTAATTTTTATACTGATTCTACTTAAACTTTTAAATTAAGTCCTTATGCTTTTAAACATTTAGTTAAGACTTACTGGTTGCTAGAAAACTGAAAGAACTTGGTCACAACTGATAACCTGTTTAGAGAGTGAAAGAGGTAATGGTCTCAAGTTTAAAAAGTTTGTAGTCATTAAGATCATTAGTGGATTCCTGTTATCTTCCAAAGGAAGTAGTGAAGTTGGTTCATAAACTGGGAACCTAGGTAGACTTCAGCTTTTCCAAAGGGCAGGAAGTGGTAAAACAGGCATGTGGTTTGCTTTAGTTAGGAAATGAACTCTGATTCTCAACCAGGGAAGCTGATACAAATGAAAGATCACTGACGTATGTGTTCTACTGTAACACTGTCAAAACAGATTATTTTTAAGTACAGAAGTGAGACTTTTCTGTCATCTCTTTCCCTTCTTTCATGCAACTACAGAAGCTGTTGTTTGTAGAAATTTGCACGTATTTCCTAAGTTTCAAGATTTACTGAAGAGTATTGTTCACTGCTTACACTCACCATTGGCTTAGCAACTGCTGTAATACTGTTCTGTTTAGCTTTCATTTAGGTACCTCTGAAATTTTTTTTTTTAAAAAAAAAACAAACAAACAGTCCCAAAACTCCATATCCAACCCTTAGAAATAGGGTTCTGGGTGAAACAGAATTCTGGGTGAGAAAACTGTCTTCAAAGAGATGCTATAATCCTATGAACTCTGTATGTTCCCATGAGCAGTGCTGTATACACACTCCATTGCTTCCTGTAGGAGGTTACTGGTAGCAAACCTGGTGATGCAAAGCAGGTCTGCTTCCTGCTCTACTGCTACAGCATTGCAAGAAAGTTTTGTTGCTTTTTCCCCTTAGAGTTTAGCCACCAGGATTAGGACATTGCAGTTTCTGGTTTCCATGTCATGCTCACCAGGACTTCTTGTCTGTTCCCTACTGTGCTTTGATGGAAAATCAGCCAACAAAGAGAGGACTTTGCCAAGCTCAGTTGTCTGTGCATTGGGAGGGATTACAGAGTGCTCCTGTGGCTGTTTTTGCTGTCAGGGCTCTAATCTGCAGCAAAGTCAAAAAGAGAGTATATGAAACTACTGCGGATTATTTCCAAAGGGATCAGGTGGTCACTCCCTCCCATTATGGTGATTATGTATTTTCAGTTTATTTCCTAGCTCATAGAACTACAGAAGAATTTAGGGGTAGCCTTAAAGTTTCCTTGGTCAATGCAACAGCCCTGCCAGCACAGTTCTGTATGTCCCAAAGTGCAAAGCTGCTGCCTAAAGGCTTTCTGGCTGCAAAACATGTCTGTATCATTTTTGCACAGTAAGAGGGCAATGTTATTTAGGAATGCTGCTGCCTGGCATGGTCTCCATTGTTTGGGATAGCTTTGATGTTTTGAAATTTGGATGAAAAGGCAATGGCAAAGCCCATGCATTTACATTGTGTTACTGAGTATGAACCTGTGTGTTTTGAGGTGCTGAGAGGCTTGCAAATTGATCTGACCAAGGACTATGTAATTATGGAGAATTTGCTCCCAGAGCCTTAAGTGGACTGCATCTGTAGTTGTAAATTGGATGTAGTATGGAGTTTGTTTCAGTAAGTGGTGGAAAAAAAAATTCTTTTGGGTGATGGGCCATGGCCCATTGCATTGCCATGGGCATTGTGTGGCTTTTCCTATTAAATGGTCTTTGGTTGTATGAGTGTACTTGTACCCACTGGTGTGGTGTGCTAGCTTGTGGATTAAACTTTGCTCAGGCTGTTTGATGGGAATTGAAAACCGTGCTGCTAATGAAGTGATTCCACTTAAGGAGATGCAGATGTGCCATGAAGTCTCTGAAGCAGCATGTTCTATGTTGTCTGTTTACATAGAGTGTGGTCTGCTTTTGAAATATCTAAATAAACTTAATCAGTTTCAGGAAACGAACTGACACTACGAAAGGGGCAGAAATATTGAATCAACCACTAATAAGAAAATCTTAATAATGAAATGTGGCCTTCTATTAATGTGTAAATTGAAAGCAGATGCTAAACATGAATGAATGGATTAATATTGTTTTTTGTTGTCAAAATTTATGTTGATGGGAAATGGAGGAAATGTACCCTTGCAGAAATATTTTGTAGTGGTTGTTAACACCTTATATTCTTTCTAGTGCTCTAGTGTTTCATGTACTGGAGTATAAATGTGTAAGCTGTTAGCAGCAGGATGAATGTTCAGCAAGTTGAAAAAACACCTGCTCCCATAACCAAATCATTATTTAAATTTCCTCTGCATTTCACAGGTTTAAGCTGTGACATGGATTCAGATTTACAATGCAAGAGATCACACACAACTTCCAGTGCAGTACCCTCACTACTTGAGTGCCATTTCCAAGTTTGGCTGCAAATGCATTTTGCTCTAAAACACAAAGTGTGAGGCAGCTTGTAACAGGGTAAGGCATCACAGGGAGCAGAAAGTAACAATTACCTTCAAGGTATCAGTACTGAAGTAGTTAAATACTGTCAGAAATTCTACCCCCTGCTTGCCCCAGGAAAGCATTTGTAGGAGCAAGAAAATTAAAGATCTTCAAGTGGTAGTAAGGCATAGCCCTTCCAATTTCTGTTGTCTCCTAATGTTTGCGGTTGATACTGGTGATCTTTTCAAAACAAAGTGATTGTTATTCTTAAGCAAGTGTGTTGTCAATATAAATAGTTTATTTTTGAAGAATAATAAATATGCAAAGTACTTGAATAAAAATTAATTGTAGGCTGATTAAAAACCAAACAATCAAACAACAAACAAAAACTCCACCTCTGCAACAAAGAAAAACTCAGCTCTCAACAGATTTAAAGTATTTCAATTTAAAGTAAGCTATTTAAAGCTTTGAAGTACTAGAGTTAACAATCTTTCTTGTCAAGAGGCTCTTGGATACAGCAGTGGTTTCATGTAATTTACTGTGTGTATTCACCTTTGCAGCAGGTGCCCCTCTGTCAAGAGCTGAGCTATTTGGGACTTCTGTGGCTTCAAATGTTGAGCATTGTCTATGTTTAATAGACCCAAATTTGCCAGTCATTTCAGAGTAGATACAATTAGTAGAGTAGATTACATTTTGTCACACAAGCATTTCCTCTTTAATAGTCACAATCTGACTCAAAGAAATTAAACAGCTTTTTTGGGGGTGTTTTAATGACATTTACCTTCATCAGGTTTAGACTTTTTCGTCTTAAGGTTCCTAAGTGTTTTAGGTTGTTGTTTGGTGTCCCACTTGTGTCTTGCTTTTTGACTAACTTCATTGTTCTTAAAATGATAAGGGCAGAGTAAGGCAGTGAGTAAAGTCTAGTACTTAGTTGCATGTTGCCATGAATAAGCAGATAGAGACATGAACGATTAATGTGACAGAGCTATAGCTAATAAATTAATGATGTGTGCACAAGAATTCTGTGACTACTTAAGCCACTCTGAAAAATTGTTGGTTTTTTTTAATCTTCTTTAAGGCCTTTGCATCAAGGAAAGAGGAAGGCATCTGTTTTTGACTTGATCATGAGTGTACCTGATAGGATCATTTTTCTCTTTTAGTTCCTTTTCAAAGAAATTAAAGTTTAGTTAGAGCAGTTTTGGCCAGGAGGCTTCTACAAGACATTTGAGTCTTGGCTCTAAGGATGTCCTAATCCTGGTATTGGAACTAAACTGTTTCCAGCAGCAGTCTTAGGATGCTCTAAATCATTTTTTTGCCATCAATCCATCTTTCACAGAGAAAATGTGCGTGTTCAAGTGAACACAACCTTTAATGTATTTTATTTCAGGCTGGCTGGACTTGGAGACTTTTTAGAGATAACAAAACCACATCTCATTGTCATAGGGTGAGCATTTGTCTGATTTACTAATCCACAGGAGAAAAAACAGCGTCCAAGCTAGGATTTGGCAGACCAAAGGCATGTAGAAACTGGATTTGCCACATGCACATAATTCTTTTTCGCCTGACAGTTCTCTAGTCTGCATTTCCAGCAGTTGGCTTTTCTGTCTTATACAAAGTATTGACTTCCCCAGCCCTCCTAGTGTCTGCAGGAAATATCTCCTAAGTGGGTGTGAGATGGCTGCTCTTTTCTTCAAATTTCCCCCAGACTCTTGCAGGAGCCAGAGCCTCAGTGTGTGGGCTGAAGCTGTCCTGGCCTGGGGATGTAACCAGACCAGCCCAGGCTGCAGAAGAAAGGTGATAAGCTACAATCTGCTGTTACAATGCTAGCAGATTTTGTCACTTTGATGATTGAGTTTAGGATTGGAGTTCTAAATGCTGATGTCTAGCATTTGGTAGATTCATTGACTCAAAAGGCTTGAGCTGCTGCTTCTGTTTCAGTCTCTGCCTTATACCTACCAGCTCCCTATCTATGTAGTCCTAACTAGCTTTTTACATGGAATGTTGCTGTTCTCATCACTTCTTCCCACTGGACTCCCTGTTTGAGGAATGTAAAGTAACTTTTACTTGTAGAGGTACTTTACCCTTCCCTGAAGGCTGTTTTTCTGATCCATACTGCTTGCCTGACTGAGGAAATTTCCCTGACTTTTTTCTGTCTAGGCTGCTATCCCTTGCTGTTGTTGTCTTGTGGAACATGTTTTGTAATTTTCACAGGAGATGAGGGTATAGGAGGACTGATACTGGTGTGGTGTGGCAGTCTGGTGTATTCTGGACTGCCAGTGAATCATGTTTCTGAATCATTAATATGCCATAAAGGAAAAAATAATTCAAACAAACTTCATAATCCAATAAGACCTGAGGGTGGGACTTCGTGAAGATACATCACACAAGCCCTGAAATCCTGGCAGTACTTGACTATAGGTTGTTTTACTTGTTGTTTTACTGTTGCTGAGATAAAAAGCAATTTTAAAAAGAGGAATTTAGGGCATGTGATCATTCTAATGCTGATGCACTGAAAATTTTAAGAATGCCAGCTGTGTACACTGGAATCCCAGGTAATCCTGTGCTTCGTAGCTCTTCGTACTTGAGTGGCTTTCTTACAGATTTCAGAAGAACTACAGAAATAATATTAGAGTTGTATTGCTTTTATTAAGGTAAAACTTAGAGATTCCAGTGAAGAATGGACTATCTTATATTTAGAAAAAATATGGCTCATTTCAAGGAAATAAATGGAAAAATGCAGCAAGTTCTTAAGTAAGCTTTTCATCAGCTGTTTTAATGAGAAGATTCTTATTCTTTTCAGCTTTAGACCTCAGTCCTGTGTTTATTTTACTGATTAAAAAGGTAACAACATGATTTTTCAAGTGGCTCAGCTTGAATTAAATACGTATTCTTCTCCTTAGTGGAACCACTCAGTCATGTTTGGCAGTTTGCTCACATGATGCTAAGGACCATCCCTCCTTATGCTTCTTCAGCAAATATCAGGTTCAGATATGCTCTTGCTTAAGAGTCTCTGCCCTTATTCATCTTCTCAGACTTTAGTGTATGTGAAATGACTTAAAATGGTTTCACTGACTTCTAATTAAATGTTTAATGTACTTTACATTAGTGACTCCTTGTACTGTTTTTAGTGTTAGAATTCTTCAGGTAACTGCTTTTGTTTGACCCCTTACATCAGTAACAGGCTCAGTTCATGCAGGATGAAACATCAGTGCAAATACAGGCTAGAGGTGCAAATGCCCCTTGCCCTGGGAGAAACAGGCTTCATCCATCATTTAGAGGCATTTAACAGTTCCCAAGGTAATTTAAATGTCCGCAGCCCGTAATGACAGCTAATTCTCACTCTTCCAGTTCTCAGGAGCCATGGTGCTGCTTACCCCGTAAGTCTCTGCACAGCTCTCCAGGTGGTCAGGAGCAATAAGACTGAGCCAGGCAGCCTCATCACTGTGCCAAGGTGGATGCATTTAAACCGCATTTTGTTGGAACTGGGTTGTTCTGTTGTGCACAAAACATTCAGTATTGAATTTGCTACATTAATAAATGCTTCATGGTAATTCTTTCCAGTTAATGGAAATGAATTGTAGAAATATTTCTAAGGGTTAGGTATGAAGCTTGAGGTGTGATACAGCTAATATAAAAATGTATATGCTGTCAAAACGTGAGTTTTGATTGAAACCATTTTAGTAGTTTGAGGGAAGATGATGATTCTTTACCATTTTCTGTAACTTGACAAATATCCCTGAAGTTCAAATGTCTCTTCTAGAAATGAATTGCAGTAG
Organism: Calypte anna; assembly: GCF_003957555.1. Lineage (NCBI taxonomy): Eukaryota > Metazoa > Chordata > Aves > Apodiformes > Trochilidae > Calypte > Calypte anna. The sequence continues at coordinate 379,951 of NC_044259.1, read as the reverse complement.
ATTTCAATTAGTGAAGTATGAAAATAATACAAAAAAGTATCCTATACTCACAGCATACAGAAGTTATGTTGCATCTTTGTTTCCTCCATGTATGCTTCTAATAAAAGTATTACAAGTTGAGGAGTTAAATGCTGTAACATGACTTGAGTCTTGTTTTTTTTCATAAAAGTTCATCGCTGCAGAAGGTAGCTAAAATTGAAATTAAGATAGTAATTTTTTACTTCTCAAGCTTTTAGGGCTTACATAGTGTATCACATTCAACTTGTATTCATTGCTGTGCTATGTCAACACTGATTTCCTGGTCTCTATTTCTAGATTTATTGATATGGTTTGGAACTGGTCAAATAAAAGTGTTGAAAAAAGGATTTTATAATTTTCGTAACCTGATGCTTCTGCTGTGGGACTGAATTCTTTGGACATTTAAACTAGAATCAAGGAGATATTCTCGGCTTTTACTTTATATTAAGTTGGCTCAACTTGAACTTTTTGGAAGTCAGCAAGCATGGGTCAGGGTTAGCAGTGTGTGAGAGCAGGAAGTGGGAACAGGGAGTCTGTTTCAGGGCATCATGACGTTGATGTAAATTTGGTGTATCAGAGTTCTGCAACTTCAGAATGGAAGTGTGGCCACTGGACAGCACAGGGGCAATCAGATGTTTTCAGGTGAAGGCATTAGACTCTTCTATGACCATATAGAGTGCTCTTCACACCCAGGATGCCACATCTGCTGTAGGGATCTTGGCGTGCTCACCATAGAGCAAGCTACTTGAATTTTTATACTGTGCTTGTTATGCTTTGCTTTGCTTTACTTGTCCCTAGGATGTAAGAAGGTCATAGGATATAGGGTAGTGCTTTGCATGTGGTCCTGTTACAGTGAAATACCTGGAGATTATAATTTAATTAGACCAAAAAAAAAAAAAAAAAAAAAAAAGGTGAAATCCCTTCCTATATATGGAGAGGCTTGTTAGGAATACTAACAATATCAGTCCAGCTAGAACTTACCACAAATTTTGTTTGAAACCACAGCATTTGCTGAAACCAATCCACCATTAATACTTCATTTAACCAGGGGAAAAAAATACCAGTTATTCCAGTGCTTAACAGTAGCCTTGAGAAGTGTCCAACTATCTGCTTTATTTGCTGGAAGTGAAAGACTGCAGTGAGGTGATGAAATCCAGTCAATGTTGTTGTATTATACCCTGTACATTCAGTGCTATTATATAGCCTGTGTAGGCAAGTCTCTTGGTTTGACATCTGAGTCTTCTCTTGGCAAGTGATGATTCTGTCTGTTGTTGAAGTAGTTGATGTGGGATTATGAATAAAATTAAGCTAGATGCCCACAGAAATAAAGTGCTGTAATGTCTGTTTTACATTCAGATATTACTGTTGTGGGGACAGACCTTTATTTGTAAGATATGTGTTAAGTATACCATTTCTTTTGAAGATAAATAAAAAGTATTCAGTTGGGTGTGGTAATTTTGGTGTTTTTGTGTACAAAGAAACTGAAAGTTGAGAGATAGTGTGGACTCTCACTGGATCATATTGTGGGTTACTCTGGCCAGAGCACTCAGAAACTTGACATCAGGCCAGACAGCATCTAATACAGGCCTGGAAATCCTTTTTTGAGAAAGTTGTAGTGCAACTGCTCATGCATGTTGGGCATGCAGTCTCTGCCACACTTTGTGTTTATATTCTGAGTGAAGATGATACCATTTTCAGGAAAAAAATGGGGCAAATACAACGATTCTAAAAAGTAGAACCCACCAGATAACTCCTAAGAGAAGGTTCAAGAACTCTAGGTAGCCCAACATTTGGTTGAACTGTCTCTCACATAGCTTGGTCCTGTCTCTGAAGACTGCTCTTCTGATACAGAGATTCAGAGCAACACATGATGCACTGGTACATGACCAGAGAATGTATTATTACATTACAAAATGCAGAGTGATAATAGTGGTTTTTGTTTGTAATTAATTTAAAGTAGGTTTCATTGCAACGTGCACGTGACTTTGAGCCTGACAGCTTAAAAAGCATCTCTGTTCCTTAGCACACTGAACATGTCTCCTTCCCTTAATAACCTAGTGAGCTTATCATCTACACTGGCAGCAGGACTGAGCTGCTCCATGATGTTATCAGTGTTTCAGCAGTGACAGATGACAGAAACTCAGAAGGCAGAACCGTGCACTTTGAAGGGGAAATCATTGCTTTTTATTCACTTAAGAGCTCTTTTAGCAACTTTGGGCTCTGTAAGAGATGTTTATTTGCAGGGGTGATGACCAATTGATGTTGACAGCAAAGAATAGGATGCCCTTACTTCCTTTCTTTTTGTAGCACTTAATAATGAATAAGGAAGCTGACAAAAAACCTCACACCTTGAAGGGCTTAGCTGGATTTCACAGTCTTTATGTCTGAGGAAGAAAAAACACAGTGATTTTAATCTATTAGCATAATTGGCTTGGCTAAATTAAGTTTAATTGGAAGGATGATAGTATGTAGATGGCTACAGATTTTACATAAATCTGTTAAATATTACTTGATGCCTTTGTAATAATTAAAATACCCTAATCCTGTCTTGAAGGTATTTGCTATGGTTCAGAGTATGAAGACATTGCAATAAAACATCTGGCATTCATTTCACTCCCTAAAGGAATAGAGGAAAGATACAAAAGTTTTTGGCCAAAGGTTAATTTACTCCCTTTTCTATTGTGTAGTTTAAAAGGCTAAGAAAATATTGGCCTGTAAAGTTCAAAATCAGTGGTATTTTTTTATTCTTAAAAAAAAAAATAGTTTTTCTTACAGGTTCATTATTTGTCTTACTGATGCATTGAAATTGAAATTAACTGAAATGAAACAGGTTTCACAACTTCCTCTGTAAGGCTATGGAACAGAGATGGACGTGTGGTGTATCATACTCCTGTGCCAGTACCAGGCTGTGTTTTGAGGAACTGTAACTCATGTTGCTATGGACTGCACTATTTTTCTACAGAAAGTTTTTGTGGGATCCATCCAGGAGGCTTTTCTGTGTCTGGTGTGACACTTGTGTGTCTCATTGCAATAACCCATGTATCAGACACTTCAGACCATGCACTTCCAGGTGAGGGTCGTGAGCTGGGTTGCAGAGTGGGAGAAGGGAATGGTGCCAGGCTGTAGATGCAAGAGAGGCTTAGGATTTGGCTACTGTAATGTACCTCATTACTCATCTAAAGAGTAGAAAATAGTTTTATTCCCTTTTCATCTTATGATGTGTTACTGCTTTTGAAACTGTGCATTGAATTCCAGCCTTAGGTGTACAATAAAATTGCAGCTGGGTGTCATTAAAATAATCTATGTCAGGATTTTAAGACCTTAGCTTTATTCTTTGTAAAAGTTGGATTGGGGATTTCCTATAAGATTTTCTGAGAGCCTAATTTCTCATTTCACTACTTTGATTAATTTAACATAGATTTAATTTGTAATGACTGTTTCCTTTATTTCTAGATTGTAAGATAAGTGTTGTCAAATTATCTTTATGTTAAATTGGAATTTCAGAGATGCTTTGCATTCCTTTGGAGGGAAGGTTTGTCACATGCCACTGTAAGTTGTTAAGAGAAAGGTTATTTTAAGAACTGATGGGCCTGTTGCCCTGCCCTGACTGATTATCCCTGTGTCCCCTTAACTGCAGTGTATTGATTCCAATTAACATGACTGACATCCACCTCCGAGGGTGAAGTTAATCAGCTAGAGGATCCCCTGTTGTTAATTCATTTCCTCCTTTGAGCTTGTGTTCAGTTGAGTATTTAGGGACTAACACAGACACATTCAAGTCTGTGCAACAAGTATAAGCCTTGGAAACTGAAATAGCTTTTTTTTAGTGCTTTCCTAGCCAAAAAAAAGTGACACAATTCTGAAAGGTCAAAAAAACCACCTTTTTTCTTTCACTGTTGTTACTGTTTGCTGGAAGAGGTCAGTAGGTGTGAAATTTCAGCAAGTTTTTCTCTGAAGTAGTAACCCAAATAAAACAACAGGAGATTTAGTCAGTGATGGTGGCAACAAGTTTTGTACTTGCGCTTTGGATGTGAAACAGCAATGTCTTCGAAAACTATTTCTGGTGTAGTAGAAACATAAAGGCTACCAAAGTAGAGACTTTTCTAAGTAAGTTTTTAGTGTGTAAGATGGGCAGAATATTTATGTTCATAGGCTGAAGTTGGTGACCAGTAGCAATGACTGAATATCAGTGTCCAAGGCAGTGATGCCTGGCAGCAGTGCATGTTCAGCACGTGTTTAGGTGTGTGACACAGCCTCCCTTCATTCAGATAAAAATAGAGGAGGAGGGGGAAACCTTGAATAGTAATAATAGTGAATTGGTAACTATCTTGATTTCCCATGCCAATCCAGCAATTTGTAGGTGTTATAATGTGAGCTACCAGCTGGCTTCATAGATCTTTATGTCAGACTGAACTGCTGTGATGGGTCTAGTACCTACTGAAAATTTGTAATTGTGACAAGAAACAAATAAAGATAAAACTTTGCTAAGCCAGCAGATAAGGCTGATAATCCCCTCTAGAGGTAAAAATTGATGGATTTTAATAATTTCCTAGTTAAACACTTAGGAAGCTGAGCTCATTTTATAAACTACAAATCCTCACTGTTTATTTTTCTAACTCCATAGCTCTAGTGTACTCATGTAAGGATGATGCTCACAGCTGTAGGACCTGATCTATCAACAAAAATGCTGCTCTCCAGTGATTTACTCAAGCTGTTTCATAAATCTTTGAGCCAAACAGCTCTATACAAGAAACAAATCCATAAAGTACCAGGAGCCTATTTTACCAGCAGTGTGATTTTCTGCATTTAGTTTGCTCTGACTGCTCTTTTTGTCTTCCCATCATTACAACCACAGCAGCAACAAGCGTAGTCATGTTACTTGCCTTGTTTTTCTTTCTTGACCATACTTAGTATGCATAACAGGTATACAATAAACTATTGTGCAAGTATTGTGAGGACCACGTTACACAATCTGTTTGTCTAACTAGTTCCTCTGCTCTGTCTCCTGGTTTCTGACAAAGTTGTTATAAATTATTAAAACTCCTGGCTGCAAAAAAAGAAGTTATGGACTTTATTAATTTATTAATTTTCCTTTCCTTCTTATTTCTGGAGCATGACTGCAATTATTATGGCTAGCAAACTTTAACATGTCAAATAAAGGCAGCCTTTATTAGAGGTTTCCTGTTCGAGGAATAGCTACCAGAGAACCAGAAGAAAGAAGGCTGCTAGCATTTGATGAAGGAGCTGGTTTTTTAGTATGACCTTAGGAAAGCATTTAATTATAAATGAGTAGATATTAAGAGATAGTCCCAGGTTTATCTCTGCCTACTTACATGAGGGTTTAAATTGCAGTTAAAATCATCCTTTGTTAAAACTTAGCAGTCATTGCTGCATTCCTACGATTTCACTTGTAGCTAGTTATTAGAAAACTGAATTACTGAAGTTAAAAACTTTATGCACACATTCAAATTAGTAAACTTAAATTATGAATCTAGAGTAGCCATTTTGAGTATATGCTTATTCTATTTTAACAGATTGTTGCACATTGTATTGCATTAGAAAGTTCATTTTAGTAGTAGCTCCCTGTTAAACAACATACACAGCAGGGCTTATGGCAAACACTTGTTACTCTGTTTAAGAAGTGCCAGTGGACACTTTCTTCTCCTAAATGGGAGGAGAAAGTCTTCTGTTTTGTGATTTTTATATTGGACAGCTGGTTGTTTCTCTTTTCTACTTGTTTTTTGATTGCTATCAGCAGATATAATCAATGTTTAACATTGTAATGGTGGGAAATGACATTCTGTTTAATGACTGAGATTCTACAAGCACAGTCTCTCTAGCTGGAAGGAGGAGTATTGCCTGTGTTTTGATGAATGGGTTCAGATTTCCTCTCGTATCCCATAGTTACTGGGAAGTGATATCACAGTTAGTGAAGAAGCTAGGAGGATCTTCTGTTACTTATAGTTCATAAAGAGTATTTCAGAAAAACTGGCCTCTAGGATTTACATCTTTTAAGCAGAGGCAAATGCAGATGGTGGGATAATAAAGGAGCTGGACAGTCAGTTGTTGAGTGTGTTAATAGCTGGGTGTGCTTTAAAAAGGAGGGAGAAAACTGCAGAAACACAAATCGTAACTGATGACTTTTTTTTTTTTAAGCTGAGTCAGAAAACACAGGAGAGATTGTGAAGCAATGGAGTCTTACAAAATGAAGTTGCAGTTTTTGGTCATGTAGATTACGTATAAAAAGAATCCATAGGCTGTCTATAGTAAACTTACAGACTAGTAATTTTTTGTAAAATTTGAACTTTTATTAGTGGAACTTGAGAAATGAGGGCAGAAAGAATCATGGTACTGAGAAGCAAAGCTCTCATGGCTTCTGATTTTTTGGTTTTCCATATGCCTTCTGATAAGATGCATACAAATCAGCTTCAGTCCTTAATTATTCTCATTCTTACACCAGCATCGTTCAGAAACTCTGGTACATGTAGCACAGGCCTCCTTCCAGGAGGAAGAGAAATTGTTACTGGTAATAAGAGGAATGATTTTTCATTTCCAGACCTACCTTCATGTTTAGTGTTAGTCCTCTGGAACCTATCTGAAACCGTTCAGGACGGTGTTGTGATTAAAGCTGTTGGTATGTAAAGTTTATTTTGTGTGCTTCAGGTTACGGTTTTCAGCTTAGAATGGGGACTAACTAGAAATTAATGGTGTATATCAAAAGTTTAAAGAAATACAAACATTGCTTCAGTTATGCAAGTCATCTGTTGGTGTTTTCAGTCCTACTATTTTCTGTCTTTAGCAGGCTTTGCACCATCTTCTGTCTACATTTAGATAAGAAAAAACCCACAAGTGCAAAAAATGAGGCCATGCATTGCGATGCTAATACAGTTGCATTTCCAGCAGACAGGCGCTGTGCTTGATAAAGACTCTTTTCAGATGGCGTGTGTTTGATAACTTCTAATACAGGGAGTCTACTCTTTGAAATAAAGCGATCTTTTAAGCAATGATTTCAGTAATGCAGCTGAGAACATTTTTTGTTATGTAGAACAGTTCATCTTAGTCTCAGCTTTGACGATTAAATTAATTTTTCATGAATTCACACTGCTTCCGGCTCCTGTGAAACCTTGCTTAACTTCTGAGGATTTTCTTTTATAATGTGTGATTTGAATTGTATAAAGCTTTTCCATAATCAGAAAGGTAATTTAGGCCTTTTCCTAATTACCAGGTGGATGGAAGGGGTGTTAGATGTAGTTTCACAGAAGGATTTTATGCATCTGCACAAGGCAGACTGTGGGGGGCGAGGGGAAAAAAAAAAAAAAAAGAAATAAGAAACACTGAAGGCAATAGTATTTCTGAAAAGTTGACTGCATTGTTGTACAGTAGTTTACTGCTGCTGCAGCAAACAGCAGTAGTGAATTCTTATGTGCCTTATTAAATAGGGTGTTCTCTACTGTGGAGTGGGATTTGGGCTGCCCCAGTCTCCATTGCTGAATTGTAAGTAGGTGAACTGCCAGTTTTTGAGCTATAGACCCTTGAGCAGATAGATGTAAGCGTGGAACCTTTTTTGCGAGACATCTGTGCATAAATGGATAGATTAGGTAGGAAGATCTGCACACCTCTGGCAGTGCATGGCTGCAAATGTACAGGAAATACAGTAGAGACAAGTAGGAGTTAGTAAAGTTAGGAAGCATCAGTAAAGGAAATAACTGACAGTTTTAACAGATACTGGCAATAGAGATTAAACCAGGGGAAGAAAAAATAAAGAATGGATGAGTGATCTTTTGAGTTCCCTGTTTTTTTATAGAAGCAGGTAGTTTAAATGGGGAATAGGAATGCATGTCTTATAGTCTTTGTGTTCTGCACACAGTCACAAAATAAATGCTGTCTAGATTACCACTAACCTTCTTCCCTTGCAAGGCAGAAGATTGTTGGTTGAATAAGTGGGTGTTGCTAGATGTAGTTCTTATGTGTCTATAGCAGGTATTCCTTCTACAGACAACGGGAAAATTTAAAAAAAAATCTCAGATGAAAGTGAGAAATGAAGGGAAAATTCTCAGCATAATTTTATTCTGGTGATTAAACTTGAGTGTTTATATGAGCCAATTCAAGCTTAAGCAAATCTTTCATTTCTGTGAAAGAAATTCTGGTAGAGTGGAAGAGAAATATGTTGAGCTGTAGACTACAGATTTACTTAAACAGAATATATCCCCTTAGTTTGTGCATCTCTCTTTGCTTTAGCCTTCAAATTAAGAAGGTGAAAACTGAGATACAGAACTGAGAGGAGTGACTGATACACCAGATGGTTTGCTACCATTAAGAGGGACTGCACCAGCCTAGAGAAATAGGGCAACATGTTCCTGAAACTCAGCAACATCCTGCACCTGGGGAGGAATAACACCCTGCCCCACCAATCCATGCTGAGAGCACCTTGGCAGGAAAGGACCTGAGGCCTCTGGGGAACAAGATGACCTTCAGCCAGCAACATGCCCATGTAGCAAAAGCAGCCAGCAGCATCCTGGGTTGAGGGAGGTGAGCCTTACCTTCTGTTGAGCAGTGGTCAGACAAATCTGGAGGGCTGTGACCAGTGCTGAGAGATGGCCAGTATGAGACGCAGGAACTTACTGCAAAAGTGCAGCCAGGGGCCATATGGCTGGCTGAAGGACTGGAGCATTTGACACATGGGGAGAGGCTGAGAGAGATGGGAATGTCCATTCTGGAGCAGAGAAGACCCATGGGATCTTATCAATGTGTAAAATACCTGATAAAGGGGACTAGAGAAGGCACAGCTAGGCTTTTCTCAGTGGAGCCCAGTGACAGGAATGAAACATTAATCAAATCTCAAGAAAATCCATAGGAACATAAACCAAAAACTTTACTGGTGAGGGTGGTAGAACACAGGAACAAGTTGTCCAGAGAGGTGATGGAGGTCACCTTGGAAATAGTTAAAACCCAACTGGACACAGTCCTGAGCAATACACTGCAGCTGCCCCTGGCTGGGCAAGGTGTTGGACTACATCTCCAGGTGTTCCTTCCATTGTCACCCATTCTGTGGAAGTTGGAAGGATATCAGACTAAGGGAAGAGAGTGTATGAGGGGCACCACTGCTAGAAGGAAAGCATTTGTTCAAAGTTGGAAATGTGTGAATGATGTGGAGATATTTGAGAAAAGGCTAGAGTTTTTCCTGGACACACAGAGATAGCTGAGACACTTTGCACTTGCATACCCCTTGCCCTCAATGCAGGCAGCTGTGAAGATGATTGATATCTTAGCTGTGGAATGTGCTAATTGGACAGCACAGGTTTAAATACATGCAGCTTTTTAAAAATTGAGGTTTTAATGTAATTTATAATCCACCATGTGAGCCTAAATGTTTCCACGAGCCAGGATGAGCTATTTTGTGCTGGAGAACTGTAGCTGGATCTTGTTTCTCCTGGGATTCTTGGAAAAATTGAGTAAATCCACCTTGCCTTTGGTACTCCTTACTGCCACCCAGTGATGGGGACGTGGGAGAGCTGAGAGCTACCGGTTTGAAGATCTTGGTCTCTTTATGCTGTGGTAGGGTAAATACTGACATGAAAAGGAATGACTTCTTTGGGCTTTGCTGTGTTACTACTGGGTTTGGCATGAAGGGATGTGGCTTGTTGCCTGTTCCAGAGGATTTTATAGAGAGCTGGTAGAAAGCAGGGTTTTGTTTTCATCTTTATAAGAACATATTTTATGGATTCATAACGTTGAGAGTATTAATTTTTTTCAGCTATTAAATACCAAAGCATAACAAACAGGTGAAGAGCTTATTTAGCTTATTTCCTTTTATTGAGTCTTTCTGTTAAAAACAATTGCTGAGATTGAGCACAGACCACATTTCACTTTTTATCCTTTAGTAAGAAATAACATCTTGAGATCATAAGTTTTGGAGGGGGTTGTGGGTCTTTAAATCCAACACCTTTGCCCAACTTCTATAAATCAATGAGAAACTTCTCCCACAAGAGAGTAAGGAGCAGTGGAGATGCTCTACCAGTTGCCCTACAGATGAGGAGCGTGCTGGGAGGTTAATCCCAGTCATGCTCTGCACTAGAGGTTCATCTTCTGCCTCAAAGTGTGTAGGAAATGAAAGTGTCAAGGGAAAGAAGGTTTTGTGTAGAGAAAGTGTGTAGCTACAAAAACAGTTTGTGGCTATATGAGGAGTATGAAACTACTTGGTTGCAAAGGATTTTTCCAGTTTCATTTATTTTGAAACTTGTAAATATTTGTGTCGTTCATCACCCAAATAGGTTCTAAAATTAGGCATTCCTGAAACTTGGGCATATTATTTTGAGACAGAAGGTTGACATTCATGTTTAGATTAACTACTGTATTATTAAACCAATATATAGATATGGTGGATATGCACAAACTAAAAGAAATGTTCTTGTTGAACCAAGCTGACAGGCCACAATTACTGATCATCTATTTTTGGGATGGAAACTGGAAATTAATATAAACAGTGTGGACCAAAGCAGGCTCATATTTTGCTTGGTTTTGATAGGAGCTGTGTGGAAGGGATGCTTCTCTGAATCATCTGCAAGATTTATTCCCTGATATCCTGTGAAAATAGTCCAAGTCAGTGTTCATTTCTGAAAGTGTGATGTTTTGTTCTCTAGACTATAAAAGAGGGTATACTGTAGCAGTTTGCATTAATTGTTTAATGTGATGGAGTGTGTGATGCATCTAAAATCCAGTGTTCCCTGAACATCATCTCACAGAGCAGATAGAATTCCATATATGTAAAGAGTGGGCAAATCTTCTGATGACAGTATAATATCCTCTGGTATTTAGAGCTAAAACAGGCTGCTAATATGCATCTGAGTTCAGGAGATATTAAACTATATTTAGATTCTGATATTCCTAACAGATTGTTGTTGAGATACCTGACACATTTTTTTGATGTTACATGCATTCAGAAGAGCTGAGCTTTACATAATTTCTGGATAGCAGTAGTTGTGTGAAAACATGTTAAAATGAGTGACCTACTTAGGAAACTCTGTCACATACACAAAAAATCACATTTGAAGATTTCTGCCAAGGATGCAGAGACTCTCTAGGCATGTGATATTCTTCCCTTTCCATTTCTTTTTATTTCAGTATGGTTGCAAACTATAGTGAGGGGCAATCTGTCACTACAGTGCTCACTGGCACCAGAGCAGCAGTACCGTTCTGTCTATGTAAGTGGCATCTGTCCAGCTGACACTGCCAAAGCTCTCACAGGTGCTGGAAAGGAGAGCAGAGGGACCAAGGGCCTGGTAGCTGAGCATCAGTCACAGGTGAAATTGTATTCATGTCAGCAGCCCAGTGCCAAAGGCTGAAGGCTGCCCAGTGTAGACAGACTTCAGAGAATTCCTTGGCCAAACTCTGAGCAAATGTGTGGACACGTGTGCTCTGAAGTCTTTTTGAGGCTCCTCTGTTTCTTGAATTTGCTAAATTTAAAGGTGAAAAGATGCTGCTGAGGCAGGGCTCCTCTCAGGTTTTCTGCTCTGGGTTCCACTGGGACGATCAACTTGGAGAGGGTTGAGTGTGATAGGACATAGATGTGCACTGTTAATGTGACTGATGGAGTGTGTACTCTTTCTTCTTGTGGCTCTGTTACTGCTGGAGGTGCACGGGTCTATTGGCTGCACGTCTGCAACTGGTCCAGATCAAAAGATCTGTAGAATAATGTGGCCAAACTATTTATCTCTAGAATCACTTTTGCTGGAGGTCTTTTTGCTGTTTAGGAAAAAAAAAAAAAGGGAAAGCAACTGAAAATAAGGTTATCCAAAATAATGGGTGCTCTCCTTTATCTGTTTTGTTGTCAGCTTTGTCTCTCATTTCCAGTATTTCCCAAAACATGGCTAATAAAGCTAAAGATGCAATTAATATTGACCTTAAAACAGTGTATTAGGATTGTTCATACAGCCAAAGGATTACTTGGGATTTTCAGCCCCTGAAATGTGTCTAAATTGACTTTCTTTTCTCTTCGGATACTTAGTTGCGTGTCTTTGATAGGTGATGTAATAGGTCATATGCTGTTAAACTATTTCAAGGTCTTTGTTTATTACCTTCTAAATGCTAGCTTGGTGGTTCTTTTCTCTTTCTGGGGGACTACTAATCATAGTAGTTTAGATCTAACCTTTAGCACAGAGACAGGCATGTTCCATATATTTTTTACTTGCAGGGAAATGCCTGAGGCAAGTGCTCCTGGCCTCTAGAGGAGACATTACTGAAGCAGATGGAAGTTTTGTTTTTCCTCCTGGGTATCTGTGTCTGATAGAAGTGCTTTCAGAGAATGATTGCTATCTATTTCTTGTTTGTTTTGTCCATCCATTTGCAATTTTGGGATGTTTGAGTTTCTGGTTTGTAACTGAGGCTTTACTTGCATTAACTAATGCAGTGTCCTATGTAATCTCCTATTTTTCACTCAATAGAGTGGAATTAGTTAAGTTCTTTAACTCTTGAGAACCGCTTGATTTCTAATCACAAAATTGTGTTTTCATAATGATGCATTGGAGACAATTTTATTGGTGAACATTTTCACTGTTAGCGTAGTTTAAAATTGTTTTTTATAGAAAAACTTTTGCAAAAAATGCAGTGTAATTGTGAAGCCGTCAAGTGGAGACCTACTCTGCTAGTCGGCTCCAGTCCTTTACTAGGAGAGATTTACATGGGAGATTTGTTTGATTTTTAGTCACCAGGATAACTCATATACCAGAAAATGGTGGTCACACAAGGTATTTTTGACAGAGAATGCCTTCAATTTGCTAACAGGCTTTTAAGCCAAAAAGCAGTAAACATTACCCTTGAATCTTAGAAATCATTTATCTTGGAAAGTTTTCAAAAATGTTTTGGGTTTGGGAGTGGAAGATGCTGAGACTGAGATGTTCAATTATTTGTCTGAGTTGCACAGAACTGTTTAGGGAAGCCCAGGATCCTACTTGTAAACGTGATGGTGGACAACCAGGGGTGCTTGAAGAAGTGAAAATATATATATTATAGCTTAGTCTACAGGGAAACAAACAAAACAAAAAAACCCAGCTGTTTGGTCAACTTGATGTTTGCAGTTAGTGGGAGTGTTGTTTGTTCTTCAGTAACAGCAAATTGCTGGAACTATTTTCATTTCAGTTTGTTGATGTGTTTCTGTGAGTTGCAGGCACAGGAATGGTTTGCAGTTGTGTTTGTTGGGATCAACTAGAAGATAATATTCATGCTCAATGCAGCTGTTAATAGGGATTAACTTCTGAGGCTGTTTTCTAAGAGAAAGAGAAGGAAGCCCTGTAAAGACTCGTGACTTGGATGCCTATATTAATATTAGGACTTGGAATGTTTGGCTGATGGCATCCTTGGATCTTTTGTGAGAATGTGCCCATTAGCAATTCAAAGATGTAATTTTCACCATTTCTGAGTATTGTTTAACTGTACTTCAAGTAGCATAAGAAAGACAGCAAGAAACTAATTTTTTTTTTAATTACAAAAAGTGTATAATTAAAAGAACCTGATTTTGAGGAGAAAATGAAGAAAAAACCCCCACTCATGTAAAATTATCCTATAATGCTTCAAGAAAGCCAAACATAACTAAGGATTCAGCTATAATCTATTACACCTCTAATCCCTGCTTAACATGTCAATAAAAAGAACTTGTCTTATTGAGAAATTAAATGCTCTATGTTTGCATTTTCTTTATGAAATAAGAAGGAATAAATAATTCCACTGTGTTCTCTTCTGCTCGTCTTGTATTTGATTTCACACTCTTTCGTAAACAAGTTATATTTTCTATAATAAAAAGATATTCTTTTTCCCTTCTGTGTTTAAAAGCCATAGCTTCCCTTGGGTGGTTTGTTGTTTTATTTTCTTTTAAATTTCTGTTTTGTTTTTTTACTGTTACTGTTCAGCCAAGATTTTTTTTTTTTTTGTAGAGTTTTTCATTCCATATGCTCTAACATTGTGTCAGACTGCACACTAAGTGGAGTTTATAAGAGTGACTGATACTGCCACTCCTCCCTTGAATTGATCAGAGCACAAAGAGAGTATAAGGAAATGTTATAAAGCAGTTTTATGTATGGTATGCTGAGAACTTTGGTATTGGTGATCTAGGCAGGGTCTCTGAAAGGCCTAAAATGTTTTGAAATATTTTTGAGTCCAGAGCAGCACTTAAAGCACCAGAATCCGGGAGGCCCCACCTAATTATTTTTTTAGCTTCTTTTCCCCCCAGGGAAGTGTTTTCAGTTTGAGATTTTTTTCACCTACTGCTTTAGATCAGAGCTGTCAGAACTGGGTGGCACAAGCAATGCAGAGCTCAAAATTTCTACATCATGGGGCTTTTTTTTGTTGTTAAGGATCCAAGGACTTAAGTGCTGAATATCTGAGCTGTTTTATTTCTTCACCCAGATGAATCTGATATTTGTCGAGGTGTACCAGAGGTACAATCTGTAACACCCTGCATTTGATGCTTGAATGGTAAAGAGGCCAGAAGTGAAAGCACTTAATCCTGCTCTAAGGACTGTTAATGCCTGTTGACATAAATGAGTATTGAGGGTTCTCAGCAGTACTGAGCTGACAACACCATAGCCAGGGGCCAGCTTTAAACAACTTTATTTCTACTCATGTCCCAAGCTTGGAATTTGGATAGAAGCCGTTGTTATTTCATAAAGCATATTTTAAAAGGGAGGCTTCCTTCTTATTTATATATTCTCTGTGTCTGCTGTCTGCACTGGGGCCTCCACAAACTGTTCTCATAACTGATTGTAGAGGATTTCAGAATATTTTATTTTGTTTTTCTCTTGTGAACCGGGAACACAAGATTCTTAGCCTCTTTGGAGGAACTTTCTGTGGAGTAAATCATCTCCCTGTGGAATCAGCTTATTATTGTTTCTATTGCAGACAGTTACAATTTCCCTATTTTTAGAAATTACATACAAAAACTAGATCTGAAGCAGTTTTCATAGAGGCATAAAAAAGAAATGGATAAAAGAACCAAGTTTCACATACTGGAAGGGATGTATCTTTTTTCTTTTCTAAACTTAGATCCTGTGAATTATGTTGAGAATGAAGTGAGTATGAAATATCTTCCGTTTTATTTCATGTGTTTCGGTTAGAGTGTAATAATTATCCACTTATTTATGTGCTCTGAGAAAGCAAAAATGCCTTCGTACCATTGTGAATACAATTTATTGATTTGGTTGAGTACATGAACATTTACAAAAACAGTCAGAAGGAGGGAGTCTGTGGCATGCATCCAATTTTGATGGAGGAGGTTCATGTGGTCACATGTTTTTGTAGAGCTCATACAGAAATACAAGATCAGAAAAATGTGTTACTAGGGCTAATCTCCAGACAGAGTGGCAGAAGTGTAATGTAGCAGGATCACTGGAAGAAGCAGCTGAAATGTTTCTCAGAGTCGTCTGGAGTCTCTGGGAGCAATGGGAAGAGATGCCCCAAGTACCATCAGCGTGAAACCAGCTATAAGCTGCTTGAATTTGCAGCAGCTGAAAAAAGCACCTGGCTGTTGGATTTGGATCTCTCTGCTTATTTTAATAGCCAGATCAGAGGCTTCCTGTCAAAAAACAGTTGGATGTAGAATATCCAAGAATCTAACTGAGTAACAGGGCTGTCTTTGCACAGATGAAAATATTTGCATGGCACAGAAGTGTTCCTGCTAGAATGCTGATAAAAGCCTAATAAAGCTTTTATATCTTTCCCTCCTGAATGCTTCACAATATTGTGGTTTGAACAGAATGAGAAGGAAATATATATGAAATACTGTGTTTGAATAGGAGCTTGTACTGGGGAATTGTGTTTTGATTTTTTTTTTTTTCTGCTGCAGTAGTGTTGAGTGTTGTCTTGAACTGCTTACTTCCTGGAGTATTTGAGGCAATTTCAGTGTTCATTGGGATTTTAGATATTATGGAAATTTCCATGAGTTGCTTATAATTCTTAGCTATTTAACAGAGCCATGAGACAACATGATATAGATTATAATTTCTTTTGACCCAGTGCTATTATAACTGTATGAGAGTATGTGTATATAATAGTAGTAATAGATGAAGAGCTATCCTCATTGCATGTATATAAAGAAGGTGGATTTATGTAGCATCTGAATAATTATGTCGGAACATATTCTAGAATAAGAAACATAGTTTTGTTATTTAATCAATAAGGGCCAGAAGGCTGGAAAAATTGACTGCTCCGATATTGGAGGATATTTAGGAAATTCTGGATGCTTCTGGGAAATAGGGCAGAATGTGCTTCTAGCTGTTGTTTCTTGACTGTGAGAAGAATGTGATTAAATTGCTATGTTTATTTCCATTACTGGTAAAAGTACCAGTGAAGAACCAGGGATGCTTGCAAGACTGTAACTGTATTTCTCACCATGGGATGTAGAGTAAAAGGACAGCAAAGTAAAAAGTTGTCTTCGTCTCCCTTGTCCACCTTTAGTAATGCAAACTGAAGGGTAACTGTTTGCTCGTTCTGTTTGCTTTGTCCTTCTGTAACATGTGAAGGATAAAATTTTCTCCTGTTATCAACATTAAGGATTTAGCTGCGTATAGACGAACACTTAAGTGATGCCCTCAGGTTTTACAGTGTGTTTATACATTGTAATGGGTTTTGCCTGTGCTAGCAGTCATAAAAATTTTCTGCATGCAAACGCCTAAACTTGTGTTCTCTTAGAAAGGAACCAATTTAACTCTTCCTTCTGCCCTTTGAGTCGGAGTTCACAATTGTAAAGTAAATGGTTGCATTGGCTAACTCTTACTGTTGGTACTTTATTTCCTGGTACATATACATCTAAAACACCTATTTGCAGTGATATTTTCTGATTGTGTTCCTCTTGTTGAGAGGTGGTGAGTGCTCTCCTTTCCTGCTCCTATTCCAGTTTTGTTTTTCATAGCCTGGGGCTTTCCTGAGGTTAGCTAGAATTGTCTCCTGGGAAGCACTGACTCTGGCTCCAGTTTAGCTGAAAGTATTATCAGAAATTATGGAATGCAGTGCAGAGGTGCTGTTTATTATATTTTTCAAATACTATACAAAGTCTACTGAAGAAGTGATGTTTCAGACCGATCAGAAAACACTGTCTTAAAATGCCTGGTAAGCCAGGAGGTCCCAGGGCCTGACAGAGGTGGGAAGCACCATTTTCCATGGGATGTCACCTAAGCAGGTTTCCATCATCTCTGGGAGTCTCTTAGGCCTTCAGAGACATATCCTGAGCTCAGTATTTCAAATCAAGAAGTTTCTAACTCAAGCCAGTACCTTTTCCTTGAACAAAGGCTTGTTTTACATGGAAATTTCTGATGAGCTGAGATGGAATGGTATGGCTGTTGGACAGCTGCCTGAACAAATAGTTTTTCTTCCACATCAGGCTGAAGTCCTGCTTTCCCTGCTTATTCTCTCTGGCCTTACTGCAGAGGCTTTCCTTTGAGTCCTTTGCTGTCCTAGCCAAATGGTGTAGAGAGCTTCTAGTCTTGTAAAGCAGTCTTCTGCTTTTCCTTCCTCCAAATACCACTTGTGACTGATGCCTTAGAATATGTATTTGTATATGCATTTGACTGAAAAATGCATGAAGTATGTTTTGATTCTGCATTAAGAAATGTAAATGAGTTTAAGATGCTCAGGGTTTCTAATTTGGCTGCCTGGAAGCATGACAGGTTACAAAGATCTTGGTTTCTGTGAGAAATGTCATGGTTAAGATAATGCTTTGCATTATTGCATCATTCTAAATCTATGGCAAGAAACTGGGAATATGAGTATTCACAGCAAGGTGAAATGGTGAGAGGGTGGACACAAGATGATAAGGAAGGAGTGCTTGGCAGAACTGGTGCAGCTGCAGTTTGCAAAGCAGTAGTGTTATGGGGTGCTCCCTACTTCATCTGGCTTTGAAATGAATCTTGCCTTTTCTTTCTCCTGACTATTTTCCATTGATCATTCCACAAAATATATGATCCATGTCCCGATCTCTTAACACAAACCCTTAGCTGCTTTGGTGTTGTCAAATGTCTGAATTCCTGTAAGCCTGGTTGCTCAGCCAAGCCACGATCTTATCCTTTTCTCTTACTCAGTACAGTTACTCAGCTCACTCTGGTGGACCAGATCTGCCCTTTCCTTAGCTCTGTGGTGACAGGAACTGGAAGCAGTGTTTGGTAGGATGTCTCAGCAGTGTATTTATCACTGTGCTCTTGTGCCCACCCAGGGGACTGATGCAGAATCCATAGTTTGCTGCAAACAAAAGGGCAAGTTCATACTGTTTCTGTGGTGGAATACAAACATACGAACAACCACACTACAGCTGAAACTTCTGCTTAAGTGTTGAAAGAAGCTTATATGCAAATTACATGTATTTTTAGAGAGTTTGTAAACAGCAATTTCTCTTCTGAAACAGTCGAAGGTTGTAGGTCTCCAGTGTTTCCTGAAATATATTGTCACATCTGATGAATACACTGTGTTTGTTTCAGCATTAAGAAAGGAAGATATTAAAAAAAAATCAAAAAAATCCAAGTAGCATCTAGGTTCAATTTATTTCAGAGGAAAAAATAGACTTCAGAAATTGAATTTAACTGGACACCTCAGTGTTCAGTAAGCAGAAGATACCCCATCCCTCTTCTGTTCTCTCAGGGAGAGCAACTGTGATGGAACAAAGATACATTATTCATTTGGAGACCTCATTTGAGGGAAACATGATGATGTTGGACAGTAGCACACATTCAGACAGCAGTATATTGAACATGTTTGACTCTCACAGCATTCAGGAGGCAGGCAGGGAAGGGTGAAGGCAGGCAGCAGAGCAGGCGAGACAGTGAGGTTTGTGGTTGGGTGATGGGGAGCCCTGACCTGCTGAGGGCAGGGGCTGGTGTCAGGTCTTTGCCCCTCGAGGTTGTGTTGGCCTGATGCAGCATGGAGAGCAGCTGAAGGACCTGCAGCACCTGCATGGGAGCTCTGTAGGACCAAGCAACCACAAACTGAAACCAAATTAAACCAGCTGCTCCCCTGTGGAGGGGCTGCCCCAGGGTGAGATAATGGAGCCAGGATTTCACGATGCAGCAGTTTGCAATATGTTCCACAGCTGGGCTTTTCAAAATTCTTAATATATTTTCTTTACAGTCACAAATAATAGCTTGAGCTCAGCATTGACTCAGATTCATGTAGCTTAGCAAAGAAGTTTCATTTCTGAGAATCTCAGCAGGGTGAGTGGAGGTTTGCAGACAAGAACTGAGAGGGTTTGGGGGGGGGAGGGAGGGACTTTGGAATGTTTTTAGCTTTGGGCTGTGAAGTGCTGGAAGTGTTGCAGAATTTTTTTCTTTTTCTTATTTTTATTTTTATCTGTGCGCCAGGCACTCGTCCATGCTCTCTGCCCTGCCAAAAAGACTTCAGCATTAATGTGACAGACCACCCTGCCTGTGGGTGAGGTGTGTAATTCTTTCTCAGAGCAAAGATCTCAAGCAGAGTTGAAGTGCATGTGGTTTTTTGACAGGAGTTACTTGGCAGTCCAGAGAAAATATTAAACTCCACTTAACTTGGAAAGACCAAGAGGGCTTTAATGCGTAGTAAAAAAATGTCTCTGGTGCATTTCTTTCCTTCTGTCTCTGTATTGGAAAGTCTTGAAGATGATGAAGCAAGACCTTCCCTTGATCTGGAGTGTATCCTCTTGCTTAAGTGTGCCACCTCCTCTATGTCAGCAATAACTGCTGCCTTTCCTGTTGTTTGTTTTGTTGTGTATTTTCTTTTTTCCCATTATTGCCTGTAGAATTTATAAATGGGAATTCAAATGACTGGAATTAAAAATGAAGTAAAACCTCAAGCATACGAATTTGGAGCTGAGAATTTTTGCAGTCTGTTCTCTGTTTTTCTGATGGCTCTTGAGCATTGCTTGTGCCACACTAGTTTTAAATTTATTTTTTTTTTTAGATGTATGGATCTTTTTCAGCATTAATATTTGTTATTATGAGAGGGTTATTTTTTCACTTAGTAACTTCAATCTAAGGTAGCAAATTAAGAGTTTTTAAAGCCTCTCTCCCATCAAAACAAACAATTTTTGTACTTTAAAACACACAGTTACTGGACGTCAGTACGTTTACTTTCTTCTAAGGATTTAATTCCTTTAATCAAGTTTGCTCCTGTAATGAAATTTTTCTTCTTTTGTGGCTAGCCATGTAATATGAAACAAAACCTGAATATTTACTTTTTAACTTTTTTTCAAATAATATTGATATTAGAACCTCATTTGAAAAAGTGATTTAGCAAGGAATTATGCCATTGTGCTCTGAGAACTTGTGAGAAAGCAATGAGTGCCTGTTGGGTCCTGTGGGATGGCAGTGGTCCTGTGATGGATGTGGAGGTGAGGGACATGGGATTTATGTAGCGATTATAAAACACTAAAGCCAAGGAAGGTCCAGGACACGGGGTGGGCAGCTCCTGACTCTTCACTACACCAGCAGCTTCCAAGGAGTTCACAGCTGCTCACTTAAACACAAAATAATTAACGGGCAATTCTGGCACATTCTTGCTAGTGTTGCATTGGTAACCTGTTCGTCAGCAAATGATTTGTGTTATCTTTCCCCATGTGCTGGAAAGGTCTTCCCTTTCCAGCCCAGAGTTGTAATACATTTTCCTCTCAGAGCAGGAGCAGCTGCAGGACCCCCTGAAGCCAGCTCCTGGGGATGGGTGCTTGCAGCAACACCTGTGGCTGCAATTTACAGAGGCCTTAAAGAGAGCTCATGAGCAAACTGCTCTTGGATTTCAAAGTCCTTCAGAGGCAAACATAGAGAACTGAATTCCAGATCTCAAGGAGAATGATAGGAAAAACAACTTTCCTAGCAATGCATGTATAAGCACACTTCTTAAAAATTACCATTTCATTGATGTGTCACAAAATTGGCTTATCAAGTCTGAAAACAAAATGTTAGTTCTATTTCTCTTTCCTTTAATTTTTTTTTCATTATACTTTTTTCATGTGAATTCACAACTCCTGAAGCTGAAGTTTTAAGTCACCAAATGCTGTGATATGGGCAGAAGGACTGCTATATATGATGGGCAGATCTGGGTGCAGGCAGTCTGGCTGTGGGCTCTTCCTACTCTCAATGATTCAAACCTAATTAACTTAAAATGTTAAAAATCAAACAGCTTCAAAATGCATTATAAAGCCAACACTACATAGCACAGGAATTGACATGAGTAAATAGAAAGCAATTCAGCTTTGATGTACCTAGATATGCCTCTGGGAATTTACAACTGCCTCTGAGTTCAGTACTTAATCTACCTTGTGTGCTTGCACTTATTCAGCAGCCTATGTATTTTGGTGCTGCATTAAAACCACCCTGTTTTCACTGAGGTTTGGAATATACATTTTCCTATAAAATATTTGACTGTAAAATTTAGTCATGTTCCTGCCATGTTGATTGGAAAATGAATTTATAATCTGGCATTGGAATAATGATGTGTCCAGATGCAAGTATCAAATACCATGGAACTCCTGCTGCATTGTACGGGCTCAAAACTCAAGCGCAGCTATGGAAAAGAAAAACGTGTTTGTGAACAAGTTATTCTTTCCCCTGTGCCTGTACACATCCTGCTGCATCCTCATCCCTTGCTGCATTGCCCTGGCAACAGGACAAGACCACAGCTGCCTCACAATGCCCTTGGAGGGGTCTGCAGGATGGTCCCCAGAATGCATACAGCTGGGGATGTGAGGGTTATGAGGCTGGACTGTGGCATGTTGGAGATCATGGACTGTCCACCTGAACACACCCCTTGAGCCAGCATTTAATTTTTTACCTCCTCCTCCTCCAAGCAAACAAAACCCTGTGTTTGGCTTTGGGGTATATGCATGTAGAAAACCCCTTAATAAAATAAATTCTCTCATAGGGAGCTTTAATATATCCTGTTCCAGAGTGGCTTGATGATTTTTAGGGAAGAGACAAATTAATGTAGGGCTGTTGAAGATTTCTTGGGCAAAACTACAATCTTGTAAAGAAGCACAATTTATGCAGTGGGGCAGTCTTAACCTCAGAGGATAAACCCTGAGTTTTATCCTTGATGAGTCCCTCATCAGCCATGGACTGCTAGAATGTCCTCGTGGTGACACAAACCTGCCAAAATTGGTCCTGATCTGTTGCCATCAAAATTAATTCCTAAGGTCTTGTTTGCTGCCTTCTTCATATTAGTGTTGATGTGATTTTTATACAAGCTTTTCCAGAAAAAAGGGAGTTGTTTAACAGTGGGTGGTCTAACACTGAGGCATGCAATTTTTAACTCTTCCTGGGTTTACTGAAGTTGGAAGTAATGCTATTTGCTTTCATTTGGCAGAGGCATTGACTTTGTTATGGTTATACTACTAAACAGTGTTAAAGAATTCCTGCCAATTGCTGTGTTTGTAGAGGTGGGTTTTTGCTGGAGTAGTATTTTATTAAATTTACAGAAAAAATTAAAAGCTAGTAATTTCTAATATCCTATTTACACTGAGTATACATATTCATGCATTGATGACTTTGCATAGTTACTTGGCAATTTGTTAAAGTAATTTACTTTGCAATAATTTCATAATTACTTACACTTCGGTGCCATGCCACTTTCTGTTAAGTTAAAATTTTTTTGTTGGCTTGGTCACTCTCAGATCTTGGCAGTCCTTGTACATGACAGTTCTTCATTCACATTGTCTCATCTTTGACTTTTTTTTTAACTTCCTTTACTCTGCCTCTTGCTGATCAGTCTTGTGTGGCCAGCGTAAGAGCAGAGATTTTGGTTCTTCAAGACAGACAGGTATATGATCTGTTCAGGTGGATGCTATTTCTATGTGGTTTTTTTACACAGAAATGGTATTGCCTGTGCCATGTGTACTTTCCAACCACATATAAAAAATTTTTGCCCCCAAAGTGTTCCTAGTCTATATGTTTAACAGAAGTGGAAAGGATGTCCAAGTAGTTGAATCATTTGAGTGATTCAAGGCACATGGTATGTCTATTATGTTGCCTTTTCCCAATAAAAAATGCTGTTCTTTAGTCTTTAACAATTAATTCATCTCATCTTAATTCCATGTGGATTTTTCACTTCAGTTCTGGGCTTTTTTTGTATCACAGCAGCTTCTGACTTAAGCCACAGCTGATACTGGATTGGACATTTTTTTGTGCCTGAAGAGAGAAGTGGTGGAAAGGCTTACACGTGTGCTCTCAGGATAAAATGAAGCCTAGATGAAAAGTGAAGTAAAGCCAGATGGAAGTGCTGTTAAATATCCCTAGTAGCCCAAGTCTTAAAAGCTGTTTTCTTTGCAAAGCTTTACTGCTATTCATTCAGCTTGGGGAATGTATTCCACCATATTATTTAGTGTAGTCACAAATAACAGATGATGTGTTTGAGGCCAGAGCCTGGTGTGGCCCATGGGTTGTGTTCTGGTCCTTGGTGGTGAAACATCTGTGCAAGCTTTTGATGAAGACTTGTCTGTCTGTTGAGACAAATGAATAGTGTCATTTGGGCAACCCTTGGACTTTTCAGTGCTCTTTACCTCAGATAGCATTGGTGCTGCAGATCTGGGGTGGTTATGTTAGCTCACAGGGGGCTTTTCACTACTGTGCCTGCTCCTTGCCTTTTAAAGAAAACTTGAAGTGGCATTCTTTGGTTTTTGTTTGTCTCTCACTTAATTCTTAGCCTTGTTATTCTCACACATGCTTCAGAAAGCTGCTAGAGAAGATTTCTACAGATCTGAAATGGGTTTTGGGATTATCTGGGATGAAGATTTTAGTTAAGTATGTGAGATTTCTTCTTGCCCATTCACCACTAGATCTTAAAGTTCAAGCTTGAAACCCAGTGTTGGTAATGGCAAATTATAACAGTCTGTGTCCTGGAGTGTAATTTATGATGAAAAAACCAGAGGATTTAGCAAATCTAAAGCTTTCCTCTCTGTTACTCAGTTTTAAGCGTTGTGGGATAACCTAGCATATGCCTAGTTAGTCACTGCTTGGAATGTAGAAGTATTTTAACTTGGATACTTAATGTCTTTTGCAGACAGCCCAGATAATGTCGCTGTGTGAGAAGCACGGTGTATGCATACATTTGCCATGCCTGCAGAAGAGGAGACAGATTACTGATGATAATTTTATTTCGTCTGTGGAATGTAGATTACTGTTTGGCTGGTTTTGCTTGGGAACAGGTACAGGAATTAGATTTAGTCATGTCTCTTGTCCAGCTTTTTGGTCACTGTGGGCAGATATGGTGGATGTACCATCTTGGGGCTCACTTGTTACACCTCAGTAACCAGAGAGTCTTGCTCTCTTCTGTCCTGGTAAAACAATGTCTGGGGTAGGTTTGGTAGCCTGGATCCTGCCTGGTTGCCCTGACGCCTTCTTTCTGCCCTGCTGCGTTTTGTGCCTGCTCCAGAAGGAGCTGACAGCTGAAGGGCAGGCACTGGCATTGCTGTGTGTGGCTGCAGCTTTGTCTCCTTGTTTCTGTGTACTTGTATTTCTTGTCTGTCTTTAGGAGTGCTCTGTGTCCCTCCCCAGGAACGCTGGGAATTGCTTTGCTAGTGTCTTCGCAGAGCCTCTTGTGGTGTCAGGACTGTGGGTAGAGAACTGGTTTTGCAGAAATCCTTCCTTTGATACAGTCTGAGAGGAAAGGAAACTGGTTTGCATCTCTTTGGTGATCACTGCTGCAGAGAACTGTTGACCCCTCTACATTAGCCCAGTTTACAATACTGAAATCTCATTCCATGGGTTATTGCTTTCCTTTCAATAATGTAGTAGTATATGAAATGCAGAGCTGCTGTTGTGCTGATTTATGCTAAAGTAAATTGCTAGCATGATACATGGGGATTTGGTCTCAGTTTATGCATTTGCTTATGCCCTGTACATTAAATTACTGCTTCCTCTGAATAGAAGCATATGAAATTTAATGTGTTCTATTATTTCTGCACCATTTTGACAGACTTATCAATGCAGTTCAAAGAGTGATTTAAATAATACAGATGTGTTTGTTCAACTTGACATTTAATAGTACTAGCTTCTTTCAAGTTTGTGACTGGCTTTGCCTTGAGTGTTGCCTTGCCTTTAAATATTTTGTTTTCTAGACATGGGGAGTGTGAGAGAAAGGATCTGCATTTAGAGAAGTCATGGGACAGAATGAGCTGACAGGAACAAAAACCTTGCTAGGTCTGTACCAGGTTCCCCAGAGTTTAAGAAACTTGTGAAGACAGATGGATTTCTGGATTTTTCTCAGTGCCTGTGCTTGCTCATCCACCCAACAGGTTGATGTTCAGAGAACAAGAAAACCTTTTAATCAGTTTGGATGATATTGTTCACAGTGCTAGGCCTGAGCTGAGATTTGAATTATAAAGATGCTCTGATATAGTTGATGCTTCCAAATAGTTCCCCATTCTGTGAATTGTCTATTTTACTAAAATTGTCAACATCTTTCATTTTACCTTCCCTAGTATAAACATTTTAGTATGTGTACTTCTGCATAATAATTCCAAGGGTTTTTTCCTTGCCCACATTTATCCGTGCTTGTTTTCTTGATTTTTTTTCTTTTCATGAACTTATTTCAGAATTCATGTAGCATGTGACTTCTTGGAAAGTTAAATGTCAGGTAAATGGAATTGCTTTGTTAATTTAAATTATTTAAATTGAGTTAATAGAAAATGGGCTGCATCAGGAACACTGAAGAGCTCAGCAGATCTTGAAGTGGACCTGGGAATTTTGTTCAAGAATTTTAGGACCCTGGGTACCAAATGGATGCTTTTTTAAAAATCCATTTTCAGTTAAGCTTGATTTAGTTAGTGTGTATATACTTTGTTTAACTATTTTCTATTCTATGTTTTTGCTATGACTTATGTGTCAGTGTTATCAGCAAAGCCACCAATGAGCTCCAGCTAGCTTTTAATTTGATTTAGAGAAAGGCACTCAACATATTAACTTGGCTAACAACTGCAAGTATGGTTTTCATGCTCATGAGTATTAAATGCTCACACCAGAGGACAGAAGAGTGATCTGGTCTGAGGGTATAGAACTGGGCAGTACCACAGCTTTTCTTTGAGCATAGCTGTTGGTTTCTGCAGAGGAAAGAGGATCTAATATGTGGCAGCACGTACCTTGTTGCAAGATGCCACAGTGGTCTGTGATTTTGGTCTGCTGCTGTAATAGCAGCTCCCTTTCTGTCTATTTTGATGTGTAGCTACTGGTTCCTTTTTAAATACAGTTCAGGGATGGCTAAGGGTATGGATGACTGTGTATGTATTCTCACTTGAGGCAAGTGCAGGACTGGGGGAGAAAAAGGTGAGTCAGTAGAGTGATATATTTCAGTTCATAATGTTGAGAGTGAAAAAATAAGAACAGATAATGTGCACAAACAAATAAAGGAAGTATGCAAAAAAATGTCCTTGAGATGCAGAAATGATATTTACTCATTTTAAAAGTTTAAAAGAAAAGTGTAGCAGAGGTCTTAAGACTGAGTTGGATGAATAACCATATAAAATGCTAGGACTTGGTCTAAACCATTTTAATAGAAGCAGCCTAATAAAGCTGCTGATATATTCTGGAAGGTCTGGTATTCAACTTATGGGTATTTCTGTCTGAGGAGTGCTAATATAATATCAAAATAACAAACCATAGAGGTATGACAGTTAAATGTGTTCTAAGAGAAGCTGTTACACTTTCCAGAAGTATTTTTCCCTTCTGCTTATTCTGACATGAACGTAACACATGGTTTTATATCTCTAACAGAAAAACTTCTTTGTGTAAAAAAAACTGAATTCCTTATTTGCTGATCCCCAACAACATCCTTTGTAGCACAAAGCTCAGAACTGGCATAGATTTCTGCCCTGAGTCATGTATTTAGTAAACATTTAATTCAGTTTGGGTATTCACCTATGGAGGAGATTAAATAAGAGAGGTCAAGCAGCTGCTGAGTGTTGAGTAATTCAATCCTTTGGACATGTTGAGATTTTAATAAACATCAAGGTAAATGGTTTGAAATTGGAGCTGGGAGTGGAGACTCCAGAAAGAAAAGGTATGTCTTCTAGATTTAATTACAAAACCAAAGAGACCTCTATCCTTGAGTTTTGCAAGCTGTCGGAAGACAAACTGTGTTCAACTTTGATTCTGTATGTGAGAATATCCTTAGGTACAGATTAAAAAGGCAAACATCTAAAGATATTTTTAAATCATTGTTAATGACCTACTTGTTTAAAGAGCACCTGGTTTTAACTAGTATTTTTTCAGATTTCAAGTCTATGTTACCAAGTCAAAAGAGCAAACAATACTTGGGTGCTGTGTCTGCAGTATCCTTAGGCCAGATTATGTGTGGGTATTAATCCTAATTCAACATTTTATTTGAGTTTACATTGAGAAATGCTGGTTTGGGATGAGTTTTCTGTTTTTATTACTGCATAATTCATTTTTCTAGGGTTGAAGAATACAGTTTTGCTTTCTGGTGTCAAACCAGGATTCTGATGCAAAGGTCGATTTCAAAATAATTTGCTTCACACGTGACAGTTTGCTGTAACAGGGAAATAGAATTCCTGGACATGAGTGATGCAGAAGATTTTTTTTACCAGTTGCAAAACTCATCCTCAAAGCTGAGGGTGCAATCCATCATCCACTTAGAATGTGATACAAGGCTTCTTTTCCTGTTTTGAAGTTTTAAAACAAGTTCCTCCTGCCTGTGTACTGGGAAAGATTGATTTCCTTATAAACATGTACTAAACCCTTCATTTTTCCTCCTTCCTTTTAAATTGCCATGTTTCGTGATTAAAATATGTCTGCAGCAGTTTGCTAATATGCTAAAATACTTCCTGCACACTAAGCTCCAAGAGTCTGTAGTTTCCTTAAAAATCCTACGACTGTCTTCCTTGTATGCATTTGATCTGTCTTCTTTTTCAGCTGTGGCATGGGGAGTCTTTTGCCATCTGAATATCATTTTTGTTTCCCTTTTTATCTTTAGCTGCTTGGAGCTTTCATGTATAATTTAGAATTTCAAGCCACAGTGATGATGGATAGGTTTGTACCTCAGATCCACAAGATCAGAATGGTGCTGTAATAAAAACTGATAGAAAAATCATTAATTCTCATTTTTCCCTCACATCTTGAGATTTATGTGCACTTGTGAGGTGTAACAACATCTGCTCCATGTGACTTTCAACTGGAAAGTGAGACTCCTTTGTTTCACAGTTCAACCTAGAATCTGTGTTTTATTCTATTCTGCAGTATCTAGGATAACTCATTCCATTATGAAAATATCCATTTTTGAAGGTGAGGTTCTGCTATGGATTTCTTCTGCTTGTAAACCCACTGTGGAATACTTTAAAGAAAAATCTTAGAGAAATTTATCCTTGCTTTGTGTTATAAGCAAAATATAAGCAGAAAATATGTTACCTTTAAGTCTTGGTGTATTTTGGTTTGTTAATAAAACTACTAAGGGATTTCAAGAACAGCTGACTCAAAAGTAAAGCATACAAATACATTTATCTGAACTTACAAAATATTTTTAAAGTGCTGACTTTGAAGTTTTAACCTCAATTGTGTTTCAAAGCATGCAGTAATCAGCAAGTGATTTGCACTTCATCTTGGTTTGCTGAATTGATTCTGTTAAAATATAGTTATCAGGAATGATTTGTGTGGTTAAGGCCACACATTATTTGCTCAATAAGCAAACAGAAATCTAGGCATTGTCCAACTAGTAGGCCAGAGATTGTTCAGGTCCAGTGAGCTGAGTGTCGTGTGTTCAGTGTGTCAGGATGGGGCAAGGGAGCCCCACGCAAGCTTCACTGGCATCCCCAAGCATGATGCTGAAGATATTCTGTATGCACAAATAATAGCTGCAAGTTTCATTGGTTTGGTTTTTTAATTATCATTGGTATACTTGTTTCCCCACAAACATTTGCATTCCTGGTTTCCAGAATAAGTGTTACTTTTTAAATTTTAACCTTCACAAGTTCTTCTGTCAAGAAGTCCTATACTGCTATTTGCTATATCAAAAAGTGTATCTTTCTGTTTTCCAGTGCACTTCCTGGGAATTTCATTTGGCATGTGAGAAGCAGTAATTTTTTTTTTTCTTGTTATTGTTTTACTATTTCACACAATTTCAATATATCCACTCTTGAACTCTTTTCCTAGCTGGAAGTCCATAGGAGACCTGCCCTTGTCCAGACAGTGTTCCATGTTTCTGAGCTTTCTTTTCATTATCTTGTCATTTGATGTATGGTGCATGGCATTTCTCCACTTGGATAGAAGCTATGTCCTCAGTCACTTTGTACAAGGAGGCTTCCTGCTGCCCTTTGCAGTGAACTTGTTTTGACAGTATTGGAAAAAACTGAATCATCTGCAAACTCTTTTGCCTCATGTACTCTCTTCATTTCATGTAATGCAGTGGCGGGCACCAGGGCCTTTGGAATCATGCTGCAAACTTTTCATGGATGTGAAAACTGCCCATTTAGTCCCATCTTCTGTGCCTTGTTTTTTCTAATATTATTAATGCACACAGATACCTTTCCTTTTATCCTGTGACTACTTAGTCTTTGTTAGTGTCTTTGAAGGATCTTGCATAAAGTTTTTTAGAAATTAAAATGCAGTGTAACACCAACGTCACCCTGAATAATAGCTAGTTTGGCTACTGCAAATCTTTTAGTTTGAGGTAGGACTGAACTCTGTAGAGCCATGCTAACAAGTTTGCACTATATTAGAAGTCTCTTAACTCTGCTTCACATTAATCCCAAATAAATAGATAAGATTTTTAGGAGTACATCATCTTTTCTGATTGAAGCTGTTTCTGAATATTGTCTTTGCATTTGTTGCTTTTGTTTGGTTTCTGCTGAAATCAGTCTTGCTCCTTAGTTCTTTCTGGAGACATTATACTCTAGCTACGAAGAACTGAAAGCAGCTGCATAGATTAATATGTGAAACTTATCCTGAGGAAGCACAAAAAGCAAGAAGAAAAGATATTTCTCACTTCATTTCAGAACTGCTTTTAGAATTACACCTCTTCCAGGTGATTCTTCTGTGAATGTTATGGCTTGTTATTAAGCCTCTTTCTCTGCCTCTCATTTCTGAAAGTTTCTCTGACTCTCACCCAGTTTAAGGAAAAGCTCCAGAGTAGGAACTTACTGAGCTCCACTGTGATTATTTACACATAATTTTTCTGCTCTAGCTGTAAGTCTTGGGCATATATATTGCATCTTTATCCTCTGCTTGTCCCTAATTGTCTATGGTGCTATTCTTGCTTTTGAAATCCATTATAATAATATAATGCTACTTTTTATACCTTTATCAGGTTATTCTTCAGAATCTGTCTTGGCTTCAGAATGTAACAGAACTGTATTAGGATGATGTCTAATGCCAGTGAACATCGGAACGTGGTTTTGATTTTTGTCTGGTTGCTTGTGGTAATTTTTCTCTTCTTAAGATGGCAATTAACTGATACTTGCCTCCAGTCTTCTCTACTGCTTATTTGTTTTGGTTATATGTGAAATTAGGATGCTACAGAATTATTAGTTCAAATGTCCATTGGCTAAATAAATAGTTTCAGTGGTTGGAATTTTCTAGAGCTGTTAATTTGTGACGTTTAACATTTAGAACCAATTGAAGGGTGTGTAATTGTCTATTTAGATGATTTCATGATCATATCTTTCACTAAACTTTTATCGTAACAATATCTCCATGCAATCTAGTAGTATATGTAAAATAATACTTCTGTGGGCTCTCTCAATAGAGCACATACAGGCTTGAGGATCTTATGTACGTTAGTGACTGGACCAGGTTACCTGTGAATTGCTAAGGTTCTGGAAAATATGTCTGTCAGAATCAGCTTTGTGCTAGTCTGCTGCTGATCTCTGGTACTAAGATAAAATATTTTAAAGCAATTTGAATTAAGTGCTGCCATTTAGTTCTATGCATCCTGTAGTTATGTTTGGTTTGAAAAGAAATTCCAGAAAAGAATTTTTAGCTGATTTTGCATTTCTCATCATGGAGCTGATGTAAACAAAATATGAATATTCTTATAGTAATGTCTCAATTTAAAAATTGCTTGTTGGTGCCTTGGTTTCTAGCTACAGCTTTCCTCATTCTAGTGCTACATGATTATCTGTTGACTGTTGCTAAGGTCTGATTATCTGCTGCGCTGGAGGTTATGTTTGTGTAACACACAGGTAAAATTTCATTGCTATGTCAATAATTATTTTCAACTGTGCAAAAAGTAGTTGTTTGCCTATCATGTAAAGGAGGTCAGCAGCTGAGTTTCATAAGCAGCATAGGCACAATTTTCCTTTTTCCTTACTGAGCTCAGCGTGTTTTTCCATTTTATGCTCAAAGCAGCTTCAAGGCACATTTTAAAGTAAAAGGTTCTGCCTTCCTGTAGTTCCATGTTTGTTTTGACCACTGACTAAAGTACCAAAACCTGGAGATTTCTAAGAGCAATAGCCAGTTCTCTTTAATCTCAGGTGAGTGACTGGCTGTAATGAGACACAAAGCTGTTGTGTTGTTTTCGCTACAGGCATCTCCTGCACACACCACACTAAATGGCCTTAACACAGATGCCTGTGTTTCCATTCTAGAGAGGAAAGGTGTTCTCTGCTTCCTACAGCATTGGAAATTTCTCTTTGTGATACCCTGGAGTGCATATTGCAAATATCTGCTGTGATTGCTAAAACAGTTATACGAAGATTATAACTGCATAATTAGAATTCAGAAAAAACTTGTCAAGTGACTTTGATTCTCTTGCTGACATTTTAATGTGATGATGTGCTATGGTAGCAAGCCATAGCAAAAGCAGTAATTGAACCATCATACCACTGTTTCCTACTAACATATATTCCATATAATTATATTTTTCCATGGCTTAAGAGAAAATTCACAAGGGGACAGTCTCTCTCTTGCATGGCCTGCTGCTTCATAAATCAGTGACAGCTTTTTAACCTAGGGGCTCATCAGCCAAGTGAGCTTAGTGTCTCTTACGGGGTGTCCCTGGTGAAACAGCCAAAAAAAAAAAAAAAAAGTAGTGCAGCAAGTCATGCTTGCTCCAGAAACAACCAGGACTGAAGATATTACCGGGTTCATGCACTTTTGAGGTTTATTTTGGTTTCTGATTCAGTTGCTATACTAAGCTTTGCGTAGCATCCCCAACACTCAGGTTTCCTAAACAATAAATGTAATGGCAATGCTCTCAAGCTTAGATGTGCAGCCTATGCTAGGAAGAAAGCAGCAAACAGAGTCAAGAACTCAATTGCTTCTGGCCCATGTGAGGTATAGGATTGGTACTGCTGTTGTTGTTCAGAAGTCAAGTCTGGCAATGGAGACAGAACTTTTATGTCCTCAGAATAAATAATGAGGGTGGCTCGTGTTTAGTGCTCGGTGGAGAGAGGGTTCTCAGTAAAGACAGACAGGGAAGGTGAGAGTTTGTCCTTCCTGTGAAGAATAGGCTCCAATGTCTGGAACTCCTCTTTGGACATGGGAAGGCTCACTGCATGCACAGGTCTGGGATCAGAGGTCAGGCTTCTCCAAGTGTTTCTGGGCATGGGAAAGAAAACCAAGTGATTGGTAATAGCCACTACAGGATCTCCACGAGTAAATAGTGCTTGATCAGCCTCACCAACTTCTGTGCTTGAAGGGCTGAATCCATGGATGAATAGTGTGCAGTAGATATTGGCCACCTTGATTTTCTGCAGCTGGAATGGGATAATGTACTGCACAGGCTGAGACTGATGCAAATGAGAAGACAAGTTTTCAGTAAAACTAGAAAAGAGTATCTCCAAAACATAGAGGCAGAACAAAGGAAAAGAAAACAGACAACAAGAAAATAAAGCTAAAAAAACTGTATTAAAAAACAAAAAAAAGTGGATTCCATTATATTTTTTTTACTTGCAACACAAATATCTGATGTCAAGTATTGGATATGTCAGTGAAAATATTTCATTGTCTGGTCAATGATAAAAAATACCTCCCACTACAATTCATCTTTCTAGCCTCTTACAATACCATTAGTAAATATTTAATATTAGTATATTATTATAGTATATTATATTATAGTATAAATATTAGTAAATATTTAATGCTGAAAGAGAGTTATTTCTCTAAGTGGTGAATGTTTGTTTTCCCCTTCTTCCACTTATGGGAGGAGGTGAGCTGTACTGGTCTCACACCAAAGAGAACTATTTAGGATTAAAAATCAATTTAGATTGTTTTCAGTTTTTAATAGTACATTGGGGAAAACTGAGAGAAGAATACGCTGCTTTTAAAGGGAAATCATGAGAGAAATCCATATATGTTCTGATCTAAACCAGTCCTTACTTTATTTGATGGAAAATCATTATAATATCTGTGATGTAAGTTATAAATTTAGCCTGTAAATTGCTGCCAATTTTGTGAATGATTCAGCATTTGGTATTCTAATTCTGAAAATATGTATTTAGTAATCTCCTGTATCAAATCAATGGAAAAGCTATGGTGAATGAAGTTTTGTTTTTTGTAGTTTAGTATTTATTAAATATTTAGACCAGAGCCCTTTGCTTTGACCATACGAACTTGTACCTTCCAGAAAATGTTTTTCTAAATACCGTCTTAGACTTTTTTGCCTCAGCCACCTGAGTGTGGATGCTTTAATGGATACACGTATACCAGGAATACAGGCAATGGTAGTTACTCAGCAATGCACTTTTTTAGTTAGATGATATTAAGTCCTCTCAAAACACTTCTGCTGGGGGGAGGAGGGAGGGAAAGGATAATTTTCAGATTTTTTATGCAGGTCTGTCAAATAACCTTTAAGACTTAAATGAGGAAATGCACTGTGAAGTGTTTAGAAGCCAGTATGTAGTCTGCCTTAAGTGAAATCAGAATGGTATGCTTGAGAAGGCATTAATGGCAAGCAACATCTTGGCACTTATACCAATAAAACATCTAAATGCCAGGGTACTCTCTTTGAATTAATGGGCAGGTTGTGATTTATGGAGCTTCTTTTGTGCTCAGGGCCTTACAAGCAGCAGAGAACTCCTGGGTCAGCAGTATGTCAGGCTTCTGAGCCTCAGGATCTTCTTGAGAAAAGGCAACAGCTCCACTACTGGGCTGGCAGAAGGTCCTACTGTCAGCTTCCACAGGCTCTTCAGACAACTGAGTTGTTTGTTTATAGCAGAGCCTCAAGCAGCTTTCATCAGCTGATTTGCTCTCCTTTTTTAATACAAATTTATTTTTTAAGCATCTAAATATCATTCCATGTGTTGTGCATTTTATATTTACTGAATAATTGTCTTCTACCTCCTTTGGCCTTCTGCATTGCATCTTAGCTTGGCTCTGGTGGCAGAGCTTTCATCAGCATCTGCAGAAGATTTCAGTGCTGGGCCAGTGCAGGAGCCCATAGTGAAGTGTCTGCCTAGGTAATGGTGTGGGATTTGTAAAGCTTTTCATATGCTGCTAGAGAAGATGGTTTCACACACCTTCTTTTATATATGAGGCTTGAAAGCTTATAGGTGATGTTAAGGATTGGACCATCCTATAATTGCTGTATAGTGTTAATGTTGCTTTTTATACAGTAATAGTCTTTTCAGTAATCAGGTGCAAACACCCTTGGATGGACAGTATTATTATTTTTTTTTTTACATCTGTTGGTAATTCAATTGGCAATAGAGTTATTGCAATAAGACACTGTTTTGTTTTTCTAGCAAGAGATGGTCATTATTAAATCAGGAATCAGTTTCATGAACAAAAATAAAGGGTTTGGATATGAACGGAGAGAAAGAAAAAGTATTTACAAGTATACTTCATCTTCCTTTCCTTTCCTTCTTCCAATGGTTTTTTTGCTTTATTAAAGAGATTAGTGATTCACTGAGCATATGGCAACAAATATGTTGAGCCTGGAATCCCTGTTAGATCAGTGGCAGTTTTGAAAAGTTAAGGTATAATGCTTTTATGAGGAAAAAAGTGAAAAAAATGTTTATTTCTCCCTTTATCCAGATACTTTACATCAAATTGTATCTGCACAAGAATGCTTCATGTCATTTTCAACATTCTGAGCTGATCTTCCTGCATTTAGCAGGAATCAAGTCTGGCAGCACAGGCTTGGCATGGAGGTGAGCAGTGTGCTTGTGGTTCAGGCAGTTATGAGGATGTTACCACTCACCCACAGCCGACAAAGCTCAGCCATCAGTTTGAGCTCTTCTTGTGCCTTATGCCCAATGTGTCCCAGACTCTTTTCTTTCCCATTTCTGAGCAGGTTGCTCAGTCTGGTGGTGGGAGAGGGCAGCAGCCTCTCCCCTTCAAGTAAGAGAGAAACAAAAACCTGTTTATGAATTCCTTTGGAAGTCAGTCCATCTAATTGTTTGGTAACTTAGGCTGATATACATGGGTGAGCAGTGCTTGTGGTACAGATACCTAACGATCACGTTTTCAGAGCTGTGAATCCACACTGCTCAGTACCTGTCTCAGCTGAAGCAGATGTCTCTTCCAGCCACCAAGCCCTCACATAGGTTCATTTATTATAGCAGCACATCAGTGTCAGCATCTCCTGGGCAGCCTGCTCCTGGGGGCTCCAGCTGGCAAATGCTATTCACACAGAATGTAGTTTAGTTTTGTTTCTGGAACAAGACTTTCAGGATAGTAATAGAGAAACATTTTGTCAGGTATTTGAATATAGGTATTATTAGCAGCAGCTTGTGGTCCCTCAGAATGTGCTCTGAGGAATTCTGTTTTGTTTTGCTTTGTTTTGTTTTGTTTTTCATTTATTGGTAGTGATTGCAGCCTTTGAATGATAAACCATAAGTGCTAAGCAGCAAGACATGGCTTGTACTCTGATAATCCCATTAATGACCCTTGAAAATTACTATGTTAACACAGAATCTTATGTTAACATCATTTGTTTGTGTGCAGTTGAAGCAGTCTTGTAGTTAGAGTTGTGAGGTTGTAATTATTTCCAAGTGTAAACAGAGAAAAGCATCTGTGATACTGAAGCCAGAGTCCAAGTTCCTAATGTGATGACTCCCATAGAAAAGGCAGACATGACCATGTTATCACAGTCCCATACCCTTGATTTCAGAACTAATCCTTGCTTTATTGTGAGGAATGCAGCCAGGAGACAGGGGTGTTCTGTTCCTCGCCAAAGAAAGAAGAAAGGGATCTAAAGCTACCCAGGTGTTTAGGAGTGTTGGGGGCAGCATTTCCTATGGCTCAAAGTCCATCCTGCTGCCCATGTGCTGGCTGCCTGACGTATATCAGCTTGAGGTTTAGACAACTCTCTCTGCATTAAAGTGGAAAGGGTGGATAGACATTACCAAAAGCCATTTGGCAGTCTTAATTTTAATCTCTCAGAAGTAATTTTCATAAAATTCTTGTTACTAGGATCAAATCATTACTCATAAGTAAAGCTTTCATTTGGAAGAAATAAACAGAACTCTAACGCTCTAATGGATGTAAGAAGCTCGAAACCTTGAATGCTTACATGTGCCAAGGTTGAAAAATAATTTGAATAAGATGGTATAAAATCAGTAAGACTTTTTTTGAGAGGTATAGTTAATAATTTGTCAGTCCTATGTTTGAACTGTGAGCTCACTTGTTATCTTGGGGAAATGATACACAAATCCAGGTCTCATTTTGCGGGGCTTTGGAAAGGAGAATCCTAAATCAGGATTTCATATCATTTGCCAAGATAGAGTTGGAAGAGTATCTAAGAAAAACATTTTCTACGTATCAATGTGCAATTATCAGAACTTTTAAACATAATTTTGATGCATCATTGGAATTTATTTTGGACTTCATTTCTCCTCTGCATCATTTGTAAAATTTTATCTAAAAAATTGATTGCTTGGCTTGCTGTACTAATTTTTGAGTATATTTTTCCCGTGTGGGATGAGGAGTAAAAGTGACTTAATGCTGAAAGGCTGTAAGGAATGTTGGATCTGGCACAGAGGAAGGATATAGTTTTTTTGCAGTGGGAATGACAGGGAAACCAAATACATCTAATGCTTCCGAAAAGGAGAAAAATGAGCAGCTGATGCTGATGACTCGCAACTTCCATCACAAATGTGTTTATGTATTTTGTCAGCCATTTTTGCAATGGTTTTATGCTATTACTGAACTAATGTGTTGCCAGATGAGTTGACTTTTACACAGAGAGAACCCAACTTGGCAGATAACAAAAGTACAGCTAAAATTTGGCAGTGCTCAGCCCTGTGATCGTGCGTGATTCAGCGGGCGTAATGGCACCAGCGGGATGTACAGTGACCCTGATTTGTGTGCTCTGCAGGGCTGTGAGGTGCACACCCCAGGGACTCAGAACACACACATTCTGTCTGAGAAAACACAGGGATTGTTCAACTCCCTCCCTGGAGAGAGACTTTAAAGTTGGGACTGAGGGAATTCGCTCTACTTTCAGTTAACTTTCTATCAAGTGTAGTTCTTCCTCTACAGAGCTCCTTCAGACAGCATCACCGGTCATGTGAATTGAGTTTTATAGAACATTGGGCTGGTTTATCCCAAGTTTTCATACAATTAAGATAGGATTTGGTTTGGCCTAAACATATGTTTGACATTTGTGGTAAATCTAATTGATGGTTACTGTTTTTACGGTAGATATTCCAGCATGTTTTAGACCAAACTCTAATGCTAGGATATATACATCCTTTCTAATCTTGCTTCTCTACTCCTACAGTATTGTAAGGGCTATGATTAGGGCACTTCCTGAAACTGGAATGCTTAAAGGTCATATAGGAAGAGATGGATCCCCGCTGTCCCTGCATTTTTGTTCAGGTTTCTACACCACTGACTGTGTAATGTCTTAAATTTTTTCCTCCATAGTTGTATATGATTTTTGTATTCCTACTACAAAAGTAATGAAAATATTTTAAAAATCCATTAAAGCAAATGATTAATGGTATCCTAGTTAAATCTGAGACTGGCAAGGTACTGGACATGTAGTGGTTGCAAACTTGACACAGGCCATTCCTGGAATATCAAACTTATTTACTCTTGTTATAGGCAAGAGGCCTTAAGAAGTCTCTGTTGGTGCTGGTCAACTCCAGTATCTTTATAGTTTCTTTGATTGATTTGACAGAGTATTCACAGGCCTAAAGCAGACTGAGCTATTTTTCCAGCAGCAAAACATGAGACTAGGAAAAAGATAGTCAGCTTTTCAGTTGCTTGCTTTTTTTTCTACTCACTATATGTTTATGTGTAAATTAGTGTGCACTGCATACATAAAGGTGATATAAATCCCCACTAAATGTAAATCAAGCAGATGTTCATTGTCAAAATTTCCTGCATATTTGTAAGTGGAACAAAAATTACACCTTTGCTATGGCATGATGAAATGGTTTCAAGATGATATGCAGAAAAAAAATGGATTACGTTTGGACATTTAATAATTTCCATAGAAAAACATGTATGTGTTCAGTTTTCAATCTCCCTTGCCTAAAAAGCAGATAGGATTTCCAGCATTTCCTTTTCGTGCAGCTCAAAAAATTTAGAAAATCTAATTGTGAAAGAGAGGAGGAATGAAAACTAAGTGACACATGCAGTTCTTGTGGCCCAGGTCATTTGGCAGGTCTGTGTGTTCCTGTGTGCTCCACAGTGCCAGGTTTTTGTAAGTATTGATTTGTCAGATGAGTTCCTGATGGATTTGCACCTGACACTAGCTGCAAAAGTGTTTACAAAGAAATGGTGTTACCTCAATTGCATGTAGGGCTTGAGAAAAACCTTGCTGGGAAGAAAGAACACATCAGGCCGGTTTAAATAGGAGAAGAAATGCTTCCAAAACTCAAAATACTCATTCATGGTGGGAAAATATTTCTGGTTTGTCACTTTTCCATTGGTTTTAGACAGTGAAACTCAAATATAAGTAATGCTGATTTGGAAGTAGAATAATTTGGCAATCCTGGGTTACAAAACCTGCAGGAAGATGTCATTTAAAGCAAAGCATATAATCAGTAAAAATCCAGCCAGCTGAGTTGCATTGACTTAGGTCAACTTCTCTGTATGAGAATTTTTCTTCTATTTTACTTTTTTAAAAGTATGGCAAAATATGTGTTGAGAGAGGTTTTAACTAATTAAAAAAAACACAAACAAATTAAAAAAACCCAAACAAAAAAACCCCACACCAAATATTGTGGCTATTTTCTTTCTGTGAAGTAAATGTAAAATTCAACAAATACTTCTTAGCCAATTGTCATCTAAACTGCCAGTGGTTTTAAGCATCTGAAGTGTAGTGATGCTGAACCTCCTTGACTTGTACTTAAAATCTGCTTTATTTGGTTGAACCTGTTTTCAGCACAGTCTTTAGTTTCTTCCCAGATTCTTCCAACTTTATCTCGTTTCTCTGTTCCATCTTCTCCCTGGATTTTCAGAGACCACTGAGTATTAAAAGTACTTGGTACTTGTCTACCAAATCATACAAGGTTCTTTGCCAGTTTGATTGTCCTTTCCATTTGATGTATTCTCTATGAATTACTTCTCTTCTCTCTGGCTTCATTCATCACTTTGAATGGACCTCCCTCTTCCCACTCACCTATAAATGTTGTGTGAAGACACTACTGAGAGCACCAGAGGGATTGCATATGCAACCCCCTTTTGCACCTGAACAGCTGTCATGAGGTTTCATAGAGTTAGTATGATTTGGATGAAGTCAGACTTGTACCACTGGGTCTAAACTTCTAGTTACAATGAAGATACAACATGATTACACCAGGAATCCTGAGTAAGTGAGAACTGATTTTTGGGTTGTTTTAATCTGCACTTCTTTTCAATATTTGGTTAGACCTGTTGGGGTTGTTGTTGAGAACTAAGGAGGGACCTATTACTTCATTGTAATACTCTGATGGAGCAGGTGATGTAGGACAGTCTTTCTGACTGACATATCAGAGCAGACATATGATGCTCTGATGCTTTTAAGACTTTTTTATTTTTTTAAATCCTTTTCAGAGTTCTCACAGCTAAGTCTGTAAAGCAGCAGCTGCCACCACTCCACTCTAATTTAATTACTGTTATGTAAAAATCGATCAGTTCAGAGCAGTGGTTTGAAAGATCAACATAGTGTTTGTGCCTGTGCTCATGGTAGGTGCCTGGAGATGCAGGTAAGGGGTGGTCTGGAATGCAATGCCTGCAGTCCCTGCCTGCCCTCCCAGTCTCTAGCTCTTTTTCATCCTAGGCTCCTGGACAAACCAAGGGTCTTTAGAGTTAATAGTTATTCTAGGGATGTTTTCTTCCATGAATTTGACTAGTGTCTGTTTAAAGTCATGTTAGCTTTTGCATCTGGATATATTTCAGAATGAAGGTGTCACAGCATTTTTCAAGGCTGCCTCCACTGGTTTTGCCCTGCTTCCTTGGGTTCCTTTGCTGCCAGCTAGCTTCTTGGATAAGAAGAAGTGAATGTTTGTACCCTAGAACTTTTGCGTCATATGAGTTTATAGACCATTATTGTATCCCATCTCAGTTGCTTCTTTTTCCATCTTGAATAGTCCTGGCTCTCTTCATCTTTCTGGTGTGGAACCTTCACAGCTGAACCAGTAAGATCTTCTCCAGTTGTTTTTTTTTTTTTTAATTATTATTTTTGGCTCATTCTGTACTGAGTTTAACAACAGTGTAGGTTCCAATAAATGTGGAAATCCCACCTGGTATTTAAAGAATGCTATAATGAGTTGTTCTTTGCAGTTTGCTTTAGTCCTGAAAGCTTGTTCTTCATTTGTTTGGGTTTTGGTTTTGGTTTTTTTTTTTTTTTTTTTTTTTTTTTTTGTGGTTTTGATTTGAGGTTTTTTGTTCGTTTAAATAATATGACATTGAGCTGATGTTTCCATAGCTTTGGCTGTTCAATCCAATCCTTGAAGCCATTTAGAATTTTAGGAAGTTAACCACTTATCCTGACAGTATTTAGCTATTGAATTCATTGGTATCTTCTATAGTCTAATGATGCTTCTGAGGCATTCTCCAAACAGGTGTCCTGCAATGAAAACTTGCCTTCAGTAGGAGTATGCATTCAAAGGAAATTTTCTGGTTTTGTTCTGGCATTATTTCTGAATGTTTCTTACAAGCTATTACCATCTCATGGTTCTTTAGGCTTGTTGGCAGATTTCTTGCTTTTCACTGAGCTACATTCTTGCTGTTCCTAGTGAATGTTGCATTTGAGTATGTCCTGATCAGTCTTGCAGGGCTGCTCTTTGCTGCTGCTCTTTACTCACATATTCCTTGCTGCTCGGGGCTAAGTGAACTCTTGCTTTTCTGTTTGTGGGTTTCCTGCCTGGCTGCTCAGTGAAGCTGCTGCTGGTGGTCTCCTTGGATGCAGGCTTTGCCATGCCTCCTGATGTGACGTTATCCAGTTTCCATGGAGGTAACAGAAAGCTTCCATTACTGTTGTGTTTTCATCTTTTGCAGCATTTCCACTTTCTTCCTGTATCTCCTTCCATGCTACTGTTTCAGTGTTTGCTGTTGCTACTGCTGTAACATCTATGTCAGCTATTGAAAAAAATCTCCAGAAGAAAACATGTTGACTTGAACCTCTGATGCAGCTTCTGATTGCATTTCAAGGAGCTTTCAAAAGATTGAAATTTAAATAAGAGATGGTGTATATTAACTACTGGTCAATTACAGGACACGTTCATGCATTCTCCCTAACACAGGAAATAGCAGAATTATCTGTTAACTGGTGTCTAAATAATGACTGCTGCTGTGCTTCCCCAGCCTTGTTCAACTTTTGTTGCCTATCCATGTATGCCAGAGTTTGAACAGTGCTCATCACTCAGCATCATCCAACACTGCACTGTCAATGTTTCCTGTACTCTGTAGTGGTGCTGTGGAGCATGGGTGTATTTGGGGGACTTCAATCCCCTTCCTTTTTGGACTTGTGGTGGAAGCTGTGGGGGATGTGTCATCTGGCTGGGTGGGAGCCACTAAATAAAGATACATTAGAAGTCTACAAATAAATTGATTAAAAATTGTGGGAAATGAGTGGGAGGAGGTTGATTCTGATCAGCTCTGATCACAAATAGCCTGAGAACATGGAGATAGCTGTAAAATGGGCTTTCAGGACTGACCAGAGTAAGGAAAGGGTTATATCATAAGTTTGATTTTCTTAAGCAACAGGGAATCTACTTTTTAAATGCTACAACTGCAGAAAAAGGTTTGAGTCTGCCTGGCAAACACAGCAAAATCTGTCAGTTGGTCCGGAGCCAGTCATGGCCAAGAGGAGTTTTTAACTTTTTGACTCACAGGAATATGGTGCCTTTGCTTCAGCTTTTCTTTGTACTCCCGCTTAGAAGATAGGAACTGTAATTTCCTTGGCTTATTTTTCTCTGCTGTTTGTAAATCTTTCTAAAGTTGGACACACTTCAAGATGGAGAGACTAGGAAACACAGAATCTACACACAGGTTTTCTTCCATGGACTGATGAAGGAACTGAAGAATGTAATTTGCAATTAAAATCAAAAACAATTTTACACCTTCTGTTCCTGATGAATGCAGTATTTAATTTTGAAATTCTTCCTTTCCTTAGGGAAAAATTTCCTTGAAAAGAAAAATAAATCTGAAATTATATTTTCCATAGAACATACTTTGAACTGGTTTTGGAGAGACAGAGGCTTCAGTCCTGTAAGGTGGCCTGGTCACCACTGTCTGGTTCCTGCCTCTACACCTGTATGTCTGTCCCTATGGTATAAAGAAGAGGGTGGAGCAGTAACAAATTTCTTTGAGTTGTAAAATCCATACCATGAGTTTTAAGTAGAAGATCAAAGTTCTGTAAGGGAAGAAAAAGCCAGACAACACAGAGAAGCAAAGAAGCTGAGAGATGAGACTCATGCTGGAATTGTCTGTACTTCTTATTCATCTTTATAATACAAAACTGTTAATTTTATACTGCAAAAAATGTTTCTCATTTACCCCACTAATATGACCTGCTCCTCTCTAAATATAAAATGTTTTTTTTATGATGTTCTTTCATTCTTTTGGTTTGTTGGGTAACTGGTGTTGATATAGTTTGTTTGATCTGTTGTGTCAAAATCAAGATGGAAATATGTGAAAGAAAGGTTTGTAGTTTAATCTTCTTTGCTACTGAATGCAACTTGCCCTTATTCTGCTTTTATTAAGAAAAGCTATACTAGAAAAAAAATCTAGTATTGCAGATGACCTGGGACCTCCTTTCCCTCTTTTATTTATTTTCACTATTTAAAAGTAATAATAATGAGGTGTACACATCAGCACCTTTTGATCAACCCATCTAGAGGACTGCTTTTAAAATTTTGGCATACATTTGTAATAGTATTTTCTTCTACTTCAATCTAAGATCTTTCTCTCCAAGTATATTAGTAAATTGAGACAGAAGAGCTGCTTTTGAAGTACGCAGTATCTCCTTTTGTTATTTTTAATTTGTTAGATATGAGGGTGAATTGTCATCAGGGCATTTAGGAGCAGTTGCCTGGAAGCATATGTATTGAAGGAGGAAAAATGAAGGAAGAGTAGAACTAAATATTTTTTTCTTGAGCTGCATACAGCATTTCCTTGGAAAATATTAGTGGTTTTATTCATTCTTATTTGGATGTCTAGCTGATTGAATTATGGAGAAATATATTTAATTCGGGATTAATGAATGACAGATTTCAATTAGAAACATACCTTCAAGCTAATTCCCTCTGTTTTAAAACTCAAAATTGATGAGTTTTTAATTTAAAAGTTGGAAATAACAAAAATAAGTAAATTAATTTCTTTATGAAAAAAGTGTATCTTATTATTAAATGGTACACATTACTGCATCCTTACCATTCCATTTTAGCAGAGGTAGTACAGTAGTTCTTCAGTGGATTTGTTCTTCATCTGGGTTTTCTTTTAACTCCCTGGAGTAAAATGGAGGGACCTCTGTCTTACTGTTGAAATGATTCTCTTGTTTTATAAAGTTATTACCATCAGTCCACTTCCCAGTTCAGAAGTCAAGCAGTGGTTTTGTTCCATGGTCTCCTCACTGACCATGTGTACCTCAAATAGCCCTTTGGGGGGACCAAAAATGCCAGCTTACCCCCAACCCCTAACACTTCTTCAAATGAGAAAGAAGCAACCCAGGAATCAAAGCCACAGCAGTTAGTATCTGTGCATCAATTGCCATTTTTCCAACCTTTCCTTGAGATGACAAAAGCAACTATTGGCAAGGGCTGTGACATTGATTGTGCTGGCAGGCCAGCTGAAGCCAGATTTTCTGTAACACAGTCTTTTTGATTCTCTGCCCCGTATCTTTCTCTTTATTTGTTGTTGAGCAGCAAATGGGAATTGAGTTCCAGTGAATCCTGTATCACTGAGAAGGAATTTGGAAAGAATTTTTTTATGGTTGAAAGAGCATTCCACAGCATGTGAGCTGT
The DNA here is from genome assembly GCF_003957555.1 of Calypte anna. Taxonomy (NCBI): domain Eukaryota; kingdom Metazoa; phylum Chordata; class Aves; order Apodiformes; family Trochilidae; genus Calypte; species Calypte anna. The sequence goes on along the minus strand of NC_044259.1, from coordinate 335,655 downwards.
GATTGTACGTATAGGAAAGCACCGTTTCCAGCTTTGGTCTTCATAGGTCTCTGGAGGGAAATAAGTAAGCCTCAGCAAGATCATTAGTTAATTCTCTCCAAAGAAGCATTTATTTTCCCTGCCCCCTTTTCTCTTTCTTTTTTGATTGGTAGGAAAGCCCTAGGATCTGACAGAGAATGCTGGTCTCAATAAAGCGGTTATACAGGGGTTGGGTGGAATTACTCTGAACTTCACTAAGAGGGAGAAAATGTGGAAAATGCTTCCTCCAAGCAAAATATGAACAAAATGTTGTGATTCATTAAACTCTTTCCTATTAGCCTGCAAGTGAGAACCTTACAGTTATTCAGCTGAATAGTGCGTGGCCCTGAGCGGGCAGAGCCAACAGATGGCATTCGTCCAAAGAGCAAAATGCATGTTTTCAGGAAAATTAGGAAATTTTGCTTCAGGCACATCCCTGCTTCCACAGTGAGTTTGTTATACTGAGGTTTATATTGCTGTTTACTTTGGTTTTAAATAAGAAACAAAAGCTACTTTTTAGTGTCACATGATACTTGGAGGGTGCTCCGTAGAGCAAACTATCTCCTGTAATGGTTTCATATGCATTGAAGTTTCCTAATTGAAAGTGTTTTAAGTTATAGTGAATGGTCAAAGGGCCAAAGACTTTGGTTTTGGACAAAGTTTTTATCAACTTTCTAGTGCTGCTGCATGTTTGTTTCTGAAAGAACAGTGGTTAAAATAACCTACAAATAATGGCATTTTTTTCAGTCTGTTTAATGTTACTTTAGCTTCCTCGTTTGTACACCATTGCTTGGAAAATTCAAATTTTTGCCAATTTTAAACGGGAGAAAAATAACGTTGAAGGCTGATTCATAGAAGCCTGAGGGCTTGCAGTTGAGCTGCCTCCAGGAGAGGGCACTGGTGTCATACATAGCATTGGTGGTAGGTGGCCTTCCAGCACCAGCTGCTTGGTGAAGCATCAGGAGTTCCAGTGCCTGTGTCGGCCCCAGTGTACAGAAGAGGAGACCTGGATAGTCCCTTACTCCATATGGTCCTGTTCGTGACAAGAGTGTGAAAACCAAAGCCCAGGACGTCCTGTCTTCCAACCCTTTTTTGAGGGCAACATTTGCCTGGGTACCTTGGAGTAGTTCCACAGAAGTGAGAGTACATTTTGCCTGTGCTACATGAAAGAGGAACTCGAGTCCTAGTTAACATACTGGACTAGTGTTTGCATTTTCCTCTGTATTGTAACCTGTGTAGAAGTCCCTGCTGGCAGAACTGGAGGTGTTAGTGGGGCAGTGGGGTGTCCCAAGAACTGGGAGTGCTTGACCAAGACACACACACCTGCTCTGTAGCCTGTAATAATTCCTGTGGTCCCTCCCTGCACATTGATTGCATGTATATTACTGTGTGGAGTGTGTTGCTTGCAGTCTACTATTGAACAGTATTTTCTTTTGAAGCTACCGTTGTCTGTAAATACAGATGTTGTTTTAAAAGTGAATTTGTGTCTGCTTTTGGCATCCTGTGCTCAGATGTTCAGGTACTGGCACAGGTCCTCTCATTTGCAGCAGAACTTTGGGAGGAGAAGGCTGGGGGATGGTCTGCTCTGTCCTGGCAAACAGGAAGGCTCTGTTGCCACATTACTGCCAACCTAAACACCCTGGAAGCTGCCCCTGCTCACTACCTCACTTTATCTGGTTACATGGCAAACATCGCTGAGCTCTAGCTACTTCTCAAACGACGCAGGATTTGATTGCTTGTGCTTGGAGCCATTCGGAGTATTTAAGAGCTGAATATACAGAATACTTTACAAGATTGCTCATCTTGCTTCCTCATTGTTTATGCCATCCGTATAATCTATTAGACAACAGAAATGACAAAATTGCTCCTTCCTTTCCCTTTCATTTAGGTGGGGTCACAACTGATTGAATGAAATTGCAGACTAGACTGATGTGGTAAGAGGAAACCTGGGGAATGTGACATGGGGGAGAGATAAAGGGATAAAAAGATGAACTGTGAGCTTAATACCTTTAAGTAGTCAACAAGAACAGGATTATAATAACCCTTCACATTCTGTTTTTCCTGGTGTGGGGTCTTGGTGCAGTAGCTGGGGAGGCTTGCTGGGGCACCTTCTGAGGACCCAGGCCTAAAGAGATATGACTTCTCAAGTGGGACACTTTATACCCTGACACTCACTGACTCCTTGTCATTTGTCTTAATTTTGTGCCACTGCACTTGTGAGGTGTCTTAGAGCAGAGCAGTAGCACCTTTATCTCTATATCCCTCCAAATGTATCAGTCATAGCATCTCCCCCTTCCTGGGCACGTGCTGAAAGATGGTTTCTGTCTACTAATGAGACAAAGGATTTTGATAAGAGTGAAAAACCAAAAAAAAAGAAAACCAACAAAACAACCAAGACTGGCCTTATCCTTATCAGAGGAAAGGGTGTTTCTTGAGGCTACCCACTTCCTTTTATATTAAGTTCTCAGCTGTTCACAAATTAAGCTTACTGCCTACAGTTGGATGTGGTAAATTCTAAGTGACACATGCAGCAAAACTCCCGCAGATGATCACATAGAGATTTTATATAAGTTAGAAAGCCAAAGCTATTGGTGGCCAAGAGGAAATGGAATAAGAAATACTGATGCCACATGGATCAGCTCTGCATTGTGGGAAAACTGTTGATTTAGCCCCAGCTGGTGAGAAGGAAAAGCTATGAGGGCTCTAGGAGCTGTGGTGCACAACTTGCAGACAAACCCCAGGGAGAGAGGCAGGGGAAATCAGAGCAGCACTGAGCCCCAGGAAAGTTGAGCTGCTGCAGTTGAGCTTATGGCTGTGAGGTGGGTGACAGTAATTTAAGCCCCCATGAGCCAGCTAGTAGTCTGAAAGAAAAAAATTGGCCAGTCTGTAGCTACACACTGAGTGATGGACTTTCTGTTGTCTCCCTTAGGTGGGAAATATGTGAGGAATGCTGCTTGCCTTTTACAGCTTCTTCAAAAAGTAAAGAAAAAAAATTGTTTTTTCATCACTCCTTTGTCTTCAGATGCTGTCAATTGAAACACCTTTGAGGAGCATCCATAGTGAGGTCATTGCATCACTCATAGTCCCAGACCGACAGGAGCTCTTATTTTATTTTAAGTTTTTGTTTTCCTAGACAAAAATAATTGTTCAGCTAGTTGAGTTTTAGAATGACTTGTCTTGAGTACGTTACAGCACCCACATCCTATTGAATCACACTGTGTGTAGGCTCTTGGCAGGAGTGACTTCACATCTGTTTTAAAATTTTGGAATCTCTCTTAATATAATAAAGGTAATGTTTATGAGCCTTTAAAACTGTGGTATGGGAAAGGGTCGGCTGACTGCTGAAAAGCTGGTGTGGTGATGAAGTAACAAGAATAGACATAGTCTATATTACAAAAACATGTCTGACATGAAAACAATGGCTTGTTCTAATCCTTTAAGGCTCTGACTGTGGTTTGTCCTGTAGATGCTGCCTTCAACTTCATTTAAAATTGGCTTGGTAAGGGAAAGGCTATAGAAACACAATAGGTTGATCTTTGGTGGGATAACTTGTGCTGTGCTGTTCGCAGAGGAAACAATCAACTGAGCTGAAGGGCAACTTCTCAGCACTGCAACTGTTTTGGGTGTGAATCTAGAATCTGCTGATTTAGCTGTTAATCAGGTAGAGGAGATGAGGACACTAACCTAGCTATTCAGTGAGGGTGAAATGGCAATTGTGCAATGAATTTAATGCAGCTTGTTCAATGCAATCTCTGATATTTGTGGATGAAGTACTATGAATTATCCAGGGCCTGCTGTGAATGAAGAAAATGTGAACTTGGTAATGCAAAACAGACGGGTGTGATGAGCATGCAGCTACACTTAGTTAAAACATGCATGAAGTAGTCAATCAGCTTAATAAACAAAAGGAGTTCTTTGCTCAGTAGCTATTTCATCAATCTTCCTTTTTTTTTAGAAAAAAAAAATTAATCTGTTTCCCTCCTGTGTTACATTTTCAAGAAAATATTGGGAAAACTTAATTTAAATTGATTCCTCTCTATTGTTGGGCTTGTTTGCTGTATTTCACTTGTCAAGTACAGCAAGGGGTTAGTAATGCTTGGCTTTTTAAGGAGCTAATTCAGTGTTAAGGTTAGTTACACATATACTAAAGGAAAGACATGAGATTCAAATTCACATTTGGCAGAGGAAATGCTCTGTATTGATGAGATATTATGTAAAAAGAAGGAGATTGTATGTTTTTATTGGGAAGAAACTTCAAGTAAAGTTGTTTTAACATTTTAGTACTTCATTCTAGAGTCCATGTAGTGTTTCCGAGGTTTTTTCAATAGCAATTAAACTGAGTGCTGGCTTGTGGCACACTTAGCCATTGAATAATCACCTCCAGGCCTTGTTTTAACATTCAAAACTTTGAGTCTCAATCATGATCAGTTACCGGGCTGCTAAAATTGGATCCCAGAATGTGTTCAGGAGCAGTTCTTTATCTTCCTCTATCTAAGAATCTCTAAAATAATCTCAGATATGCAGAATAATCTAATAAAATATTTTTCTCTGTTGAAGATTCCAGTCTCCTACTTGTGTAAACCGATTGGCAAATGAGCTCGAAGTGTTTTCCCTGAAAGAAGTGGTGCTGTTTACACTAGACTTTTGTATTATTTTCTTGAATTTTTTGTTTATGTGTCTCTCTGTCTGAAAAAGGTATGACATCAGTGCTTTGGTTTTAAGAAAAATAAGTCAGGAAAGCTGTGGATTGCCAGAATGGTTTCTTTGAGAATTATGCTTTAAAATTACATGTTATTTCCTAAGGAAAAAATAAACTGTGGTTCTGAATTTAAAAAATGGATGACACGGACAACAGAATTAATGTTAGCACTGATTTAATTCTCGTGGCATTGCTGCTAGTGAAGCATTTTGTTTGGTGCAGTCTTGGCTGTTTGCACAACCACATACTAGTGTGCATCGAGGAAGAAATGTGGCATACAAAAATGTTGGGCATTTTATTTTTTAAAAAACCCAAACATTGTGGAACCAGAGCTGAGCATGTTTAATATCAGGTGTTTTCTATGAATGTTAACCACTCTTAGATGTTATTTTTTTACCCTTTTCAGAATTTAAGATAGAGTACTGTAATTATTGTAATTCTGTAATTATTATGGGGTACTGTAATTATTATAGGCTATAAAGTGTCAAAATCTATTATAAACATAATGCAATTAGAAAAGGTATTTGTTTTATAGCAAAGTATCATAAGAATCGTCTTAGTTACATTTAAGGTAAACAAAAATGCACCTCTGAGCTTAGTCTCTGGATTGGAATCCTGTTTTTTCCTTGGGATTGCCCCAGTTGTTTGGTACGTTGAATGTTCTTTCATGTTATTGGCTCAATGGAAAAGGTGAGAAATGTGAAACTAGAAAGGCATTAATTTTCTAGACATAATATATGATATAACACAAAGGCCAAGCTGATTTTTAGATGTCAGGGGTGCTCACATGATTACCATTTGTTTTCTGTGGACTTGTGAGCAGTCACTTGAGCATTTTACAGGTCAGTGTCAAGCACTGTGTTTTGTTGTGTAGCCTCTTAAGTGCGAGCATAAAAAAAGCCTCACTACTACTGTTTCAAGAATTTTGGTGGCAAAGTTATGTGTTTAAATCATTCTTTTAAATGTATCTGTTTGCTACAAGCACAGTGTAAGTACCTGAATTAGCTGTCTTCAGGTCCTAACAGCGAGCTAGCAAGTCCAGTCTTTAAATACAGAATAAGAATTAAATGATCACCTGCTTCTGATTCTTATAGAGAAGACACTATCTGGGTTTTCCATGCCAAACATGGCATCTGTCAGGAGCAAGTTTGCTCCTTCCAGAGGGGCTCCAGTAGAGAGAGATTCATAGGTGTCAAGTGTTAATATTACTAATTAACAGGTGGCCTACAACATTTGCAGTCAGTACTGATCTGATGGTGTACTGACCACATTTTGTCATGGACACTGTGTGCTAGGACAAGGAGGTAAAACCAACAGAACTGAATAACTTTTTGCCTTCACTGATGGCAAATAGCCTTACTAAATAAATACTGTAAGAAACGAGACACCAATAAACTCTGTATGGAGACCAAAATTGATGTTATTTTTGTTCAAATCAATAATAGTTCTTGGTCAGTTAAGAATTGTAATGTCCTCATGTTTGTAAGAGAGGTTTCTCTGGGTACCTCTGTTTCAGTCACAGACAAGAGATTTCCATTGTTGATGGACATTACTCATTTTTAGACATCAAACAGTTCCTTCAGAACATTATAAATGTATAAATGGTGGTGGTGATGGTGAGGACTGATTATTCCCCTCAGCAGAGCCAGGCATTAAAGAGTCCTGGGCAGGACCATGGAGCAGGGCAGCAGAGCTGGTGGAAGGGCTGATGGTGGCTTGAAAGGATTGAACACAGGGCTGGTGTGTGCTGAGCCTCTCCACCTGATCTGCACTGCCTGTTGATGCACGTTCATCTTCAGTTTTAGTGAGGCAAGAGTGACATCAACAATAAAACCAGATAACTTGGCATCCATTTTTTACAATATTTCTAGTGAACTTTTTAGTATTTTAAGCTGTGATTCATTTATAGAATATATTGCCTGGCATTAAATTATTTTTCTTTGTTAAAATGGGACATAATATCACTATGGGAACATTTGTTTGATCTTTCAAGTTAAACTGAACAATTACTGTAAGACTATTTGTAAATTATGGTAGTTGCAGAAAAATAAATTTTTGCACTTCTTGCAAAAATCATTACATTGACTAGATTTTATTTTCTCTTTCTTTTGTGTAATGCAGAATGGGGAAGACAAATAGAGAATGGGGATGATGAGAAAATCAGCTTTGCATTCTAGTAGTTTTCTCTAGGAATAACAGTTACATTTGTTATCAAATTTATTATAGAATTCACAGTTGTGTTATTTTATATTGCAATACATGCAATCAAATGCAACAGGTAGGAGAATTGTGAACTTACAGTCAATGTTTTTCAGGATCTTGCAATATTTTAATTATTTTATTTGTTCTTTCTGAAACAGTTAATGTTTACAGGCTTTGGTGTAGCTACTAAGGGGAAGAAAAAAGAGGTGGCTCATAGTTCTTTTGTTCATTTAATATTGTATCATCCCAAAAGAGTATGAAAAGAAACTCATGTTTCATATGAGTAAATATGTATATTTATACATATTTATACATATTTATATATACATACTTCACATGTATATATACGCAAGCATATATTAAATCTATAAACATCTGTATAATATAATGGGAATAATCACATACTCCTGAATTTCCTTCCCCTTCCTTCTCCTTAGTGCTACTGAAGAGTTCTGGTGTTTTGGAATGACTGAACAGGATGTGATATTCATGAGGGAACCTGGTTACTCCTGGTACCATTGCAATCATGTAGGCACACAGTGGATATTTCTCGTTCACTTTCTTAGGGATGGACAGATGGAACTGACAAAGGGGTTGTACTCCCCATTAAACCATGTGCAGAGGTCAAGTAGACCCGTATTAGTGCTAATTCAGCTCTTATTAGCACACCAACTGTTCTCAATACCAGATTGCTTCTACAAAAGTCTGGCATCTGAAGACTCTCACAGGCAGCTTTTTTTGATGTTACCTTCAAGAGACTGGTAACAATAACTTTGTTAGCTACATAGCATTAGTACTGTCAGATGTCAAGCAAGGTCTTGAATTTATTTTGAAAAAATAAATTTTGAATTTTGCTACAAAAATAGGCTCATCTTCAGGGTGCTTTGTTGCTCTGTATGCTACATCCTATATCTTGCTCTTTGGATATAGGGAGGGACTTGTTTTCCATTAAGACTTTAGAGCATCAGACTTCAGGTGGCCCTTGCAGATCGTGCTTCCAATCCATGGGGGTTTTAAAGATCAGACTGCATAAAGCCTTGAGCAACCAGGTCTGACCTCACAGCTGACCCTGTTTTAGATGAGGGATTTGAATAGTTATCTTCCAGCCAGAACTGTTTTGTTAATCCAGGGTTTTAGGTAAAGTGTGGGAGGAGACAGAGACCCTATTTCTAGCCATTTTTGCTGCAGTACACACATGATGCTGCTACTGTGAAAACCCAGAGATTTTTTCTGGTGTAACTTCTTTTTCTACTGATCCAAAATAATTTTCCCATCTAATTTTCTTTTTTTTTTTTTTTTAATTCAGTGTTATTTTTGTTCCCATGAAATACCTGCAGTAGGAAGTCACACAATTAACTGAGTCATCCACATTAGTCACTCCATTTTTAGTGTATTAAGAGATTTCCTTACATTTTTCTTTCCTTATTTCTGAAATGACACACTGTCATTCTGAGAAACAGAGAAATGGCCAACCAGCCTGGGTTTAGAACTCACCAGAGCTTATATTAGTTTTTTTTAATAATAAGTTTCTGAACTCAGACTAGTTTCTAAACCAATCCTTCTTACTAAGAATTTCTGTCTTGCCTTTTCAGACAAAGAAACATTTCATCGTTTTGCTTTCACAATGAAATGAGAAATCCAAATTTTAAATCCAAACCTAATAGGATGCTAACTTTTTTTGGAATATACTTTCAAAATAGATTTCACTTTTTCTGTAAGCTGTCTAGGTCTGTTTTCTCAAATTGTGTTTGAAGAATTACCCAAATACCTGATGATGATCTGTTCTGACTGACTGAGGCAGGGCATCAGATGTGCAGGCAGGTAATTCCAAGGAGCCCTGGTGCTGGAGATGGCACAGTTGGAGTGGCATGTTTTAACACTCACATGTGGCATTGCAAACTTTGTACATCATACCATGACCACTTCTTGGGGCAGTACAGTGTGTCTCAGCATATATCAGTCACTGGGAATTCAAATAAGTATCTAATGCAGTGAATGTCCTGAAGAGTGGGGAAACAGTAAATAACTCCAGGCATTCAAAACCTTTTGAAATTTTTTTCCTTGTTTGTACACTCATAATTTCCAGTAAGATTAAAAGAGGAGATGTCTGAATTTATGGTATTTGGGGCACATTGCTTTGTGTGAATGAGTCTGCTTAGGTACTTCAGTTGTAATTGCCCTCACTTATATAATGTTGTTGCTGTTCAGTATGTTGCAGTCTGGTGAATATCAAGAAGAGACAGTAAAGTCAAGTTTTGCCTAATGAAAGGGGAGGAATGAATGATATAAAAATCAGTTATTGTCAGAGTGGAGGCTTGTTTGATAGGGGTTTTTTGTTTTTTCTTTTCATTTGTTTTTGCTTGGGGTGATGGGGGCAGTTCCACAGAAAATAACATTTTAGTAGTGCTCACATGGCCTGAAGACCTTGGCTTTAGTTCAAGCAGCTAGGTTGAATGATAGCTTAATACTCCTGATATCAATATTACCGTTGAAAGCAGCCAGTTCCTTGAGCAAGCTTTCCATAGTTTAGATGCAGTTAATATTTCAAGCCCCCCTTGAACCCTGGTGCAATACTCTTTTGAGGGTAAAGTTTAGTATAGCATAAACCCATCAGTGATTCTGCCTTGAATCATCCTGTAGTGTTTAATATAGAATGTATCTCATTTTCAAAGGGCCAGAATAGATGAATTGTAGTGTTCGTAGTTCATATAAATTAGTAGTATGTAAGCCTAGTCTGCATTGTACAAGAGATTAGACTTCTTGAACACAGTTCTCCATTCTGGTCCAAAATCTAAGGATAGACTCTAACTAGATTTTTGGACCTTATGTATCTAGTTTGACTGAAGTAGTATTAGCACTTGTTCTCCTTCCTCCTGCCCTTCTAATCAGAGAATTCTTGCATTAAAGGTTCATTTTAGCCAAATATTTAGAATGCAAGGGAGAAAATTTCTTTGCTTCTGTTAAATGGAAATGATGATTCCTTTCACATATTCTGCTATGAAATATGGGGCTGGGAGGCTTCATTCTGGGAGGTGCCGTCAAGCAGGCACTAGAGTACTGCCCTGTTTTGTCTTAACCTTTTATGTAATTTTGCAGATGATTCTTAGTATTCTTCTTCTAATTGACATGAAGAAGTATCTCAGCCTTTTTCTAGTTCAGTCAGAACTGCTGGATATATCTGGCTAGGGACAGGCAGTGTCCTTAGTATGCTTCCCCAGAGATCTGGTTTGGGTAGTTTGCTTTAGATTTGTGTTAACGTCATCATATTTACATAAACAATAGATGTGCTCAGTTTTTCCAGTGCTCAGAATACCCATGAGTTTCTCTGGTTAGAGCCTTTGTGGCTTGTTCCACTGCGTATAAGGCTTACTGGAGGAAACTGGGGAGTAGGAGAATCCTGAAGTTGCTCAGCTGAGCACCCCACCAGCCCTGGCACTTGCTCTGTCTGTGTGCAACTTTTTTGTATGTCCCCAGAAATGTTTCTGTACAGATGTAAACATCTCCTCTATGTTGCATTGGGAGTAGTTTACAAATGTCTGGCAGATGAGTTTGCTTTTCTAGCTCTCTGTACTCTTTCATTAGATGACTTAAAGCCTGTGTTCAAAGTGATACTTGAGAACACAAAACAGAGGGAAGCTGCTCACTGAATGCCTTATGGTAATAAAAGCGAAGAAGAAAAAAAACTAGTTTTGGTTATTTACTAATACATAGTTACTTGAAGAATGATTTTTCCAAGAAAGGGAAAGTTGAATATTATGTTGAATATTAAGTTGAATTATTATTATGAATATTAAGTTGAATATTATGCATATAATATATATTATATATATATATATTATATATATATATATAAAATAGGTTAAGCAGGCTTCTGGCTGGAGAATTTTAGGCTATGGTATGTTTATCTTCCTATTTCCATTCAGGCACAATGAGAAGAACAGAGCTTTCTTTTTCTGGAGAGTAGTGTTAAAAGTTCATTGAAAATGAATCTTTGAGTAACTCATTATCTGTCTGTTATGGAGATAACATTAAATATGTTGAAAATCAGTAGAAACTTTAAAAAGAAGTAATGGAATCGGCAAAAGCCAAAGCCACACTGAAAATAGAGCAGCATTATTTCCTTTAATGTTTTTTTTTTTCTAATAACCTGAACTTGTTCCACAGTAGTTGTTTTAGAAATAAATTTCCGTAATAAAAATTAGGACCTTGCTATCTTGTGAAAATACAGTGAACTGAAATGGTAGGGTGCAAGCTGAGGTAGTAACCATCTTAGACTTATTCAACTTTAGGGGAAAGTAGTCTATGTGAGGATACGTATATTGCTAGGAATGGCTATCTTAACTACTGGTTATGTGCAGACTCACCAAGTGTGTCGGTTGTGATTCCTATGCCTTGTTCACCCAGAATCTAAAGAGAAACACAAAAACCACAAGGTAAATAGAAGGGTTTCCAAAGAAACAGTTGCAGAGCTCAGGAACAGACATTATCAGCCTTGCCAGACATAGCCAAGAAAGACATTCTGTAGCAGATGCTGTGTAAATATCAACTGTTTTGAGCAGAGATAGCTCTTTAAGCATCTTAATATAGAACTGAGTATTTGCTAGCGATCTCCAGAGAAAGCAATTCTTTAAAAAAAAAAAGTGTTGTGCTGGAGTCAATAACAAACTGAGAGCACACTGTTGGTGAAACCAATTGTTGCTAAGCATCAACATGGCACATCACAGCTCTGATACATGAAAACAGGCAAAAGGCCGAGGTTAAGTGTCTGGTAGGAGTATTTTTTTCTAACATGCTGTTAAAGGAAGAAAACACAAGTAATCTTACAAATTGAATCAGCCAGTGAGGAATATTGTGTTTGGTTATGGTTTTTGTGGAATATTTGTCTTGGGGATAGAAACACCTTAGAGCCCAGACAGAATTATTTCTAACTCTTCCAGAGCGAGATGTGCACCTGTCTGGAAGTGCATTGTCTTGCTGTTATTTGGCTTTCTAATAGGGTGTGTCTCATCCATTTGAATGATACAAATAAATTCCATGCAATTAGTGGAAGGGAGAAGGAAGATAAGGGCAAGGCTTCTTTTTTCTACTGGAATTTTTTGGGAATCAGTGTCTTTGCAAATAATTTCATGGACTCTAAAGTTAGACTAAACAGTGTATTAGAAATGTATAATTGTATGGAAGGTTGCTTCTGCATTGGTAAACAAAAAAGGGATAGAGTTGCTCTTTGTTTGATGTGCTTTCTAGCTCCACATAGTACATTTAATTCTTCCCAGAAAGTATTCTCATACAGCTCTTTTGAAGGTGTTTTTCAATGTCTGAATCCAAATTATGAAGTGGTTACTAGGCACACACACAAACACATGAAGAGCTCACCACCAGGCTTTCTGCTGTTGTTTAAAGCAAGCAAAATCTTTATCCTGCTTTTCTGCGTAACAATTGAGAGCACAGCAAGGTTTTATTAGTTGGTTGATGGCAGTTGAGTCCTTTCTCTTCTACTCCCAGCACTTCTTGTTTTCCTATGAGGAGGACTTTCCATCAATGTTCTCAAGGGAATGAGGACAGAGGGCAATGTTTTGGGGGAGCTTTGGGGTAGGGCTATACAGGAAAGGAAAGGCTAAAACTGATAGAGATGAGGATCTTGAGCAGCAGTTTGGGGGGGAGAGTTAAAAGATTAGATCATAAATTTACTTATCAGAGACTAATCTAGTGGGACTGAACTTCATATCCTGTTTTGGGATAATATATTTCCTTCTGTGCTCTGGAATGAATCTATCATCTCAAGTATAATAATGAGAGGCAGAGGATTTTTAATCTCTGACCCCTTCCCATATAGTTTAATAAAGACTGCTTTCTTTATCTTATTTGGTAGCTGACTTATTAAACTGGTTCTCACTGCTCTTTTGAAAAAAAGAATCCAGGATTTTTCATTTTAAGGCTTTTAATATAGAGTTGGGTTGGAAATGTACTTTAAAAATATTTACAGTCCTCATTACAGAGCATGGCTGTTTATCTCCTAGCATCTCTGTTGAAATGCAGTGATGAGAAGCAGAGTCAGGCATGCTGTTTGTACATTCTTGGCTCCACATCATCACTGGATTCCATCTGACTGGGGTAGACAGAGGCAGGAGACCCAAAGCTGGCGTGTGACTTTCCATAGCAGGGGATGATGGTTATGTGGGAAGCTGAGTTGAGTTTCAAATGTGGTAACCACATGCATAATTAGCTCTAAAGTCACAGAAGTTCTCCTCCTCCCAACTGGCTGCTTCTCATGAGGCAGTGATTACAGCTGTTGTGCAAGTGCCATACCACTGTCCTGACACTTAGACTTTTCCAAGCCACTTGGTCCTCCTCAGTTTGTTGGAAAAAGCTCTCTTCAAGTCCTGGGGAGTTCCAAAACCCACTCAGATTATGAAACACCCTGTGAGCCTAAACATCAGTGGGAAAAGTTGTTGCTCTTAGGTAATGTGGTGCCAGGTCTTGCTATACCTGATAGAGTCAGTGAAATACAGCAAAGTACAGAGTTGACCTTCTGATTGCAGGATCAGAAAAAAATACAAAAGGAAAATACCCAAACCCTTTCTTTAAAGGTCTGTTGGAAATGAGTTTTATATTAAAGACTGGCAACCCCCAAAGATCTCTGTCCAAAGGATGTCTCCTGCAGCAGCCAATCTCCTTCAGTGCAAACTGATGAGTCTCTGCTCACCAGATATGAATTTATGATATTCAAAGCACTTCTGAGATTGTTTCCTACATAAGCTTATTTAATTCTATAAAGAGCCTTTTCATGTAACATTTTTAGCTTCAGTTTTTGCTTTGTTAGTTTTCTTATTTTGGTTTGGTTTCATGTTTTTTTTGTATTATAAAATGACCAAATGTGACGGGATGAATTTCAGATTTGTCACAGTGAATTTTAGAGACTGAATTAGAGAGACTAATGCAGGCTTTGCAAGTAGGCATGCAATCAGATTTTTAGGTATCTGTCAAAAACAAAATTGTAGTCTTCAAAGTGATTAAGAACTTATTTTGAAACTTCCCAGAATCTCCAGTCTAAGCAAACATCTCTTGAAACTGGTAAGTCTGGAAGTGGTTATTTTATTTTTTTTCATCTTCCAGATGGCTGTATTCTATGTTCAGTTCATGTTCTGAACACTTATGTTTGTGATGTAGGTGTAGGAACCTGGGTGCCTTGCAGTGTGTTATTCAGTCCTTTCCAAAAAGGTGCATTAGAATACTTGGACATAGCCAGTATTAGCTGCTGGTATTAACACAGGGAACAGTCCTTTCTTTTTGACAAAAATGAACTCAAAACAGCATCCTCCTGTGCTGGAGACCAGATGGTCAGCAAAGGTAGTGATGGGTTTGCAGTAGCTACCATGGAACTGTGCTGCCAGATCCTGGCTCTTCAGTCTGAATGCTGTGTGTTGGGCAGGCATGAGCAAGCATGGCCCTTCTGCCACTCTCTAGGTGCCTTTCTTTTTTTGTTTGTTTGTTTGTTTGTTTTGTGTTTGTTTTTTTTTTTTTTGTGTGTGTGTGATTAATATTGATTAGCAGATTAGAAAAATCTTGGGTTTAAAAATAGAATTAATTTAGGGATGTCAGTCCTCTAGGGAGCACGATTAACATGTGAATATTTTGTTATAATCACAGATTTCCATAGTAACAGCAAGTCATAGGCTCATCAGATTTCCTAATCTCTTTTCTCTCCTACTCTTGTTTTTGAACAGCTTTCCTCTTCAGAGCAAAACACAGTAACTCTTATTTCTATTAGCTGTAAGAGGTCCAATAATTAGAACAGTAAATTTTGTCCAGTAAATAGAGCATGTGCTTAAATGTGATAGTTCTGGTTTTACAGAAGAAGAAAAATGGTTACGATGGCACTTTTAGAACTGATTGTTGTATTTTCATATAATTTTGACAGCAGTTATGAAAAAAATACTGTTTAGCTTCATCTCATTTTATGGATGTCTCTTCTGTACAGAGTTTTTATCTTCAGAGACGCTCATTGGAAGGGCTTATATATAAAGTACATGTGCTCCTTCATGTTGATTGTAGATGTGGAAGAAACAGAAGACAGATGAAAATTGACTATTCATGAGTGAAAATAAGAACACAAGTGCAGGTTGAAAGACAATATTTTTTCATTGGGAAAGGTGATTTTCTGTAGCGTAGAGACAAGAACACTGGATTAGAACATCTGGAACATTTAGTTTATCCTCATTAATCTTGAAAGTCAATCGTTTGACTTCTGTGGATTTTTTTCTCCCCTTTTTAGCACTCTAAGTCATTAAATTGTTTGCTTCATTATACATATTAGCACATCACACTCCATAAATCTAAACAGTAATTGCTGTTCTCGTGAATGTAGCTATTATTTCTGGGTTGGCTGTCTGTCCATGTGTATTAATATTCTGTTTCTTCCCCCATTTTTCAAAGGTTCCAGAGATCTATTTGCTTAGTAACAAAGATACATGAGTGACCTCAAGGAGGTCTGATGCCTTATTATAAGTAGGCAGACTTTCAGATCACTCTTCTGAAGAATTGTTTGAACTGTTGCTAGATGGTAAACTTCCTTTTCATGCACTCTGTCTTAAAAAGAAAAAGAAAAAAAAAAAAAAAGGAAAAAAAAAACCCTGAAAAAAAATCCCAGGTGGTAGAGGAAACGAGGCACCATGTGTCACCCTGCAAGCTGTCTCTCCAGGTCAGGGTCTAAGGGGCTTTAACTGGGCTCCTGGGACAGGTGCTTGTATAGTTTGTGTTTGTTCTGTGAGTAAATAAATGACTTCAGCTTCCAGGGCTGTCTCTAGGGCCTTTCACCAACACTATAAATTCTTATTATCCAGACAAAATCAAAACCTAGTCCTAACAGAAAAAGCAGGGTTGTTTCCTTTTTTTTTTTTTTTTTCCCCTTAAATTCTTTTGCCTTAAAAGAAACCAAGCAAAATTGCATAAAATATTAAAACATTAAAGCAGGTTTTCTTTCCTCTGCTGCTTGGTCTTCTGTAATTAATTAGTTAATACACTAAAGCATGTGGGGTTTTTGAAGAGAGAAACAAATGCGATGCACCCTATGAATACTATGACGAGTTTAAGTTTGCAGTGTATTTGGATAAGCTTGGATAACATTTTAGTGTTAAGAAGGCTTATTTGACTGTTTTTACAGCAGGAGGGGAGAGTCAAGTGGTTTCTCTGCTTTATGATTTCCCCCTTACTAGGAAATAGAAGAAGCAGGGTAGGCTGACGGCTTCCTGATGCTAGATGTCACTTCCCAAAGATTGTCTCAGTAGGACAGAGTTTTTGGCTATTCTGTTGTAAATTTTTATGTTGGTGAACCTGTTTAAAGAGCAGTAAATCATTCTTGAGGCTGGATAGAATTATAAGAGGTCATGGACTAAACTGCAAGTACTGGAATGGTAAACTATTTTGAGTATCTTTATAATAATTTCCTTCCAAAGTTTATATTTGTTGTGTTTTGGGTGTGTTACAGCTGAAAAGCTTTTAACGTTTTGATCTCTAAATCTTGAGTTCTAAATAAATCTAAAAGTCTGAGAAAGATTTCATTTCATTAGTGCTGCTTAGAAAGGATTTTTCTTTCTTCAGCAAGAATTCAAATATAAAAGTACTAATCAGTTTTATAGAAACTGACCTCCTCTAGAGGGTCTTTCAGCTTCATCAGTGTCATGTATAGATCATGATCTGAAACCACATTCACAACATTGCTGATTTGCATTGTGTCAGTTCACATGTGCCTGCCACATCTCCAGTACTGTAAACATGAATGAAATCCAAACAGGGTCTTCAGAGTGTGATTTCTTACCTAAATTATAGAATAAATGTTTTGTGGTTTTATTCAATAGATGAACAGGGACCACTAGTTTTTGGTAACCATGAGTGTTGGATGCAACAGGCTGGTTAATCCTCTTGTTTTTTCTTGAATTGCCTATCACAAGCTGAAGAGCTTTCTAAATAGATAGGGCGGAAGAAGGTAACTTCAGGTTTAGAAAGTACAGACACCAGCATTGGTTTTGCTAATCCTCTTAGCCATCCAGTTAGACTTAGCTTTCTTTATTGAATTTTTCTTACAGATCTTTCATGGGATCTCTGCATGGACTTGATTTAAATTTCTGTTAAATGAATGTTCTGGGTTTATACTAATAGTGGGAAAGGTAGTACAGAGTGTAAGTAATAACCTATGGAAGGAAAGAAAAAAACTGAAGATATGGCCAACAATGCAGTGCAGACAGGGAATAACATACTTTTGGTGCAAAAAATAATTGAATCAGAAAAAGAAGTAAACACAACTAGTTTGTAACTTACTGGAATTGTTAATGGTTTCATTAGTCAAGATTATTGCTGTGGCAAAGACATTATGAACAGTGAAGCTATGGTCACTGAGAACTTCCTGAAATATATTTCAGTTTTAACTGTGTAATTTAGTAGCAGGAAAAAGATGCTTTAAGTTGCTTTAATGTGGGAAAATATGCTTTTATTTTGTTATGTCACAAGTACAGGGCTCATTAAATTTCCCTGAAGTAAAACAGGTGAAAAACTTTGTATCAAGTTTCCCTTTGTGGTTCACCTTCAAGTATATGAAATATAAATTTTTAACTAAGTAGTACTTTGCATCAGGTTTGAAGGATGTGATGTCTGCGCATTATAGAAAAAGTTGCAGTATGTCTACTTGTGTTGCTTAGACTTCTCTGTGTAGCTTAATGTAGTCACAGTTAATCTATTCAAAATTTGCTGGAAAAGTTATGAAAACATTGGCTAATATTTTTCAGACTTGAGTTTAATTTCTGAAGAATTTTACCTTCCAGTTATCCCAGAACCTTTGTTGAACAAACTGGGTGGTTAAAATATCCTATTACATTTGAATGACAGTACATTGGACCCAGATTTCTCCAAACGTGTGATGTATAAAATGGCAGCATGTGTGTCAGCACAAAGTCCTGGAATAAGCCTGGATAAGCTTTGTTTGATGTCCTGACAGCTTTGCTGGGGCTGAGCTTCTGGCATTGCTGGGGAGCCAAGGGGCTGGAATTCTGCTTCCAAAATACCAAATGAACCAGTGATGGAAAGTCGATTGTGATGGTTTGGTAAAGCCTTTTCTGTAGTTAGATCTGAATCAAACATTAACTATGAGCTTTTAATTGGTGCCATATTTGTGTGAAGAATGGATTTTAATGCAAATCAGAAAATGCTTTAAGACAAATAAGGAAGAATTTACTTGTTCTGAGAACCTACTTCTAGAGAAGATGATCCAGTTTTTGACCATGGAGTCATTCACAAGCTCCAGCCAGAATGATAATACAGATTTTTAATAGTTGATGCAGATGATATGGTTTCAGCATTTAACAATACCTGTGTCAAAGCAGTTATTCATTGGAATGTAATTGGCAATTCATTGCTGTTTGATTGTTTAGTCACGTATTTACTGTTAGTGCTGCTGTGAACCTTTATAAACTGTCAGAGGTACAAACCATTTGTTCATGAGAATGAGAGTCCAGTCATTGCAGATCACAAGGTTTGAAGGAGCTTTCAGTTTGACATTGAATATGGTCAGGAAGCCTCAGGAAGCACAACTATTTCTAGAGTAAGAGAGTAAGAGTTTTGGAAACAACTTCTTTCATGTCTTTTGGCTTTTATCTTAAATTAGCACCCTGGATGGCAGCAGGTGCTGTGAGTCATGAGGCTGTCCAGATTTCAGTAGTGGGTCAAAACTGAGAGCCCTGTGTTTGATTCTCCTCAGCAGCCTGCAGTGCTTCAACAAGACTTTATTCTCCTTCCTTACCAGGGAGGGAGCCCCAGCCTTTTTCTGGCAGAAAAGAAGTAGCAATATAACAACAAGTCTTGAGTTGTTCTTTCCTTAAGTGGCTGCAGGAGGCTAGTGCTTCTCCAGAAATAGGCTGCTTTAGTCCCAGTAGTTGGAACTGGGCTGCTTTAATCTGCCATTGCTTAGCAGCATCTGGAGGAGGGCTGGTGGAGAAACACTGGATCATTGATACCTGCTGGCTCCATCTTTCTTGCTTTCTCACCATGGAAGCAACAAGGTACACAAGGCTCCATGACAACCAGGTGATGGAGGGGCAAGCGTCTGGATCACTCAGACTATTTTTAGAAGCGCACCAATTCAAGTCCTGCATGTTAAAACAACTGGAAAAACAAATTAGTGAAATGGGGACAGTTCTGGTTATTATTAGGCTGAGCTCAGTGATCAGCAAAGGGCACCATGTCTTATCCATGCAGCTTACAATCTCTGTGGAAGAGAGGATGAGTTCAAGTTGGCTTCAGGACATGTTAACAATTTCATTATGGCATTGATTTTCAGCAGAAACTGAAGTTCGATTGTTTTAATCATTCCTAAATGCTTTATTAATAAGGCTTTTGTACTATAAAGTGATTATTATTCACTTTTATCTTATATTGTTATAAAGAACATTTCAGGTGAGTGATTTGCCTCAGTATCTTCTTTCCAAAGGCTGGGGGACTTACAGGTGTGTTCTCATAGCATTTGGAAACTCAGGTGCCTTTCTCTGTGATTTCAGAGCAAATCGGGTTATTCAGTTATGACAGAATTAAAAAACCAAGAAAAAAAAGCACTACTTTTTACAATTTTCTACAGAGAAAGGTTGGAAAAGACCAATAGGGTGGTATTAATTTTGTATTGTCAGAGTTGCTGTGTTAAGAAGGTTATGTGTGAGTTGAAGAAGAAAGTTTTTACAGACATCACATCTCTTCTGGCTTACTTTTCCATAGGAATTGCAAATAAATGTAAGGGTATTGTCATTAAACCCTGAAAGAGCCAAAAAACTGATGAAAACAAGTAGTTTGATAAGGAAAAGAAATATGAACTAGTGATGTGCTCACTGGTTTTCTTGGAAGGTGCCAGCCCTGCAGTGGCACAGTCCTTCCATCCCTACCACTACGGCAAAATGTCCTTGGCTCCTTCTTACTGGCCCTTAAAGATCACACACGTTTAAATGACAGAAATTACTGTTTTGGTGGAACAAATTGTTGGAACTCTTCTGAGAGAAGAAAGGAAAGGAAGAGCCTGCAGATAGCAACTGTTTTTCAACCTATTCAGGTTAGATTTTATGATATTATCAGTGTGCACACCCTTCTTTATTTCTCAGTCTTTTTATGGCATTACTAATGATTTTTCATTTCTTCTATAATCTATAATTCTATAATTTAATTCTATAAATTCTATAATTTTGATTAAATAATCCCTGTGGCAGGGGTAATACAGGGGCTGAGTGATTTGCGGTTTTTCTCTGGGAGACCAAGATTAGGGTATCAATTGCTAATCTGGCTACTGCTACAAGAGCAATATATATGTAATTTACTTTTTCTAAGGTAGATATGAGGAGGAAGAAATCATCTTATATACCAGACAAATGTGAGTATGCTATTTTGATACATTGTCATGGAAATGTTTCAAGAGACCAAAGTTAATTAATAATAGATAATGCTGTAGGTAGTGCATTAGTTAAATCAATGAGTTACACAGGTCAATGAACTGAAACAGGTCTTAGAAGGAACTCCACAGTAAATTAATAGTTTAAGGTGTACTGTATGTATTTTCTAAAGCTGAATATAGGCAGAAGAGGTGGATAAATACAGTACAATAGAAGGAAATGGAGAGAGACAGATGATTTTTGTAATTTATCCAGCTGTCACTTATAGTAAATATGAAAAACTGTTTTCTGTCCTAGATCAGCTTTCTTTGCTTTAAGGTCAGCTTTTGCTCTTTTATTCCCTCAAAAGACTTTTCAGGAGGTTAAAGCCTCAGGAATCTAAAAATTCTCATATAAAGTAGGTGTTTTTAAATAACTTCTGTGTTCCACTGTGGGAAGTACATGTTGTCAGCTCCCCTCCCTTCACTGTTGTCACTTTGGGAAATATTTTTTAAGGAGTGTGACACTCATTGATACAGAATTAATTGAGCATCATGCTTCATGCTGCATGCTGTGGTAGAGCAGGCTGGGTCCAGGCATGGGAGGGCATCCTGAATGCGGGTGACAGTGAGGCTGGAGAGATGAGGCAAATTGAAGACTACAAAATGTTACACCGTGTAATATTGGCTAATAAGTAAACCAGTATGTTGTAGCTGTAGAGCATCTAGATTTAGACAAAAACAATTTTATTGGTTCTTTGCTGACTGCTTTGAACAGAAATGTCAAGTGAACATTCCCTATCCCCATTATCTAAATTATAGTTAAAAATTAATATTTGCCTACCTACAATAGTCAGCCCATTGAAGTCTTTCCCAATGACATTAAACAGTGATTAAAGTAACTGAGGAACCACAGTATCCTTCAGGGTTTCTCATCAAAGTGAAGTCTCATGGAGAAGATGAGGTGCTAAAATGCTCCCCTTCAAAAGGGTCTTGAGGAGCAGCTGTGGGTGTGAAGTCTTGCAGACCTTTTTTAATGAATTGCTTGTCTAGGTAAGCACTGAGATCTGTTCTGCTGCAGTCTGCACACCCATTCTGAATGCCAGAGATGAAATTAAAACCTATTTCTTGCCTTCCTAAAGAAACTACCTTCCTTATAAACCTTATTTACCTTTGGGCTATCATTAGCATTTCTTTGGAAGAAGGGATTTTAGATAGCCTGAAAAGGGAATGCAGCAGTCTTGCATGTGCTTATGGTGTCAAAATGAAAAGAGGAAAACAAGGAAAAATATTTTTTAATTCTGTAATTAGTTTTATTTTGAGTTCCATGAGTTCTTGTTTGAAGTTTTCTTTGGTTGCCTCTTACCTAGTAATAGATGAGATGAGAAAATATTCACACTGGGATTTTCAAGCACATTCTTTTAATAAAGTGTTGTATTAAGTGCATTTAAAGACAGAGTCCCCTGTGACATTTGAGCTCCACTGGTCAGTTGAAGTTGGGTATAGTGAGTCTGGCGTCTTCTCTTTCTGTATTTAGAGTATTATGGTCTTTGCAGATGTGGACTCTCAAAACCAGTGAATACCTTCATGGTAAATCTGTGATTGAAATGGAAGAGGGATCTTTTTTTTTAGGATCCACCCAAGTGTGTTGTATTTACTAAGTACCCTCCATTTAGATAGTTAAGATGAAATTAATCATAGAATAATCTATGTAGTGAATTCCAGTGACTCATTAGAAAGAAATTACACCAACAGCTCATAAGCTTGAGAGTATTGTTTGGTATCTGGTTTTGCTTATGGTTCCCCAATAAAGAGTGAATATCAGCATTCAATTTCAAAGGGTAAAGCACAAGAGCAGTGAAAAAATCTCTTCTTTAAGGCAAGCATTTGTGATTTGGTCAACAAGCTTGGTCAAATGGAATTAATTAAGAGCACAACTTGTGTGTGGTACAGCATTTATGAAACTGAAAACTAATAGACAAAGTACTACTAACCTAGTGGTTTAGACCTAGTAGCTAGGCTAGAGGCTATTCAGAAGTAGTGTTTTTACCCTACATTCTAATGTGGCTGGCCCATATAAAATGAAAAAAAAAAAAATGTGAACAAGATAAAAATCAACACAGAATGACAAATGGGATGATGCTGTCTTTCTCATAACCAGATTCCAGAAAATAGAATAGACTTGATTATTTGTTAACACTCTGCTCAAATTTTAAATGTAGATTCTAGAACCTTTCTACAGGTGTCACTTCAAAGCACCATGTTTTGTAGTCAGAAATACAAGTAGTTCTGCTGCATGTTTTTTCTATCACTTGCGGTTCCTGTGTATTTCAGTAATGTAAAAATATCCTGTGTAAACTGATAGGCCAGAACATGACTACTGGGAACTGCAAGTCGACAGGCAAGCAGATCAGTGATTGAGCTTTTGGGAAAGGTTTAAAAAATTTAAAAGTTAGTGGAAATAGCATCTGCCAACTTTTTTCATGTAGTGTTGCTCTTCCTCATTTAGCAAGCTGTCAACCAGTAAATTGTAAGAAAATCAGGTAAATGTATTTTTGTATAGAGGCCCTGTCAAGTGATGGAGGCCTGTCTGTGTCTTTTCTTGGCAATGACATTGTAGGTTCATGCAAAAAATATAAGCATCCTATTACTTCACTGGTAGACATCAAGTTAGGATAACTGAAAATACTTGCTTTCTGCTCTAATAAATATTTAATAACTCTGCTGTAAATAAGAACCAGCTGGAAAACAGAACTGAGTAGCAGGATACTTCAGATTTCTCTGAAGAGAGCTAAATGCTCCTTTTAGCAGCTAAGCCTTTACAGATGTCAGCTGAAGAGAACAAACAACTTCATAATTTATTTATCACAAGTGAAAGCCATTTTGCTAGTTGTTCATTTATATGTTACTTTAATTTAACTGTCTCCATCATGTCCGCTTCAGAGAAAATAAGAAGCTGAGATTCTAAAATAACTTCTATAGATCCTTTTTTTCTCTCAAGGTAGACCTTATGCAAGGGAATCTAAGAAACAAAAGGACTCCATCCCTTAGAAAATATTTTCCAGGAAATGTTATTTTTAATGAATTTACTTCTTTTTATGTTACAGTCACCATCAATATAGTAGAAAGTTGTTACATTTTTATATGTTTAAATTGTCCCTTAGAAATTTTAACCCCCCCAATTTTAGAGCTCGGTGTTTGTAAGAAATGTATTTAGACTGTTGAAGAGGAGGAGCTTGGTTCCCAATCTTTTGTAGTGACCATTTTATTACATCTTTGAAAACCTTTTTCACCACATGTGACCAAAAAGTATTTTTAGATCCTGGGATTTTAAGTGTGAATCAAGATTTCATCCTAACTGCAGAAAGGGTCATAGGGAAGACTGCTTAAAAATTAAAGGGGTGGGGAAAGGGCAAGCCACAAATTGTTACACACTCACATTCCTTCCTAAGATTCTGATTTGATACTGCAATGGTATTTTTCTTCTGAAGTTAATCTTTAGTTGAGGAAGATGAAGTTGAAAAAAAAAAAAAATAACCCCACCTATATTTTAGCTCTAATGTTCTCAGGATCATTCAGATGCTGGCTTGTGCTGTGAGCTGTTTGAAAAGAGGTAGAAATTGCAAGATAAGATCAACTGCTCACCTGGGGAGACTTAGAGAAATTTCATATTTGAAGCACATGTTCTAAATGCTAGTCAGGGATGGGTAGCATTAAATTCTTCCATCTGGTGCAGAACTGCTTGCTTTTATATTGGTTTCGTTTGTTTTATTGTTTAGAAGGATAATAAAACCTCACAATAATATCTCATAATCAGTATAGCATATCTCCAGGCACCTTTTGCACTTTGTATATGCCAAGAAGAACATACATTGTAGTTTATTTTGCCTCCAGAAATGTTGAAGGTTTGCATCTGGATCCCTCTGGAAATAAATTGATTTGTACCAGTGAAAAAAGAAACATTCTGCAGTGAATGAATATATGGTAATTCATTTTGGCTGAGTGGTAAACAGAATTAATTATCCAAGCAAAAGATAATCTTTTTGGCATGGCTTCAGCTGCTGCATATTACTATATATGTTTCAAAGACAAGGTTCCAGCCATTATCATTTGGTGTTGGTATTATTTCACTGACATTTTTAACTTTGCATAAACTGAAGATGATACAGATAAATAAACTCAAAATCCACCCAAAACCAAACAGTTACTACAACTATTAATTTTTATTTTAAAGCATTCTTAAAGGTGCATTTTAAACTGAATCTTAGCTATTTTTTGTAGTGACTTTTCACTGCTCATTTTTAGGATTATAGGGAACACACTAAGAGAGTCAAACAAGGAATGTTTGCTTTCTCTTGAGTGTTCTTATCAAAATATCTGCTTCAGTAGATCTTAAATCTAGATACATGGAGTGTTGATGTCAATGGACTATCAGTTTTCTGACTTGTTTCTTACTGGCAAATGTGTGTTAATTGGGTAAATGTGATACACATGCCTGCTCTCCATGCACTCCTCCCTGATAACTGCTGTAAGAGGCTGGTGTTTCAGCTCCCTGAGCTTTTCATTACTTCCTATTTTCTAGGATGTTCAATTTCTGCTTCTGTGGCTTCTTTTATCTGTTGAAATTCCTATACAATTTTTGAACTGTTTCTGAACGAATTAACATCCACCTATCCATCCTCTTCAGGTCTCTGTAAGGAAAAATTATTCTGAAGGTGTCAAACCCTTATCAAGTGAATGTCTAGATGGTGATTCCAGTAAAGAGAAAAAGCTTTGATCATGTTTCCATGTACTGGCTTTTTTTTTTTTTTTACTAGAGTTAGAAACTGGGCAGTGATTACTTGGACTTCTGCATCTCCTCTATCTTTAATGCTTTCTGAATATGCTGTTTCCTAACACAGTTCTGACTACTAAGCAGTCTATTTTTGTGTTATCAGCAAATGATTGCTTACTTACTAATATAATGAATAATTAATCGCTTTAAGAGAGTTTGGCTTGTTTGTATTCTTCTAATGTTGTTTATAATCAGTTGTCTGATTCAGTCTCATAACTCCATGCAAATTACATTTTTAAACTATAACTATGCTAAATCCATTTAATTGGTCTATAGTGTAGTCAGACAATTTTTATGTCAAGTAGCTGTAACTAAGGCATACAGATTTATTAGTGCATAACTACATTTCAAAAATCATTAGTGTTGCTTTGAAAAGTTCTAGTCTCAGTTAAAGATGTCAGCAAATTTAAGGGAAAAAATATTTTCTAATCTTGCTTTGATTTATAAGTTAATCCTGAAAAGTGTACAATTAAAGGTTTATTTTCCTTATATCCACTGATGACTATCATGAAAGCAATAGTCTAGATATGGGATTAAAATTGTGTAAATTAAGTTATTTAGCAATTACTATGGTGTTATGCTATTCTTTCTTGAGGCTGCTGGCTTGAACTTGAAAACTTTTATACCTTTAAGACATTTTGCTAAACAAATTTTAATATAATATTTGGAGTTACAGAATGGAAACTATAGGCTATTATATTCCAAGGACTGAATTTTAATATAAAATACAACTTTTGATAGAAGCAAATAAATTGAATCCTTAAAGAAATACTTTCCCACTAAATCTTCTTATATAGACAGGCATTTTCATCAAACATGCTAACATTATAGATGCTTGTGTATTATAAATAATGTGTCAGAGTGTGAATTTGTCTTGAATCAATGCTTTAATTTGCCACAGGAAGTTGTTATACTGACCATAGATTGCATTAGTCGCTTATGCTATTTAAATCCAAGATGAAATCTAGGCAAGTCATTAAATAATTAAAGCATTGATTTAATTTCATTACCCTTTCCAGAGAGGGTGCTCAGGCATTGGGATGGGCTGCCCAGGCAGGGGGTGAATTCTCCATCCCTGAAGGTTTTTAAGAAGAGGCTGAATGTGGCACTGAGTGCCATGGGCTGGGAACCACGGGGGGAGAGGATTAAGGGTTGGAGCTGATGATCTCAGAGCTCCTTTCCAACCCCAACCAGCTGAATCTGTGACTCTGATTCCAGCATTATGGAAAGACACATCTTGTAACTGGAATGGATTGTAACATTGTAGACTGAATATTTTGACAGTGAAATCTGATTATTTTTCTGTAGAGGCACCAATATATCAAATTACACTGAACTGCTAGCATAGTCCTGTGGGGCATGTTTGCATATTGACCAGCCTATGCTAGATCCTGATCTTGAATGTTCCTCTGGGATTATGGATTAGCAACTCATGAGTCTTGTCTGTGTCTAAGTAGTTTCTTATCAGGGCAAGGTAAGTTGCCCTTTTCAAGGAGTGATCCCCTCAGAATCTGTAGAAGAATAAATTTTTTCTTCTATGTATTTGATACAGATCTCTACTACTGCCTGAAGTAATTTTTATGTAGAGTAGGACAGACTTTACAAGGGGTGCTGTCAGTTGTCTTGTTCTGTACATTCTTTTTTTGAATGTATCCTCAGAAATTGCATACGGTTACATGCAACATTATTGTCTAATATAAATTTTATTTAGCTTTGTTCTTTTTGTAAACTTTGCTGTTTAGGATTAGGGAGTGTCAGAAGATGTGAAGAAGTAAAGAAGTAAAAACATCATTTTGATTTCACAACATACTTTTCTCACCTTGTTCTAAGATCAAACTGCTGTCTGGAGACTGAAAAGTTTGTGCTTCAGACTTGTAATCCAAGCCTTTGTGTCTCTGGCATGTGAATCATGTGTAAAAGGGGAAAAATTTCCATCCTAATAAGATACTTTTATTTTAAGTATTTTTCAGATGGGTTTTTTTTCTTTTGGTCATTCTTTAGAAAAGTTAAAATCATTACCAAAGTCAGAAAATTTCCATGTTATAATTTTTCTTGTTATTACATAAAAAATAAGCTCCTCACATGCTTTACTGATTAATGGTTAACAAGAGCTATACCATCTGTCATAAAGAAATTTCTAAGAGAAATGGAGCGGATCTTGTGCCTGTGTCCATTAGGAACCTCTGTCAGTTGGATCAGGCAGTGTCCAGGGTCATTACCTGCTGTTAGGGCTGAAGTTCTAAGGTGTGTGCCTCCTGCATCAGAGGTAATGGTGCCCATAGTTTTGTGTCTGCATCCAAAGTGTCTTCAGCAGTTGATCTTCCTTGTTTCTTAGGTGAAACTGTCTGTTAAAAGGAGAAACTTTGTGGATTATTTATTTTTATTATGTATTTGAACTTAAAGAATTATCTTAGTCAGTCTTATTAAAAAAAAAAAATCTTAGAAGATCCACTTGATCTTCTGAAACTCACCTGAAGAACAGAAAATTTTTCTAAGCTGTTATTTTTATTTTGCTCTTTATTTTGATGACTGGAGTTAAATACTTTAATCAATTTGATATGACTACACAATGCAGGGGGCTCTGAGGTATCTTTTACTTGTCAGATATGACCAACCAAAGCAAGGGTTCAACAGAGTCCAGGTTATGCCAACTGTTTTTAAAGTGAAAGGCTATTATAAAATACATCACAAATCACTGTGTCTCTAGAAGATGAAGTCTCCAGTATTTAATATTTACACACCTTTTGAATTGCCAGCAAGGAAGCTTCTTGTAGGGATAGAAACTCTAGAGTGATAACATACTTGGAGCTGCAGCATCCATCATTGGGGCCCAGGGAAGAGAACAAGCATCTTGTTTATGATTTTCCAGATGGGAAGGTAAGTGTTTATCTCACATTAATTTCTATTTTATGGAAAACTATACATAAAATATTGAAAAAAAAAAATAAATGGAAGAAAAGGAAAGAGAAAAAGAGAGTTGTTCAAGTGCCATGATGTAGCAAACCCTTGGTACAGAATATTTGGTGTTAGGGATTCATTCTCTGCCATTTTACTCCCATCTCCATCTATTATGGCTCCCTTATGACAGCACAATTCCCATGAACTCTGTCAAAGATGAATGTGAAAACACATGAACTGCAGTAAGTCTGAGTAGCAGAAGACACGATGAATAGCTCCTGAGGGTGTACAACACACAGGAAGACAAAGGAGATAGCACTTCAGCTCCCAGGGAAGAGGCATCATTTCTCAGCATGATTAAGTGCTTCCACAGAGCCATAGCAGCTCCAGCAGCAGTTACATCTGGTAGTGTAGCTTTTATAGAATTCTTTTGCCAGATTTTCCAGTTTTTCAATGAACATATCTGTGTTTATACTGGACAAAGGACTTTGCTTTAATGTCATCCCTTCCAAGACACGCTTGGTAATAAAAAACTCTAGATCATGCCTTACAGCTTTGCATCAGGAATTAACTTGGTGTATGCTGAATTTCAGAACAGTGCTATTTATCATCTTAGAATGCACCCAGGTTTTTGAAAAATCTGTATCTGAGTAGAGGATCAGTGTGGCAAATTCAGGCACCCTGACTTGGTTATTTTCTTAATAAATTTAGGTCCTGGTGTCTATGGATTTTTGTCACAGAAGTGATCAGAGTTGAATGAGGCTTCATGTGTACAGGTTAGGGAATGTGAGGAATTGGTAGCATGTGTTTTCCGTTTTGGGAACCTTTATGATAATAATCATCAGGGAACATGTTCAATATGCCTTCCAGACTTGGCATGTTCTTTAGATTGCATGATTGGTTGTGTCTGTGTCAGTACAATATTCATATTCCCTAAGGTGAACAAATATTAGATATTTAAAACATTTAATCTAGAAGAGGAAAGAATTTTTTTTATAACAGCAACAAAGCAGCCAAACAAAAATTGCAAACCCAAATGCTTTTATATTCCTGATGAATATGTATACAGTATCTCTCTTAACAACTTGAGCTTCTTTTACTGTGGGGACTGTAAGAAACTTTCTATTCAGTGGACCTCTATTCATCTTTAGGTACTAACAGAAAAACATAATTTTGGTCCCAGTTGCTACAAACTAGGTCCTCCTTCTGTCAGTGTATGGATAACAGCTGTCATGACCACTAGCCAGTTCTATTGTCTGCTGTCCCAGTCTTTTATCTGTTCAGCTCCAGACGCTACTTCAGAAAATAAGAATAAATAATCAAGGCATATGGAAAGGAGGCCAAGCTTTTTATTTACAACACCTGTTGCCTTTCATAGGTTGGCAAAGTTAGTCTAATTCACAATGGCATGCTAGATTTTGTGATAACTGGACTTCCTAAAAAGTCTTTGCAGTTTTTTGAGTAACTCTTACCTTTTTATTTTCATTAAAAGCAAGCCATCAAATTTTTCCTGTAAAGCATCAAGGGGGAAAAAAGTTTGAAGGAGTAAGAACTCCTGCACATTTTTACATTGCAAGTTGAATTATTGCAGTCAACTGTAGTACATAGTTCCTCCATCTCTGTTGATGCCTGATGCCAAGGCAGGGAACTTTCAACACCTCATTGAGAAAACAGTCCTAGCTGTCCTCTTCCTCTTTTTTTTTCCCTCTTTGATTTTTTTTTTTTTCTATATTCTTTAGTTGGGTTTTCTGGAGAAAGGGGAAAGGGAGAGAGAAAAAAGCCTGTCTCCCTATTCTGCCAGATCTTTCAAAAGTTTGACTGGATTTGTTTTTTCATTTCTGAATGAAATGAATCCATGTCAATTTGAGCTGAATGGGTTTTTTTTGATGTCTCAGAATAAGAAGAGCTTTCACGTTCAGTATTTGAACATAAGATCAGATGAGTCTGGGCTGACTCCAGTCATGGGCCTAGTGGGTTTGTCACCAGTGTTTTGAGGCATCTGGTCTTTGGTGTTTTGGGATTGTACTGATCCAGACTACTTTGTACAGCCACATACAGCTGTGCTTCTTTAGGTGTGACTTCAAGGTAAATCCCTTATGTGAGCTCTTTTGAGGCACTCCTAAGTTTGTTATTTTTAGTTAAACTGGTCGGGCTGGAAGAAATCCATAGGTTGTGGAGGATGCAGACCCTTCTTCAGATCAGACCAATTACCTTGTTTTGATGGCTATGCTGATAGGTTTAATGAATAATATTTTATCTGTTTAGATAGAACTCTGTCTTTCCTTAAACTGTCACACAAATTAAAACTTGTTTATTTATGCTAGAAATTACAGCAGTTTTGTGTGTTGAAATTTAGAAAGCTAGAAAGAGGGGAGAAGAATTTAACAGTCTTAATTAGAACTGTGGAATAATTTAGGCTGAAAGGTGGAGTACAGTGCCCTTCTAAAGCACAGTCAATTATAACAATTTTAGTACTTATCTCCCTTCTTTAAATGGAAAGCCATAAACTTGACTTCTGAAAAAGGAATCATGTTTTGTTCAAATGCATGTATCTTGGTCTTAGTGTCCACTTCCAGGTGCTGGAGGACATGGTGTTCCCTGGGTGGCATGGGTGGCCTCAGTACCTGTATAAACAGAGGTGGAAAATTACATACCTGACTTTCCAGTATCAGTGATTTTATTTGCTATTTTAAAAATAATTATAATTTGCTTTCTTACAAGTGACTTCAGGTTTATTTGTACATAAGTTGGGACAGAAAGAAGAAATGGAGATGTATCCCCTTGATCACCTATATGCATATATTTAACTTAATTTTAAATAATTATTTTCTTCCAGACCTGCCAAATATTTCTCATTTCTCACAAGGAGATGCTGTGGCATCCAGATGGAGTAATTTTCTGTCCACCTTTCAAGATTTCTTCAAACATCCCTAATTTTAGCAGCTCTGTCTAAGGAGCCATACCTGTGTTTTTCAATGCTCCCAGAAATATTCATATTATTTGACCTATAAACACTGGTAGGTTAGAGCATAATGTATTAACTAAACTATTAACCTTTCAGTTGTTAAATGTTTTTCTTAATTTATGACCCTACTTTCCTTTAAGTAAATTTTCTGTAATGGGCAGCTCATGGGGAGGTTGGCATTGAAGTAAAATCCTTAAAAAACTCTGTGGGTTCAGTGACTGTTACTTTAATAGGTAACAGTCTCATATTTTCTCATATTTTTAGATGAGAATGTCTTTGGAACAGGGTCCTTTTGATTGGTGGAGTCCTTCTGCTGTACTAAGATCCAGGCCTCCACTGAGATATAATACTTAGTTTTGTGATGGGATTACTGATTGCATGTGCTGATGCTTTGATTTTATGCATTAGTCACTGAAGCAAACTTTCTCCAACAGCTGCAAGTCCAGCCTGAAGTGCAAGTTCTCTTTAGTGCCATAACAATTTCAGAAGAAAATATTTTTTTTCTGTAGTCTTACTAGAGCATTATCCGTTGTTTATTTTTTTTTTACCCTGCACAGTGTGTTTAACTAGATATATTTTCCCTTAACAGAGAAAATATATATTAGATGCCAACAAAAAAAGTAGAAAAATAATATTTTCCCAATTTAGATCTGGTTTTTTTGCTTGATGTGAACATTTCTCATGCTCTGTCCTTGACAGTTCCTTTGGCAGTTTTCTAGTTTTTGTTCTACTGTATAAGATTTGATTTGATTTGATTTTCCTGTATAAATGCTAGTGTGAAACAAATATTTTCTGATCAGGTGAGGCAGTTTAGACCATTTTTTTTAACCCAGAAAGGTAACTATATTCTATTACAATAACAAATTTACTCCTTCAACCCTAAATAAATCTAGAGCTTTGTTTTTCATTAACACCAGGAGTGGAAGATTCCCTGACGTTTTAAAACTATATTTAAGATTAAAATGTATTTTGTATGTTCTCAATTAGTCTGAAAATGTGCAAATGTCACACATTGTTAATTATTTAAAAATAGAAACATGGAAGAAGAAGGCCCTCTAGTTTTTCTTTCATGTGGACATGTTTCAGAGGACATCACATTCCCTGTAACTCAGTGCTGAATGAAGGAGGGAGGTGTCTCCAAGGTGATAAATTTGTACTCTGCAGCCTGAAATGTATTTGAAGCTGTGGAAGCTGAGATATTGGCCATAGGGTCAGGTTAGGAAAATGCTGCCAGCAAAACAGTTATCTGGACCTGGTACTACCAGCATGATATAATTAAATATGTTATTTGGCTAGCAGATCAGAGTGGGAGCTGGAATTAGGGTTGTAAGAATAGAGCTTGCACAGCCAAACAGCCAGGCTGTCAAATCAGCCCTTCTGTTTGTATTCATTCTTATTTGGGGGGGGAGAAAAAAAAAAAAAAGTGGAAAATGTTTTTCATGTTGTCATTACCTCTTGAAAGAAGGTCTCAGGAAATGTGATGCTTACAGGAGAAGGTAGGAGGGCAAGACAGGGTGGAATGGCAAGGCAAGATTGATCCTTGAGAGGCTGAGGGAGTGGGGGGAAACACATTACAAATGGTAATAAGGCAAGTTAAGAAAAATGATACCAGATGTGGCTGTAATGCCAACAATCAGCAAAAAATGTAAACATATATAAAGCTGTTGTAATAAAGCTGTTACAGCTGTAATGTTCAGGATGGAAAGAAAAATGAGGTCTCTCTTTTCAACTTTAGTTATATCAGGCTCTGGACTCAACTTATATTTATTTTTCCCCTTGTCATCCTTTTAGAACAGTGATCTGTCGTTGCTAGAATTTGTTAGAGACCATTTCCAACATTTTGTATAAAAATAAAATACAATACTTCCAACATCTTTCACAAAGAATTATTTTATTCATGTCAATGAACACTTCTAAACTGCTCAGCTTATTTCACAACCTATTTAATTTCTAAGGGCATGGAAACATACGAAAATTCATCCCATTCAATTCAAGAATATATATGGCTCAAGACTAGATCTGCCTTTCTGTGCACCCCTATGAACACATCTAGGTGCATAGTTGTTTTTCCTGCTCTATCTACCACACAATAATTTCTTGATCTGCAGTGCCCACCAGTGCTGGTACAGCAGATGTAGGTCACCCAGGAGTCCACAAGGCTGCTCATCAGTCTTGCTTCAGTGGGTTTGTTGTTCCCATGGGCTACCTGGCTAAGACTTTAAATCCCTTCTATTCAAAAGAAGCTTTACTCTGCCTTGACAACACTGTAAAACCAGTTAACAACAGGGTGACTGTTTTAAAGGGCAAAACTTGCTTTCTCATCATCTCTAGGAATGGGGAGTCTTCCTACTTTTAAAAAATATATTGTTATACGCAGCTTTACCTTACAAATGTATTTTGCCAAAAGGCTGGATTGGCATGTTCCCCAGAGTACAGCGTGATCTGTGCCTGCAGAAAGTTTTATTTTTCACTAGTTATGAAATTAGTGATTCAGTATTTGGTAATTGGAGTTTGTTTCCTGTTGATCTATGACTTTTCCTTGCTTTAATAATAGAATAGCATTTACGTAACTTTCAGGACTTTTGTTCCCTGATAGATAGCTTTTTGTGACTCCTGAATAATTATAACACATCAGCCTAGTGAGTTAGTGCAGTCCTAACACTATCTGAATATGAATGACTAAGAAGCCATCTGGCTGTTGTAATAGCTGTAATTTTTACATGTAACTGCTAAAAAAATGCACATCTTTTTATGGTTTGAGGGGTTTGATTCACTGAGTTTGCATCACACTTGTCTCACTTTATGGGCTCTTGTATATATAATTAAAAGGAAATTATTTTTAATAAATAATTTTGTAAAACTGTGGTAAGAACTTACAGGATACATTGTAACAGACCTTGGAATTTCCAGTCCTGATTATTAAACAGGGTTGTTTAGTCCTTTCCTTACTTAGCAAGGAAGCTTGTAAGATTATTATCTGATAGATGTTCCACTCAGCTTCAGCATTTCATTCATATGGATTCTTCCAGTCTTTATCATGGTATAAATATTACCTTATTTTGTTCTGATCCATTGACTGTTCTCTTTATTTGCATTCAGCTGGGAAGTAGCCTAATGTATAGGGGAAAATATTGTGATCATTTCCATCAGAAAGATTCAGTTTTGTGTTCAGCTAGATAAGCTGAGGTGACTGCGGCAGGATTTAATTCTTGAAATATGTGAAAAGTGGTGAAGATACATAGAGCCCAGCGACATCATGGCTGCTTACTTGTCTGTGTATGTTACATGCTGCTTTTGCCTCTGATAGTTTGGTTTGCTGCTACAAAGAGCCACATGCTCACTCTTTCTGAGAGGTATTCTTCTCCTAAGCATAACTCAGGTCTGAAATTTGTGACTTCTACAGGTACTTCAATGCACTAGTTCATGTAGGTTTCTTTCTATTTCCTCTACAGTGATGGTATGAAACAGGCTCAGTACTTCAAACTTTTGAGTTGTGTTTCAGAAACACTCAATTTCTTCCTTCGGAAATTTTAGATTCCTTGTTATTACTGCTTCATACAAAATAAAATCACCAATTCTGTCTGGGAAACAGACAGAATTTCAACTGTGTTGTTTCCTCCTTTCTAAGTTTAAGTGTATAGAACAGTCAGTTTTAAAACAGGAGGAACAAAGGCTTTGCAAGCTCCTGCTACAGCAAGATGCAGCACAACTTGTCAGGTACTTCCTGCTGTATGTAAACATCAATTTTTCAGCAGTGTCCCCCTCAGACTTCTCTTCCTCTTATGCAATCCTGTGCCATGACAGGTCCTTTCCCCAGGCACTCTGTGCCATAAGCACCTGTGGGCTGGCTCACCTCTCTTCAGCTCATGTGGTTGTGAAGGGGCAGAGCTGCAGCACGGGCTGGTGGTTGTGTCTGCTACTCTTGGAGAACTGCTCTACTCAAATCTTGTTCATATCGTGCAATGTAACTTGAGCAGCTCCATAAACCTTTTCCCCAAGTGTTATCTCATGTGTTCATTTATAAAGAGTAAGTGGTGTGAAATTGCAGAATAGTATTTTTTGCAGAGAAAGAACAGCAGTAGAAGGGTACTCATATAACAATATAATAGCAATACCTGGGAGAGGAAATAGGTGTTGGAGAGAAAAAAAAAAGTTACAGGACTTTTGTGTAATGAGCCACTTCTCTCAACTGCTTGTACAAAAGTGTTCTCCAGAAGATTTTTAGTTGAAAACAATATTAGCTCCTCAGAGCCATTTGTTATTAACTTGAAAATAGAAAAAAAAAAATGCATTGTGCAAAACCCCTGAAACAACATAGCTTTTAGCTATGGAGAGCAAATTAAGTCAGAGGAAAGGAAACTGCTGTTGTCAAGGTAAATCACTACTGAGCAATTTCTGAGATTTTCAAATTTACAGTAATTCAAGATAAAAATCTGAGATTACAATGTGTTATCACAAGTATCTCTGCAATTTATAGGAATGCTGAAATAATTTCTCAAGGTCTTCAGTTTATTTTCTGAAAATTAGACCCTGACAGCCAGGGCCACCCACAGAGCAAAGTAGTTTCAGTGATAAAAGGGAACTACTCATTGCCTTTTTTATTTCTAATGTGTGTAAGGCCATAGAAGCTGCCATGGCCCCACCAGGGTGCCCAGCCTGCACCAGCCACAAAGGCACTCTGGAGAGAGGTTGCTGCTGAGATTCTTCCCTCCAAGTCCACTGCAGCACCATCTCTCCAGCCATAACAGTGGAGGAAAGTGGGAGGATAATTCAGTGCAGGCAGGAACCCTCTGCCTTGAAGAAAAGAATGGACAAATAAATAGTGACCCCATGGTCAGGGAGGCAGGTCGTTCAGGAGAGACAAGAAGTCAAGCATGGGAGTGAAGAAGGTGGTGCAGATGATCAGGTGGGAAGAAGAAAGTATGGGGAGGCCATTTATTCTTTGTTGAGAGAACCATTAAGTTTGCATTTTTCCTCTGAGGTTAACACAATCTATAGTTGTTCGTTGGGAGTTTTAAATCCCTCCCAAGAAATGTAAAAAAAGCTCTTAATTCTTTTTAAAATCTTATTATTTCAGTTCGTGATGATAGTATAGTTCTTCTCATGGCTCCTTCTTTGTTTTTAAGGAAATATAAATAGTTTAGGGACAGCATTCTTAGGCATGTAATAAGCAGAGTTTAAATTTTTTGCTATCAATCATATGTACATGTTTTTATTATTTTTTGGCTGTGAAACAGTGCTGGGTGACCTGGCTGGTTCCTCAAGGCAAGTCAACATTGCTCTATATTCTAGCACAAGATATTCAGGTTTATACTTGGATCCACTGGAAATAAAGGGAGAGCCAGAGCTTAACATATGAGAAGTTAGTTACTTTGCAAAAACAATTAAGAGAAGGGGGTAGGGTGGGTACAAATGATCTGCTCAGCAGCTCCTGAGGGAGTGGAGCAAGCTCTGCTGGTCCCACCTCTCTCTCCCCCAGGTGTCACTGTTGGTCCACAGGAGTGAGGACCAACCAACTCAGCTGGCTTCATCACCTCTGGGTGCCTGTGCATGGGGCATAGGCACAAGTGTTGGTCGAGATCTGAGGGCACTTCATCTGTAAATATTTCGGTCGGCATTAGGTGACAGCCATGGATATATGGCAGGCTTTTTTATTAAAATGTGAAGTAAAAACAAGTCTGTTGGGATGTTGGGTGTTTCAAAGCTCCTAAGGTAAAATACTGGACTTGTAGCTAGCAGAAACATAATGTAAATTCAATGTGTCCAAAATACAGTTTTAATTTCTCTGAGGTGGCACTCAGACGGTCACCCTCAGGAGCTCAGGCCTGGAGTGTCCAAGGTCTGCCATGGCCTGGCAGTGCTGGCAGGCATCCCCCGCTCTAAACAGCATCTGCTGCCATAATGAAATAATTATAGAGTCTCAGGTTGTTATCCAATTACTCTGACATTTTGCCATTCTTTGCCGTTAACTGGATTAAGTTCATTGTAAGAAGATTAGCAGTGAAGCAGAGCTGAGCGTAAGGGAGCAAGGTGCCTGCATGGGCCTGGCTGTGGGGACGTGCAACCCCTTTGTGCCGGGGTGCTGGGCACCCTGCAATGGCTGGCTGGACAAGTAACTAATTACAGAGTAACATCGAGTGTTAAAACCTGTGACAGCAGAAATGTTGCACATCCTTGAGATGTGTTTTTCTATTAAGTAGTTCAGGGTGATGAAGAGAGAAGTGTTTCTCTGCCTGTTTTCTTTTTGCAATTGCTGCGTATTGCCACAATAGTTAATGTCCTTTTTCTAGAGAAGCAAAACATCCTAAATCTTTCGGTATTTAGAATCATGGAATTTTCAGGGTTGAAAGGGACCTTAAAGCTCACACAGTCCCAAAGCCCTTGCCATGGGCAGGGACACCTCCTACTGGATCAGGTTGCTCAGAGCCCTGTCCAGCCTGGCCTTAAAAACTTCCAGGGATGGGGGTTTCACCACCTCTCTGGGCAACCTTTTCCAGTGTCTCACCACCCTCATGGTGGAGAACTTCTAATCTAAACCTACCTTCCTCTAGTTTGAATCCATTCCCCCTAGTCCTATGATTACTTGGGTTCCTAAAAAGTCCCTCACCAGCTTTCTTGTAGTCCCCCTTCAGATACTGGAAGGCTATAATAAGGTCTATTTGCGGACTTCTCCCCAGCCTGAATAA
This sequence comes from Calypte anna, assembly GCF_003957555.1. Lineage (NCBI taxonomy): Eukaryota > Metazoa > Chordata > Aves > Apodiformes > Trochilidae > Calypte > Calypte anna. Next base: position 297,960 of record NC_044259.1, on the reverse strand, counting down.
TCACAACTCTCTCAATCTTTCTTCATTTGAAGTGTTGGAATTCATTTTGTGTCCAGTAGTTGGTGCAATGATGTGTGTTCCCTCTGAAAGACCTGTTTTTAAAAACACTGACTGATTGATATTCATTTCAGTTATTTACCTCACAGCAGGTTTGATACTTCCACAACTTGTGGTTTTTCACTTGCATTTTTCCCCTCTTTCTGTCTCCTTTACGATTTGGATCAACATAAACATTGAGTGGTGGTTCCTGTCACCCTGTCAGACTGTCCAGGTTTTCCATTTCCAGTTTTACACTTCACTCCCATTAACCATGCTGTCACTAAATAAATTTTTACTTAGATTTCTATGACCTTCCATGAGTGATAGTCTTCGGTGTGTTTTCTCTGCACAAAATGTAGCATTTCAGAGGCTGCTGAAGAACCACTTTCTCTGTTGAAGTACAGGAACTGCATCAACAATAAATAAAAAAAAAAAGGGGGGGGGCGGGGGGGCAGCAGAAATTTTCTTGTCAGAGCTGAGAAAGGAAAACAGTGCATTAAGATAGATTTGAAACTATTTAATTCTGCTTGTTTCTTTCCTGCCAGATCATACTCTGATTGAAGTCAATGAGATCTTTGTCACAGAATTAAATAAGGACATAATGGAGCATGGCTGATGTCACTGACCTCGCTTTTCACCTCTCATTCCTAAATGATTTTCTTTCTTTCTTCCTTTCCTTTTTATTTTTAAAATGAAAGCTGGCATAATGCTTATCTGGAGCCATATTTAGTGAGTGTAATTATAGTATCTTTTTTTCAAATATATTTACTCTAAAACATTTCAGCATTTTATTAAGTAATCATTATACATTATTATAAAGTAAATAAAACAACAAAACCTAAAAAATGAGATTAGCAGCAGCACATGGGATCTTAGTGCACGTACCAGAGCCAGGGCTGCTAGCCCACAGTCTACCTTCCGTACAAAAATGAAGCCATTGTTCTATCTGTGGGATTTTGTTTGTTTGTTTGGGTTTTTTTGTTTTGTTTTTTAATGGGAAGGTTGTCCTTTTAGGAAGATCTCATATCTATTGCGTTTCATTTTTCCAGTTTCTACTGTGGAGATAGCTTTCAAGCTTAACTAAGAATAACGTTTTAGTCTTTCTAAATGGGGTTATGGTTCAGTAGTTCAAATTTTGGAATTTATAAAGTCTGCTGTGAAAACTGCAACTCTTGGTTATGCTTTAGTAAAGCAAGTTCATTTCCTGATCAAAGCCAGCCAGCACTGAATTTATACATATTTCTTCTTTTTACTAGGTGAACTGCTAAAGGACTGAAATTGTACTACCTTTTAACTGCTGTAATAGAATAGGTGTAGGGAATAAGACATGCAGAAAGCTTTCTGTTGAAGTTTTCCTAGATTACAGCAACTGATTTCCCTTTAAAGTACACAGCTTAAGGTGCTACATTTTTCCACTTCGTGCAAAATAACCCTGAAGTAAGGCAGATTTCAAAAAATTCCTCTTTTCAGTGCCAGCCAATGGCCAATAACTGTTTCCTTTCCAAGCAGGTTACATGTGACCCTTTTGTAACTTTTTCCCAACCTTCCTCCTTACTTTTCCAACATCTCTTGGTTTTACAGATCCCGTCTTTCCCATTTCCTAATTATGTCTGTGGTACTTGATCATTATTTGAGTAATTGGAGTTCTGCTAGAGGCTTACAGCATGCATTATAATGTAATATGAAATGTAGACACTTCTGCTCTAAGTGGAAGTGACAGATCAGAGCTTACAAATCACATTCATTCACTTAAGAACCGCTTGGGACCTCTAAATTGATCACATGTGTTGTATGGATTATGTAATATTAATTAGGGTGGTATCCAATAGTGCAGCTGTGGTCCTTTTGATGGTTCTATTAAGTTTCTGTTTTTGGGGGCTTGTAATTCAGTTCTGCATGTCTTTCATTTCAAGGGAGGGAAACTTGCAGCATAATTCTTTCTTCACTGATATTTAGAAGGGTTAGCATAGGTGTATGTAATTTTAAGAGTGAATCAGAGAGAAACTCTCTTCGGGAGGTCTCAGAATTCCAGGTACTTTTGCACCTATCCTCAAATTCTTTACAATTAATGCTTTTCCTCTCAAGAATGAATGATTTTTTGTTTCACTGAAAAATAAGGGACTTCATTGCTCTGTTGCTATAGCATTAAGTTTTTACATAAACTGATGGTGCTTTTGCATTTCTTGAAGTATGATGACAATTGTTACCCTGTACTTTAACATACTATATTTGTGAATGATGTGATTGCTATTAGAGAAAATTTGAACTAAGGCATAGATGGCTCATAGTTTTTCCAAGGCAACTTAAAAAAATTTAAATCTTTCAAAATAATACCAGATCTTCCTGGTACCTCTTCCCAGTCTCCTTAGCTTTAGCTTGTCAGCAATATTTTATTGATGATGTAGTTTTTAACAAGATGTGTACCAACTGTGATTAATTTGTGGATTATTTTTTTCTCCTAGGTTAGATAATTATACTGAACTGTATATATGAGGATAATTTTTAAAAATTTAATTAGAATTGCTCACAAACTATTCTCGGGATGTTAATTTCTGGTAAGACTAAGCAGCAGCATTCCCGTGCTGATTCAATTTGCAGTACAAATACTGTATCCTCTGATACCAAACCTTTAAACTCCATTTTTAAAAACAAACTAGTACTGCATAGCCATAAAAAGTTAAAGGAATGTGTTCTCTTCTTATAAATTGCATTGAGAAATAAAAAATTGTATTAGAGCTATGTAGGCTAATGATCTTAATTAGGAGTTGCTGATGTCACCTGCAGCATGACTGATACTGCTAGATTTATATGTGTTCCCTTTTCCCCTTTGTGTGTAACTTTGAGGTCAGAACAACAACAAACTGCACTTCCCAAGCTAGTGCAGTGTCCAAGTTTGGGCAGTGTACTCTTACAATACAATGCATTTGCTCTGTTTTCCTCAGGCACTATGTGCAAACCGTATTATTTAAGGCCTGTATAAATGCTTTTAGTATATTCAGATTATTTGTATTTTAGTACATAGTGATAAATATCTCTCAATGTTGAGCTATTTGGGATTCTTTGTTGTGTTGTGTTTTTTTTCTCAAAACATATATAAATGTTCATTGGATTACATGCTGGATGTAGGATGTCTTATTTTGTATCCTGTTGTAAAGGAATATTGTCACTTTTGCATTTTTTTCAGTGTTATGTTTGCTCTGAAGTTTGCTAAAACTCGTAATAAAACATTTTTTTTCCTTCTAGTTACTTTCAGTATCTTTCAGTCCCAGAGTGCCACTACAGTCCAAGCCCCCATAGCTTTCCTCCTATGTGCAGAACTAGGTATTTTCTCAAAGCAAGGATACCTTTTAAGTTTGCAAAAGCATTGCAAAGCTAGGTTCCAAACTATCTGTGTGATCTGTACTCTACTGTCATGGAAATAGGTTCCCTCCCCGTTTTTTTCCTATTTGTATTCCACTCTATTTTTCAGCATGTGGAATAGTGACTTAGTATATACAATATCCTGGAAAGTAGTATTTTAGTTTTTATTTTATTTATTTTAAAAATAGATATAATTTAAATACACTTTTGCTAAGAAAACTTTGGAATGACCCATTAAAGTAGGAAAAAGGAAAATCCCACATTTTCCAGTGGGATCACTCCATTTTCATCACATTCAGAGATATTTTTTTCACAGTTTATCAAAAATGATACATAATGTTGCAGTTGCTTAATAATCAGATTTCATGTTAGCTGCAAAATAAGGAAATTTAATACCTGTGCCATTTTAAAAGGGATTTTTTGTTGAAAGAACTGAATTTAGCTATTGATGCGTACTTTTATACTGGCAATCTTTAGTTGATAGAAGAAACTAATTTTGTTTCAATCTTATGCTGAATGCAAAAGATTATCCTTGTGTTAAAAGGAGCTCCTTCATTCTGAAGTGCAAATCTTACCACCTGCTGAATTAAATTTTATCTGTATCATGAAAAGTAATTGGAGTTAGAACAAGTTCTTACCCTCTTTCAGACTTCATATGCTTCCACACTTATTTTGACTTAGCTGTATTTTAAATGTGAACAGATACCACCTTTGAGGTTTAAAATATAACTTTTTAAAATAACATACCCATTGAAAATGCTTTTTAAGTCATATCAAATTCTACAGCAGTGTTGTTGCCAGTAGGAAAATATAATTTCTGTCTACAGTGTTTTACCTTAGGCTTATTCAAGAGAGCAGTGTTTCCAGGAGTGTTTTCAGCCAAGGAAGTGTACTTAGTGGACTTTATTTAATGGAGTCACTACATCTCACTGCTTACCCAGCCTTAGCTCTAAAAGTCTGAATTCTATTTTTTATGTTGTGAATTTAAAATGTGCTTTTAATTTTTTTGAAATAATCATGTTTTCTGAAAAAACAGAGAGTAGCTTGTATTATTCCTAAAAGAAATTATGAATTGTTGTTTTGGATAATTATATTTGAATATTTCAAGACTGTGGATTACCAAGCATTCAGAGCAGGATCTTTTCATCTTTAAAAAAAAGATGCTCTTTTCAGGCATGTTGTCAGGATAACTGTCACTCTTGCTTCTAGTTCAGGTGTTTGGTAAAGGCTTCGTCCATTCCCACCCCAAGTAATGTAATTTTCTGACTGGTTTCTATCCTCTGATGTTATTGCTCTCATCTCTTCACTATAATAATAAAGGACAGTCAAGGGGAATGTAGCAGCCGTGCTGATGGGTGAGGGGGACCTGGCTAAAGATTTAAACCTGGTGAGAAAGTTGTTCTGCTTCTTGCTGGCCTGCAGGACTCTGAACGGAAGAGGTGGTCATCCTTAGTAGATTTTGATGCAAAATTTCAACTCATGTATTGGTTAATTTCCTGTTGTCTTGTGGACAAAGTTTTCATTTTGATATGGATTTTTTGTTTCTGTGAAAAACTAGCCTTTCGTTTATGTATTTATTTTTCAGGTATTTGATGAACAAGCTGGATGCCAGCATTCTGTTGTTATTTGTGTTCTGAATGATCTGTGAGTGTGCTGAGACTTTTTCCACAGTTAAGGGGAAGGCTTTAGGAAACAGGCCTCCCTATCTCATGCGGTACTTGACCTCACCAGTTTACTAGCATAGATACTGCAGTATTTTCCATTACAATAGAGTAGTTGTCTTTTCTGTAACCTTTTCCAAAACTTCTGTGGGTCTGAAGTTGCAGCATCATGGTGTGCACTTCAAATCCCTCTTTATCTTTTTTTCCCCCTTCTTTTCATTGCCGATAAAATGATTTTACATTCCTCTCCTCCTTAAATTGCAAAGTAATTAATGAGTTGGGAATATGCCTGTTTCCAGAGCAGGCATCACTGATCTTCCTTTCACTGTTGCCCCATGTCTGAGCCCTGCCAGCAAGTATCCCCTCAGGCTAACCAGCTAGTTCTATTAGAAAGTTACTTTCTGGGGACTCATTAAAGCATGTTCTAAAACCATTCCAAGTTTCAATCTACTGCCGGTTTTGCTACATGTCTTAAAGCAAATTTGCCTTAAAATCTAGTGGATATGTACATGTTTTAATCACCTGATTTAATACAGTGTCTCTTCCATTAAATACAATGCATGGCTGAAATTTTTAACTGTATTGTGCTGCTGTAAAAATCAATCTTTAATGAGATGTTGCTGGAAGTTAGCAGAGTGATATAAAGAAATGAAGCTGAAAGGCAACTTACCAATCTACTGTTTATATGAAATCCAAACTTTTGGAAGAGTAAAGACTTTGCATTTGAAACGCTGAAATCGAAATAATGAAAATTTAACCCTTTATTATCCTTTCTGGTATCTCAGAATTTTCATTTTCATAAACTTTTTGTTTATTGCTAAGCACTAAATTAAGCCATTTCATGGTGTTTCTGTAGGATTGGCTTGCAGTATGTTTCTGGAAGAGGAATTATGTTGATATTGAGGTGACAATGGGACTTGCAATAGATTTCCCTGGTTTGTATGCATTTCCCTTCAAAATCAAATATTTTGAAGAATCCCAGAAGGATTTAATTACTTCAGGAGACACTTCTTTTTTTTTTTTTTTTTAGCTTACAATAGCAAAGAAAACTTGATAGATTTCATCAAGGTCAAGGCTTATCTGAGATATTAGTGTTTGTTTGGTTGTTTTTTTAATAGCAACAGTTTTCAAGATAGTTAAATTTTGTACATATTGGGAGTCATGTTCCGTGATCCAGCATATATTTAACAGCATGAGTTTAGTTCTTAAGCTACAATTTTTAGAGAATGACATAAATTGTTATTTGTGTCCTAAAAGCAGTCAAGAGGCTATGAAAAACAGAAGCACTATTACACTTGACAAATAGGAGAGGCAACACTATTAAATAATGAGACCACTGCTAGCTAATGAGCAAGTAGCTGTGGATATTAATATGATAAAGCACACTATTTTCTAAATATTGGTTTGTTTAATTTGGTTGAACAGTTTGAGACTTTAATCCAGGACTTCAGAAACACTTGAATTCATTCAAAATGTTTCACTATTTGTAATTACACCATTTCTTTTGCTGCCTCTTGTTCAGATATTTGCAAGACAGTTTTCTATATGCAGCTCTCTTTTGATTTTGTGTTCATATTAATCTGAGGTGACTCAGATGAGTAATGAAAAAATAGACCAATGTTGATGAATTTCCATGTCCTTACTTGGTTTCCTGATAGAACGTATAGTTTTCTTTACCATGCTCCCCCTGGCACTTAGCATCACACTCTCTTTCCACTTCCCTGAAATCACAGTACCTAAGCCCAGTGATAAAATGGATACCTGTGTTAACAACTCCTACCTTTTCCAAACAGTACTAGAATCTGCCTTGTGGACTCTTAGTATCCAGACAACTGAAAAATAGTCTGAGATATTGGGAAATACTAAACCTAATGTGTTTTCTGCTTGACCAGAGCCCTTAATTAGGCAGTGTTGTGTAAATTTTTTTTTCAGATGCTACACATGAAGACTAAATAGATTACATAGGTTGCATATTCTGGCAGCAGAAGAGATTATCCATGTACCAGCTAAATAATAATTCATATTTCAATATGAAACTCAATTTTCTGTTAAAAAAAATTGATCATATTATGTCTATGTTACACTGTCAACAGGTCTATGAAAAGCCATCTTTATGTGAGTGGAGTTCACCTTAGAGCTGGTACCTGATCAGTGATACCTATTTTCCTTGGAAGGGCTTCAACAGTTTCTTGTGTACAGTTGTTTGGTTGTTGATGTTGTTCATGGGAAGGGGCTTTCGTGTTAGTAAAATTAGCTAGCACATCTCCTGGCTTCAGTAGGGTTAAAAAAATCCAATGGATTTTTTTAAAAATATGGCCTATTTCAAGTGGGAAAATGAGCGAAAGACAATGACAAATATGATCCTTCCTTCACAAAGAGCAGGTTTTATGTTTTAAAGAGAGACATTAAGATTTTCACTGAAGAGTTTGGAAGTGTTTTTACAGATACATTATGGAGAGCATGTTTTGTCATTTAAGTTTTATAACAACTATCTAAGTGTTTAGTATGATTTGGGCCTGTTGGAGCTCAACGGTAAATTCCAGCTCTAGCAGTGACAGATAGAGTGCATCTCTTCTCTCAGGGTTATGATATAGTATCCAGAAGGCAAGAGGTGAATCTCCTTGTTCAGAACTGGCAAAAGAGCTCTTGGGACTAAAGCATCCAAAAATGCTTACTTATCCTATCTCCCAAGCATGCACCATGTGAGGAGCTCTGCCTGCCATATGATTCAGGGAGTCTTTGGGGAGCTTCTTATCATCTTTCAAAGTGAGAGTAGATGTGGAACACCTGTTGTTTCACCCTCTCTACCAAGCTTGAAAAACAGAGCTCCTGTTTTTTTATAATGATGCATTCATGCTCTTTTGAACTCAGAAAACAGCTTTTGTTTCAGAGCAGAGCTGCAGTTTTTGCAAAATCTCCTCCAGTATATGAGGCACTAATGGAAATAAATTAAGAGTAATAGTAAAGTGATGATAACTGAACAAATTGTTGGGCTCTGTACTTGCTTTCCTCTCATGTTCAGGCTATTACAAAGTCAATGTAAATGGAAAAGTAAGGATGTAGCCAATTGTTATGTGCACTGAAAGAAAATTGTGTGTGTAGAATACAGATCACTGCGACAGTGCTTTCCAAGTTATGATGCTTTCAGGAGTGGAATTACTTTGTATCTTTGCCCGTGTTCCCAGCAAGCGCTGCAGAAGTCCTTGGTCAAAGAACAACCATGTAATTGTACTTTGTGTGTTGGCTTTGTCTGCACCAATGCTCCAAAGCTGCTTTCATTCTCCCCTCTGCCATGGAACATTGGTATTATAGGCTCTGGTGGCTGTTTGAAATAAACTTATTAAACTGTCATACTTATTAGTCAGTACAGTCTTACAATTAAGAAAAACCCATCTTATACCACAATGAACTATTAAATGAATTTAATATATGGAGATTTTTTGCCTTGTATTCCTGTTCTATGGGAACAAGTCACAGCACCATTTCTTCTTGGCAACTCACAAAATTAAGCAGTGTTAGTAGCTTGCACACTTATTTGGACTCCTGAACTGAGATCTTCCAATGCATGCAGTATTTTTTAATTAATGAAAAGTGTAGGGTGGAGTTTGAGAAGATCAGTTTTGGATCTTTGAAAGCCAAGACTGCAATATATTTTTCTGACCTCTGCCAGTGATTTGGTGTGCTGTCACTGATAATACAGCATCAGTATCCATGATAGGTGAAGAACAACTCCCATGTATGCCATAAAGTTGATTTTAATATTATTACAATATCTGAATGCCTTAAACGAGCTGCCTAGGATGGAAGGGTATTATAATTATATTTTGGTTCTTGGATATCCATACACTGAAGAAATCCCTATTAGCAGGCACAGCCTTGTAGTTAATAGGACTGGAGAACTGTTGAGAAAGTAGATATGCAATCATAGGATGCCAATATAATTATATTTTGTTCTTATGTACACTTACTCCTAGGGGAGGAGGAAATTAGTAATTTAAATGATTGGGTGCCAATATTATGGTGGTATTAGCAGACACACAGGCAGTGATCCAAGCTTTATCACTTTGTAGTGGAGCATTTGTTAGGAGTCAGTTAAGGTAGAAGTATTTAGAGTAATTAAGGAAAATAAGACTTTAGGTGTTCATATGTAATGGTGACTATAGAAGAAATGATAGTAATGATAATTCAAAATACCTGGTGTCAATCTGTCTTTTTTTTTTTTCTTTTTTTTTTTTTTCTTTTTTTTTTTTTCCTGCAAGGCTATTGTTAAGAGGCTTTGTTAGTTTTGAGAGCAACTGTATTATTTCTTTGACTGACAGATTTTATACAATCAAGCGCCTTATGCTTAACCTCTGGTTGTATTTGCCCTAATTTTTTCCTGACCTTGAGTAAATGACTGTCATTTTATGTTCTAGCCAAAGTCCTTGAAATGTTCCTCTCCAGAAAAGAACTCAATATCATTGTTCTGTTCCCAGAAGATTGCTGGGTACTGTGAGGGTAGAAACCATTTGCTGTTACTTAATGAAAAAATGTCCTCCATAAATCACCTCTTCAAGTGGAGCCCACAGTGAAACAGCATGAGTCTTTAGCACTGCCAGCACTCTAATAGACTTATATATCCTGGGTACTCATTATTTGCTGGCTGTTAATTATGGAGTGTTTAAGACAGGAAATCTGGTGTGCTTCTTAAGGAAAAAGCAGCATGCCCTATCCCAAACTTTAAAGGGAGAGGGAGCAGGCAGAGGCGGGGAGGCCAAATGTCTTTTTTTTTTTTAGTTCAAAGGAATGGACTATGTGCTTCACCTACAAGGAGACACAGTTGATGTTTTCAATACATGTCACTGGGTGGTTTTTAACTTTTAAAGCCTGAATATTGATTCTAAAGGATTTAAAGAGGCAATTTGCTGAGGCAATTTGGATGTATCTGTGGAAGAACTTGAGGTTATGGTAAGAAGTCCCTTTGGGTACCTGTGTGAAGGATGTCCCTGAGAGAGCAAAACTGGAGCCTTAAGATCTTTGTTCAGCTCCCTGTAAACTGGATCAGGTCATCTAATGGAGTGGTTTACTCTAACTACACAGGTTTAAATAGGAACTTGAAAGACAGTTGAATGAAGCCATTATAGTGGTGTGGGGAGATGAGCTAAACCTGATAAACTTCTTCTACTGTGCTTCTGCTCCAAGAGATCACTTTCATTCTCCATTTTTACACCAGTGTCACTCAGTAAAGTATATATATAGCCTTACAGGAAGACCTGGCTACACAGGGTTTCCTTCCTCCAGGCAATTTTTTCAGCTATTGTTCTCCGGTTCCTGCTTCTTTCTGCTTCACTCTTTCTGGTATGTTTCTTTTTCTTCCTGTCAATAGCACAACTTCAAAAGGGAGGCTGGAAGAAACTCTCTTCCTAACACAGATACTAGTTTGATGTTAATGAATCCCACTCTGATGGGGAAAGGCAGGTTTTGAACCCACTCAAACAGAAGAGAATGTTCAATGTTGGCTGTCTGCTTTCTAAGCTGTTTTACAGAAAGGTAGAGTGGACATCTTCATCTTCCTTCTCCTTTGGCTGAAAGACTTTTTGCTGCTGCCTGAAACGCAAGACTTGGAGGGTAAATGTGAAAGAGAGAGACAGAAAAGGTGGTGTGAAGCGGGAATTGTAGCTGCTTTATTGTTCACCTTTTTTGTTCAAAGGTTATCAATAACAGTAAAAGGCCAGGGACTGATTGTAGATAGCTCACTGGTGATCTTTGAAATACTGTTACATTCTTATATAGGGAATGGGAAACTGACTGCTACATTTGAGATACTCTGTGTGAAGCTTTCACACCCATGGGAGCAGAGGAACTAATTGTAACAACGGAGGGTTTCTCTTGATTTCTTGCTTCTAATGGTCCTCATTTGTCAGAATGTGAAATGGAGAGAGAGCATTCTTTTCCTCACAAAAAATCTTTTTTTATCTCAAATTCTAATAATTTATACAGAGGTTGTTCAGTGCACATTGACACAAAATTTTATTCTATATGATTTTGTCTCCTTTCAGATATCAGTGAGCATGAAAGGTGCAGAAATCTTCTGCTGTAGTTGGTTTTCCATCCTGTCCAATAAATGTTTTGCCTTGTGGAAGAAAGGAGCTGATGTATAAAACATGACAGACTGCCTTTATGGACAGATTCTTGTCTTCCTGAAAGATAAGGCCTGTAAGCAGTCAAATTGTTGTATTAGCCTAGGAAATCTTCTGTAAAAGTGTGAGTTATAAATTAGCAGTGCTAAAGACAATTAAGGCAGTGACTTCCTTTGTGTAACATTTACTGTACTATAGGTTTTAATATCGCTAATGGCAGAGAATTTATATCAATAATCTGTCAGGATTAAAGACCAACAATATTAGAGAATCTGTATTAGAAGCCTCTATTTTCTTAAGAACCTATGGTGCCTTTGAAGACAAGGTTAGTAGCACAAGTGCCATATATACACTGTGCTTTGTTCACTGTGGTGCATTGTGCTTGATGTTTTAAGAGAGTATGATTTCTCAGGCTATGCAAACTGGAAAATTGTGTCTGAAATTTATGGGACTTTTAGAGAAGGGGATTCCCAAAGAATATCAGGGTCACTTGACATAACATATGTGATAAATTTTTGAGCATCAACTCTCTTTCTTAGTATAGATTTGGATGTGTAGGTGGGTACCCATACTTGCAGGAAGCATGTATAACCAGACAACAGCAAAAATATCAGGGTTTTTAGTTGCTGGGAGGCTTTTGAGACTTTACCCCAAGTTCAAACACCGTAGCATAGGAAAATCAGGTGATGTTTGTACCAGTAACAGAACACTGCCTCTCATAATATCCTTGCAGGCAAACCAAAGAAATATGACTTGAGAACTGGATGCTGAGGTGGTTGAAAACTGGATGAACTGCCAGGCTCTCAAAGGGTTTTTACCAGCAGTACAAAAATTGTCTGGCAGTGCTAAGACAGAGATGGTACCCCAAGGTTTATTACTGGATCCAGTAGTTTTTAATGTCTTTGTTAATGATCTTGGAGGTGAGACAGAGTGCACTCACAGCAATCTTGCAGGTGATGCAAGGACTGGTGTGATACTTCAGGCATGCTGAGTTCAGTCCTGGCTGGCCCTGTACATAAGAGACATGGACTTACTGGAGAGAGTCCATCAAAGGGCCACAAAAAGCATCTGACTTAAGAGGAGGAGGCTGAGAGAGCTGGGATTGTTCAAGCTGGAGAACAGAAGGCTCAGAAGGGGATTTTGTGAGTGTGATTAAATACCCAATGCAGATGAGTAATGACAAGGGAGCTAAGCTCTTCTCAGTGGTGCCCAGTGCAATGGGCACAAATAGAAATACAGAAAATATAGCAATTTGGAAACTTAGCAACCTGTTCTAGTTGACTCTTCATTGAGAAGAGAGATTGAACAAATTCTTCTGTAGAGATTCTTTTCAAACTCACCTGTGTGAGATGATTTCCTATTCTGCGATTGTTTCTCCAGATCTTTGCAATGACCAGGAGGACATTTGCTAATATTTCAATGTTCTCTTGACAACTGCCTATTTCTTTACCTTTCAGTGCTATTTTTAGACAAAAAAATTTATTGAGGTTGTGTTCTGGCTTAAGATTGTAATGACACCCTTATCTCAAAGGAGGCCTCATAGAAATATTTTTATTCCTTTGTAGCCTTTATGAAGAGTAGGAAGCTCGTCCTGCCAGTTCAGGAACAGTCTTGTGTAATCCTCATTTTGTAGCAATTTCTTGACCTTTGCCTAGTCTTCACTTCAAAGTCTGTTTCCAGATGCATGTTAGGGTGCATTCAGGTCCACTGGTTAATGGAATTTTTCTGTTGCCTGATAGAGCAGTATTAGCTTAACCTGTATAAATGATGGCAGTGCTAATTTGGCCCAGGTCAGTGGATGTGAGGGAGGGCTTACTTGAACCACTCTGATGGCATTCCAGCAGAAGCAGTAAAACAGCTCCTTATGTGTCTCTTAACCAGAGGCAACGGTTGTGGCAAATTTATGAAGGTCAGAATTGTCATAAGCAAGTTGGAAATTTTGACAAACCACAAAAGGAAGATCCTTAGTGCTGAAGTTGGTAGCAGTCTGTGTTGTGTGTGCTGCTAATTAGTACCTCTGTATTTGTTATTTGTTTAGTTTCAGTGGGAGTTACTCAGTCCTATGCCTTTGTGATGATCTTTTGTTGTATTAAAAGGCACAGCTTTAAGAAATGTGTCACTACACTTACTGTGAGACATCAGTATGTTATGCAAAGGAGGCTTAAACCTGTGAACTCCATCTGTGACTTCAACACATTAGTTGATGCTAGGAGGTGGTGACAGCCCTGCAATATTGTATGGCCAGGGCTGTGAGGGTCAGAGGCCACCCCTGTTTGGAAAGCTGTGTCTAATAGTTGGCTATCCATATCAGCCTCATAAAGCAATCCTTCCTGTGGTGGTTGTGAAGGGAATGTTGTTTGCACTCTGATTTCATGAAGGCATGTTGAATATGAGGAGACAGGAATAATCAGATTGCATAGGGAACAGCAAAGAATGAAAACTCCTTTCCATTGAAATATGGAAAGGAGAAACCAAGTCAGGACTTGAAAATACATTGCAGGGGGAGAATACTGAGGTAAGGCCTGTAACCTGCAAACCCTACTGGAGGAAAATCTCCTGGCTTAGATTGATTGTGGCTCCGTTTCCATCCAAGCAGCCAGAGAGGAGCTTGCATACCATCCCAAAGCAGTATGGTAGTGAGTTGAAGGGTTTAGATGAAATGTTTTCAACGTGCCTTGTGTCTACAAAAATAACATCTATGTAAGGGTTTGCAAAGATAATATAAGCCATCTTCTTCCATTTCTCTGCCAATAAAGGAAAGTGTTGTGAAATGTTTAGGATCCAGTCAGTGAAGTACTGTGCTATCACCACAAGGAGGCTGAGGATCCTTCCATTTTCCTTTGTGCTTTGTATTTGACATGGCTTTTGGATAAGGATTAGGTACCCATGTATCTGTTGTGGCATATACTGCCTCTCTGCAAATACCTTCTTCAGAAAAGAGTTTTCATGCTAAGTCTGCCCTGGAAAACTCACAATGAGCAGATAATAAATGTGTATTTTCTGACTAAAAGCAAATTGCACACTAGCTACTGTGTCCAGCAAGCTCAAGTATTGATTCTCTTAAATTCTCCTCAGAACAAAACGATATGAATAATATAATAAATGATACCTTTTAATGTCTCCCAGCGAATCAGAGATTAGAGAAAAGTTCTCTTCTGAAACACATTTGAAGCACTGGAAAAATTAGTAGGCATGTGATAAACTGGGTCCAAGCTGCAGCTGCAGTAATCTGTGTGCCTTTCTGAAATAACTCTCTGGAGAACTTTTATGTCATTTCTTAGCTACTCTGCTTATCAGAATAGCTTTGCACAGTGGCATATATCATGCTTTTATTTTAATTAAATGTATCTCTAAGAAGAGCTTGTAAAAACGTAGCTAGTGGTATTTTATAGGATTTGAACTTGAGGTCATTTTCTTCTATCCATCTCATTTGCATGCAGTAGTTTCTTCACAGTCTCTGTGAGCAAAGGGTACCAGGGCAAGGGATGTTTGCCTGGATAAAGATTGTGGGGTTTGCAAGGTAGCAATTTCTACTTCAGTGAACCTCTTTGTAATGTAGCTTCTATCTAATATTTACATAGCCTTTTTCAGAGGATGTTCCATTTATTTTGGGACTTTTACGTCTTCATTTTCCAAAACAGGTTCATTTATTTTATCTCACATCTTTGGTCTACATGGTGTGTCTATCTACATGACCTCCTCAGTTAGCATAAAGGATAAAGGGTACTGCACGCTAAAAGGTGCAGTTTGGGCTATGCTTAAACTTTAGTATTTCTAGAATGACATTTTAAATTTTTTCTGTTACATATTCCTTCATAGCAAAGAGGCAGATGAGCAAAATGCTCTGTTCCTAAGAATTATCTGTAATGCAGAGCTGAGAGCAGTGCTTTGAGTACAAGGTAGTATTAAAACAGACTGGCATAATGGAGTTCTAGTTGAAAGAGCATGTGTAAAGGGACACATGAGAGCATACATTAAATGGACCTGTGTGAGGATTAATTTGTTTTATTTACTAGGGATTTTTCTCCTTTTGTTATACAAGTACCCTTTATTACTGTATCAAATTTAAATATCATCTGCTCCTTGGGAAGGTAACTTTTTTCTCCTGTTATGTGTTTGCAATTTAATTTTTATTATTTTCCATTTAAAATCCAAAACACAGATGATATAATTGATTAGCAGTGTTGCCATGCTGTAGATTAAGAAGGTAACTCAGTCTCCAGTATATTGGTGATGTGTCTTTTACCCTTGGAGAAAACCAAGTAACATTTTACAGTGGGATTGTTGGCTGACATTTCTGGTATCTGTTTGCTAGAACTGAAGAGAGTGATTCCATGGGAGCTTTTAGATGAATCTTCTACACCATCTGTATATTCCTTTACATAGGACAAACCATTGCTAAGTTATGTTATCTTTAACAGAGAAACTTGATGCAGACGTTGCATTAGCTTTTAAAAAAACCAAAGACACCAAGTGGTTAATGCAGAGATGTGAGCTTTGCAGTTTCCACGAGACAGCATTTCTACATTTGGTTAAATACAGAGTAGAAATTGTTCAAACTACAGCACTGTGCAACCACTGCTTCATTTCATTGGGCTTTTCTGGTAATGTCAAGGGCCACTCAGTGAAAAAGAAGCTTAATTCTTGAAAATATATTTTAGTAAATTTTAAAAAGCTTTTGGGGCTTTGGATGTAGCTGAGTACAGGAGGCAAACTGATCTATATTTTTGTTCCATGAGAAACACAGATACCCTCACAACCCATATTATTTCACTTGCTTAGTATTACAAAATCTAGAAGAAATCTGAAAAAAATTGCTTTTACACATTAAACCTGATTAAAAATGGATAGTTCAAAATAACCTATGTTCTGAATAACCTTGTGGTTCCAGTACAGCAGAGTTGAATATTTACATACACAGTTACGTCTATTCTAAAATCTTAGAATAATGTGGTATGATTGTTCTCGATTTTTAAAATTATTTTCTCAGAACTTTCATGGCAACTTCAGGCTTAGACTTGTGGAGTTAGAAATGGACTGTTAGTTTTTCTAAATAATAATTGCTCCTCCATGAAATGCAGCTGTTCTGTGCTTAGTTTGCATGTGTTATATGTGTATTTTAGAGCTTCTGCAAGTAATTAATCAAATGTGGTCTGTGTTTTAGTGATAGCATTTTAAATATATATAATTTATGTTTATAATTTCATAGTTAATATTATGTTCATATGTGCTCACACACACATCTATGTCCCAAGTAGAGAGAAGATGTGGGAGCTAGTGTTACTGAGATGATCCAATCCTGACCTAAATTTTCATCATCTTGTCACCATCTAATAATGTAAGATTCAGTGGAGGCTCATATTACTGAATTTTTGTGATTCTGGAGCAGTTTAAATTTTGCTTTTGTCTTGTAAACCAGGTGGCAATTTTGTTATTGGTATGATTTGTCCTGCTGCTGAGCATTTCATTCTAAGCCTTTCTTGCTGTGATGGGAATGATGTCCTGTTCAGTTGTGCCATACTGGTAATGGGATTGTTGGGTCAAGAAAGCCCAGAGGGAATCACCCCAAGCTAGCAGAACACACATCAGTATAACATTCAGTAAAGCCACCTCTCGATCTACTGAGAAACAGAAAAAATTATACTGCTCTTTTTACTGAGTACTTTCTTTCCGCTTTTAACTGCTCAGAAAAAAAAGGGGGTTGAAAATGCAAATATAATCCTGAATTTTTTGTGAACACTTTTCTTGATAGAGGCTTATTGTGCATTGACTTAATAACGCAGATCACATCCCTTACGTTGTGGTGTGGTTCATTTAGTTTCTGGTAACAACACAGCTGGGCTTCCGCATCACTTTTACCTTGTTTAAAAAAATTAAAATTAGTCATTAAAGTGCATTAGCACCTGTAAGCCCAGGCATCCTGGTTTTGCTCTTTTCTTGTCTGTATTGAAGAAGTCTCTGTAGTCCTGTTTGTTGCAAGCATTAACCACACAGTAATGTGGTTGGATGTAAAATGTTCTAACAAACACTGTGATAAAATTTTAGTTAATCTTGTCATTTGTTCTGATCAGTCAACAGAAAATGAATCCTCTATCTGGAAAATTTATCAGTGTATGGATTTATTTCAAGTCCCAGTGCTCCCATGTTAAAATGAATTATGAGATGTATGAGATGCATAAGTATGACAAAGGCAGCAATATAACAGTCCTCATGTTCAGAATCTCTCTACAGCTTGTATGTTGGATTTTTTTTTTATTTATTTTAATATATCTTAGTTTTTCTTTCCTGCCATTACTTGATTTCATGTGAAAATTTCTTTACATGGTTCTCTTTTTCTTAATTCATTAGATTTGGCGTGGCTGTTTATTGTATCAGCTTGGCATCTGGCTAATGTAGCTCCTTTGAAACAAGCAATATGCTTGAAAAAACCTTGATAATATTAACCCTTATGGTCTAATCAGGTAGGTCCATATACAGTATGAATGTAGTAGTAGTTCTTGGTCTGTAAAAATTAGCCAAATAAAAGCCTTTCTGTATTGTCATATCAACCTGTTTCCATCCAGTGTATGAAATGCTTAACAGTATTTTAAAATGCAGTATATTTACATTTTCCACTAGATTCTACTGTCAAAAGAATTATCTCTTACAGTGAAGAAAATGGGAAAAACAAAAGGAATCTTAAAAAGAACTATGCAGATCTACAATATAAATACAGCAGTTTCAGTCTTATTTAGAAAACTTGTAGATCCCTGTGCTATAAATTAGGTCTGGGGAAGTTATAAATACATATGCAATTACTGATGTTGTATCACCCAGACTGGTCATATTTCTGAATGTAATGTGGAGGAAGATAGTATGTTAATGCAGAATTGACTAGTGTTATAAAAATCCAAGTATTTATACCCAGGATCAAAGGCCTAGAAGAGCAAATGTGCTAGTCTAATTCTGAGTTGTTATGTGTTCTGGAACTGGACCTCAATTACATTCTCTTCAGTAACTGACCTTGGAGTAAAAATGTATGACTAGTGAAGATAATGACTAGAAAAACATTATTTTGTTTGGTTAAAGCATCTGTCAGAAGGGCTGGAATTTGACAGAGGAGCATTTGGGAGCAATTCGAGATTATATATAATTCAGTATCCATTTACAGCTTTCCTCTTCCATGTTGTCAGCTAGTGTCACTGTTCCAAGGCATTCTCACACCCTGTGCTGCAAGCTCTGCTAGCAGACTGCTATTTGGCTTTCAAATGGGCAAAAAGAACTGGACCAGAAGCATCCTTATCCTATAGAGTGTAGATAGTATATGAGTAACCTTACACCCTTTTTATGGATGCATAAAGTAATGTGTCAGAATAGGAGTGGCCTACAGCTGGGCTGACCATCCCAGTAGATGTACAGATAGCATTTGGTTTATTGCTTTGTAATTCTAGGACATGCCTCTTGTTTTCTTTTTATTCAGTTTATTGCTTTTGTAAGCCTGTCTTTTCTTCTAACCTTGTCTTCTGGCACTGGTAAGATATCCCCTCTGCATTGTTCTTGAACTTGCTGTCTGCTGGTATGGCCTGTTGTGCTCCATCAGAGGATCTATGATCAGGTGCTTTCCCACTGCTCTGTTTCCTTCTTTCAGACTTTAAAGCCAACTTGTTATTAAAATGTTGCTCTTTTTGAAGGGAACTACTGTCCTGGCACCTTGTAGCTTTGTTCAGGTCTTCCTCTTTCTCCCTTTTCCAGAAATCCAGTTCCTCTCTGGAAAAAAAAAAAAAAATTAAGATGTAAGATAGCAATTTGTTTTTAAAGCCATCAAAATCAGTGCTTTCTAGTACAGTGGGATAAGTTTCCATGATGCTTAGCACAGAAGACACACTGCTGTATCACTGCTGTATCAATCCTGATGCTCTGAGTCTATCCAGTGTGGCAGCTTTCTGATCACAAGAGTTAGGGAGCAGAAAAAAAAATGTGGTGGTTTTTTTTTGTGTGTGTGTGTGGAGGTTGTTTCAGGGTTTTTTGTGTTTTACTGTCTCTCAGATTGTTGGCTTTTTTCATTATCTGTGATTCAAATATGTTATTAATCCTGCCCGATGAGGATTGTGAGGTTCTTCTTAATGACTTACAGCTGTTCTGTGTGAGAAGAGAGAGAAATGTAAACTAACCATACAAAAGATACATTTTTTTAATTGCAAAATGCTGAAGGGTGTTACAGCATTGTTATACCAGTACTCCCACCAGAGGCCTCATATGTATGCATGATATGAGACCACCACGTGGGAGAAATACTATGAGAATGGGGGAGAGAAAATGAATATTGATACAACATGTTACAAACTGTGACTAGCCTGCAGGAAATATATAATCTCAGTGGATGCATGTAATTGAAACAGATTAAAATCTAAATCCATGCATCTGATAATGTTGTTCATCTTGGAAAGTCAGCTGGGTTTTTGACACTCCTAGTCTCACTAGAAACCTGTGGCAAAGAAATTGGACAGGGTGTCTACAATACATTTTATTTAGAATGGATATTTATGACTGGTCGTTGACCTTGAGATTCCATTAGCAATAATGAAGGGCAGTCAGTAGTGCATTGTGCAGAGTACACTAAATGATGCATACACACAGAGGAGAACATGTCTCCTGTTCCATGCTGTGCTGGGCTGTACCATGGCACTGTCAGTGCATTCCTAGTTGCAGTAAGGTAAGGGACAGCTCTTGAATAATTCTTAGTTTATGCTGTGTTGGAGTTCCACTTCTTCCCTCCACTTCTTTTTTACCATCTTCTCATTGGTTATAAAGCCATTTCTGTTTCTGTACGGAAAAGAGGGCATACACTGTTTGCCTAATCACATAAGGAGTTCAGTTTACTGCTGTCATAAGGAAGTATTTCCAAGACACTAAATACAATAAAATGTTTCTTTAGCACTCTTACATCAAAGTACTTTAAAGTACAGCTAATAAAAACTTTCAGACCGGCTCTGGATGGCATTTAGTGTTCACAAAGCGTGATGTATGGGTTCAAGGATTGTCATCTCTAAGCTCAACTAGTCCATCCCAATAAGCAGGAACTCAAACAAAGGTGGCAAGGAGGAATAAGTTGTTCCTGACAAAATGCAAGTGTAAAAAAGCATAGAAGCAGGTCAAGATGACTAGAGGCGAATACATAGGTCCCGTCTAAGCATGTGTAATGGAACTAAGAGAGCTGTCCCTGTGGGTTTTTTTAGATATGGTTCTTGCTCCTCTGTGGTAGGACACAAGGCTGGTTAGAGCCCATAGAACTTTATAAGCAAAGGAAATAAGCTGGTTTCTTTGACTCCTTGAGCCCAATTATGTTGTATAGCTACTTATTCTAGGCTGCAGGCTTTCATTCTATGATGGTGGTCACTGAGAATCAAATACTGCATTCCTTTTAAGTCATCATAGTTGAATTCAACCAGAGAATATGTAATCCTCTTGATTTTCTTCCCCATTGCCATTAATTATTAATGGGGCAGGTTTTGTAGGCATCTAGGGCATGTGTGTATTGCTGTTCTTGCTGGTTTTTCATATAATGACATATTTCTAATTAGTGTGTTTCGGATCATAAAATTTTACTAATTTAATTTTAGTTTATTAAAAGTGCATGTCTGTATAGCTGCATGTGCTTCAGAGGATACTGACTAGGTAACACTTCAATATAATCTTATAATAAGGATATAAGGAACAAACTGAATCATGTCAGCTGGTCTTAACTTATGAAGGACAGAGGAAGCTACAGGTTTCTTTATTAATGATATTGTTTACATATTAATTTATTTAAATATAATACTTTTATTAGTTGTTTCTGTTTTCTGCCTCCTCTTGGATAAGATTTTCTTAGAGACAATACCTTCAGCAACAATTTTTTTAATCTTAAAATACTAGGTAAATATATAGTGCTAACAAATTCACCTAAGCCACCGTCATTTTCAGCAAACTTAAACCATAAAGATGGGTGTTCACTTCATAGAGTACATTGTTTTCTTAATAGAATAGATTGCAAATAAAACAAGAAAAGGTAATCACAGAGATTTTACTTAGCCATGAATACATTGGCAAAAGGCTGGACCTCTTAAAGATGGTTTTTGTAAATCTTGTTTTTAAAAGTAAAATCACCTTAAAATCATCCAGTTTCTTGAGAAATGTAAGTTTGCTTTTGGAAATGAGGCTTGGCAACCTTTGTCATAACACCATGCTGAAAAAGCAATTTTGAACCCCCTACAGACTCATATTTATACCTTTCATCATCATAAAATGGAGAGAGCAAAGAAAAGCTGCCACCACTCAAGCATCAAACTTTACCCATGCTCTTCTCTTCAGCAAAGCTCAGGACATTAAAAAAATAATCTTTAAACGAGGCCTGGAACATGGAGGTTTCTAACATTATGGCTGCAATGTAGGAGAGAGAGCTATTGGCTAAGTTACAAACACAGTGAAAGAAAGGGTGAGGAAACAGAAGGAAGTGCAAATGCTGACCTCCTCTTCCCCACTGACATGGAGCTTGGCAGGTCAAACCCAGTAGCAAATGCTTGGTTTTAATAACATGCACTTTCTTATGCCTTTTCTTATGGATGGAAATGGACCTTTCCTAATTTAGTCCTGGCAGAGGTATCTAAAGAAATTTTTTCTGCTCATAACCAGGAGCTCAGGAAAAAAAGATGCTGTACCTGCTAGATGTATTGGCCTAGTACTTTGTAATATCCTTACTGCATGTTGAAAACATGATGTGTTGAATTTCAAGGTACCCTACCACAGCTCCAATGCAAGCTGAGTAGTACTGGGGTTGCATTTCTGACTCATTCACATGCTAAGAGTTCCTCTTTGAGTGGAAAATAAGAAACACTATCCAGGTTTTAGATGGGCTGTGCTAACTGTTGTGCTGATATGACGGATTGAACTTGACTTTGGCACGGGTAGGCAGGAGTTATACATGTGTCATAAATGCATACAAACTGTGACCAGACCCACCAGAAGGGTGGAGCACACTGGGTAATCTTTTTCACTTTGACATCAGTCAGCAGTAAATCAATACCTTATCTGATAGATATTGACTGTATGGAACAGCAGTTCATTTAATCTTAGCTGATTTAATAAAAAATGAAGTATTTAGTATTACTTTAGCACATAGAAAATACTAGTTTTATTTGGTACTTATGTTTTCTATTTCAGTCCACAGAACACTAATTAGGTGAGAGAACAGTAGGGCATTGTATGCCAACAATCTTTGAATTACTGCAATTTTCTGTATAACAGCAGACTTAGTTTTGAAGAAACATCTTTATTTTAAATATAAATAATACACAATACATATTGACCCTTATCAAGTATGCTTTTAATACTGCAGAAGTCAAATATACCTCTTCATCTTGTAAAGCATAAAGTAATAACTAATTAAAGCGGTAGTTCTTTTTCATTTGAAGAGCAGTTATTTATTTTGGAATGTGTTGCAAGCATAGTTTTAAAATAAATTAACCTCATTTATAAATTGAAGGGTTACTTCTGAGGTCTTAATTTCAAGCTTACAGCACCAAAGTTGTTAAGTGGCATGAGCCGTGGTGTGCTGGGAAGCCAGGGGGGCAGTGAGACCCTGGGAGGTGGCTTGCAAACACAGTATCGTTTTCTTTTTGAAGAAATATGAGTATGCTTTAATCGAGGTGGGTTAGTATTGCTTTTGTTATATTACTGATGCTTTCAATTTCTAGTTAGTGAGAACTGGCAAAGGACAGGGAGAACGTATCCAGAGAAGATTTCTGACAGTTCTGCACCAAGGACAGTTTATGCTGGTGTTTAAGCAAAACCATGTGTCCTACAATTTGTAATATGCAGAGAATACAGCCTTTGAGATGCTGGCCTACAACATTAAATATTATGACATCTGAGTAGTTCACTTTCATGTTGCAGTCATGTCTGCCTTTTGAATTAAAAAAAAGAAAAGTAACAAAACCCTCTGTAACTTCTTTTTTTTATTTAAAACAAAATCCAAAATAATCAAACAAAAAACCCCCATAGTCCAGAAAAGCTTCTTTAGTAGTGAAAAAATGTAGTCATTAGAGCATTCCAGCTTTGATTCTGTAGTTTCTGTGATTTGGAGTCAGCTACCCAAATCCTAGTTCTCATTAATACTGAGGCAAAAAAAAATCTGTCTTACAAATGAATAGGTATAATTAGACAAGCGTTCAGTAGTTTAATATGACTTTTCTATTTAAATGACTGTGGGCTTGTTCTTGCATAAGGTCTTTTGATTAGATGTTTTTCTTTTCTTTGAGTACATATGCCTCTCTGTACATCTTTTTCCAAGAAAAACATAGCATATTTTATAAAAAAATTGTATAGCTGGTTTAGAGAAAATACTATGAAGAAAAATTAATTTTACTCTGTCATAACCAATCAAATCGTCTCCCATTATTCTGGAAGCGTGAAACACTTCGGTAATTATAAGAGGGCTTTCAGCTTTGCTTCCTAATATTGGCTACACTGAAACTAGTGCCTCTTTTCCTTTTTAGTGGATTAAAAACTGGGGAAATAAATACCTGTTTAGAAGTTTCATATAAACTGTCTTTTTCATATTCCATTTCTTTTCTTCTTGGGTTCTGACCTAAGAAAAGCTTGAAAATTCAAGTTCTGATAATCGCTTAGATACTGGTACCTCCTAATAGCAAGACAGAGATGTCACATCTGTCAGCCATTTTTATGTAAAATGAAATTTAGTCTTAAATGAAGTCAGAAGTAAAACTGTAGTAGTTTTTATTATTTAAGTTAAAAATATTGCCCTTTTATGTGCAGTGTCACAAATGACCATGAGAATTAGATGCAGGAATAAATGACAGAGAGGAGATATCTCATGAAGGTATCAGGGAATAACAAACCAATTTAGTGCCGTCAGTGCAGAAAAAGAAAGGAAAAAAGCAAAAAGCAAGTCTGGGTACTGAAAAAAACACATTTGGCATTATTTTAGTTTCAGAAGCTGCATTAAAAATAGTATGCTATGCTTGGAGTCAACCACTAAAGAAAAGAATGGACTTTTTTTCTTAAGAAGTATGAATTCCATGATATGCAAATATATGTGTTTTTTTCATTCCCTAGCCCAAAGCCTTCAGCAATGGTACAGCACATAAATTATTGCTTCTATTGACTAATCTAATGATAGGTGTCTCCTTTGTCAAATTTTGAATTTAACTAAGCAAGCAGAGTATCACAAAGTTGCTCTTCATTTGCAGAGGTAGCAGACTCACCTTGTAATCAGGGACAGGATCAGACAGTAATTCTAAGACCCTGCTCTCTGGTTTCTGGTCAGTTGTGAAGTTGTGGTGGGTATGGGCACATGCACACACACACTGCAGTGAAGAGACTCTGCTAATGGAGATGTCACAGCTGGTGAATCAAGTGGAGAAGCTTTGTCTTTTTTGTGTTACAACATCATCTTTATGCCATCAGCTACCTGGAATGTATTTTTTTTTTCCTGAACTGTAATTGCATTAGATACAAATTCAGAAATTTACAATGAATTTACTTTTGGAGTTTCCTTGGCCTTACCTGTTGACTACTGCAGTAAAAGGATAAAAAGATGCACTGAAACTATTAGCTGTGATATTCAGAATGTAGCTGAACAATCTATATGGAATAATAATGTAATTTCAACAGTAAACAATGAATTGGAGTTCAACTATAATAAGTAAACACGCTAATCAAACAATTTCTTATTTTCTGTTTTATTTAGACAATGGCAATTTAGTATATGAGAAACAGTGCCTGAAAGACAGCAAGTTCTGCTTGTGTTAATTAACTGAAAGTCAGTTTAAATCTTCAATATTTGTAAAAATAGTGGAGAAAAGTAGGATGAGGCTTACATAAATAATTAGTTCTCTTTCTTCCTGACATTTCAGCCATCCTTCCTAGGACTTCTAACATAACAAGCTGATATATATGAAGGAGTTTATCCTTCACTGTCACGGAAAATGCTGCCGTGGAATTCAGCAAAATAATTCAATTTAATGGACTGACAAAGGAGAAGAATTAGATTTGCATTACAGAAAAACAATAAGGATCAGAAATAAAGTCAAAGCAGTTGTGTGAGGCTCTCACTGTTTTTAAGTGTATCATTTACCATACAATTGGCAACTTCAAAGTGGGCATATCTGGAATAGATGATCACAAGGTGCTGATTGACATAAAAAGCATATAAATGCTACTGTACTTTAGTGCTGAATGACCATTGTAAGGCCATACTTGGCTTTTTATTATAGTTTACTAAGGCTTTTTACAGCAACCTGTACAGGTCACAAAATGACCATAATATACTTGTTTGAAGTATTTTCAGGCAAAGACCTTGCAGCTGGAGGATAATATAAAGCAATTTAAATTATACAAAGGTTTGAGCTGAACATTATTTTTCTAATAAAATTCAGTAGAATGTTCAGCTGCAAGACAGGATGAAGGGGAAAAATAAATTCTCTTGTTTTAGTTAGGATTTTTGTACATGAAGCCCCCCTGAGATGATTTTTGTTACCTTCAGTTTTTCTGGTATTTGTTACCAGGCTATGAGAGAGAGAATCACGAACAGAACTTTTTTACTTAGTCTGTTTTTGGCACAGGAAAAGGCACTTTGTGTTCTCTGGTCACTTGCAGTCCTGATGAGGGAGTCTGCCAGCACTCACAAGGAAGGCACTTGTGTAACGCTTCTCACTTGAGAATACCTACATGTTTGTACATAGGAGTTAGGGACTTCCCACCTAGAAAAAACCCATCTCCCTTCAGATACCTAAAGAACTGAGTCACTGAGACAATGACTTTGTAAAGGTTGCAACATTAATTTAGGATGAAATCAGTAATTTATGCCAGGAAAGGTGTCATACAACACTTTAACCCTAGATGAGTGTTGTCCATACTGCGGGAGACATTTGTTTTGGTTCTTTTTTTAAGGCTAGGTTGTATATTTTGTACTTCTGAGTTGGCAAAATCTGGATTAGTTATGCTGAAGTTTCCAATGTATCAGGTGTTTCTGATCAATGTTAGTTAAATTCACCTTTCACTGGGAAGCTAGTGAGGCCAATGTGACCCGAAGTTGTATGTTACAAATTAAATAACTTTGGTTTTTTGAGAGGGAGATGTTTTAATAGTGCTAGGTAATTTTAAAAAAATATTCATTGACTTATTTAAATAATACTTGCATTAGCAAGTTACAGCACTGTGAAACATTGAAGGACTGGAAATGCTTCTTCTCCAAAATACATTTTCTGACACTTCTGCACAACTTCCTCTGATGTGGTCTAGATTTTGAAAAGTGGTGTTTGGCTGGAGTTGGTGGATAGAATATTGAAGCAAGACCAGCTTAGGAATTGAAATCCCTGTTTCTGGTGTGGAAAAATCCATGCTCCTCTATACACTATGCTAACACAGTCTGATACAGAACTCTCTACAGTAGTTATATGTCTGGATAGGAAACTTTTCCTTCTTTTTTACTTGGATGAAAAGCATAATAGTGAGCCTCAAAGAGAAAAAAAGCCTAAAATAATTTATGTTGAAGTGCTTCTTAATTCAAATGGTGTGCTACTTAGAGAATTTGATAAGAAGGATTAGAACTGGAAAAGACATTTTTAAAAGCAAAGCTATTACAGAGTTCATTACTGCATTTGTATGTTCTCCAAAATCACATGAATGAAAGAAAAAAATGAGAGAAAAAAATACTGGCTTCAGTTCAGAATGTCAATTACTACTTTTTTAATCTTCTTTTCACAATTTATTTGACAACTTGAACTGTAGCCAAAAAAGCTATTATAACTATAAAACATATTCATTGGTACAAATCTCATTAAGTTGAGCAATTTAATTAAGGTATTGACATGCTTAATTGATACGTGCAAGGAGAGACCATTTTCATATCTAATTTCCATATGCTTTCTGCTTTTAAAAAAAACTAGCTCTGTAAAAATGTTATAGATTCAGCTAAGCCCTGTCATCCCAAAGGAGCACTTGCTACCATTTACCTTGATTTAGAGCCAACTACTCTTCTAAATGGAGCTCTACTAAATGGATCTGATGTATGCCTGACTCAAACGTGCGTTAGCTTTCTCATATGATCAATAGTGGAATATTTATATTAATAAAGCACCGAGTTAATTAAATAAAATAGTCTTCTGGGTAAACTTAAGATATACTAGGGGATGGGCAGAGAATCAATATATTCTGCCATTTGAACATTAACTATGTGCTCTGAAATTTTATGTTACCTAAGGAAAGATGCTTGCCTTGTGGAAGTCAGGGATACACAGAAACTCCCAGTGCAGAGAGCTCCTGTGTGTCTTGTGCAAGATTTGCTTAGAGAGGTAGAGAAAAACAAAAAACCTTGGATCTGTTTGGCTTCTGTGATTACCCTCTTCTTTCCTACAAACACATTGGAAATCCTTTCTTTTGGGTTGGGACTATAGACTGAGGACTGTTACTGAGTGCCTGATGACCATAACCTAGGGTCTGTACATGAATGGAAGATTTCAATGAGTCCCTTCTTTGCTGACCTCTCTGTAAGAGATGTTGGCTACCGTACAAACTGAACAAAATCATCACATAAACCATCGGGATTAATGTATAGAACTTAGTAAAATAATCAGTAGGAGTAGTTCTGGACAAACAAATGGTGCTGTGTTATATGATTTTAGCCTGATTAGAGTAGTTCTGCTTACTGGGCATGATGGAAAAGCTGAAAGAAGAATCCCCTCTGTCTTACAGTGAATTCTGGTAGCCAGTATCAGCATTTCAGCATTTACTGTTGTTTTAAATTTTAAAATTTTATTTATTTAATTATTATTTTACAGTTTTTTAAATTTTTATTAATGTAGAACCTTCTGCAGAAGGTTTACATTTGGTGTGTTTAATATTTGCAAATATGCTTCACATATGGCGAAGTAACTGCAGATCATGTAAAATTAGTAATTAAAGCATGTATGTTACATGTGAAAATTCAAAATACTTAATGGATGTAAAACTATACTTTCTCTGTGTTACTGTTTTTGGTAGTGTTGGTAAGGCATCCCAACCCTACCACTTAGTATTTGTTTTGCCTTTCTTCTTTTATATCTTATTATATTCTATGATTTAGAAAGAGTGAAGAAAAAGTGCAGGCAACCATATGTGTTATACTTGTGTATAACCTATAGAATAATCATATAAACTTGATAGAGTGGGATAGGTTTAGTTAGAAAACCACTTTCCTGGGTTAGATATAGATCCCCAGTATTTTAAGTTTCCAGAAATTAAGTGCTCAAAGAAAGGGCAAGTGATTGCATCTGAGATGGATAGACAGATTCCACCAAGTAGTATATTCTAGAACAAAAATAACTCCCTTGTGTATAAAACTGCAATGCAGAAATTTTTTTAATTTTTTGTCTGATTTCTTAGTTTCTGCCTTTTGATTGTCGGTTTCCTGTAAGTACATCTGCAAGTAATGATGTGAATAAATAATATCACAATGTAAACTTTCAAATTTTACAATGAAGTTAAATTTGGTTTTCTGATAAGATAGAACTCCTTGTGTCATATGAAAAAGTTTTGAATTTGATAGTATCAAATCCAAGATCTAAGGTGAAGTCGTTTTTAAATTGTATGTAAATGTGTAATGGAGAGCAAACACTTGGAGCTGTGTTTAGTTTCAGTTTTCTTGGGCAATCTTTTTACTTTTGAGTTGTTTTGTTTTTTGTTTTTTTTTTTAATGTTTTTTTTTTGACCTTGTTAGTGTTCATTGACTTTATTTTAAAAAAACATTCTGGCTGCCAATTTCCTATTCAAATCAGTGCCAGAGAGCAGGGGAGAACCTGTGAGCTTCCATTATCCCTTGCATTGGTTGGTCTGGGTCATGTGAGTTATCTCCCCCTTTGCATTTGTATTTTTTCTAAGTGATAAGCTGTATTTTGAAAGTAAAGCAAAGCGTTTTTACCATCAAAAGCTTTCAATAATTTTGTATTTAGTGCTACAAACACATCATCCTTTATCTGTTTTTTCAAAAGATTGCTGAAGTAGTTGAACAGATGTGTCATAAATCAGGGAAACTTAGATTTGGGATAATTGAAAGCCAAGTGTTGCTGTGAGGCATAGTTTCTTCTGCAGACTAGCATAGCTGTAGTGAACTCTAAGAGAAAGTCATCATCCTTCCCAGTAGTGTTGAAATCAGATGCCTCTGGAATTTGATATTCTTTGATTTGAGAGAGCTTCAGCAATGAAACAGCAATGTGTAGACCTCTTCCTGCTTTACTTCAGAATCTCTTTTGCAGGAGGCCCTGTTTACCTCTCCTCGGTCAGCTGTCACCTTTTTTACATTTAATTTGATTTTCTGAGTTGACATTGTTGATTTGAAAGTCAGCAACATGCTTGACAGTGAGTCAGAAGAAAGCTGAGTTCATTTTTGGAAGTGGCTTTATGCAAATAAGTCCTCGTGCAGATCACTGTAGCAAGGCATTTGCTGATGAATCAAAGTAGTGCCCTTGTTTCCTTGTCTTCTTCAGAAATAAAGCTGAAAATATGCCTCAAGAATCTTTGAGGGAACAATTCACACATGCCCACCTCTCTATATGAGTATTTTGTGTGTATGGGGATAAAAACATGTGAAGTAGAATCTGGGCAGTTTTCATTGTGCTGTGATTGTTTGGCTTTAGGGAAGCTTAACTCAGCTTGACAGGTATTAGGGCCAGGCTTGGTTGAAAGTGCCAGTCAAGTCCTACGGTTACTTCTTGTGAATTGTCTTGATTTTAGCTCTGTGTTCAATAAAGTTTTAGCTGCTTTGTAGGTTATCTACCAAGGCATCAAAATAACAAAAAACTCAGTAGGCTGAATGACATGGTTACAACCCTTTTTTTTGGAGGAACATACCATTTTGTATGCATATTAGCAGACAGGTAATTTAGGCTTAGGTTTATGTTATATTAGCATGTTTATTCTACTAGCATACTTCATTTTTATTTTTTTTATTTAACACTCCTATCTTCCACTTCAGATGCATTTTTTAAAATTGTAGTACTGTTGAATGATGAGCTCTGTGCGTGAAGTGGTATGCTTGAAGCTGCTTTGCCTGTCTGGATAGTCATTGAAAAAAAGAAAAAAAGAAATTAAGAAATTATTTGGTTAAGCTTCAGTGAATCTTTTCTTGTATGTGTAGGTTTGGTTGACAAGGAGGTTTGTAGGTATCATTCTGCTGTAATGGCCAGGGAGGACCTGCTCTGGAATAACTGAATAGCTTGTGGGTTTGTGCAACTTATGATATGAAGGAGAAGCTACTATTATTTAAACAGTTGCATTTTGCATGAGTATCCCCAATAGAGTTAACCACTTTGTGGCATTACATCTTGGTCTAATAAATACATGTCATATACACATGTAAAAATTAAATAAGGCTACAAACCAGTCTGAGCAGTATCCACAGTGTTTCACAGAGGCTTTCACGGACTGTACAGTTCATAGTAGGAAAGATATATAAAGCTAAATTGTTGAAGAGAAGCAGAAGCTAAAATGATGTAAAAGAAAAAAAGGGACAAGATGCATTGATCTCTCTTGTCCTTTTATCTCTGGCTTCAGTAACTGTTCATGGAGTACAGAGTGCTGAATCTCACTGTAATTGATATTACTGATCCAATATTATGATTTATTTTTAACACTTCTATTACAGCCAGAGCAATAATGTGCCCCTTTAACACTGGTATACTTTTTACCACAGAATAATAGCCTCTTGATAACTGGGCTTAGCTATATCCAGAATGTTGGCTTTCTCATTGCAGTGCATTCAAATAATTTGCATTTCATTTCTGCCTCACTAGAATAAATTGAATGTCTTTTAGTAGGTTTTGCCATCCATGGATTCTGTATAATTTTGTTACTTTAATATAGCCACAGAAAGGCCTACAGTGATCATGCAAACAAATGAAATAATTGGCCTCTTTCAGGAGAACTTTGGAAAAAAATAAAGCCTAGATCTTTATAGATGCTATTGCTACTTACTCCTATGAAAATAGTCTATTTTCATAGCTAAAGTACAAGATCAGTGCCTGAATTACATAAATATTATATTACTATTGTTTTCATTCTGCTGACTGATGATCATGTGTACAATACAATTGATCAGGGAGGTATTTTTCTAAATAAATCGGTGAAGTGCGATAATTTTTCCTTACAAAAATATTCATCAATAGCAGAGGCAGAGTTATGTCAAGCAATATCATTCAAGAGTGAGTTTTCCTCCAGAATGTTCAGTTATCCAATGACTCAGCCATTTATTAGCTTATGCTTCATACTTTATGATATTGCGTAACTATATCTTAAAATAGAAATTAACCTTATTATTTAAAAGATATAACAAATTCCTAATATCTTTTAAGTTAAGCAATCAGACTGGCTTTAAACAGGGGTTCATAATTTGTCTGTGTAGATAGGAGGGTAACATCGCTTACTGGTTTTTAGAATTTGCGAATGTGTAGCATTTCTTTCCAATACAACTGAATGGACAGAAGTATAAAATAGATAATGGGTCAGCAGTATAAAACTTACTGGGTTTTCCTTCGGTTGTTTTTGAATCAGCTTTAAAAGAGCCTCCACACAGCTGAATTTCCCTTTGAGAAAGTATTATTGTTAATAAGTATCAAGAGAGCTTCTTGAAATCACAATGTTTTAGTAGCAAGCAAGTATTTGCAAAGCCATGGAATCTTTGGAAGGTTAATTTCTTGCCATTGATGTCAGTGCCCCACTTCTACCTCTCTGAGGTGTATGTTTTTCCTACAAAATAATTTTTAGTGCCTATGTTATAATCTCACCTGATTGGAGGGCAGTGTGATAGAAATGCATTGGTAGAATTTGGTATTACAGAGGAACAATTGAATCACATCAGGTTCACTTTGTTTTGTCAGTGATCCAGCTGCAAATGTATACTAATTCTAGATAATTCTACAGTAAAAGAGATTTTTCTATCAAAATTAATCATTCTCACAAACATTATCAGAACTATGCATATTGCTTCTCTTCTGGCTGGTCAGTCCACAAGTGGTAAGGCTTGGTGTACAAATTGCATAGAATGGCATGCATCCTGTTATCCTGTGTATAACTTTGAGGGGTTGTTTTGGTCTCTTCCCTCACCCTGTTTGAATACTTCAGTCACATACACTGTGTCTTATTGTGTCTCATTGTCCTCTCTATAAAAGGATCAATTATGTTTTCACTGTTCTGTAAAGAACTGAAGACCTATGTTAAATACTGATAAGAAAGAACCCGTATTGTCACTTGTTAGCCAGAGGTTGATTTATTGAGTGGTCTTCGCTTCCAGTCTGTGTCTACTGTCAGTAACTTTCCAGTTCCTCCACTTAGACATATCCAAAGTACAAAGACATGGTGGTAAAATTTTATTCTTATGCTTATGTCCCAAAATACAAAACAGATGCTTCTTTCTGAAATGAAAACTCTGATCTGTCTCAAGATGGTTGGTTTAAAGTAAGAGTCACCTAAGTGCTGTCTGATGAGTATTTGCTCAGCATTATGGAAATGGCAGGAGGAGGGGAAAAGAATCATAAAAGTCAGAAGGGTAAATGTTGCATTTAAATGGGCATCGACACATAGGTTATTTTTGCAGTTCATTTAAAATTATATAAAAATAGTTACTAGTCTTGTGAGAGATGTGCTTGTATATTTTTTTCTGGTTTTCTATTTGGTGCCTTGACAGCCAAATGTAGCACTGTGTCTAATTTTGTGAAACAGTGGGGGGTTTTTGTGGGGTTTTTTTGTTTGCATTTTGGGCTTTTTTGTTTGGTTTTTTTATTTGTTGTTTTGAGGTGACAAAGAAAGTGTAAAAAAAATTTATGAAGCATGTGCAACTTCATAGCCTCTGTCCTTCAAAACATTTAGAAAGATTTTACCATGTACTGAGTGATCCCTGTAGTTGTGTCAGGATAGAAGCCATGAATCTGTCCAAGTTCATGAAGGTCATGTTTTTTGAAGGGTCTTTATTATCAGATAGGTTGAAATTTGGCTTTGAAGGAGGTAGAAGATGATGCTAAAATAATAATCTACTTGACTGCTTAGCGAATACCCTTCCACACCTCAGCCTCTGTTCGTTGTCTTGCTTTTCAGAAGCAGAGTTTGTGAGTGTAACTGGGCTTAATTAGACTGTGTGAATGAATATTGGAATGTATAGGGTTAACATTTCTGGCCTCACAATAAAACCAGATCAAGAAAGAAATCATAGTTTTTATCTTCTGAATAAAGCAGTAGTATTTGTGCAGCAGTGCCTGACTGTGAAAGCAATGAGGATGGCTTTAATCAGAACTTTTGAGCTAAATTCCTTTCCTTAAACCAAACCAAACCAGAGTTTCTCAGTGGCATGAATGGAGAGCCATCTGTATTATATTTAGCAAAAACACAATCACCTTGCATGCTCAGGGGATAAAACAGCTGTAGGACCTGCTCTTATTTTGCAGAACTCTGATGCTTTCAACATCTATACTTTTATTGCAGCAGGAGCAAGAATTTTGAGAAAATTATCAGTGATGCTAAGTTTCCACAGACCATAAGTTGTACAATACTGTTGTGCTTAAGCTCTTGCCTTGTAGCCTGTGGGCAGCAACACTTACCCATTTATCCTTCTAGACAGAGCTATAACTGCTCTTTATGGTAAGTACCCTAATAACACACTGAACACAGAAAAAAAAGCATTGTATAAGGCTTCTCCTGAGTACAGAGGTGCTGACGGGAGTGTCAGCCTTGCCACACCTTGTTCCTGTTGCTACTGCAATGACCCGAATTGTTCAATGTATTTCCCTCCTGGAGGATGATAAATATATTGAATTTCCCTTGCATATTTACAAGACTCAAAGTAACGAAATTCTAGCAACTGGAAGGGAGTTGATGCTGTAGCTATTCTGCTGATGGTTTTATGATTCTGGTTATGCCATGCTTGAAGTTAAGCACATTTGAGATATTCCAAGTTGCTGTGGATTCTAATAGAAACTCTATGAGACAACAAAGTCCCTCGGGAGTGT
Organism: Calypte anna; assembly: GCF_003957555.1. Lineage (NCBI taxonomy): Eukaryota > Metazoa > Chordata > Aves > Apodiformes > Trochilidae > Calypte > Calypte anna. Next base: position 263,772 of record NC_044259.1, on the reverse strand, counting down.
CAGGCCATTAATTAAATAAAAAGACACTGAGAATACTAATGCTCTTTGATGGAATTGTTACAGTTATGGTTGAGTACACTGCTTTTTCTCCCTATGGATTTCCTTTGGTTTTCTATCTCATTGCTCCATTTTATCTTGCAAACTCTTCCTTAGTAAGCATTGGGCCTTTCCTTTCACTGTCTGTAGAAATTCTTTCCTCCAGCTCTTGCGCTGTGAAAAAGCTGACTTGCATCACTCCTCAATTCACAGACTTTTGCTTATCTTCTATTATGTTACTTAGAGATACCTGTTCTCTTTGGATTATACTCTAATTTTTCCCCATCTGTAACTCTTTAACTTAATTGTTTTCTTTAAATCAGTAAAATATTGTAGGATAGGCTTTCTGTGTAACATACTGTATAAATTAAAACTAATTCTAATGAGACAAATTGCAATGACCAGGTTGGGTTAAGTATGTGACCTTTTGCAGAGTAGTTCAGCCTATTTTTTTGTAAGGAAATGGGTTAAAGAACAGTCACTAAACTTTATTAGTGACCAAACCGTCTAACTTTTTAGTGTATTTTATTTTGGTAAATGCATAAGACTGAAATGTTCTTAACCTCAAAATCATATTTGGTAGAAATGTAAATAATCTACTAACAAATATTAACAAAATTTCATTTTTTTCAGCTGCACGTTCTGTAGCTGGAGTGAAGCAAGGGGTTAAAATACTTAACTTGTTAGCACTTGTGGCTGTTGTCACCCTTTTAAAAACCAGCTTTCATACCTTTCTGTTGTTTGCTTTGCAAAGTAAAGCTTTCCAGCATGGTTGTGGCAGAAAGGGAGGGGAAACAATTGATTGATTGGTTGATTTATGCTGCCAAGCCATATACAGTTGAACCAACCAGTGCCTGCCTTACAGTTCTGTATCAGCTGATGTAAGACTTCTGTGTGATTTCTTTTTTCTTATGCCAAGTAGCGATTGAATTGTGGATAAACTAGAAGGTACTTGCAGCAATCAGATTAATTATTCTGGATTTTCCTTCTTTTTAACTGACTGTTCTGTGTATTAGCAGTTAGCTGTGAGTTTACTGTTCTGTGATCAACATAGAGTAATATACTGACAGATACATGTCTGGCTGTGAAGCATTTGCTCTTGGTGACCAGTTCAAACCTTCGTATTGAACTTTTTGAGATAAAAGGCAAGGCTAGTTCTTTGGATTACAGAATTGTGATCTTTCATTTAGCTCATTTGAGCAGAGGAGATAATGAGAGAATAGAGTTCAACCAAAATAAATACTTCTTAATCAAGCTGCTTTTCAGGCAGTTTTTTGTTTAGCAGTAGTCTTTTTAAATTTTGAAATTTGTATGCCAAAAAGATTTGGAAATTCGCTGGTGGTTTCCAAAGGGGGAAGGGAAAGGGATTTTTGGGGGGATTTGATTTCTTGCGTATTTGAAAAGGGAGAATATCTAAGCATATTGCTTATCAGTTTTCATTTCCATATAATGCATGATATTTTAGGTACCACTGTAGTTGAACAGCTTTATTGAAATAGCTATCTTTTCTTTTGAACTGAAGTTCAAGTAAAAAGACTCTCATACTATGTATGTTAGTTGAAATTTCACTTAGGATGCAAGGCTCAGCATTAAAGAAGGAAGGAAGCTAAAACCATCATTATAGCAAAGATTGCAGAGGCACTTAGGAAATGTCAGCAGTTTTGAATGTTTTTTTTTTTTTTTTTTTCAATCCTTTTATCAGTAAGGATCTTGCAATTGGTATTTATTTGAAGATCAGAAAAGCAACATTATACTTGCAGGGTGAGTTAATGTGTGTCCAGATCATTTTAGTTCAATTACAATAAGCACTAAAAAACCCCAAAACTATGGACTTGTGCTAATTCTTGTTTGAGTCTGGGCTAGACTAACGTATGGTTTACTGCACTATGAGATATGAGCCACATGTGAGCTGGAGGCTGCTAGCTCCTGCATCTCTGCTCTATGCAAACTTGATGTCAAAGTTCTGCTGGCTGCAGAAGTTGTTGGTTGAACATATCTGGTATCATTCCCTGCAGTGCTTTCCACCTAGTGGGTTTCTCTCTGATCTGCTGCTGAGGCCCTTTCAAGCATGTGTCCACCAGATAGGACAACTGTGAGGAGGCCAGGGGACACTTTCTAAGACACTGAACACTATCTAGGCAGTGGCTTCTTGCAGAATCTCTGTACCATTTACTCTGCTTGAAAGCTGTGTGGTAAATTGAAGTGGATGAAACTTGCGTGGTTTTATTTAACATTCATTTAGCTCAATACACCTGTTTTATCAGGATGCTAATGAAAGTGTTTCCATAGGTGTTGGCCTTGCTGCTTTCTGTACAGAGGAACCTTTGTGAAGGAGGGTGGTGTTGATGCACTGGCACATTTGGGGATGTCTGTAGGTCAAAGACTTTTGGTCAGGTCTCTAACATTGCCTACTAGGGAGAGGATTTTTGTAAGTGTATATTTTGGAAGTGATCACTGTTAAACAAATTGTGAAGGTTATGAAGAATTTTAATCTGTCTTGAAAAAGATACTTGTATCCAGATGCACATACTTGTTTGTGATGGCCTAAATGGACCATTGTGGCTACTTTGAGAATTTGGTGTAGACTGCATGACTGGTACAAATTGAATTACTCTCATGACAAGGACAACGTCCCCTTTTTTTGTTTTCTATCTGCCTGATGGAAAGCAGAAGAAAGCCCTGTGTGACACACTTGACCTGCAATGTCACTGTGGGCTTTTGTGACAGGCTTTGATTTCTGGCCTCTCATTTGATAAAGCCAATTTGGCGGAGACTAGAAAGGAAGCTTGCTGCAATACAAAATGTACTTAGGAAATGTATCTGGTGGTGAGTACAGATGACTGCCATTCAGTCTTAGTAATCATTAGAAAGCCAGGATTTCTTTCTGAAAATGGGGCAATGTCTTGGTCTTCTCTAACGTAGGGACACAGACACACTCAATGCACTTTTATCTCCTGTGCTCTGGCATCATCTTTCTTTGTCGTTTTCTCCAGCCATCCCTGTGCTTTCCATTAACTTATTTCTTCTGTTTTTCTTTCCTGCTCTTCTACCTTTCATCTTCCTACATTTCTCTCCTCTCCTCTTTCCCCTACTCAGTACTCTGAACCATAGTGCTCTCTTCCATGCTGACAGGGCACCAGCAAAGAACTCATTGCATGTGCTGCCTCTCCTTAGTCTGAAATCATGCAGCACTCTGACTTTGTATCCATTTCCTTCCCATTCCCTGTGACTTCCTGCCTGCCTACACTGTCACAGGTAGAGAAGTGCAAACTTGGGAAAATCTAGTGGGAGTATTTGTAGTGAATTAAAGGGAAAAGGAGCAGGATGCAGAACAGAAAAGCATAACTTGCAATTCTTATTGCTCTACTGCACTCACAGTGCAGTTGTAGTAATTTAAACTGATACATTTCTGAATGTTGTAAGTACGAGAAAAATAGCTGTTTTCAATTGTTTTTAGTTTGTTTTTTAAACAAGATTGAAATTATGTCTTTCGCATTTAGACACAGAATAGTGTTTTTCTTTTAATGCTGTGGATCGAGATTTTTTGACTAAATTTACAAAACTCACAAGAGAATGACTGTCATGTTTTTAATGAATATTAATTTCAATTAAGGAGCCATAGCCTGAGCAGAGGCAGCCAAGTATTCTTGCAGCCAGTAAGCAAAGAGGTGACAAAATTATATTTACAGTACAGGGTTGCAATTTTAAGGTGCAAGATTTGGGTGCAGGTACTCTGACAGTGAATCATGGCATTGTGCCCGCATCATGAGCACATTTGAGTGATGTTTTCTGGAAGTTATGTCATTTGTATCATGAGTTCTGGTGGTTTTCGTTGGAGAGTTATTTCAGCTCATGCCACAGACCGCTGAAGGAGATAAAGAAAATTGAAATCATCATGTGGTGTAACAAATCTGGAAATACCTACTTTTCTAAGCATGTTTATATTACATTATCTCACATGTATTGGAGAAATCTGTTCTCTTTGTTAACACAATGTTGTTGTTCTTTTTTCTTCTTTCATTCAGAGACCTAAGTGAAAACCAGATAAAAGGAATCCCTAGAAAGGCCTTTCGAGGAATCATTGATGTGAAGAACTTGTAAGTGACAACTTCATTAATGTTTGTGGTGAAAATAGTCTCCACAGGTTATATCTGCCTGTCACAATTTGAGTACCACGTAGTTAGCTCTGTGTAACACAAAAGAAAGCTGCGGACCCTGCTGTGTGCAGCAGCAGATTATTGTCGAGGGTGTCATGTCTTACTTTGGTCTGCATGTACACTGTGCAACACACTTGGGGAAGTTTTGAGCTAGCAACAGTGTATACTTAAAGACTTTACCTCTCCCTTTAGTATTGTCCTGCAAATGTTGTCCTGCAAAATCCAGTGAAATCACAGTCCAAGTGTTGAAGCAAAATGTACATAGAAAAAGAAGTGGTAGAGGTTGGGGGTGAACTTCAGGTACTTCACCTAGATGAAATTTTCTGTACCATCACCTAGTGGGAAGTTAATATGGCAAAATGTGGGACATGGGCACAGTAGCTAAGCAGAAATACCAGAAAATGAAAAGATAATATGGGAAGTTAACTGTGCGTGCTTTGATCGGTTGTAATGAAAATGAAAATAGTTTTTAAAAGCCATCATAGAGAAAAGTGGGAGGTCTGATGTTTGTGTTAGTCTGTTTTAGCACTTTCTATAACATACAATCTGAGTTATCTGTAAGAAAGATTTTCAGTGCTCTATTTCCAGAGATGCTAGAGGCTATAAATAGAGGCTATTTGTATGTATCAGAAATGCAGTTTTGTGCACACTTACACTCTAGCACAGTTGGCATCATTAGAATCAAACCAAGGTGAAATGAAAAGAGATATAACAGCCAGCAAGTTGGCAGAGTCAGCTTTTCCTGGGAAAACATGCAGCCACTCTCAAAACCATTTCAGAGCCTTTAGTATTAACACACACTTTGTTGCCACACCGGTAGCTGAAATCTCATACCCCACTGTGTTAAATATTGAAAGCACAGCATAAATAGTGTGAATGTTTTTAGTTCATTTAGTAGAAGAATCAGCTGAAGGGATGGTAAAAGCAGCATTTTTCTATGAACAGTCTTGCAACATAGTTGTGCTTGGTCCTCATCTCTTGCCCCAGTGAACAACCTCTTTAGCTCCTGGACTAATTTTTTTTTTCTTTATAGGCAGCGTGGAAAGTGTTAAGGGCACTCAACTTTAGTCAGAGTATGACCATGCCTGCATCCAAGGGCAAAGCACAATTCTTTTACTTTTTCTAGTGATGCTATGTTCCATCACATCACGGGGGTCTGTGCAAAGGGAGTCAGTACTGCAAAAGACCAAAACAGGACTTGCCCCAGAGATGAAAACACAAGCAGAGGAGCAATGCTGTGAGATGCTTTCAGCTCACTCTGAGCACTGTTCAAGGTTACTTTGGAGACTTTGGAATAGACAGGAGGAGTAGATTTTTGCAAATCATATAACATTTACAACTGTTTGGTATTCAGCACACTAAGCTTGTTTATTTTCAGTTACTTGCTTTGTGTACATTTGTGACTTTAGCTTTTCGGGGAAGAAGGCTTTTTTACCTGAGTGTCAGTCTCAGAACACACATCTTGAGAATCCAGCTAAGTTTGTGAATTTTAGAGAGGAGTGGCTTTTTTGTATTGTTATTTACTTCAGTTGTGTAATCAATAGATGGTGTTTTGTTTCAGAAAATCTACCTTTCCCAGCTATAATTCACTGTTAGTTGTCAAGCTTCATTTCAAATAGCAAAGTTTGCATTCAGAGTTGATTTCACCTCTGGCAAGTTGTCAGAAAAGCCATGGGTGTGCTTTGATTCGTGCAACCAATCTCAGAGCAGGAGCCAGTCTCACCTTTACATGAGCTGGTATCAAGGAATGGATTTATGGACTGCTTACAGGAACACTACATGTTGGGACCTAAAGCATTAACAAAAAATTCTGACAGTCAATTAGACAGTCCCTATGATTTTGCTATAAAAGTATCACAAGTGTTTCTCTGTAGCCATTCATTCTGTCTTTCAGGAATACTGATGTTATCACAGAATCATAAAATAATTCTGGTTGGAAGTGACTTAGAGGAGACATTTCACTCAGAAATTTAGCCATTTTTCCTTGATAAGGAATAGATTAATAGATGTGTATCCAGGGTGGTTCATTGGATCAGGTGGCTATTGCTTTGAGACACAGACCAGTGACCTGTGAGTTGTTGAGAAAAATGCAACAAAATCTTGAGCCAACTTGCTGCTAGAAACACATTAGAATTTTTGCAGCATTAAGGGTAAGGGTGTGATGCAAGTTGAACCAAGTTAATATTTCAGGCTCTTAAAGCTTTTAACAATCAGTTTAAACGTGCCAGTTCCCATTCTCAGTCTAGATTTGGCAGCCACATTGGTCCCTTTTGAGTCACAGATTAACCATGCCAGTGAGAGTAAGTGTTCAAACACCCAGAGGGAGAGGAGTCTGCCTTTCAGTGCTGTTCAGCTGCTTGAGCACCTGCACTGCTCATCCCCTGGTGACTTGCTGACACGTATGAGCTAACATGATAGCAGCAGGGTTGGCTGTTTCTGGGGTTATCACTTTGCAGATTTATTGTACTATCTCAGAGTTCTTCCACCTTAAAAACATGTTTTTGAGCCGTGTTGGACACTTTAGACACAAGAAATGAAGTAACTCCTCAACCCTTTCCAATTTATCTTTAAAATTCATATAGGGGAATGCTGGAATGGGAATATTCTCTTTTTTTCATGGCCTGACATTTCACATGGTCTTGAATTCCTCCATTTTCTACATGAAGTGTCCAAATGTTGTGATGAAATTATTGTAGATATTGTAATAGGGACACAAGTCCCTGTTACAACAGGGACTATTAATAGAGCAAGTGCTAGACCACATGAAAGTCTCCTGATTAATGCTGTCTTTAACAGCAGCTTGGAAAGATTTCTTCAGGAGAAAATGTGGATAAGCTGATGCAATAGATTAAGCCTGAGCATGAATTCCTTTTGGATACAGGCTCTGACAAATGCAACCTAAGGTTTTATTGTAAATCATAGTGGGTGCTGTTTGGAAACCTTGTGAGAACTACCCTATCTCTTTGTGGCAGTAGCAGTAAGCAACACGAAGTGGCAGGCTGTGCCTGGTTGGAGCATACTGGCTTGGTACTACTAAGATTTTGGTAATTTAAAAAATGTTACAGTAATAGGAAAGAAAAAAAAAAAAGAAGTTGATATGGGAAAGCAATGTTTCAGAATATTTTTCACCAAGCTTTTTCAATGGTAAAAGCTTTCTATCTTTTCTTATGCCCTTAGCAGAGCAGTGAGCCTGGGGAAATGGGCTTATAGGAGGGTGGTACTAAGAAGAGCTTTTAAATGTCAGGGTGACAAATTTTTTTCCTGGCAAGATGAAGGTTTAAAACTCTTAAGTGGGGGAGATTTTGATACATGAATTATTTTGATATTGAACTGTTTTCTGCTGTTGGACTATACAATCAAGGGAAGAATCTGCACACAAAGAATAAATTAGTCTATTTCTAATTAAAATATGGAAATAATTATACAGCTTTTAGAAATTTTCATGAGCAGATAATATCCATTACCAATAGTAACCTTTGATGGGAGTTTATTATAAGTGACACTGTGAATGTATTATAGAATAAATGCTACTCAGTGGGCCTAAGAGTTTCACAATAAAGGGCAAGAGAGGGCCAGTTTGCAGCATGCACCTGTATTCAATTTCTGTTACTTATTACTTAGAATACAGGAAATGTTTCTTGGAGGAATCTAGCCCCAAATAAAAACATTTATTTCAGGAATTAAAGTATATGGCTTTGGGTATTGCTGAGCTTTGGGCTAACTCAGCACTGTCAGCTGAGTCCTTCCATCATAAAAATATATAGAGCCACTACTTGGATTTCTGCATGTTTGCCCTGCTTGTGTCACGTCTTGGCTTTTGGATGAGTGTTTCTCTGGTGTGGTATTCCTGCAGTTTCTATTGAATTAGCCTGTCCAGCCTACCTTATTGAGAAAAGCCAGATCCCCAGAACAGGGCTATGCAGAGGTTGACCCAAATAAAGCTCCTTGAACATCAGCAGTGAATCTTTCGGGGTGTTGCTTGCAATTTTTGGCAGTATGGTCCGAGCTCTGCTCACTGTGTTCACTTCAGGACTGTGAAGCTGAACATAACCACTCATCACAAAGCACTGTTAGAATGTGATTCTTAGAGGCATGATGATACTGAGGCTGCTTCTGTTGCAGGGATCATTGACATTGTACAAGAAATGCACAGCAGAGATTTTAAAGAATCACTGCTTCTCCTAGCAGGTTGCTGCCCTGTGTCTGTAGTGAAATGAGGCAATCAGATGTTGCTAATTACGAGGTAGGAGGCGTGAGCTTGTGTTAAGCCCACCTGTGCCCAAGTAGGGCTGACCCCAACTGTGCATGAGCAGGATTGGGGCCCAATAAAAGGTGAGCTTCCGAATGCATGCTCAGCTCAGTCTGGAGCAGCCAAAGGAGGAGGTTAGCTGAGTCAGGAGCAGAAGTACTGAACAAGGCTAGCCAAATCTAAAGGCAGCAAGATTGGAGCACGGTTTGTGCACCTTGGCAGGAACACCTGTTTGACTTTGAAGCGCCGTGCCCCAGGAAAGGTTCGTCTGCTACATGTGTCCTTTTGCCGTCTCTTGAAAGAAGTTTATTCCTTTGCTTTGCAGTGTTGCAGTAAGGAAAATCAATAGCTTTAGACCTACCATCAAGCAGAGATCTGCCTTAGACTAAAACAGCAGGACTCTGGTTTTGTGTGTTTCCCTAAGTCTTTGCTCCTTTGGCACCCATTTCCATCTTTCACCTTTCAAACTGAAGGAAAACTACTTCTGTAAGCAGTGAGAATGCAAACATATATCTCATCTATCCCGAGTGCTCAGGTCTGGTGTCAGTATCTATGTCAGTGCAGCCTCCATGACCCACATCAAGGAGTCAAGTGCTGGCAGTAGAGCTGAGTGCTAGGATCTGGACCACAGCCATGCTTTTAACAGAGCTCAGGCTCTGTGGTGGTCCTCTCTCCCACACCAATGTGTCCCAGCTAAAGAAACAAAATGATTGACTGGAAAGGGAAACGAGTACAGAGAACAGAGCTGCCTCTTCCCTGTTTTGTTTTTTCTTTTCCACTGGAACTCAGTGCATTCTCATTCACCTTCTGCTGCTCTCCCTCTGTAGGATTTGACTATAAGAGTGTTTCATAGCATTGGGATTCAAAAAAGCATAAGCTAGCAGATTCATCTGTCACAATAATACAGGCTCATTGCATTTCTGCCTAAATATTTCTCAGCTACAGATAACACATAAGATAATAGCTGATATTACTAGACCTGCAAGCTGTTTCCTTGCATCCTGGGGCCACTTAGGGAATTGTGCATTATATCCTTCTTTATAGGTTCTATATCCTTCTAAAGGTTCCTTTGGAGGAAGAAATTAAGCATTGAGATTTTTTTTGAAAATGCAGAAATGTAGCATTTACCAGTTCTCTAAGTCAGTAGACATTTTCTTTCCTCATGCTTTATTTAAATGCAATGTAAAAAAATCACAGCTCCACAAATGCTGTAAAATGTTTTTGTGACTATTAGTTCCAGTTTCTTATTTGTTAAATGACTTTTCCTGGAAAATACTCTTACTTTTTCTGTATGCAGCTACTACTGGCATCAATCCATATGACTTTTACAAAAATTGAACATCAGGGCTGCACATTCAGGTTTTGGAAAAAAGCTGAGCTTGCTCTTTACATACAAAGGTATTTTGCATTAACCTACACAAAAAATACAAATGTTCTGATGTCCTTTTTTTATCCATCACAACCAGCAATGCAGAGCATATTTGTAATATTTGCCATTCAGCCACAGAATAGAAATAGTTAAACATATATGTCAAAATAATTAATAAATCCAAGTCATTAATGATTGATTTGTGTGTAGCCATTTCACTAGCAGGAACCAAGTGATTGTGAGTTATTTGCTCTTTCTCTATATATGCAGTGTATTGTAGTGAAATGTTGGACTAGGAAACTCTTGTAGTTTGAGTTCTCAGAGCAAGCTGTTATCCAGAGCCCTCTGAAATACTTGGCTTTAGTTTCCTCAGATTTGAAGTTTACAGTAAAATAAAACAAAAGGAGAAAGATCAATGATTGGGCAGATTTTCCACTTGTTTGGTGCAAAATCTGCAATAAGTCTTCTGAGGTCAGCGGTTTGCCCTCAAATAAAAGCAGTGACAGGGCTAGAGGAGAATTTGTTATCACATGTTGGTTTGTGTGTTTACTTATCTATCTTTCAGTGAGTTGAACAACATGTGTCTGCATTTGATGATGTGTGTGAAAGGCACCATATATTTTTAATATCAGTGCATGAGATCTTAAAGGCTAGATTTGTATTATTGAAGAGATTTCAGGTTGCTTTGATCTCAGCTGGCATATTTGAGAGTTTTTAGAGTGGGCAAAGCAGATCAGAGGTAACAAAACAGTCAGCTATTTGAAAATACTCATTAGAGACAAGACTTTTGCACCCTTTAGGGGGTAAAAGATCATATTACTTCACCCTAAAAATTTATGTGTAATTTTCCTCCTCCTTATCCATAAAATCACACTGCATTCAATGTATTCCAAGAATATTTCTTTCTATCTCCTGTAGTTAGTATTCATTGTGGTAGTGTCCATAATGAATTCAAGAGAGATCTGGGTGCCATCACATTTACTTTCCTAGACATTCCGTTGTAATACAACAGTATTAGAATAATAAAATATTACCAACCTACCACCTTCTATGGACAATCACCTGCAGTGTAAGTTAATTTTAAGTTAACATATTAGTTTGAGCTTTTGCCATCTGTTCTATCCCTTATAATGAATGCAAAAAGCATATATTTCATAATTAACTCATTAAGAAGATATGATTGGAAGAAATGCACGCGCACATTCCCCACGCAATGCAGGATGCAATTAATGTGAGATATGCAGAACCAACTAAGCAGAGAGTCTGGGTCTTATCAGTGGAAATTTTGTGATACAGTGGTGTTTATTCACATCTTCAGCTGGCCTTGTACAAAGGACAAACACTGGGTGACACAAGTTGGTTGCTTTATTTGTCTCTTGAGAGTCGTGAACCACCTTTCAGGTACTGGCTGGCTATATCACAGTCTTGCTGGGGTAACTGCTACTGGCTGCATTCCCTGAGGACAGTTTGGCATTTATTATCCCTTTGCTTTTCTCTCTTCTAGTTTGTTCAGTTCTCAATTACTAACCATTAAAATCTGTGAGCCCTGATTTTTCGAAATAGCATCTCTTGTCTATCTTACAGTAAAAATCTGAGAAACAAGCAAGAAAGCAGAAACTGCATCCTTTTAATCAGTTTCTTATCTGCCTCTGTGATCAGGCGTAGCCTTTTTTCTTGTTTTGCTGCAGTGAGGAGGGTGAGCAAAATGTACACTGCCATGGAATGGTGAAGTGCAGCATCTGGGCCATGAGGGAGCCTGCAGAAGGCTGCCACTAATTCCTTCGCTTGTGGAAGAGCCTTTTGCAGAAGGGGTGAGGGGAAAGTAAGTATTTAGAATAAGGAGTTAATTCTGCAATTTTCCTCGAGTATGGTATCTGTAAGCTGTGCCTTTTTGAATAGCTGTGCTCTTTACCAGTTTGTCATGACTGTCAAGAAATATTCTGTTTTTCAAGTGTCATTACAATCCTCAAAATTTTGCATAAATCTCTTTCATCTTTGTAAGTAGCAATCATTATTCAAAATTACTTTCTTAGAAAAGAAGTTTTGTGGGATTTTTATGTTGTCCACTAATGCTAAAAGATGGCAGTCAATTCCTCACAATGGTCTGGTCCCAGCCTGCAGGATATCCCCCTATTTTATGAGAAGAACTGCTAGGGGAATGCCTCTTTCTTATTTTATTCCTGAGCAGCTTGGGATGGTCCCAAATGCATAAGAGAACAATGGCAGAAACACATGCAGTCTAATAACCTGCAAATTCTGCAACACACATGATAAATACTGGGAAATTCCAGAACCATTTCATGAAATATTTAAATGTATGTCACATTGGGTAATGTGGTTAGACTACACACACATATTTTTAAATATCTTTTTTGGTTTGTTTAATCCCCTTCCCCATGTCCCTTACTAATAAATAAAACACCAGATGGACTGACCGGCACAGAATGATCTTAAATCTGTTGAATGTTCTAAACTACCACTTGTATCTCACTTGAGATTGATTTCATAGATCAAAAATGCACGGCTGATTTTACATGTTATTTTAAATGAAAACATCTGCATTAAGTAGAGAGCATGTCTTCTCTGTTGTCCTGTCCAGTTGTGTTTCAGGACCTTTCTGTTTCATGTATGCCTGAAGTTGTGGGTTCAGCTAGCCACAAGGGATCTATCACTGGCAACTCATTAAAAGCCAAACCATCAACCCTGAGAAATAAATTTCCTTGCTGGAAAGGTTCCTTTCTCCTGAGTGAAACATCAGATAAATGAAAGCTGAAACATCTCTTAAGTGTGCTCTACCTATTAAATAGAAGTACATAAGCCAGCACTATTTAGTAGTGGAGGATGTCTGTTTGGTGACATTTAATACAACGGCATTTAAAGTTCTAAAATTTTCATTTATCTGGCGTGAATCAGTGAATCAGAGCTGACTACCTTCGTAATAAGCTTATACAAAGCTATGTTTTACCCCATTTCTGTATTCAGTATATTCACTGCAATATGTGTTGTTTTCAGTATCTCTTTTAGGGCAAACAGTAGATCTGCCCCTGTACTCAGCTCTGGTGAGGCCACGCCTCGAGTCCTGTGTCCAGTTCTGGGCCCCTCAGTTTAGGAAGGAGATTGAGGTCCTGGAGCGGGTCCAAAGGAGGGCAACTAGGCTGGTGAAGGGACTCGAGCACAGATCCTATGAGGAGAGGCTGAGGGAGCTGGGGGTGTTCAGCCTGAAGAAGAGGCGGCTCAGGGGAGACCTCATCACTCTCTACAACTCCCTGAAATGAGGTTGGAGCCAGGGGGGGGTTGGGCTCTTTTCCCAGGCAACTCTCAGCAAGACAAGAGGGCAGGGTCTCAAGTTGTGCCAGGGGAGGTTTAGGTTGGGCATTAGAAAGAATTTCTTTACCAAGAGGATAATCAAGCATTGGAATGGGCTGCCCAGGGAAGTAGTGGATTCTCCGTGTCTGGAGATATTTAAAAAGAGACTGGATGTGGCACTCAGTGCCATGGTCTGGTAACGGCAGCGGGAGTGGATCAAGGGTTGGACTTGATGATCTCTGAGGTCCCTTCCAACCCAGCCAATTCCATGATTCTATGATCTCTAAAAGTTTCCTGTAGGTATAAAGCAAGCATAAATACTAATTGTGTTTTCCTCTTATGGAAATGTATTTCAAGCATCTTTTAAAGGCTGCACTTGTATTGTTGTTCTGATAAAATCCTAATGCTGGTGACAAGAAAGACAAAGTATACTACATAGGCCTAAGTCATCCCTTCTGTTTAATCCAAATTATGTTATGATCTTCCCTATGCTTTAGATTTTGTATAATTTCGTTCCTTCTCCTGCCTGAAAGGGCTTCTTCTGTAGCTATTAGTAGTAAAGCTGTATAAGCTGGGGACCACTGAAGGTTTTGGAAAGTGATAGCAACATGCTGTATCCCATCAGGAAAACGACACATCCCTCACAGCCATGTGACCTGTTTGCACAGGAGACAAAGTAGTTCAGTACTTGGGTGTGAGAACCCCAGGCTTGATGGTTACTTTTAAAATCTATAATGAATAATTTTTTGTTTGCTAATGTGGAGAATAGGTAAAAATATCAGTTTAAGGCTTAAGTAGATAATTCACTTGCCTACATGTGAATTGGTGCAAATTTTTACGTGGCAACAAACTGCATGTCCAGAGCTTGACAAAGGAAAATTTCATGCCAAGTTCAAATGAGAGCAATTATCTCGGGTTTGAAATCTGCTACAAAAGGTCAGGGTAGCTATTGATATTTCCAGATAGCATAGATAAATTTTGATGCCGCATCTATGCTGCAGCACTGCTTTTGTGCAGAGACTAATGAATAGCAGATTTGGCCCTTTTCCATTTTAATAGTCTTATAAAAGTCTCTGACAGAAACAAACTCCAGAAAATACCATGATTTAAAACCAGGCTATGTGGTATTCTTTATATCTTTTGATATAAAACTTGATTAAAATAGGATGTGACATCAGTTGAAAAAGTATGAAAATACCATTTTCTTTATTTTGTATTTTTTTAGCTTAACCTATCCCTACAGTTTATCTTTAGACAATTTGTGCTGTCTTTGTGCCATGTCTTAATTCTGAATAAATTTGTTGAAAATTTCCTGTAGTATTCATCTCTGATTGTCAAAAGGAGCTTTTATTCTGAAAAAAGTAGTGCTGGTTTTAATTATAATCCTAAATAGTTTCATAACCACTGTGAACTCTGAATTTACATCATTTTTATGATAGCCACGCCATTCCAGGTTTATTGATTTTGTCATTTGCTTCATTACATTTAATGCGAACCTTTTGTATGGAATTATTCTGGTGCTATGCTAGGCACGGAGGGGTCAGCATATGCAGTCTCTAGCCAAAACAGCACAGCAATATCATTTCAGCACAGACTCCATGAATAAATGAGGGTTGTAAATACTGTCCACCAGCAGAGCAATGTTTGGCTTCTCATCTTGACCTTTCCAGCTGGACAAAGTTAAAACCATAACTTGAGTTTTCTTTTTTTGGGGGGGGTTTGGGTTTGGTAGTTTTTTCCTCTCTTGTCCTCTCCCCCTGTGTTTCAGCTCAGATCTTCAGTCAGAGCAACACATGGCTTTTAGCTAGAGAGAAAAAAGGTCTTCTAGCATGAAAGCAGAAGCCAGGCAGTACCTGCTCATTGCTCTGTGGAACTTGCCTGGCAGGACCAGTTTGGTGCAAAACGGAGGCCTTGACCCAGCAAAGGGTTCTGCAGGGACTGCTGAACCACTGCTTTGAGAACTTCTGAAGAGCCAGGGGCCGTTTTGGCTTTCAAAGCAGAGATACTGAGGGTCTCTTGAGCTTCAAGTTGTTTTATTGTTTCACTGGGGTTAAGTTTTGATATTATTTCATTTTGTAAATAGGCAACAGTGTTCCTGGATTTGGTGTGCTTTTAAAATGAACCAAACTTCCTCAGTTCTTAATTAATACTGCATCACTTTTTTCTGGATAACACAATTAGTATTTTTATTCTAACTTCATTTTTAAAAAGTGATCAGAACAGTGGTCAAGAGGTAAGTAAATGGATTCTTGTTTTCTCCTGAAGGCAAATTACTTAGGCTTAAAAATTAATTTCGGTAATTGACTGCGGGACTAGATTTCCAGCACTGCTCTTCCTTGACCACAAAATAAGATGAATGTTCCCCCTTTTTGACCCCACCTCAGCAAGGGTACTGCTTGGCTATTGTCAGGCCTCAACTCAGCTGCAGCTTTCTGTGAGGGCGTAGAACAAGACATTTAAAACATCAGTGAGGATGACAAAGCCTGTACAGTTCCTTGCCACACGCAGGGCACAGAAGAGAATGATTATGTTTCTCATTCAGTGATGCAGTCTGTTATGTGGCTTCGCTGCCTTGCAGTTGGGTGGCTCTAGGAGGTAAAACAGTTGCAGGAAAAGAAAGCACCTGCAATTCAGCTCAATTCAAAACTGTTTTGCCTTGAAAGAAAAACATTTTTGGAGGAAGAAAGAATTAAACTGTAATGGTATAATTGTGTTTTACAGTATTTTAATCATAAATTTGTTTTGTATGAACATATGTTCACCGTGTTTCTACAGCAAGGGGTGTTATACAGTCCTTTTAAACAGTTAGATTACTGCATAATTTCAAAATATCCTCAAAAAAGCTCATGTAAACCCTACATGGATATTAAGAAGACCCTGTGGAGGATCTTCATTTACTTGAAGTTTAAAACATTGTGTTTCTTCTTGGGTATGCAGTGTTTTCTTTCAATATAAAGTAAGGATCTAACTCTAACTGATGTGCTGAGGGAATCCTCAGGTACACAAAATAGCTGTTATGAAATCAACAGAAATAGTGTAAAGTTGATTATCTAGGTACAAATGTGAGAATAGCTCTAGTAAAATAGTTTGGAGATAGACAGGAATAAATCCATTCTGTTTAAGTCTGGATGGCATAGGGCAAATACAAGATGGCAACATTGGAAAGGGCTCTTAGATGATGTTGTCATTTGTACAACTGATTCTTGATGCAATGAAGCATTCTACTTTTTTCATACACCTTAAAAATTGCTGTGTGTTGGGAAATAGATCCTTCAAGTGTGAAAATCAGTTATAGCAATCAGATTGATTTTTATTTCTTTTCTTCTTCTTCCTTCTACTTTTTTTGTGACCCCTCAGTAGACATGTATATGAGTTTCACCCTTGAACCTGATTATTTTTATTTAATTTATATGCTTAAGCACCATCAGCTATTGAATAGGTCCTACTTTTAAGACCAGTTTTATAAGACTGCTGCAAGGAGGTCAAGTGGTTTGCCTGGAATGATTCATGGAATAAAGGGGACTCACAGTTATCTGAACTATTTTGGTGGTGGTGTGTTTATTTGATTTTCAGCTCTCTGTCTTGAATTCACACTGTTTTTTCAAAGATGTGGCTCTCTTTCTTCTTGTGGATCATCTGGAAAGC
This sequence comes from Calypte anna, assembly GCF_003957555.1. NCBI lineage: Eukaryota > Metazoa > Chordata > Aves > Apodiformes > Trochilidae > Calypte > Calypte anna. The sequence continues at coordinate 247,010 of NC_044259.1, read as the reverse complement.
ATAATCAAGGGTTAATGTTCAGCCAGGAGGATAGCAGCAAGCTCTTGCCAATAAGTTAGGCAAGCAGCACTCTCAGGAGAACAACTGGGAACTGGAGAAATGTACTGTGAAGCAAATTGTGCGGGTATCCGCTTTACCTACTTAACGACGATTTGTTGCTTTGAGTGCAAGAAGGAAAACTTTGGGGCAGGGCTTTTTTCTAACCATTTTATTTAAGTGCCATTACATTTCAGTACGAATTAGATGTCCAAGATGTTGTTTCAAAGGGTCAGGTAAGGTAAATGGTACACTCTTTTGATCCAGACTTGTGCCTAATCCTACTAGGGAGTGAAGGTTTTCTTGCACAAGACTGTTTTATTGTTATCACAATGCTGGCAGAGGAAAGAGCTTTCCCTGCTATGACTATTTTTATGGACTAATGTCAGTAAAAAATACCACCTAGCAAGAAAAATTTAAAAGTCATATGGATTAAGTTAATTTTTAAGATTCTTTGTTAATGTCTTCAATTTTATAGGGTTATAGAATCATTATTCAGTGGCTAGTAAGTAGACACAAACAAGCAGCTTAGACATGTTAACTGTTTGCTTTTTAGAAATCACAATGTTTAGGATGGCCTGGAAGTTGATGTTGTTACTTTCAAAATGAAATATTTTTCTTTAAAAAAAAACCTGATTCCTTCCCTATAAGAATGATTTCCTGATGACTTGGGGTCACGGTGACAAAGGTGCTTTTTTATACCACTGGTCTCCTGGCTCCTGGGTAAGGCAGTGACCCAGCACCCTCTGGTCCTGGAGCTTTTCCACTGATGGATCTGCCTGCATTTGGAAATAGCGGTTGCTTTTTTATTCTCTTCAGTGTTTTCTGAGGATGCCCAACTTTGTAACACTAACAAAATGGCAAGTGTTAGTGCTTATTTGAACCCTATACCAGTCTTCTCAGAGTAACAGGAGTGTTATTTGCTTACTAAGTACTTGCATGTATACTTACATGAGTAAGCAAATGTACTTCTGTAACTACGTAGGCTAGATATAATCACAGTGTCCAAAGAAGTGTGGAGTCCTATTTATATGAACCAAATACAAATGTAAATAAATATATAAAAGCATAGAGCAAGAACTCTCCAAGTTTTTTTTTAGTGTAAGCAGGTAATGCAGAAATCCAAAGTATGTGTTATATGAACTTATTTCTTTGAAATCACATAGAACAAGCAAATTTGGGGCAATGAAGTATAGATTCAGAGCTGTAACCAGAAGAAGTTATTCCAGTGGGGATTTGGATATGGAGTTTGAATTCATTGCCTTGAGCAGAAAGAATGAAATTTCATCTAAATGACTTAAAAGCTCAGAAGTTTCTATTGCTGGCTTTGTTTTATATGTAGGAGGGCAACAACCTTGGGAGCATAGTTATGTGATATACATGGGTCTGCTGCTCTTTTTCAGTAGGCCTGAGAAGTCACCTATATTGAAAGCAGAGAAACAGGTAATCAATGAGGAGCAAAAATTTGGAGCTCAATGTGCACCTCAGCCCTCTAGCAGTAAAAAAAAATAAAAAACCCAAACCCAACCTAAAACTAAATCTTTAATATTACAATTAAAATTACTAGAATATTTTAAATCTCATGTCTCAAAGGTCAGTTCCTGTTGCCAGATCCGTATGAGAGAAAAGAAGTAAAAATAATAAAAAAAAAAACCTGCCAGCACCCTCAGCCTACAGCTTCCATCATTTGGAGTGCCCGTGCTAAAATCAGAGCCCTCAACTGTGCTAAAGATGCAATGTTCTGCTCTTTGGAAGCCTGTAGAAAAGCTTGTGAGCCTGTGCTATGCATGATCAGTTCTAGAAACCTATGTCAGAGTAATTTGAAGTTGATACAGCATCTTGAAGTATGTAGTGTTCATTAACTATGCTTCAGTGGCTATGGGTTTTCATTTCTGGATGTTGAGGAAAAAAAACCAATAATGCTAAAGAAAGAAAAAAGCCCCAAAACCAAAACGGGACAATAACATACTCCGAACTGTTTTTCTGTCTCTAGCATCATCTGGCTGTATTTTTCTTAAAGCAGTGTGATAGCCAGGATCTGATTGAAAAAATTACTGGTTCGTAAGTGCAAGATGTTAATTTTTTGGCTATTCATTCACTAGATAGTAATAATATTTTTCTAATTTTAAAAAAGAAAGATCACCAAAACACATGAATCTCTACTGATCTGCCCATCTTTATTAGCCACGTAACAAGGTTGACACTGCTGTGACTTTACTTTCCATTTTTACTGTTCTGTTAGTATTTCCTCCTAATTTTTGTCTTTAGAGTTAGCAAACATCTATCAAGCCATTGTATGACTGTGGGCGGTAGAATTAACCTAATGTAATATGTGATTTCAAAAGGGACAGATGTCTGGAGATCAAATGTCAAGATTCCTTTTTGCTCTGTCATCTCCCTAACTGTAAGGAGAGGTGCTTCTGCTGGGTGGCCCTGGGCACATTTACCTTCACTCAGCTTCCGAGGTCTATTGCGTTTGCTCTCTGCAACAGCTTCCATCTCATCATCTCATTTTCTTGTTTGCTGCAGAAGTTGAAGCCTCTTAAAGACCCAAGAGCCATTGTTTTCTCTAAAAACTGATTTTAGGAAATGATTAATCATAAAAATGTGTAAGCAGTGAAAGACTAGAATCCTCAGGGTTTTGGCTAAGCAACCCTTTTAAATAACCATCTTTCTTATCCAGGCAGGGCACATGGGTACCTTCAGCCCTTTCTCCCATTGAGCTCTCCACAGCTCTGGGCTCTGCTGCAAGAGATGGGCATGGGGCCAGCCCCATGGCAGCCCTTGAAGAACGCCTTTTAGAACCACTATTAGCTCCAAATGAACTTTGACAATCAACAGCTGATATAAATTGTAATATTAAGGAATGAAGCATTCAGTGTCTGTCTTTTTCAAGTTTTGGATCTGTAATGAATTTGTTACCTAATGGAACATACACACAGAATCTTTTTCAAGGAAAAAACCCACACCCCAGTTGCACGCTGCTCCACTGATCTGCTGTAACAGCTAGGCTCCAGAGGCTTACTTGTTTCTCCTTCAAAGTGAGCACAAATTACATGCTATCTGTTCCATGTAAGTAATCCCATGATAGGACATGAGCCTATGCAAACATTGACCTCGCTTACAGTGTGGTATTTCACACATGCCTTGGGCAGCTGGGCCATCACAGGCTGCCCACAGGGCGAGTTCTGTGGTGCTACTGTCCCCAACAAAGAATGTAGGCACGGGGATCATGTTCCCTGCAGACATGCTTTCCCTCTGCCTCCCCCAGAGAACCACACAGGCACACTGAAGAGGAGGAAGGGACTCAAGCTTTGATGGAAGTGATCACCACAAACATGTAAGCAGAGGTAACTTCCAGCCCTTGGGGCAGGTCAGGGGTAGAGAGTAGCAGTTACTTAGAGATCCTGCTCCACTGCAGCAGCAAGGTAGATGCTTAGCTTCTGCACCTTCTCCCCCCCGTGCTCTTTTTTCATTACAAATTTCTAGTAATTATTTAGAACGTATATCTGCATAGTTTTTCTATATAAGTGCCTCAGTTTCAGATTTTCCACAATCTCATAGTAACATCCATAATTATGATTTCCTATTTGAATGCATAGTAATGTTTTGGAATTTAAACTTTTCTTTATGTGTGGTGTTTGATACTTGTCAACTGAAAATAACTATAAATAAAACAAAAATTTGCCAAAGTGCAAATGTGAAAATGTAAAATGCACAAAAGTAAGTAACTTTCCTAATCTCTAACACCGACTTTATCTTCCTCATTTCTTCCCCTTCTCCCCTTTGGGCAGAGGACAATAACAGATGGTTATCAGTCAAGGGTAACTAGGGAAACGGCAAAGCCTGCCCCAATTGCTATGGAGACAGCCATTTCTGTGCTTGGTATGCACAATTTGTTACATCAGCAACCAGAGAGAGTTAAAAAAAGAAAAAAAGATGTCCTAACCCCTCTGATATTGAAAGAAAATTGGGTCTGTGTGTTTCTCCTTGTGGGAAGAGGCAGGAGTGGTCTACTTGTTCATATATTACTTAAGCTTTGCAGTAAGCCGATTTGGTATCTTTATTGGTGGCAGCATTTTGAATTGTAGGTTAATGTAATAAGAAAACTTAGAGCAAATGCTTAATACTTTTGAACAGTCTGCAGAATAATAATTTATAAGCGACTCTTTCTCTCTTCTCCCCCCAAGTCAGATATACCTCCCTCCTTGGTTACATAGGTTGCGTATGAAAACTGAAGGCAGAGAATATGAATGTGCCCAATTATTTAATGCAGAAGAGCTCTCTGTACACCACACTTTAACCGTAGCTGTTGGCAAAAAGGTGTCTGTAGAAAAAAAAAAAAAATTGTGAAAATCCCAGAGGGAGATTTCAGCTTCATCACAGATCATAGTAGCTTTGTCGTTGGTGTTTTGTACCAGCAGCTTCCTCCACTTGAGAATTATTTTACTGTTGATCTTAAAATATAAATTTTTAAATGTTCTAATGCAAGCTGGCTCTTATACAATGATATTAGTAAAGCATCAATGAGTAAAAATTAAACATGAAAAATGCATTAAAAGCTTTGAAAAAAATTATATTATTTCAGTTAAATTCATTGTAGTATTGCTTCAAAGTATGATCTGTTGCTGTTTATGGTGCTTCTTATAAATTTAATTTATGGATAAAGACTTCAGTTTGTTATTTGGAAAATTTACACAGATGTATTGGCATAACTTTCCTTTGAAAGTGAATTTTAACATTAACAGCTATATAAGGATTGGCTTGGAGGCTGTACCATAGATATTATAGAAAGGCTCTTTAATTTTTACAGTTTATTGAAAAGCTTCAGTAGTAGGTGTAAACTTTACAGGAAAGTGAGGCATAGACCCTACAATATGTATTTAAAAGAAAATAGAAAATGCTTGGTAAAACTACCGTCCAAAGTTAGGCTTTTCTGGAGATGGAATTAATAAAATGCGCTCTTTTTTTTAACCTTCCTGTGAAATTGCTATTGAAAATTCCTTAAAAAACTTAAGTAAAACAATGCTTCTAATATGGATACATCTGGTTAAATATGCTAGTTTTTTATTAATGAGGAAATGGCTTGGGTCTATACCAGCAGATTTCTGTAACAATAGTTGAGTAATTTCCCAACTGTAACCATTGAACTTTCTTATACATGCATTCTTAGACTTCTTTTTATGCTAAGCATGCAAAATATGAGAAACAAATATGAAAAGTATTCATTACAGTATCTTTTTAATACAGACCTAATTTAAATATTTAACTAGGTTCTGGATAAAATATAAAAAGAAACAGTAATTACTGGTACAGTATAATAAAAAAAAGAGCCACACTTGAGCTCTGCAGTGGCCTTGCTTATGGTTGTAAATGGAAAAAAAATATCCCTCACTGAAACAAATAAAGGAAAAAGCACTGATTATAGAGTTCGTTATTGTGAAATGTTGATGCTTGAAGAACCTCTTCATGAAAATGAGTTTGGCTAATTGCAGGAAAACTAGTGAATACTCTTCTATATAGTGCTAAGCTAGCTGGTATGCTATGAAGAATTGCTAGGGATATAAATATATGATTTTAATCATTAACTAATCTTTAATGTTAGTAGAAGATTATTTCGGTTTTGGAAAACTTCACCTGGGTTGAAATAAATTCTTTAATATTTTAGAACAGTTTTGGGGTATTGTTTAAAGTCTTAAAACTAGTAGCATGATAAAAATTTTATCAGATATATTGCTTGGAATTTCTATGTCTTACATGCATGTGAAAGCTGGCTAGTGTTTACTAGTGGTGAGTAAAACCTCCAAGCCTCAGTATTTAAAGGATTGAAATTTAACTGTCCTGTATGATAAATAATGTACAAATCTAAACGGAGAAGCTGGAGTTATATTCTACAAGGGGAATTGTGTTTTAAATAGTCAAAGTGCTTTCTGGGCCAAACCATAGACTTTCCAGTCATACAAATCTATTAGAATACACTGTTATTTCTCATTTCGTAAAAGGCTGTTTATATTTAAGCTTTTTTTCTTTCATACATAGATACTGAAGATAGACAATGATCAAGAAGTTGCATGTAATTTTTCTTTTTAATAAAAACCGAGACTAGCTACTGATTCATGGTTAGAGTCAGATCATCATAATAAGGCATATTATGCATTATAGCTCCACAGTGCAAAAGATGCCTTTTTCTCCAAATAGTTTTATAGATTCTCACATTATTCATAAGCGTTTGTGTCTTCCACGTCACCTAAATGCCATAAACCCATTCAGTACTTCCTTTTCTCAGTGGTTTTTCTCCTTTCTCAAAGAGAAAGATACTGCTCTTTGTATCTGTTAGCATTGTCTGGTTGTTAATTGCCTGTCACAGAGATCTCTGATCCCTGGAGCCTCTTAGGTGAGGTCAGAGTGGGTAATTCAATCACACACAAGCTGCTGGGCTTCCTAGGCTGGGATCTGGGAGCAAGCATCCTTCTGACAGCATCACCAAGCCCAAGTCCACTGCTTTGTTTGTAATGGATGAGAGATTCAGCATTTAACCAAAACACTCTGACCCAAATGCAAGTAAGATATCTATCTAACTTAGCGAAAACTTGGAAGTTCAGAGTTTGGCAGAGTTATTTGTACACTGCCTTGTGGCTCTTATAATGTGCCTTATGTTTTGTATGGCTGTTTCACACAGCTCAGTTACTGGGGTTTCATTCATCCTGTAGCTTCCCCTTTTCTGCACGAGATCCCTTTTTTTCTTCAGAGCTGGTTGAATCGCTTCGTAGTTTTAGATGAAGTCTGAACTTAGTGCTGTATTCCCTCAGAAAGCAGGAGTAAATGGAGGTATAAAAAGTGGCTTTCTCCATTTAAAAAATGTGTTTTAAATCTGAGTGTATGTTGTCTGAACCTTTTTTCACTATTACATGCATAAGATCCTGTTTGTGGTATTGAGCAGAAAGAGACCTTTTAGAAAGGGTATGAACACTGAAAAATAGAGATAGCATTTAAATCTGAATCTGTCTGAGACCATTTTTAAAATTTACTGATAAGCCTGGAGCAGCTGCTCTGTGTCTCAGGTAGCCCTGCTCTGTGTGTGTGTGAGTGCTCTGTTCAGAAGGCAGTGATGAAGACATGAGAGGAGTGTCACATGTTCAAGGAGAGCTGTGTGCCAGCTGTTCTGAAATACTGACATTTTCTTCCTTTTTTTTTTTCCAAGTTGAATTTTTACTTTCTCTTTATATGGTTGGTTTTCTTCAGGTAAGGTGCTCTTCTCAGCAGATGTAGGAATGTCTGTTCTGAGCTTTTAAGAGCTGCATGCACAGCTTTACCAGCTTTGAGTACGCAAGCTGTCTGCTAGCCCACATCACTGGATTTTTATTTTGTCTTCAGGGTGTAAAAGTATGTTGTTGAATAACTTTCTGTGCCTTTCTGTAAGGCCTTACCTGAAGTTTTCTCAAAACTTTAAACTAACACATTGTCTTGAAAGGAAGATGTTGTTTAGGCTTTAAGCTCTCAAATCTCTGGTCTGTGCATAGGCACTCATCAGGGTGCTGTACAGATACAAAGAAATAGATTTTCCATCTTCACACATTGAGAAATAAACAGGGAGGTGAAGGGTCTTAAAAACAGTCACACATAATTTTAAGACATCTAATATTTTTAATAATTTTGGAAGAAATTCTCATGCTTAAACACAGATGTGAATGTTTTGCTGTGATAGATATCAGGAGATGTGAGCTCTGTTAAAAAGAAGCATTAAATGTGGAGTTGTCTCCCAGAGGCTGTGCAGGCTTAGCTCATGAGACATTTAGAATTAGAACCTATCTCTAATGAATATTTTCCTTTTTTACTGAGTGTCCTGCTAAGTGTGTGTCTTCTGGGCATCCAGAGGTTTCCCTTGCTGTGGTTTTGGGGATTAACGACATGGACTAAACTTGTTCATAAGTGCTAGCATAACTGGACCAAATATGATTAAGGTTGTCTTTATGCTTTTTCAACAAAAATCAGTCTACGAGTAGCCTTTTCTAAGAAAAACCAACCAAACAAAAACCAACCCCCCCAAAAAAACCCCCAAAACACAGAAAAAACCCTCAAACAATAAATCGTACAACATATATGAAGCCTCTTAATCAGAAAGTTTTGTGACTAGCACACTGGGTTTATTTGTTTATTTTAGTGTATATGGCATAAAAATCAATATTATAGTATTACTCAAAAAATATAGGTAATATATAGTACTTGCTGTACAAGAACAAAGAGAGATGCATCTCATGTACCTGCTTTCCCTTCATCATGCTAGTATGTGCCAACTTCATGCTTAATGAAAACAGCTGAAGTGTAAAGTAGCTATGCAACTAGCATTATATTTAACTCATTTAAATGTATTCCTCCAGAAATGCACCATCTTTTCTGTTTGAGCAACAGATTTTTAACAGCTGCAATCAAGCAATAATTAACAACAATCAAGCAGGGATCTTGGAAAAAGCCTTTCAGTGGCCACTGGTTCTCTCAGCATCTTTCCTAGGTGGTTGGAGATACAGAACATAAAGAAATATCTATATATATGTTTAAATATTCATATGTACTGTATATGAATTTTTCTGATACAGAAAAATCCATTTTTGAATTTTTAAATATTTTTTTTTACATCCCAGTGTTCGTCAGCATAGGAGACATCACCGATAGCTATGAGAGCTATGAGTAACCTTAGCTGGGTTTTATACTTGCTAAGCTTTTTAGTAGACCTTGTGGTGTGTATGGTTTTCCTGTGCTTTAAATCATAACCCCCCTGATGTTCACTAGACATTAGGAAGGATAAGTTTCCCCTAGTCTTCAAATATATATATGTATATCTTCAAGAGGTTTAATGTTAATAGATCAAATTCAATCTTTAATGGGGTGCGTAAAGATTATTTTCTGCTGCTGCTTGTATACCTTTATGTTGACTTCTGCTTTTTACCCCAAAGAGACTGTGGTTTGTGATTCCTTGCTTGTAATTACACTGTAGTACTTGGTGCTTTATTGCTCTATGCTGACAAAGCTGGGACAAATGTGTATTTAGACCAAGAATTAGGCTTAGCAAATGATTGGAAGGAAGTTGGTAAAACTATACAAATCTACTATATGCGGGTGTAATATACTTGCTACCTCTGCATATATTTTCAGTATTTTGTAACAGTAAACAGAAACTGCAATGCAATCTTGGAATCTTTGTTCATAATACTTTACACACAACACAAATGGTCCCCGCCTCACCAAATCTAAATAAAACGCTATGGAAAGGGCAGTATAATACAGAGTTAGGAACCTGCATCTATATTTTTAGGAAATGTAGATAGTGTACTGACACATGGGTGAATATATAATAAAAATATAAAGTTTAAAATTTAAAGGATCAGATGTCAGAAGATGTAATTACTAAATTTTAAATTGCAACTTATAACTAATTTTGTAAATGCAAGAGACAGATGTAGCTGTGCTGCAGTATCCACATATATTCTAAAATGTATTTAAATCATGTGTATGCAGGGATACAAATGAGAGAACTCCAGTATCCAAATATTAAATTACAGGTTTAGAAACAAAATAGCGTTTAAGTGTGTGTGTGTATAATCCTTTCTGTCCTTGGATTGCTCTGCCTGATGCAGTTAGACAGAAACTGTATTTAGTCAGAAATCTTCAATAGAACGGGCTACCAGATGGGACCAGTAACAATGCAGAAAGGCATCAAACCACCACAGACATTTGGTGCTTAGAATAATAAAAAGACTATAAAATTAGATTAGTTGAATATAATTTGGAATTGGTATATTCCCCATGCACTCTCACAGCTCTTGGGCAGATAAAGCCTGGAGATTTAGTACTGTCAGGACAGAGGACTCCAACTTCCAGTAAAAGAAAAAAAGGCATTGTGGGAGGTCATGGAGGGCAGCACAGTGACCTCCAATGATTTACAGGCCTTTAACTTAATGAAATTGTTTCAGTGACATGACGGTAAAAGCTCATAATGGATTGGATGCCCTAATGTAATGAAATTACTCCTTTCTGCCTTTAATAAAAAAAAAAAAAAAAAAAAAAGGAGGAAAAAAAAAAAAAAAAAAAAAAAAAAGGAAAAAAAAAGCCGCAATTAATATTTACTGAGACCTGACAGGCTTCAGAGCACGGTAGCATGCAGTGCTGTCAGACAGCAGCGAGCAGAGCCGAGCGGCGTGGCAGCCGAGCAGCCCTGCACTGCCAGGGAGTGGAGGGACACCTCAGTGACAGGGAAGCCCCTAGCCTGGCACTCCGAGGCATTGCTACCCATACCGACCAACCTTCATCCTCTCCCTTCCTTTCTGCAGGCAGCTGGACAACAACCACATCAGCTGCATCGAAGATGGAGCCTTCCGAGCCCTGCGTGACCTGGAGATCCTGTGAGTTGACTTGGTTCCGTGCTGGGTTTGGGGGGGGTACGGGGGGGTGTCTCCCTGTGCTGCAGTCATTGCTGGGCACATCTGAGGGCTCAGCATCCTTCCTTCCCACCTCAGACCGCTGGTGTAGGTAGCAGAGTGTAATCTCGTGTTTCCCCCAGGCTGGGTTACTGCTAATTAAACCACAATAGACAACTTCTCTGCTCACTGCTGCCTGGAACAGATGGGGTTCAGCAATATTCAGAATGCATCCTATGTGTGCTCTGCAGCCAGAAACCTGGCCAGGTCTGTGTAATGTCGAGTAGCGGATGGGTAACAGGTTTGTGGGGAACAATATTACGATATATTTGACAACTGTCTTAGACAAAAAAAAGCTGTTTAAAAGGTGTTTGGTATGTAAGAGGGAGGAGAGACAGGCGTTTGGCAGGCTTGTTCAGTGCAGTCATTGGCTTTTGGGGAGGATCCTGCTCTGAGGGCTGAAATAACACCACATTGTGTTCTTCACATACCACAAACTTTACACATCAACGATTAACACAGCTCAAAGAAAGACAAAAAAGGATTTAATAGTGAAAGCTGACTCTTAACAGAGGAAAAGCACATTAAATTTAGAGCGCTGTCATGGTAATGAAAAATTCAATATTACCTAGGACTCATTATCTAAGGAGATAATTTGTTTATTACTGATAGTTACTTGTTCACTTAAAGAACTTTTCTGGAACAGGTTTTGATTATATGAACTGGTAGAAAGCTCTCCATGTGACTTGAGAGTTCATACTGCAAAGCTGAAAGCAAAAGCACTTGTGAAATACTTGTGAAAGCACACAGTCCTAAGCTGAAATAAAGAGAGAGCCAGGTGTGTGTGTGAAATTTGAACTCTCAGTATCTGAACTGGGGTTGATACTGGTCCGGCACTGAAATAGAATATGCTTAAATAGAGGAGAGGATGCCTTGTCAGACTGCTGAAGAGGTTGTCTTTAAATTACATGATATGAAGCAGCAAATGGTAGATGGCTGAAGTAAGCATCTGCCTCACATGGTCCTGGCACCCAGAGGTGTAGCAGACTCAAGGCATTTCCTTTTCTTCAAAGAAGAAGCAATACAATGGGTTAAAGGAACAGTACTGTGCCACACCACAGTGTTTTTGAATATACATGTGATACTGTTGGGAATTCTTTCACAAGGGCTCTCTTCACCTTGTGCTGATGCTCCAAGGAGTTTTGCTATCAATTTCAGCAGAAGCAAGTTCTGCTTCCAGAGAGACCTGAAACTGCTGGCTGTGTATGTTTGTCTCATCATCTGAAATACCTGTGGTCCTTTTCTTTCCCGAGCTGGGATATCAATATTAATCTCAGGTGCTGCTCATATTGAGCTGACAGTAGCTATCTTCAGAGTCTCTTATCTGGGAACTTAGGTCATCAAGAGTTTTGTTTGAATTCTATACTAATAGCATATTTCAGGAAAAATAATGTGTTACCACTATAAACTTTCACTTGTCTGTCAGATTGAAAAGTTTGCTGTGTGATGAATGGAAGAAAAGAAATAAATAATGAACTATAAAAAACCTGACTATTATTTTTTAAAAAACTGATTTTCCATATCTGCAGAGAGTGATTCAGTCCTCCACTGACAATAGACTGTGCTATAACTTTCACTAAAATAGGCTGAACAAAAATTGGAGCTTTTCTTAAAATATACCAAGTTTTACAGGATCTGAGAAAGTTACTAGGAATGCATTTATTCTTCCCAGGATGTAGTAAATGTTGAGTTAGTTAATTTTCCTCTCTGATTTTAATTGCTTAACTCTATGCCAGTTATTTGTGGGTAGAAAAAAGAGGGGTATATAAAATACATTGTAATCAATTCTTGAATGCATTGTTTATTTTCAACACAGACATAGTGCTACAGGACAAATCAGTTCTAAAAGATGGGTTAGTAGATAGCATCTATTTTTGAATGTATTTTTCTTGTAGTCATGAAGTGTGAGGTTTATACTTCCAACTTAATTTGAATTTTTCTAAGTTTTTCTTCAAAGAAGGTTTAAACATTTAGATTTCACTATCAAAATTAATTTGCTTAATGCCCCAGAGAATTATCATATTTTCACTTTTTAAAGTCATAAATGTGAAGTCATAAATCTGAAGCAATTTGAAGTATCAAAGAATATTAACAAGTGAAACCAAAGTTCATCTTTTCAGAGCCACTATGTATTTTATGCAGATATATTTAAACCTGCAATGGTGCATATTTAATGTTTCTTACAAAAATTAATCTAGTTATCTGTCTGAACAGTTTGCAATGGTACAAAAGAGTGTATTTCTTTTTATCTTACTGAAATATTGTCATGTTTCTAATATCAAACATTTACATTTCTGCATATTTTCTCAGCACACCCATCTGTCTACAGAATTCCGAATTCTGTACATCATTTGCGGCAGAGAAAAAATTCTTAGTGTTTCGTTAAAAAAAAAGAACACTCTTTAAAAGCACTTTGGTTTCTGGAGTACACTTTTCATTCACCTTAACATCCTCAAACATCATTAGTTCCAGGAGTTTGGTGATTTGCTAGATGTAGGAGCAGAAGTGTGCAGTCATCCTTCCAAATGAAGAGCGCTCTATGCTTCGTTTTGCTTATTTTTGCTTGTCAAACAAATATTTATTTTCTATCTTCTATGTTATGAGTATGTTCCTGTACCAGCAAATAGCACAGCGGTAGAGATGATAAGACTGAAAATTATGACTAATGCCAGTAAGTGATTTGATGCAATGAGTTTCTAACTCCACTGAAGCTTGGATCAGACTAAGGCATTGATGGTGGCTCCCAGTACAAACACTGCCTTTTGATCACTGTTTTATTCATGAGCTTCAGATGTTCCAAAAGGAGTCCCTGACCATACGATCTGACTGATGTAGACCATAATGCAGGTGCCAAGTGTTACTGGCAACTTCGAAGTTTGGTTTAAAAAGCTGTAAAAATGTTGAGTAAAAAGTGCTTTGTTGCCTTCCATTGATGGTCTTCGCCTCTGCAACAAGTTGAAAATAATGTCTGAGAAATTATATGCAGATCTGACATGCCTACTTAAACATCTTTTCTTGGTAGTTTTGCGCTGGGGCTAGTTTTGTTTTGTTTGGTGTCAAATTTTCTATACAGCTTCCTCTAAAGGTTTTGATTTTAACGGAGTTTTTCCTGTGGACATACTTGCTTTACCCTTTTTGTAAGATGATAAAGCATATTTCAGTCAGCTTGTGACCTACTGAAATACAAAAGCACAAAAAAGAAGAAGTTTGGTGTAGAACTCACTAACTAAAGTGTCGTTTTTAGTACAAGGAGCTTTTTTGCTCTGCCTAATTTTTAGTTATGTCCTGTGGCAATATCGGGCAATAATAGTTTCACTGAGAAATATTTGCTGGGTAGCTGTAAGGACATGTAAAGATTATTGAAAAAAACATCATAAAAAAACAACAGTTAAAAAAAAATCAAAGAATTATTCAAAATAATTCTCTGGTATTCCTTATGGTGTGTGGGAGTATGCTTTTCAAATCCTATGTAGATTAGAAACTAGTCCATAGCTTTATTGCTTAATGCTCCAAATTATAAAGTATAGGACATAAAACTCAGAATTTCACCTTTAGTCTCTTAGGGTACATGAATAAAAGGAAGTAACTTCAAGGTGGTTCAACAAGCTCAGTCAATGTGGCTTAACTTTCAGTAACTTATCTTTCAGTAACACTGAAAGATCATACTATCATCATTAGTCTGGAAGTGCTGTACTTGTGTTTATAAGATCTGTATCTTATACACTACTCAATTTACCAAAAAAAACCCAAAAGCCTTTTAGTTTATTTCTTATTGCTCTGTCTCTCTGTGGTAGCTTGAAAACTGTGGGTGACATGGCAGCTGTGCCATGTGGACAGGACAGAAAAAATTACAAGTCACTGTTGGCAGCTGAGGTGGACCATTTTCCTTGTTTTCCATTGCAAAAGTTGATTTTCCTCATACTTTGCAATGGTAGCGAAAGGGAGTGGATCTTGAACACATTTTCTTGCTTGCAAATTTCCTGTCAAAAAAATTCCCAGACCCAGAAGATTTCATCACACCAAGAGCTACTCTTAGGAGGACTGTGAGTTGTACTTAAAGCAGGCAAATGAGTTCTTGCTGTACAGAGCTCGTATGGAGTGACTTGGGGTTTTGTTTGGTGTTAGTCATGTTATTTTTTTGTAGTTCCTTGCATTTAATAGCTCTGAGCCTGAAAATTCTCTTTCCTGAGTTTCACTTGATTTTTGAAATGAATGAGGACTGACTCTATAGTAATAAACTACGCAAGTGGGCACCCCCCATTCAAGTGTGAGTTCTTGGGTGTGAAAAACAAGGATAATTCACTCGCAGGTAATACTTAAGGAAGGCAATACTTAAGGAAGGCCTTCCTGAGTGGCCTCAATGACCCAAGCAATTTTAAGTTGTTATTTCAGTTCCAAATGATCCTTAAGTATTTGATCCTAAAAAAAAAGAAGAAAAAAAACAAGGAAAAAACCACAAAACACCACCCTTCCATTCCTAAAGTCTTCAAATAAAAAAGAGTCTTAGAAATTAAAATTAATCTATGACTGTATATGCAGTTTTTTCTCTCCAAGCATTTCTGCCTCAGTCTTTTTCTCTCTTCCTGCTCCGTAACATCTGCCCAGGCACACAGCACTACAAACCGTGTGCTGGTTTCTTTCCAAGTCTGATTTGACACCAGGTTGTTTTTTACCGGACAGAGCATGATCTGTCAGACTAGGTGTGGTCTGCATCGCTTCTCTGCATTGTCTGACACATCCAGTCAGTGAAAGCATTTTGGAAGTGCCATAGGGTTATTCAAGTTTTCCTTTTTTTTCAGTTCAATACTTCCCTGTTATGAAGGATTTGGTTTCATAAATGAGTAATTTGTGCAATTTCTGGTAGCAATGTCATGCATGAGTGTGCTTATGATACACACTACATTTTGTCCTAGCAGACTTTTGAAAACTTTTCTGAACATTAATCTTCATTTTGTGCTGCAGTCAGGATTTAAGTGTTCCTGGGGTTGTCTTCTGTGTGCTGAACATGCAGCTACAAATTCAGTTTTACTTAATTGTGAAATGCTATTCTGGGCATGTCTTAACTAAACAGAAGGTTTTTATTTATTTGTCCAACCTGGAGGGTCAGGAAGTGAAAGTCATGACATATGAGATGTCATTGCTGAATGAAAGCCTGAAAATGCCATGCAAATGGGATTTCCTCTTCTATTTTGCTGGAAATTATGATCAGTTGAGGCAATGCATATCAGATTTGACATCTATAAATTGTGTTCCTATAACTGATGCTAAAATACCTAAATACAATCATGAAAATGAGATTTCTATTTAAAATGTTGTCCATAGGTGTCTTGCTCATTCTTGAGTGCAATAATAGTGAAATGATTGGGTTCTGTGGTTGTTTGGGTTTGGCTTTTTTTACCCAAGGGTGTATGTTAGCTCAAATGTATGTATGAGAAAAAAATTAATGTAAAATCTTCAGTTACTTTATCCATCAGGATGTATGTATTATATGTCCTAAACCCAAAACGTTAGGGAGTAACCATTTGCAGTAAAGGAGTACTTGAAGTATCTACCAGTTAGGTGAAAAGCAAGTAACTTGGCTTTTCTAAGATTATCCTCAGTTTTCCGTGTTGAGTTTGTGTCACAGACGATCAAGTTACTCCAGAGGAAGAAGAAAAGTTGGTTTAACAATTGAGAAATGGTGCACAGAGATATCAGTGGACAGATGATTATTTCCATTTTCTTTACTCCATTACTTACGAGGCTGTCCTGCAGTTTACACTTTTCCTATTCTTCCTGCCTGCTGTATCACTGTGTGTCTAAGGAAAGGAGAAATGCTCCTGAAGACCTCGGCTGTTGTTACTACAAGATTTCAGGTATATAAATCAGCTGGAGATAAGATTAATAACAGAAATGCCTTTTTCTGCAGAACTTTTAGAAAGGTACTGCACTGCTGCCTGATAAAAAATGTTTTATTTGCTGATGGATGTCAGTGGGAGATCTGGTGTCATTGCTGAAGATATGGAAATGAAATCTATGATAACCTCTGTTCTGTAACATTACAAAATGTGAGGTTGGAAGTACAGTATAGTGAAAGGAACA
Organism: Calypte anna; assembly: GCF_003957555.1. Classification (NCBI taxonomy): domain Eukaryota; kingdom Metazoa; phylum Chordata; class Aves; order Apodiformes; family Trochilidae; genus Calypte; species Calypte anna. The sequence goes on along the minus strand of NC_044259.1, from coordinate 230,421 downwards.
CTAACCAGATGGCACCTTGGTGACAGGCTTTTTGTCAAAGACCAGCTGAGATAAGAGCGGGCAAGAGAGGGCCTCTGTAAATCATTGATGCATGTTATAGATGTAATGTAACTCTCTCTTTACAGGGAGAATATATTTACATAAATTCATTGATCAATGATTTTGCTAATCCTGCAGTATTCCAGGCATGTCCCAGCAAATTGATGAACATTTCTATCAGTCCTCTGTGTGGCTGCCTAATTATATTACATCTTCAGAAAAATGGATTTTTCCCCCTCCTGGAGCATATGTAGCAATCGAATGCTGTGCTCATTCTCCTTTCCTGCTCCCATTAGGTTGCAGGTTTTTTTCCCCTTTAAAAATAGCCTGGAGCTGTGCAGGCTGCAGAATTTACGAAGATTAAGAGCAGTGCCAGGTTAGAATTATTTATTTCATGAATTCCTGACCAATATGCTCCTCAAGGATGCCCAGTTTTATGCCTTGTCAAGTGAAAGCCCTGCATGGGTGCTGCAGTGGCTGCTCCAAGGGACTCCGAAGTCAAAACTCCAGGAGACACACAGATTTCTGGCAAACCTTGCCCATGGTATTAATTGTTTCATTTGCATGCTCTCCTCATCTTGTGACCTGCCCTTCCTTCCCTTTGACTAATGCAGTTTCTTTGTCAGTAATATAAAGATGTTGAATTTTGACTGTTGAAAGTCAAGTGAATGTGAACACCTTAATTCAGAGGACACTCAGCTGTGCATATTATATAGCTCACCACCTTAACCAAAAGCTGAGCTGAAGACTGTGGTGGCAATAAAACTGCTTGCAGATAAAGTTGAGATGAAGAAAGAGTTCTGAGCAAAAAATAAAATGTTAAGATAGATGAGCAGACGTTTTATGCTGTAATTTGCAATTCCTTGTTTGTATGACTCCCCACAGCAGCTTGATGACAATTCTGTGGCAATGGATGTAATCCTATTGGCATTTACAATGCCTTTTTGGCTGGGAAAGGAGGCTGCATGCCTGTGTGACACAAGCATCCGTGGTGTCATTGTCAAAATTACCAGGATGTCCTCAGCCCTTCTGTGTTCAGGGTCCAAAACCTGTGGCGGGTATAGGAACTGCTGCTTGTTCTGGTGTCAATCACTACAACGGCAGCAAAATTACTGATTTCAAAAAGTGTTTTAAAACACATAACCGTTACCTTCTTCTTTTCTGTGTACAATTAAAGGTATTGTTTGCGACCTACAGGGGTGTAAATGGTTTCTTTTTTCTGAGGTGATTTTTATCCCTCTGCTGTGCTGATAGAAAACTGTAGACAAAGGTTCTGAGCTGTAGCCTCTGTATACAAGAAATGTTTCAAAAGCCTGTTTTTTCTGGAAAGACAGAGCAAAATTATGATGGGAGCTCTGTGTACTGGTGCTGTTGGTCTACCACTTCAACACGGTGTGAAATAATTAACCTTAAACTGTAGCTGCTGGGATCATGGTACTATGCATTACTACTTCTTAGCGTTACCCAATATTTTTAGCTGGGATAGTAATAATATTGTACCGATAGTAAATAAGCAATCAAAACAGTGATATGTAGAGAACTTGCATGTGAAGTAGATAATTACATTTGCACCTGAAAAAAAAAAAAGCATAGGTTGAAGGTTTTGAACTAAAAATCAAATAGTGTCTTTTTCTCCTGTTTTTCACAAGATTGTGCATATAATGTAAGTATATATGTATGTAAGTATATATGGTGAAAGAAATCATGTATGTTACAGTCAAAGAATTAAAAAATAATCTTTCTAGCTTTTCAAAGAAAGGCATATGAATCATATAGACTTTCTTTATGTAGCATATCCTGTTTTCTGTTTATAAAAAAGAAAATGCTGCAATGAAGATGGAAGCATGAAAGAATTTTGAAGTAATTAGAAGGCAACTTGTCACAGTTTCTATGTTAATTTATTTGCCATAAGGGAAGCAATTTCATGTTAACTGATTTGATACTTTTGAACTGGAATTATATTTCTTAAGCTTCTGTTTTGGGGTGAATACTCTGAAGGTATTGTTTTAGTATATACAAGTGAAGAATAGCCATGCTTAGAACATCTGCAGTTTCCTAGAAACAGAATTTAAAGCACTGTAAGGTCATCCAGAAACCTTTTTTTGTGAGATACCATGTTATTCTTGAGTATTTTAGAGATAGTTCAGGAAACAGCTTGGTCACTTGAAAGAGCATCAGATGGGGTGGCTATTTAAGCCATTGAAGGAAACAATGAACAGTAGTGCCATTAATTTTTAAAAATTGCTCACATCCTTCTTGTTGTCCCTATGTTAGGTGATATGAGATATCCATGGTTTCAAATGCCAGACTGTGGCTGAGATTGGGGTATATTTGGGAGTAAAAAAGAACAGAACATTGTGGAAGACAAGTTGATGACTGTGGTGAAGGGATGTAGATGCATAAACTGAATAAGGTATTTTGTTCACCAGACTGGTGATTTAGATTTGTTTGCATCTTTTGCCATTAGAATCTTAGATTTCGTCTGTCACCAGAAGGGCTTTCTGGGGAGAAGGGAGGGTGAGAAGGCAGATCTTGTTCATGGCTTTCAGCTTTGGATTTGGCTACTGTGATCGATAAATTGCCGCAATGCAGCAACTCTGCGACGGTGCTTGAAGGCCGCTGAGAAGCCCCTGTTGGTGCAAAAGGAGCTTGCGGGCTGGGCGGGCTCTGGGGAGGGGGATAGTCCACTCTGCGAGCACCCGGCATCTTACTGGCTCCTTGGGCAATTTCAGTGATGTCTTAAAAGGGTTGGGTCCATTTTATCTGTGAGACACCCCATCTTCTCATCCACGGATGGGCATTAGAAGTCAGGCGAGGCACTTCAGCTAATACTTAGGTTGAAACAGTTAGGGCATACCATCCACAATGGCAGTTATTTTTTATTTTGAATGCATGCAGATATTACAGAGAAACAGCCATGTGTGGAGGACAATTGCCTCCTTTTATTTAGCTACCTCTTGCACCTGTAGAATATTCCTTAACAGATCATGAGTGCTTTGATTTTTTTTCCATGTATCTTTTATTTTCCACTCTTTCACTCTGTGGACTGAACGCAAATGAAACACTGTGAGTATTTGCTATTCAAATTGTTATGCTTTCTGAGCTCTATTCCATACGCATGCATGAATGAATATAGCAGATATTGCAGCTTCTCATGGGCAGGTGGTGTTTGGGAAAATTTTAAAATTGGAAAGATAAGCGTTTTTTAACATATTGACCTTTTTCTTGTGTGTTTCACACAAGCACTGTCTAAACTTTTATTAAAAGAAAAACTCAATGTTTAATTCCAGATGGAAAGCAAATCCCTTTCCAACCTCATGGAGAAACATGTAATTGCCCTTGTCTAGGAACTAAGTGTTGTCTTGTTCTTTCAAAGCATTTCTTTCCGCTATAGATGTAACTTTTCCTTAGTAACTGCTCATACATGCAAGTCTAAATTCACAGAATGTGTATATGACACATTACTTATGCCATTCATGTGGATTTATATTAGCCTTATTTATTGGCCTTAATTTCCAGCATGTACAAAGTGCTAGCAGGGGCACCATGTATTGTTAGAATATAAAATACTATTATAAAATTCAAATATGTTTTGTGTCTCCTACATTTTTGGAAGGTACTTCTGACAGCCGTTCCCTCTTTAAAACACTTATTTCTTTCCCTTCACCTGCTGACAGAAGTTGAGAATTGTCTTTGTGGTTCTGTGCTGCATCACACCCATTGTCATGTTGCTGGAGCTATGAAAGGTCTCTTCCCAATGTCCTCTCCCAGGGGGAATGTCATGAGTCTTGACAGCTGAGGGCTGGCTGAGGCACTGGGCTCCTGAAATCAGGGGGGCTGAAGAGTAATTTTGGTTGTGGGACCTGGTACTTCTGCCATGGGAGGGAAATGGAAAACAGGGGTTCTGGCAGCCAATGGCAGCTCCATGGATGCCGATTGCCTGCTCTCTGAAAGGGTTTCTGTAAAACATTGGGCACTGGCACCTGGACACTGAGGCTGAACTTCCGCCAGGGCCCTTTCTAATCATGGTTATATTTGTGCTTCTGATGCAGCTGCCTACCTGGGCATGCAGCTCATCCCTCCTTTGGTTCTAGTGGTCAGTGTGAGACTTGCAGCAGCCTGGCAGGCAGTGCCGCAATGCGGCAGTTGATGAAGTGACAACAGGCTGGCACAATAACCATCCCAAAGAGATTGAATATGGTCACGTAGCCCCTTACAATGGATGCAGAAGTCCTTTTTTTGCCACTTTCTCTGAAAAGACAACTAATTTGTATCTGTTCCCTTGGAATGACTTTTCTATTACTGTGTGTGCTACACCAAGTATGAAAAGGATCTGTTCATTGTGGTAGGGAAGTCTATCAAAATAGAGGCTTTTACCTTAAGGTTATAGCATTAAGGTTACAGTGTATTCAGGATGGGACAAGTGAAATCACAGCTTTGGAGAATGATCCCTTTCCTTACCAATCCGAATTTAATCAGTTTCTTTAGAATGTCTTTTAGAGGGGTCCCGTAAGAAAACAACAGCACTCAGCTGACTGGATGCTGAAACCTTTTACCTTGGAAATTTCCATCATTAAATACCTTCAGCCTGAACAAACAGCAAAAGATTCAAATTATAGATTTGGATTGTGTTAGTTTAAGTTGGATTGTGTCTATAAGACTATGTTTGCTTCAGAAAGGACTAAACAGCAACAACTGTTCAGACAGGAACTTGGGAAGCCATCTTATTTTTCTGAAGCATCAATCTTAAGGTTTGCATGATCAGACTGTCTTGTTGTTTCTTTTTCATCCTTTCCATAACTACGCTCTAGCTGGCTTTCAGACCTCTGTATGCATTGAGAACCCAATCCAGTTTCCATTGATTTTCGCAGGAGTAGCACAGAATCCATAAGCTGCAGTACCTGACATGTATGTAGTTGGGTAATGCCAAGAGCAATATTCAGTGAGAGATGAAAATTTATCTTCTTTTTAACGTAACATGTATAAATTTATGTGAAGTTAGTGTAATTATTTAGTTACATAATCAAGATATTGATCCACTAATCAAGATATTTTCAAATTAATCTATGTAGAAAAAAAGATTAATGTGAGTTGAAATTGAATGCAAGTATATTTTTTGACTGACTTGTAGGTTTGAGAATCACTCACCTAGATTCTGTTATTTTTCTTCTGCTCATATACATATGCCAATACAATATTTGATTACACAGTCTCATAATTTTTTTTTTGTTCTCTATTATACATTTGCACTCATTGCTGGTTTCAATCTCTTTACCCAGGTAGTTTGCCCAACCAGTTTCTCAGCTCCTGTCTTTCCCTCTTCTGCTCTTAGCTTCAGCTCCTGACATTGCCAGTCAGGAGACTCCAGCCAAGGCACAAACAGACTCTAGGGTGAATTAATAAAGCAATTACAGGACTTAATATGTCCTCAAGTTATTGCTATAGGCAAATGTCGTCACCCTGTTTCTTGCTGGGTAACAAAACAGGCATTTTTGAACAAATAATTTGTATTATCGTAACACAGTTTCCATTCAGCCTGAGGGTTTTGAAAATAATCTCACTCTTTTAAGGAAAAAAAAATAATCTGCAGTACTGATCTGGCCTTTGTATAAGCTTAAATAGTTAAAATCTGACAGTTATATTCAAATTAAAATCAGCCACAGAATGGGACAAATCAGGTAACTATAGCAATAAACACTGCTGGTGATTTTGCATAACTCAGCACTAGGCTTGTTTTTCATACATTTCTAAAAGAACTTTTTCTTTCCACTGAATCACTTACACTCTTCGTACTTCTGATGTCAGCTTCTCAAGTTAGCAATGCTGAAGCATTATGTTGATGTGATGAGAACATTTATGAACACCCTGGCAAAAGACTAGAACTGAAACCACAAACTGGCAACTAGGTATTTTTATTTATTTCAGCATATTATATCATAATACAGAAATATATTTATGATATATCATATATATTTTTTATTTCAGCATTTATTTTCAGTTTTACCTGTCACCTGTGCACTATTTAGGAAATTATTTGCCTGTGCTAATATTGTGTTTAAAAGTAGCATCTTGTAGAGTCCCAAATCATTTGAGAGCTGGTTACAAACACTGAGACAAAAACCCAGCAGTTACTGGTTTTGCTGCTAATTTGAAGTGTCAGATTGGAGCTCTGCTGCTGTCTGCTGCATGTCAGTGAATAGGGCCCCCTGTGAGATCTTTGTTTTTTAACAGGTCAGAGTAATGGATTAATCAGTGCAGCATCAGTTACTTTTGTTGTATGTTCACATGGTAATTGTGGGCTTTAAATTCTGGGATGCCTTGAAAGTTGAGGGTGAGGACTGTGCTCTCAGTGCATAGGGGTAGAGCACCAAAGCCATTTTGCTTTTTCATCAGAAAAACATGAGAAAAAGTAAATATTTAATTTGCTGCAAATTCCTTCATATCAGTGTCAAAAATAGCTCTTTATATCCATTGAAAGCATAGGTGCCTTTACCCTGCAATCTCAAAGTTAATTATAACCATTAATTATAGTAGTTTATAAAACTCAAGTTTTGGTCTTAATACTAGAAATAGATATAGATTCTGGGCTTGATATTGGTAAAATGCCTCTGGCATTAGTTGTATTAGGTGATATGTAAGGGCTGAAAGGGGTCTTTGGTTGCCATCTCTTGTCCCAGCCTAGGGCAGGAGCTCTGAGTCCCATGCCTTTCCTCATGGGGTTGCATTTGGTGTTCAGGCTTCTGCTGCTGATGGCTGCACTCTGTAGCAGCAATTTGCTGTTTCTTTCCTGTTGTTGTTATTATAAGAAAAAATTCTGAGATTTATACCTGTGAGTGCTTCACTTAACCCTTTTTGAATTCAGGGAACAGAGAATTTATTTTCTCTTTACAATGTTTTTTTATGTAGTTGGAGAGAGGTTTAAGAGTGATAAGCAAAACTGCTAACAAAGTGGTCTAAGGTTCTGCCACTTTTAGTGCTAAATTTTATGCTAATACAGTCGCTCAAATTCAAGTTTCATGTCTAGTATTTCAGACAGGCCTGAAGATCCTCTTCTTTATATATATATATATATATAAATGCTGATGGGGATGTCTAATCTTGCCTGGGTTCCAGTTTCAGAGTGCATGTACACTAGGAAAATATTCCTTCATGTATTCTAATTGTTAAACATCCCACTTTCCCCCAGAGATTTTAGGTCCTGGAGAAGCTTTTTTTTTTTTTTCTTTTCTGCATCAGTTCACCCACTTCTGAAAAGAAATAAATGAAGAAAACCATGAACGTGAGAGGCTTAATTATGCTTAGAGATGACTTAGTTAAGTCTTAATAGATTTTTCTGGTCTGATTCACGGGTTGTACGATTGCACTGGGGATATGAAGTCTGGAAACCATGGCAGTTGTGAGAGAAGTAGTAATCTTGGAGTATGACAGTCTTGGGAATGTTACAAACCTCCAGATGCAGCATTTTTAGCTATGCATTCTATGCACATAGATAATAATCTTGCATTAGGCCCAATTACATGGTATTATGGATGCACAACACATGGATTACACACACAGCCAACAAGCATACAGTGGTAAAGCAGTGGTGTAATTGAAGAAGACGAAAGGAAATAGACTTGTTAGCACTGCCAGTGCTGCAGTTTCTGATATGTCTGCTTCCCACCAGCCTTGCCTCTTTGCTTTTCTGCTCCATTTCAAAGTCTAACTTTGAATAGTCTAACTTTGATTTATCACAGAGCATGTTAACCCGGCATCTTCTTCTTTCCAGTGTGTTTAGAGAGCTTAGCGCAGGAAAAGGAAATAAACATCACCGCTGAAGTTGGAGTGAGGGCCACAGACACACAGGAGTGTTGAAGCCTGTAAAGAATCTCTAGTGCTTGAATGTAAAAGGCATTCAAATCCAGAAATACAAGAAATGAGCTGGTGCTTTTACAGATCTTTTTCTCCATTTACCTGTCAGTATGTGGGTCTGAGTCTTACTTTCTAGCTGAGAATTTGTAAATGCTGCCAAGTCTCATGATCAACCAAATGTGATACAAAGGAAACCTGGTGTGTATTGAAAACTTGAATGGCCAGCACAGCAGACCTCTAGTAACTTATTGTAGATGTTTATTAAGGCTTGCAGAAAAGTGTTAATCAAAAATTTAATCTACCATATAATTTCTCAGTTTGATTAGCTGTTTGTGCTAATCAGCCGCAGGAGTGGAATGTGAAAGAAAATCCATTGCTGTTGCCATCAAACACCAAAAGATGTCTTCAGTATATGACAAGTTACTTCCCTCCCCTTTCATTTTAATCAATTCAGATTGTAAACAAGAAGCATCATTGTGGGTATTTTACTGATGCACAGCTAGTGATCTATGCATATTATGAAAATGTCTTGTACTTGGAAAAGTGGACAGTTGTGTAGTGGTTTATCCTTTTTTGCAAATGGTAAAACAGGACAACATAACTCTTTTTTAAGGTAGGATGTAATAGGCAGCAGTGTTGTATGTTTAACGAAAAAAAAAACCTTCCTTTATCTTTTACTACTTGTAATGTGACTGGAAAATATTGCCAGTTACTATTTAACGTTGAACTTATTGAAGTACTAATTGAAGCAATGAATTACTTTGTATTTCAGGAAATTCTTTTATGTATTTTAACTTTTTCTGAAATCACTAGTAGCAGATCCTATTGTTTCTTGTCTAGAACTTGAATGGAACAAAGTGGGTACATGTGTTTTAAGGTATTGTTTCAGAACAATAATAATCAGGCATATTGCTATTCATTATATGTTCTTAATTATACTGTTAGTTGAATTCCTGGTAAGAGAAACAAACTGCCTATGTACTCTGTAATTTACGGAATTGAGAGTGTTTGACTATTGATCTTAACAGCCTGGGATTTCTGCTCTGTGAATTAGTCCAAGGAACATGAAGGAATGCTTAGAATTCCTGAGGTTTTAAAATAAAATGTGTCTATTAATCTTAGGGTTAAAAATTCAGATCTTTTTCTTTGTTTTTCAAAGTATGTTCCTAAAAGGTGTGTGATTCCTTCTAGCATTAGGATATAATAACTTTCTGACTCTCATCTCATCCTGTACCTGTATTCTTATTCAAGAGCGTAGAGAAAGAAGTAATGAATATTCCTTTTTAAAAACTTTACATAGGACAGTTTTTACAGGTTAATGATTTTGATGTAATTACATTGAGTCTGGAATTAACAACTCTTTGTCAAGTAACTACAGTGGTAAAGATGTCTTTGGGGCAAGTCAGAAGAGAACAGAAAAGCAGATGTATGTATTTATGGATTTCCTTCAAATCATGACAGGATTTCAGGGTGAGCATTCTTTTCTTTAGAAAAATTCTGATTAGTAGGGGCTATAAATCAGCTTTATTCTTCAGAAGAAGACAGCAGTTCCACACGTGCCTCTGGCCAGTTTGGGCAACTGGCAGAGGAGTTAGTAGAGCAGTTCCTCTGGGGTTTTAAATTTAAGTCAGTTGGACTGTGACAGTTAATACCAATGGAGGATGTACCACCTTGAAGATTACTGATCCCATGATATGCATCTTCCAAGTAGTTAGTCCATGGAGGATCCTTAGGACTGCTGCAGTCTGCTTCTGCTTAGCTTGCAAGATCTGATAAGGATCACAGCCCAAGGTGGGAAGCTTGCTGGCATGAATAATACTGTCTCTCTAATCTCACATTCCTCATTCAGCACTTGGGATGTGAATCCTTTACAGGGACCAGATTTTTACGAGAGGACAGTGGTTCTGGAAGAGGTGGGAGATACAAGGCTGGAGAGAGAACCCAGCAAAATGCAGTTTTCCCTATATGATGATGGATGAATCAAAATATTCTAGAAGTCTTCTTTTTCTCACAGTTTCCTGATATTTGCATGTCTATTTCAATGGATTTTAATCTTAGTTTGATCAAAATGAGACTGGTGCCTTGAAGCTGCTAGCAGATGACTGCAGCAGAATTTGGTTTTCCCTTCACATGTTAAATATCCCAATGTAGTGTGTGCTTACCTCTGGTCAGGACACACACTTTCAAAAATCACTGGTGGGAAGGCTTCATGAGTGTGACAGGAAGCTTTGCAAAAGGCCTCTAGAGCACCCCTCTGCCTGAAAATGTCCCCACACAAACCCCAAAGTGGTCTTACTGCATGGTAGCTGTGTGCTGTGCCTTGCACAGCAGAGCAGCAGGGTTAAATTCTTGCTGCTAAAGCTGGGCTGCAATGCAGAGTTCACTGTAAATTAGTGCCCTTTGCAGTACTTGGCCTTCTTTGTCCTTAGGTAATTGCTATTATCATAGATGTTTTATTGCCTTCATTATGGCTAACATTTCAATATCAATGAAATAGTGTGCTACTAATTCATCTGTGCAATAGCTATCTGCTCGAGTTATCACAGAAATTTGTGTTTCAGGAGTATATTAATTCAGCACTGATTTAGGATTCTTAGAAGGAAGTTTATATTTTGATGAATTATGGGAAACATTCACTTATTAGGGGCAAAATCTGAGCCACTCTCATAGTTTGTGAGTAGAAATACTGTGTGACTGGAATAATGCCTTGTCTGTAAAGCAGAAATATTTTAAGAAATTAAAAAAAAATTTTTTAATCATTAAATCAAAGAGTAAAGGCTGACCTTTCCACATCCAGATGAAGAATTGCACCAAGAGACAGAGATACCTTCTCTACCCACAGTTACTGCAGAAAGAAGCTTGCTGTCATGTCCTGTTCTGCCTGAATCCAATCCTTTGCCTTTGGAATTCAATAGAAATTCTCACTTCAATTCATTTGGCTTCCATTAACCCTTCTGGTGTCATGGGTAGCATATTCAGACATTAGCTATTTATGTAATTTAGTTTTTGTGATCTGACTTCTCATGTGGCTTTTATCAATGTATACCTAAAATTGTCTGACAAAGTGCAGAGCTCATTCTTATGCAAGTTCACCTCATGCAGAGGGAAAGCAATATTATATAATCTTACATTTACAGAACAATGATGGTGTGATTTGTTTGGACTTCCCAACACGGATGTACAAATGCAAATAGCAAACGAATATAGATATTGAGAGGTGGGTGTGTTGCTGTATATATGTATGCACCCTTATAATAGGTGCTGTTAAATTTCTGAAATTGTTGTATAGGATTTTTATTTCTTTTTCCCCCACAAAAGGCTTTGGTTTGCATCATTGGCTAAATAAGGGAGTCAAGGAGTAGCAATTCTATGACAGAGACATTAATTTTGCACTGTACAAAATACCACAGTGGGACATTGTGTTGTCATCATGACATTATCAGGAATTCAAAGGTAGAACTTTGTAGCCTGCAGCTGTCCACTGATACTCATTGTATTCTCTTCCAGCATTGAAGCCACAGTAAGGCACATGCAGACTGTGATGCAGGGCCAACAGAATGGCATTATTGATAGCTGTGGGAGCTCACTTTCAGGTTCATTTCTGAAGTTGACAGTATTTGTGTCTCCATCTTATCATCCACTAAATTTATAATAGACTGTATTTGACACTTTGCATATTGAGAAACTGAATACACAAGCCCACAACATTGCATACCCATTGATCCCAACACTTAGCCATGTGTTTCTTGTCCAGTCTTTGGCATCATCACATTTTCCCAGAGACCTCTGGAACGAATACTACATATTTTACTATAAGCCATGAGTCTCTAAGGCCTACAGCCTGGTGTGTCAATGTGTATGACTTGACTGACACAAATCTCTAGCAATAGATTTCACATGCAGATCCAAATTTCCAAAGCTTTTTTTTAACTGACATAGCTCCCTCTGCTTAGACTTTTGGAAAGGGGGAGTAATTTTGCTCTGCTGATACAGTTTGCTCTCATTCAGCACTATGCTGAAATACCAGCTGTGATCCTCATATCGGTGTGGTCGTCTTCTGTCCTGCTGGGATGCAGTACAGCAGCAATGCAAAGCACACTGCTGCCAGCCTCACAGCCTGCTCACACCCCTCTGCTGAGCAAGCCTGTGCAAAGCTGTGTTTTCCTGCAACCTCCTGGATTTGCTAGGTTGCCTGTGTGTCTCTGTGCACCGAAAAACAGGCTTACTAAGGGTGTGAGCTAATTTTGCTTTAATTTGCTAATGTTGCATACAATGGCTTTGCCAGCAGATTTCTAGACACAATTGTAAAAATATTTTTAAATTGGCAGATGACCAAGAGGGATTGTTAACTTCTGTAAAACTCCTCAAGAGCTTTTGATTCAATGCCCTGTGTAAATACATAACATTGAAACAAATTTTTCAGGGAAGAGACTAATGTGCTCTTATGTTCCTTCAGCAGGTATTTTCTTCAACACATAGACTATGCACAAGAGCACTATCTGCTAGAAGAGTGATCCTGTGGAGGGCTGTGCCCCTTGTGTGCAGCAGAGGTGCCGTGATGCTGTGGACACCACATGTTTCAAAGACAGCTGCAGTCAGCAGCAGGACCAGCTATGCTGGGACATGGGCTCATCACTAGGCCCACCAATCGTCCCAACAAACTGAGCCACTGTTTTTGCTGATCTGGTGTACTTGGACCATAGCAGTTATGCCCTGTTGCAGTGCTTTACATTTCCTGTGCTATCTAACTTTATAGCTTCTAATTTGCTAGAGAGTCATTGATGTAATTAGGAGCTACATAAATGGGAGCAGCACACTCAGCTGGTGATAATCTAGCTAGTTCATTTTTCATAACAAGTATTAAGGGGGTCCCTACCAGCAGCTAAGATGACTTTCTCTTTAAGATCTGCTTTGATAGAGCAGCAGAAATACTTACATGCCTGGGTCATGTCATGTTTTATTATGGTCTTTTCCACTATCCATGTATTTTTTCATATGGAAACAAAAGAAGGGGTACCCATCCATCTGTGTTTTCAAAAGGACAGTTTGATCTGTCTGCCCATGCAAGCTGGCTGTGTTAACAAGCCTATTAGAGACAATGGCTCTTTTTGTGTGAGAGTGAGCTCTTTAAATGTAAAGCTTTCATATCCCAGGATGTGAGGCTGACGTTCCTTTGCTCAAGTTGCACAAGATTTTCCAGCAAGGCAGCAGTTTAACCAAAAATCTGGATCTGTTCTAGCAGCTGATAAACACTCATCACCTTTACACCTTGGTACTCAGATGTGATAACTGGTAACCTTCATTCATTGTTATGCAGCTGTGGATTGCTTTGCCCTGACAGTATCTTTCATGATACGCACTGGCTGAGGTATTGTTTGGCATGTCTTGCTGCTCACAGCCTGGCATATTTATTACCAAGAGTTTCAGCAGTGTTTCTATAAATAGGGTGTTGGTGAATGAATGTAACTACTTGATCAATTATTCTCTTTTCTCCTTTTTTTTTTCTTTTTCTCTGAACAGTACTCTCAACAACAACAACATCACCCGCATTCCTGTTACCAGTTTCAATCACATGCCAAAGATCAGGACTCTGTGAGTAGCATCTTTAAATATAAATGTAATAACAATAATAGTAATGGTCTGAAACAACTCTTTGGATATTTGTCATTCAGTGATAATCCTATTTCTGTTGCTTTTGGAAATAAACAATTTCTCCACCTCCCTTGAGGAAGATGGTTACTGTGTAAGCCTGACCCTGTGAGGGCTGTGGCAGGCAGGGCCACGATCCCCAGCTGGGACTGTCCCTCAGGGACTCCCACAGTGGGGGCAGCCCCAAACACCTCCATTGGGATGGGGAAAGCTGAGGTCAGGCTAGGACATCTGCCCATGGGTACTCAGGTCGAGCCCATGGCCAGGCAGGGTGGGCTTAGGCAGGGCGGGCTGAGGGAGGGCTGGAGATGTGCACTGTCATAGCATCACTGGGCTGAGCTCCTGGGCAAGGGAACTCCTGGGGGCGGCTGCTGGGGCTGGGCAGGGTTGTGGAGGTGGCTGGTGCTCTCACGGTGCTGACCTGGTGTTCACTAGATTTACCCAGGTTTAAATGACCTTCAGTTTTATCAAGTTGCTGAATATAGCAGGAACTGAAACTGGGAATTTTTTCCTATTGGAAGATCTGTACAGTGAGAATGTGTTCCATACTGGAACATCATCAAAATTGCGAAGGCTTCTCAGATGGATCAACTTATTTAATTTTTCTAATATCCTGTTTTTAAATCCTATTTCTTCTTTTAAAAATCAGAATACTGATTTCTAAAGGAAGAAATTTTTTAAAGAGCATGAAAAAAGGCATCTTTATAAGATACTTTCTGAAAGAAAATTTCACTCATTCTGATGCATTAATAGAAGCTTCTCTTACCTCATATCCATTTTTCTGTAGCTGGGCACTGTTCCACTGGACAAGCTATGATCAGTTTAGTAGACCAAAATATAAAGCTGTGATATTTGACCATGTGCATTTGTATAATTTAGCTATAGCCTAATAAAAACATTCTTTCAAAATTTATCATCTTTATTTATACTCTTCAAGTTAAATAGTATCCCTTAAAATGTCTTTAGGGTATACACAACTTCAGGGAAAGTCACGTTTAAACAGTCTTTCTGGTTTTTCCTCCAAAATTTAAAATTTAATTAAGACATATTCAGCTAGCCTGAAAATTTCCTACAGCATTGAAAAAAAAATGCTTCAAGGATGGTACATATGCAAGTGTAAAATAATATTAAATAACAGAACTGAAGAAAAATTACTCTTACAAATGAGAACCTCTGATTTAAATTTACATTCTTCATTAAGTGGTGAGATTCATAGAACTTAATGCAAGTTAGTAAATGTAAATTAGATGTTTGTCTTTAAGAAGAGAATGAATAAAGAAGCTAAAAGTAAAGATTCCTGGAGATTTCCCTGTTCTCATTCAGTCATAGTGGTCCAGAAAATTTGCCTGGCTTCTTCAGACTAGTCAGTCTTGTCTGTTACCAGAGCTCAGTGCCTTCTGCTGTTTTCCTTCTAGTTTAATTTCAGAGATCACTTTGTATATAGCTCCCAGGAGGCTTACACTGACTAATCCCCCTCTGCTGTAATTAAGATTTTTTTAAAAAGGAAAAAAAAAGGGGGAGAAGGAAATCATAAATAGATTTTATAAAGGGAAGCTTTTCTACTGAAACTGAAGAAGCTTTTTCTTCTGAGTGCCAAATTTTATAGAATGCTGACCCACTCTAAAATGATTTGCTGGAAATTTGATTTTGGTCTTATAGCTAAAAGGGCACCTTTGCAAACTTATATTTGTATTCATTCACCTCATGTTCTGTAAAGGTAGTGTCATCAATATCAACTGGCACATTTCAGTCTCCAAAGGCTGTTAAATAACAAATAAGACCTTTCTCAGTACTTCAGTATGGGAATTTAAAAAATCCTACATAGACAGGCAGAAATACAGTTAAATTATTTGGTTTTCCATATTTCCTTATATCACTTTCAAAACAGGCATCAAAGTCTTCAAAATAACAGTTAATAAAAGATAAATACAGGAATCAAATAGCATTCCGTAATTTCTTATGTTGCTTCTTCCTATTAAAAATTCTTCCTCTGTCCCCAAGTCATCTTAGCATTTCTTGCAACTGATACTTTGCTAATTATAATTATTAATAAAAGAAATTTTTATAGCTACATATCACTTAAGATTTTCTGTATTTCTCCTGTGCAGAATTTAGGGTAGTAATGTTTTGTTTTAGCCAAGTTCTGTGCAAATGTGTAGTAATACTCTCCACAACTACATCTGAATGCATGTAAAACTGATCAATTTTTGTTCAGCTATGTAAAATATTTATCTAAAGATGCTATTGGGTGGTAATATTAATACTATCTCTGGTTTTCTGAGCTTGATTTCACTTAATCACCCGTTTCTCCTGCATTAATAAACTCATAGAATGAGAAAGCTCTCTGAGGCATAATGGCTGCATAACGTCTACTGTTTAGTAGACACAGATTGAGTCCAAGTGAATCATTACTGATGTTCACTATGGTTGTGTGACTTCTGTTAAAAAATTATCTTCTGTTTGAACATTCTCAAAGGCTCTTCTAGGGAATCCCTGGTCTGAATGTTTCGTAAGTAGGGACATGAGACCTTTTTACCATCCATCTGAGTCCCAGTGGGGTATGGACAGTGTTTTCCCTATGTGTCTCCTTTACACTCTAGTGAGATCCATTCGCAGGACATTTGGGGCTGCTTGTGCCACAGCTGCATCTGCTGGAGTAGTCCTGTGGATAAATAGCTTTTTCTTCACGGGTCTCAAAACAATCTGCTCATTTAAGTAGAATAGAGGAGAAATAAATAGCATGTTCAACTTGAACATGACCACTCAGGGAAAAAACAAAATAAAAAAACCACAGAGAAATGTTTATAAGATTAGAAACATTTTAAGAATTCTTTTTAAAAATCAGCTCCTCTCTGCTAATCTTTTTTTTACCAAGCTGTCTTTTCTGTTGCTAAGTTTCATTGATCTTTCAGCCTTGATTGAAAGTGACAGGAATTATTTTTTATTGATCTGCTTTCCTTTGCTTGAGACAGCTTTATTTATGTTAAGGCATGTCCCCCACACCTTTTTGCCTAATGCTAAGTGTCTTGTCTCTGCACGTGTGAGTAACTGCTGCGATAGGTAATTGCATGATTTCTTTTAAATTTTTTTAAGAGTAAGTTAAGATTGTGCAAAATCACTTCAGTGCTTTTCATATTCATAAGGAAACAGTATATTATGCTTATCAAGTACTGTGGAAGGTCTTTTTCTGTCTGTAGTCATCAATATAATTACTGAAAAATAAGTTCTGATAGGCTGTTTTATTAAGCTTGATTGGCTCTCTTAAGTGGTCTTCTCTCAAAAGCAAACTTCAGAACATTCATGAAAAAAACAAAAAAATTACAATGTAGGGCTCTGCTGAGCCAAGGGAGCTGGTGAAGAGCTGACAGTTGGAACTGGTAAAATGTCAAAACCCAGAAACTAGCTACAGAAATTTAGCAATCAAAGAAAGCCTAGCAGAACTGGAAAGCTTCCCCTTTCTGTGAAATTCTGGTCTTATTACTCCTCCCTACCTACATCCAAACGGGGAATGCAGGGAATGGCATGGGATGAGCTCTGTTTCAGAGAAGAAAGATGACTGTGAATATTATTGTTGACTGGTGGTAGTGGAAGGGATAATTCTTTGAGGGTTTAAATGAAATGCCTACTGTCTAAGGTAGAACAAAATCTTACTTTGGAAGATTTCTGGCTAGATTATATTTGTTGTATTTCCTTTGTTAAATGCATGTGTTCTTTCAGACATCAGATCATAATAACAAAACATTTTACTAGAAATCTAACTTACTGCAGTGTCAATTGAATATCTTCATAAACCCTGAAACCGAGGTCTTCTGGTCATCCTTCTAAAACAATTACATTTTACAGTGCTCCCAGGAGACCAGCATCTTCCATCTCTGCAGGACTAATTCTCATTTGCAGATTTGCAGTCTTTCACTCTGCCTGCCTACCTCAGACATACAAATCTGGAGACTCTCAGCCTGGGCACCACTGCTGACTTGCACTGCAGCTGTGCAGTATGAAGATCTCACAGATAGACATATTATTTCTTTGGTGGATGGACAATGCTTAATCCTTGCACAGCCCAAGAACATGGGATTTATTTTTTTTTAATGCAATTCCTGTAATATTAGTGAATAATGCTTTTCCTAACCATTTCTGACAGGATTTTCAATTTGTTTTGTCATTTCAGCCTTGGTATAGCACCGCAAATGTATGACTTAGTACAAGGAATTAAATAATCAATGTTCTTGGCTTTTGTTTTGACCTGAAGTTTGGTAGCTATTAACATTACCAGATATTCTCCCTGAACACATCATCATTTTGCTGATTTGCCCCACAGTGTGATAATGCTTTTACAAACCTCTAGCACCAAGTGGGAAGCAGAGTGGAAAGATAGCTGTGTGTATAGATCTTCCACTGCAAAGAATGGCCCCAGCATTGCTGTGTGGCATGACTACATTGACCCCTTTCATTGCTACAGTCAAAAGAGCATTGGTGAATTTGTACAGGCAATACAGGAAAGTACAAGGTATCAGTAGCCTCTGGTGTGTGTGCTTTTCCTCCCTTTCTTTCCCCAAAGAATCAGCTATTGTTTTTCAGCCTGTTCCTCCTGTTTATGTAAGCCATCCTTTGAATTCACTCAAAGGTATCACATTCACTTGATTTCTGATTTGAAATCACAGGCAAGATGATTATTGGAGGACTCTTAAATTCTGCATGTTCTTTTCATTAGAATAATTACAGCTCATAATTACCTGTAGGTGGGACTAGCACTAATTTGTATGTGGAAATTCATATATTATGTGTCAATGTAGACATTCAAAGCCTGACTCTGCTGTAACCAGTAGCCTGCATTGATCCTACTTAAAATGTAGTGAGGAGATGGAGAGTCTTGTGCTTGATTGCTCTGTTTTGTGTCTTCTGTTTAAAAGACTAATTCTAACTTTTATCTGTCTCCTGTAGACGGCTTCACTCCAACTTCTTGCACTGCGACTGCCACCTGGCCTGGCTGTCGGACTGGCTGAGGCAGAGACGCACCATCGGGCAGTTCACCTTCTGCTTGGCACCTGTAAACCTGCGGGGTTTTCTTGTGGCAGAGGTTCAGAAGAAAGACTTTGTCTGCTCTGGTAGTCATGCCAATTATTCATTTATCTATCAGCTGAGGGTTTTCTGTAGTCACATAAAAACAGCAAGATGCTATGATGTTGCATTTGACCATCATGCTGTAATAGTTCTGTTTGCTCTTATCATTGCTGAACTATATGGGTGTAGATCAAGTTGTTAATATTTTAATTTTTACAAGATTATTGGGTTCCAATTAACATTTGAGTTCTCAAATTATTCTACTTCAGCATTGTCAGTGATATCAACATAAATCAATTAAGTATGGATAATATGGTATTTCTCAAGGGAAGAGCTCTAAAGCTGACTGGAAAATGAAAGAAAGGAAATAGAAAACGCTACTCTGAGTCTGCAGATAAATTGTTGTGCTATAGAACAGGAGGAGCAGATTTTATCCTGGGGAGTGAAACAAGATTCTTAAGGACCAGCTGCACATCACTGTTCTACAAATTTCTGCACTGATAAATGATACACAGAGTTTTCACAATCTATGTGTCTGCATGTTGGGCCTGTTCATCAGGTCTCTGACATGACACTTGACTTTTGTGATAGAAATGCATTTCTTAGCAGAAGAAGAAAAAGAGAGGAAAAAATTAAAAGAATTGGAAAAAGAGATCTCTGAATTTGGCCTAAAGGAAGAGATCTGGCAAAGGAGAAGCATGGCAGTGTTTATGTTCTGCATCGAAACAAAGAAAAAGAAGATACCAAACACAGGTTTGGAAATATTTTTTTCAGGGCAAATGGTAACACAGGGAGTTTGTTATGAAGAGGATGAGAGTCCTAATCTGGAGAGATTCTGGGTGTTGTGGTGTTGTGTTCTTGATCTGTAACAGCTTGTGCTCCAAAGCCTTATCCTTTTGCTACATGGGTTAACTTAAAGAAATGCAGTACCAGTACTCCAGCTATATTTTTTTTTAAATATTGCCTTTTTTTTTTTAGTTTTATGTACATGTGACAAAGAGAGAAAGAGTTCTACTTGGAGGGGAAGGTTTGGTCCCTTAACTAGATGGTAAATTGATGCCCAGGGCTGAAGGTGTGTGCAGGAAGTATTACAGACACATTGGAAATTAAGTTGTGCACCGGTGATAAGTGTGATGTGATTTTCAAGAGTGCTGAGTAGCTTATACACAGCTGTGGAAATTTTAGGATACCCAGAATACCTGATAAATTACATCAAAAGTTTAGATAAAAGAGAAGCTTAGAAATGTAACACTCTTGGAAGAGGAAGGCGAAAAGAAACGGATAAATGAATTAAGCTATTAGAAAAATCTTAATTTCACCAAAGTGGTAACCACAGCATTTTTTTCTTATGAAATTAAGTTTCAGATGGGGCAGGAATTCAACTGTTTGGATTTATGATATAGTGTAGTCAAGAGAAAAGAGTTGTTAAAATTGGAGAAGAGATAATTCTGAATGAAAAAATATAGCATGGACAGAATTCATCTAAATGGCATTTTCTGTGCAGGCAATGACATCCAAAAGAGAAAAGGTTTTTAACTGTTGTCTTTTAGACAAAGAACACATAAGAGAATTCTCAAGATTGGACGGATTTTTTTTAGAAACAGAAATAAATAGAAATTAGAGGAAAGAAGCTTTCAGTGGGACAGTCCATCAACTGGATCCCCTAACTGTCATATGGGACATGAAACCACTGAAAAAGAAAGGCATTTGAAGAGCTCTTTTTGGTGGAGGATTTAGCAGAGAACTCAGCTTCATATGGACCTATATGGACTGCTAGTTTAACAAAAATATAAATCTTCCTGGCCCCTTATTGCAGTTTTTATTCCTGATTTTGCAGCATAATTTGTTCAGGTTTGACTATAAAGTCAAACTAGAAAAGGAGGTGGATATTGAACTGGGCTTGTCCCTCTGCTAAAGGATTTTATACAGTTTAAGCTTATATGAATCACTGGAACTAGCCTCAAGCTGGCAGTGAAAGCTGCTTTTGCGTTATAGTTATGAAGAGCTCAAATACAATTCAGAATACTGCTCTGTTTAAGAATACACTCAGTATTTCAGCGTCTCATGTTATGGCAATGGGAGTATCATCACAGAAAAAGAAAATGCAACTTTTCCTTCACTGTAAAATGGGCTTAATCAGAGCATTACAATTCAAAACTCATACTGCTACATGATTCAAAGAGGAAAGAAGAGAATTAAATCACTTGAGGAGAGAACATCCTTGAAAAACTGACTTATGGTTATTCTTACAACCCTATGCAAAAGTGGGGGTGTAATAATTTTATTACAAATGTTCTTTATGAAACAATTTTTGAATGTTGCATACTAAGGACTAGTGTAGGTTGGAAAAAAAGAAGTGAAATATGGATAAGGAAGTGCCATAACTGTAACCCAGATTTCTTGATTCTTTCTGGACACTGTGCTACCAGTCCTGTAGAGTGATGTTTGTAAGCTTTAGGTGCAAAGTATCTCACGATAAAGTTGCTGTAGCCCGAATTGAGCTAATATATCTGTGTAAGCTAACAGTCAGTTTTTCAAAAATACTGTTCACCTTGTGCACATGAATTATAAAAATGCTAATTCAAACAGCACTTGTAGCAAACTCTGAGCAGTGGAAAAGCTATTCCAGGTTTCACTTGTTCATGCCCATGACCATTTGGCTCAGAAATTTAGGTAAATGTATAGGGTCTAATAGTGGGCCATTGCCTGGAGAAAGGTTTACAGATACGTCTAATTAGATTTGTGTTGCTGGGCAGGACATTAACATTAACATCAGGTTAATGTCAGGTCATTAACAGAGCTGAGTAGGTTTGGGACTAGGGGGGCCCTAACCATCATGGAAGAGCATCCACTACTGCTGGCAGTCCTTTCACCCAACAGAGCCTTCTGGCTGGCTTCTTCAGCAAGCTGTCCCCTCCTTGCAGTAGAGTCTCTCTAACAGAGCAGCCTTCCTGGTCCTTTGTCTTAATGCCATCTGTTCCCAAAGAAATCTCCAAGCAGACTCTTTCTCTGTGCAGTTGCATATTGTGCTCTGGGATGTGTTTGGTGAGGCAGTGCTTTGTATGTAGGGAAATTGTGTCACACCTGGCAGTGTGTTTCTCCTACCCCTCCACCATAGCCTTGCAATTCACTGCCACATTGCTGTGACAAGAGAAATGGTACACTAAGCAAATACTTAATGTCAGTTGAAATATTACATGCACTCTCTCCTTGGAAACTGTTAGGTAGAATCTGGAGGTTCTGGCTTGTGCTCAGTACCTCTTAAATCCTTTCAGCCTTTGCTTGCATCAAAACCAGTTCTCTTCCCAGGTTCAGAAGTTCACTGTTGGACTGTCTTATTTTTCTCTAGGTCTCTCTAATCTACCTGTCTGTCTCACCCAAACACAACACACTCTCTTCCTGTTTGTCTGTCTCTTGTCCTCCTCTGATCTCTTTAGAGAATTTTATTCCATTTTCTTCTCATATAAGTTTAATTATGGTGCTTGGGTTTTTGTTCTATCTGATTTTAACTTACTGAAATTGACATTAATTGATATACTGATGAGTTATGTCAAGTCAGAATGTATTTTCTCACCTGAGTTGGTGTGGTTGTAAATTTGTAAATTGAAGCAATGGGTTCATGAAGTTAAACTATCAGCAGCTCCTTAGGCTCTTCAGTGTTCTCTGCAGGACCTAGTGATTTGGATTTTTTTACAGTGATGAATCATTCTGATTTTCCTAAGTATATACATAAGAAAACAAGGGATTCATCTGAACTGCATGTCTATGAATAAAGCAGATGCATTCAGGAGCATAGTATACTGCAATGTGTAGTGTACTTCAGCCACTGCTGTCCTCAGCTAGCGGCTGTCAGAACTAACTCAAATGTCATCAGTTCTCAACTGGTTGCTGGCCGAGGAGACTATCTGCTAGGTAAGCAGAGTGTGGGTTGATTTCAATGGGAAGCAGGTGATTTTTCCCTTGTACTGTTGCTTCCGGCTCTGAGGCAGTATGTTAGGACTTGGTGTTGACCCTGAGGGTGCAGGCTGATGCAGATTTGTTATAGTTTTGGCCAGTGACTTTAGGTATTTTACAGTGGATGGTATTTACAAAGGGGTATGAAGATTGTATGAGATAGAATAGACCAGAGACTGATAGTTCTAACAGTTCATAGATTGATGCTTTTCTCATGAAAGCAGAATCAGATTCTAAAATCTTGACATTAATTTGGAGTTGATTTGTCCTGCAATATGAAATTTAGCAAGTGTAAAATGTGCAATTTTTAAGGACTTCTCTGGTAGTTTTCTTTAATAATGAAGCAAACATTGTACAGAAGGAAATTGGATCTACATAACATTCTCTTTTTCATTAGCAGCCATTTTCTCTGCTTTTTAGTCCTTAGTTCCTTTTCAGAGGATCTACAGGATCCTGAAGAAAACCAAGATACATAACTTGGCTTAAATAAGTTAAAATTCAGTCTGAAATTGTTGCAAGCGAGAAATCATTGCCAGAACCAAGTTTCTACTGCTTTCTAGCTAAATAGACTGATTCTGATTTTAAGAAAATAGTGGCTTTATCTGAATCTCAGTTGTAGATCTAGAGCTTCTGATTCATATGGTGAGGCTGCAGCTGAGGTATAATAAAGAAGAAAATTATTTAGCTTCCTGCTGCTTAATGCAGACTAGCAGCACTAATGTGGAAGCAGATTTATTTTTTGGAGTGAGGTCAAACAGTCTTAAAACGTAGCTGTTACTCCCTTGCCCAGATCAAAAAACTCAGTAGATTGTCTTGCTCCATTTTTCTCCTGGCAACTTCATAGCATATTGTTGAGAAAATCAACAATGAGTAATTAATACAATAGCATTTCTCAAGCTTATTATATTAATAAGAACATTAAGAAGATGCCAAAGTAAAAGCGTGTGGTGATATGAATTTCCCCCATCTGCCTTGTTTAAAAGATTTTGTGCAATGATGTATCTGCATAGCCAGAAGCAGATCTGCTGCTTTCAACATGGGATTTGGGGGTACTGCCAGCCGGGAAGACTGGTGCTCCCTATAAACAAAAGAAGAAGAAGGACTGGTTGCTAATAATGCAGGTTTTGCTAGTTCTGGGCAGTAGCAGTCTCTCCCAAGGGAGCCAGGGCAGTTGCCCTCCATGCAGTCGAGCCCAGAGGAGGGCTGCTGATCACCCTTAGTTTGCAAGGCCACAGGAGAGCAGCAATTTTAAATACCCAAGAACAGGGCTGACTTTGAGTCTTTGACCATGCCTTTTTATGAAATCTGTAGACTTTTCCTGTCCAGTACATGTGTGATTGGCAACACACAGATACTCAGTTAATGAGTAATTTTTTAAAAAAATCCATAGAGCTGCTTGTAAAATGGATGCAGAATTTCATACATGAATAGTTGGCAAAGAGGCAATATGAGGTTCATGTGAATTTGTGTTTTATTGAGGAATGTACTGATGTTACAGTTGCACTAGAACTGTGGTGGGTGGACTCTGGCCAGCTTCTCTCACTCTCCGTCCTCACCAAGGTGGGGAGAGAACAAGATCTACTCCAGCACCTCCACCTCCTCTTTGTCCTCTGCTCTTGCTGCTGTCAGGCTGTTTCTCACGTTTTTTCCCTCACTCCTTATTGCTTGGTGCCATTTTGCCCTTTCTCAAATACTCTTTCACAGAGACACCACCAGCTTTGCTGGTGGGCTCAGCTGTGCCTGCAGCACTGCAACTCTGGAGCCAGCTCCTGCCTCTCCTCACACCCAGTACCAAAACTTGTATCTCCTGGTTCACTGGATTAATTCCTAATTAATTGCAGGCAAAAGTGTTCAGGTCAGAAAGTCTGTAAGAATATTTTTTCTCTAACTTCTACATACCTTAAACTGCTCGATTGTACCAGAGGTCTTTTGGAAAAAGCCAAAGGCAGCAACCTCAGCCTGTCCCAGGAAGAAGGCAAATAAGGTCGCTATTACCCTACCCTCCTTGGTCTGTCCCAAATGCTAAAGAAGAGACTGCAAGGTCTGTGAAGTAGCCAATGCCTTGCTCTTCAGTCCTTTCCCACCCGTCTGGAAAAAGAGTTTCCTCATTCTAGATCTGGATGTTGGATGTGCTCATGACCAGGCTGGACCCCTCAAGTGTCATGATCAGGAGAAATGTCACATTTTACTCAACATCCTCTGATAGCTGTCTCAATCTCTAATGCTTCTGACTGAAGTGAATCCCATCTTCCTCCTCTTCCTGAAGAGACCAGCTTCTGTGCTGAGGCAGGGAAAGTCCTGAGTTAGATGCAGCAGGACGTGGCAGGGGGCATGCAGGAGCATAGAAACAAAGACAATTGTGCATCAAAGAAAATCAGGTTGTGTTTAAAATTCCTTTTCAACTACCAACAAATCAAACGCTGGGGACTCAAAGCATAGTCTTAAACAATTTCTGCCCCTTCCATACCTTTATCAAATTTCATCATGGAACAGTTCAGGTTCTGTGATGGATAACCCATTTTGAAGGCCATTCCAGAACTATTCTCCCTTAATAGGCTTACAACTGATCATGCCTACTATCTGTCATTTAATCTTGTACAGATGGTATCCTTCTACTTAAATAATTTGTCTTCCTCTTAATTTTTATGCTTCAATATATTTTTAAGTTCATTGTATTATTTTGGGCCCTATTTTTAAATGTCATTTCACATAAACCTTCCAGACTTCTGGTACAAATTGTAGAATTGGCTTTAATGAGATCACCGTGCATCGATGCCATTGGAACTGCAGGAGCACTACATCTTTTAAGAATTTATAGTAGCATTATTTTTTTAGCCTTTTTTGGAAGAGCAAATAGTATAATAACCCAGAAACCCAAATACAAACTAATAGTCTTCCTTACAGTGCAACAGTTTTGGATACTTCTACTAGAAAATGCCTGTTATCAAGGCTGGAGAAAGATATTCAAAGAAAGACTCAGCACAGGCACAGGGAATAGGACATGATTAAACTCGCTTCAGTCCTCCCTCTGAAAAACTTAAATGGAATAAATTTCCATGAGAGAAAAACAACTGTCATAGTTTTGATAGCACTCAAAATGTCTCACAGATTCTGTTTTATTAATCCTTCAGAAGAACAAATTTACCAATTAGAGCTCAGTTGTTAAAGGTGAGCATGCATTTTTGTTGTGCTTACTTCCATTTTGTTTTGAAGTATTCCATGCAACTTGGGATGTATTGGTGTTAAATAAATCATTGCAATATTACTCCTTTAAGATAAGACAATGTGAAAGTCTAATTTTCAGTACTGTTACTTTACTCATATATTTTGAAACAGGAAAAGTAGGTTTTTGTACAATAAAGTAGGGCTTGTCCAGTATGCTTGAGCCGCCTCTCACTTCGTCTGGAAATTTCCTATTTTATTCCCCAATATTTGTTTGTAACCCAGTAGGTGTTTTGCTTTGCCTTCAAAACAGTTGTACTCATGCACTGTGAATTTTTAACAGATAAATTTATCTGTTCAGCAAAACTTTCAGCAAAACAATGAATTTCAAGCAAGTAGTGAATATTATTAACTACCACATTTTTTCATACCATGAACTTGATGGTATTAAAATGGTCCCTAATCATAAATATTTAATGCTGGGATCAGCAATAGCTATTGAACAACTGTAGATGAAAATATTTGCATAAACCATTTACTGCACTTTCCCATAGAAAAAACACATTTGTATAAGTTTTTATCCTTTAGAGGTATATTTGCCATCAATAAGCAGTGTTAATGTTGCAGATAGTAATTTGCAATTGACTGTCCCATATCTCTCTGAAGGATTGGGCACACGCAAGTGTGGTTTAATACTGGGATGAATGCATCTCAGTTATCTGTTTGAAACTCACTTACTAGGAGTCTACTTAAAACTTGCTCATGTTGTAGTAACTGATTTCAGATGCCCCAGAATTATAAGAAGTTCCAATGCCTTATTTAATTAAAATTTTAAAAGGCCATAATATATCCACAGATCTGCAGTACTTGTACTGTTTTGTTTATTCATAGAATCATAGAATGGTAAAGGTTGGAAGGGACCTCAATAATTTCACGTCTGCTGTACTTAAAATGATTTAAAGTCACCACAGATTTTTAACTGGTAAATCCTGTCATATTTTTATAAAAACATATGAATATTTTTTACAAATAAATAATATTTTGCTGGAAGAAAAGAACCTCTGCAAGGTAATTGGATAGGCAAAAATTTAATAAAGTACACTTAGTGTGCCATAAACAAGTGCCTGTGCAAATGGAAGTATATAATTTTTTTAGGAGTTGCAAAATTTATTTAAATGCCTTAGACATTTAAACTCTTTATTACACCCTAGTAATTTTATTCTAATTGTAATATCAGTCTATTTGCTGCTCTTAAAAAGCTAGAAACCAATGCAATGCTTATTTGAAAAAAAGCATGCAATTTGCTCTGTAAACTGCTGGCTCCCAATACTCTTCCCTGTTTCCTCTCTTCCCCTAACCCCAAATCATTATGTATAACATTACATATAGCATTAGTTGTTACATATAATTTACTGCCATTCCATAGCAGAAAGCACAAAAAGCATAATAGGTTTTGTTCATCATGTTCCATCCTAGCTGCTGCATTTTGTTAATAGATACTGTTAGATGTACTGTTAATAGCAAGAAGTGTTATTTTTTCTTCCCATTTTTGTTGAACCCGCACTGAGAATGAAGACGTTATATTGCTCTCTCTCTATTTTGACATCATATACCTCACTGGTTAACTAATTTTTTTTTACTTACTAGCCATAAATTAAAGCTCTATTCTAGTAGTATTTTATTCATATAAAAGTCCCTCTTTCCTAGAGGAAAGTCAAAGGTAAATGGTTTTTGTCCAAACTGACCTAACCTTCTTTCAAACCATTCCTTTGGTGCAGAGTACCCTGCAACACTGTGTCGTGCAAAATGGGGAGGTGAAGAGCTGAGTGCTATGCAATCTTCTGCTGTTGATTACTTGTAGTAGGGTCAGGAACAGATTTAAAACACCAAATGGAAATATGTCAGGTTTTCAGATCTTGTGCCCTAATGAAAAGGGAGTGTATTACTGCTCTTCTAACCCACAGTTCTGTGTTGTAGTGCTGTAACTGTACAAAATGTATTTGCTGAAAAGTCTTTTCAGAAACCACACCAGATCTGTGGTGATAAATGACTTACGGAAGATTTGACCTTGCCTGCCAAGTTTCTCTTACCTCATGAAGATCAAGATTTCTTCCCAGTTTGATAATTTCTCCCTATACCTAAAAGCTTATGGTAACTTGTTTGCACTTCCCTTACTCTTCATTTTCTTATGGGCATTGCACCACGAGGTAGACAGATAAGAAAATATAAATATATATCAGATTGTAAGAAGAAACCTCTTGGTTTTATGCAAAAAAGGCCTGTGTACATTTTGAGGGAATATGAACTACTTTTGGAAGTAGTCACAGTTAACCTCAGGCTCTGTGTAAGGCAGAACTGCATTAATTTTGAAGGAATTCTATTAATGCACATTGCTAGTATGATAGTATGTCTGCCCTGCGTTTCTGTAGCCAGAAGACTTGAGCCATAAATGTTTGGATTTATATTTTAGTTTCATTATTGAATTTTTTATTTCTAAATAGACTTTTTTCCCTGTTGAATCTGTAGAGTGAAGCTGCTGTAGTACTGAAACGCTGTGTTGAGATAGAAGACTTGTTGGTAAACTCTTTACCTGCATCTGTCACAGAAAAGGGCAAGTGGACTATAAAAATGACAGGGTATTTCAGGAAAGAGAAAGGATCATTAAGATTATCTCATGAGAAAAGCTGCCCACTCTCATAAAGAAGGAATTTGATTCTTGCCCATGCAGCAAATGTCCTGTGAGTTCCATTTTTTCATGACAGACTCTTAAAATCTAATATCTGGATGCCTGAAATGGAGTTCTGAGGTCTGGTTTGACAAAATGAAGTTACTCACAGCTCTGACTAGCATCAATGAAAGCTGTATTTAAAACAGAGTTCTATGAATCCCACATTTTTCTCTTGCTATCCTGACAGGACATCAGTTGATGACTCACTGAAAAAAATTCAAACCTAGTCCTCTATTTTGGCAACATTTTGTACACAATGATGTGTATACAATGGTGATGTTATCCTGAAACTGGACAGCATACTTTATTATATGACACTTCTGTCATCCCTGGGTAAAAAATAATATTTAAAGGGGCTTACTGCTTGCCTGAAACTAAGGAAAATTGAGACAAGCAAATTAATTCACAGCAGAATTGAATACCTTTCTCATGGAAGTCATGATTTTGCAGTGATTGTACTTTGCTTTCCCCTCCAAGTGTAAAGTCAGCCTGTAGTAGTTTTCAGCTGACATCTTTTCCAACCATATTTACCTTTCAAAATAGTGATACTCAGAGGTGCCACTGAATGTCTTTCTAATGTTGACTTTTCATTGCTGCTTATGAGTCTTTGAAAATAGGAACATGTCTAGGCTTTCTATACTTTCCCTCTGTACTCTTTCCCTCTGTAGGCTTTGTTGTGCTTAATTAAGTCTAGATCAGAAGGTATTTAGGAATAAATCAAGAGAGAAAATGTATAAAAATGTTCCATTGTTATCAAATTATAATTCTCATAATGATACGGGATTGCAAGTTGATGCAAGCAATTTTTTTTTTGACTTTTTGTCACCTGCAGTTATGATTTTGAAAGGAGCAATCATGGGTCTTTTCCAAGACAAACCCCAAGAATGTGCAGCTTTGTGTATCGTTTTCCATGTTTTTACATTGATTTGTGGTTTGACAATTACATGTTTTAATTTTTCCACCCAAAAGACCAGTATTGTTTGTCATTATAATCTACTGTAATCTATAAAAACACTTAATTTTCCTGTTTTTGCTATGATTTTGTCACTTCCTACCAACATAAGCCTTCACATTCAGTTCTCTGTGTCTGGTCAAAAATGTATTTACAGTTTCTTATCCTACTTTGGAAATAAGACTCAACATTAATAAGTGAATAACTGCTACATCTTTATAACCTCAATTAGTGTAGCAAAACCCTTCTATCTGTGTCTAAGTATGTAACAAAATTTTAAATCTAAGAATCATAACCATCTGGGTAAAATCGACATAATTGCTAGTTTCAAAAAAAATTAATGACAATTAAACCTGAATGTAATGTTGTATAGAGCAACATCCTTCTATGCTAAACCTTTGCTGTCTAAGTGGCTTCTTGTCTTTCAGTGGAATTACTAGATTAAGAAAGGATTTGAGGATTTGAACTCACATTTTTTATTACATGCTTTTTTGTGTTTCCATTAACTGTATTGTCTGATACTGAAAAAAAAAAACCCCAACAGCTTTATATTTTTAGTTTTTATGTCATGACAAGTTTCCTAATTTCAAAAACATAACTCATTGATGGCAGTCATCTTTCAGTATGTGAAAATACTGAAGGAGTGTTTGCATAATGGAAACCTTTAAGCAAAGATAACATTTGGAAATACCAATTGATCTTAAGGCTTAGCTTTTAAATCTTAGAATAAATTGATCTGGCTTATCCTGGAGGAGACCAAAGTAGAGTTTGTGAAGGAAAGAAACCAATAGGAGTGGAGAGTAAGGAAGAATAAGGACACAGTAATCTTTTACATATTTTCTCTGCAATTAATTTGTAGCATATTATATTAGTTGAATCCAAGTAAATTATTAATTAAATCTTGCAAAAGGATCTGGGAAACTCAGAAGCTGATGTATTCTATTGTTGAAATCTCAGAGGGTCATTTCTTAGAACTAATATTTAGTGTTTTCATTACGTCTCAGGTTCCCAGTCTGAACCTCCATCATGCAGTGCCAGTTCCATCACTTGCCCATCTGCCTGCACCTGCAGCAACAATGTGGTGGATTGTCGAGGAAGAGGCTTAACAGAAATTCCAGCTAACCTACCAGAAGACATTTGGGAAATGTAAGTGCCAATGTAATGCACCATTCTTTTCCAAGTCTCTCTGGTTTTAGCCCATGTTGTAGCATTTTGTGGAGAAAAAAGGCACGTGTTTTGAAAACTGCGTTCTGAGCAGTTGTCGTGTTGAAGTTGTCTTACTCCAAATAAAGATGAAGTTCTTGGCATATCATGTTCAGATTGTGCTTACATCTCATAAATCTGGGATGAAAGTTCTATTGTCAGGAAAAAGAAATACTGAGCCCAACAGAAATCCCCAGAGGGATTTGTTATCTTGGCATGATGCATTTTTAATGAAGTGAAGTATGGTATCAGACCACACTGACCCTGTTGCATTTACTTTTTATTTCTAGTGTCCCACATTTTGTTATTCCAAATCTTTTAACTCTTTTGTGACCTTTTATGTACTGTGAAATCAGATGCTCATTTTACAGACTTGTTTGTCTTTATTACCTTTAGGAATTGTAGTTTGTTTTTCTCTGTGACTTGAAATACTGTGATATTAAACCAGGCTACTTTTGGTTAGTCCATAGGAAATATAGATAACTCGTTCTCTTGTTTAGGTGCTTGTTGTACAGAGACATCCACCCAGCCTTTACAGTCTACATAGTATAGATTTAAATATTTATATAATCAGTGGATTCATTTACCTTCTCATTGCTATAGAAATTTTGCTATACAGCAGAACTCAGTAGGCTAAAGCATATACTGAGCTGCTTATAGATAGCCTGGCCCACTATAATGTCAGGAATGTGACAGTTCTTTGTTCTTTGTTACAGTGGAGAGGTTTGCAGTCTCTTCATCAGTTGCTGTTATAATTTGAGTCACCTCAAATTTGTTTGGACTGCTATCTCAGCAAAATAGTTCAGAGTTAGCTTTTGCTTGATTTTGCTCTGGCACTCTTCTTACAGCAGTGCACCCCAGTGTGTGAGAAAGCGAGTGAAAATCCTCATCTTTATTGTGGTTATAATAATACTGAGTGTCCCAGTCCTGTCTCCTTTTTGGTTACTCCAGCCCACAAACCTGTGACTGGTATTAAAAGCAACTTCGAGGATGTTCCTTCCTCTTCTGTTCTTTTAGAAAGACTTGAGAGCCTTTAGGTTAGACTGTGAGGTAGCAAGTCAGGATGCATATAACATTGTAAGAAACTTTCATAACCTGGTGGTTCTAAACCTTCTAGATCCATAGAATACCACTTAAAGCTCTTAGTACACCACTTAATGATTCAGGTCTGTCAGAGCTCTTGGCTTTTAGGCAGTACTTGAGTCTGTGTCTGTAGGTAAAGCTCTTACAGCACTACAATCCTGGACATATCCTTTGCAATTCAAAGGCACTTGAGGTGGGTGTAGTTCTGCAGAACTTCAGAGTATAACCTTCATGGAAACTTCTGTTGCTGACTTTTCTGTGGGAATAAATACTGTGAAGGCTTTATATTTATGGATGTATGTATTAAGAAATTTAGGTAGTTCTTTCAGAATAAGTCATAGCAAGTGGTAAAATGCTGTTTTCATCTTGTAAAAGTAGTGGCAAAATGAGCAATTAATCTTAAATCCAAGAGCAAAGTATTGCACATTTTTATACAGAGCAAAGAATATAGTCACATACAAAAATGTTTCTGGAAAGATGGAAGAAGCTGCCACAGTGGTTTCCTGGAAAAATTCAGACATATATTCTTTTGGTCAAGATAACCTTTGTGCCTTTATAACCTATACAATTTTTATGCTGAAGCCTGTCATTTGGCTCAGAAATCCAGTTTGTCTAAGGCTGCTCTGGGCTTATTCTATGCAAAATTCATCCAGAGGCGTGGTTCCAGCTACACATGGAATAATTACTGTCTTTTGATTTTTATATGGTAGGCAGAATAATAACTCTCTTGCTGTAATATTATAGCATTGAGACCAAGTAAATTCTTTGTCCATGCTGGAACCCACATCTCATGCTCTCACAAATGCACTGCTGTTTTTTTTTCCCCCCAGGATTTATCCCCCATGGCTGGCATTTAGTTAGACCCTTTGCATAAAAGGTGGCTATGTAGTGGTACAGCCTTGTTTCTGGAATCTATAATCCTATGATCTGATCCTCATCCTCTTTGGGAGATGTAACTCTTACTAGAAATGAGAGTCCTTCTATAGAATATGGGGTACTAATGAGTTGCATGGCTGGGTTGCCATTACATAATATCCTAAAGGATACTACTTTAGATGGTGTATATTTTATTCAGGTGTTTCTACCTAGCACTGTAAATATTTCACCAAAATGGATTTCCCTCTGTAGGCAGTAGTCCATTCATAAAATTTATACAATAATATTAAAAATCTGTACCTTCCTCAGTTCTACTTGGGGCGTTTCCAAGTTCATTTGCTTGGTTATTAGTTGCACTCAGCTACAGCTTGCCTTCAGTCATTATTTCATCCCATAAGAGCCCTTGACTGACTAACTGTTCTACAAAAATGAAACACACAGCTGTTACCCTAACATGGTTATTAAAGGTGATCTACATTTCAGTCTGTGTTATGGTATTAATTAAAGATTTTTGTACTTGGCTTTCCTGTCTTTCTTCTTTAACACGAATCGGCAGAAACCTCTCTGATAAAGCTGCCAACCAGTCCTGCATTTGTTTTTGTTGAAAAAACCCTACTGCAAAGCAGGGAACTCACTCATTACAAAACATAAACCAGGTATAATGTGACACCATATTTTCCTTATCACCAACCACTGACACGTGTGACTTGGCAGTCTGTTGTGTTACTCGGTTACACCTCTCCCCAGGGCATTATTCTGAAGACCCTTGTTGAAAGAATGGTTATTATTAAATAAAGGAATTTAGCAATGCTAAATCCGTATCCCAGTCTTGCTTTCTCAAAATTCTTAATTTAGAGAAGTACAGAATGCACTTCATTTTTTAATAAAGCTTCTTATTCAGTGGGGAGATGACAGCAGCAGCCAAAATGATGGAGGAAAAATGAGTTACAAGAAATTGAAGCTGAGGAATACAGACTGTTAGCTATATAAAAGCTAACCTTTAAAAGGTTCTCTGCTAACAAAGTAGTTATCTTGAGTTTTTCAGAGGAGAAATGAACAGTGTTGGGTTTAGAGAAACCCATAAGAATAAGCACAGAAAAGTTTTGCAGGAATACTTGGTTGAAAACTAAAGTCATTAAGCACCTGGAGTCATTTACTGAAAGAAGAAATACCAGAGCAAAAATGGCTTGATGGTTTGCTGGAAAATGATATCATAGTTTCATTACATTGGAAATGCAACTACAACAAAAGGAGAGGTTTGCATTTGTTTAGAAAGGGTGAGAGAAAATGCATGCAAGATAACTAGGGAATATAGTGTGAATAGAATATGGACTTGAGGGCTTTAGGGAGAAAGGGAGGAATGACTTTACAAAGTAGTAGGAGACAAGTCACCAAAGCATCTGTTTTTCTGATCAGACTTGATGGCAACCTCATAACCGATGCCTGTCAGGCTGAGTGACAACTCAGCCCTCAAGGACAGCAAAGCCAGGCTGCAGTAGAGACCTATTAAAGCCCAAGCTACCAGCTGTGCCTGTGAGAGTGGCTACCCTGCAGGCTGTGGGGGGTTGGGGAGGTGTTGTGAGAAGCACATGCCAGGTTTCACTCAGTGTGTGGCTGTTGTTGGTTCAGGCCATTGGGCTGGATGGATCAGAGTTATGGCACTGTCTGCCTGTTTTCAGTCCTTAGTGTTTGACCTGGTTTATGCCTAGGAAAGGACAGCTTTCTTGCACTTGCAAATGTGGGAGACTGGGAGTAATGGCCTTGCTAACCTTGTCTGTAGTGTTTCAAACAAGTATTTGCTTTAACACTCTGTCAGTCCTGGAGAGTGATCAAGAACTCCCTATTGATCGTTTCTTCACCTCACTATTGATCTTTTCTTCACCTCACTTTATCCCTTCTTTAGAATGAAGTTTTCATGCTCTTTTTCTGTCTCAGACTGATGTACTTCATTTGTTTTATTTATTATTACGAACAAGGCTTCATTTTAGGATGTTAATTGTGGACAGCATTTGTCTGAGAGTTTTGTACATCTTAAAGCAGCAACAGTGCAGAGACTACTCTGAATAAGGCATTGCTGAGTGGAAGCAGGGAACAGCACCCCCAAATGCTGGCCCCCCTGCTGCAATCTGCTCTGGAGTGCAGAGTGGAAGGTATTGGATGCTGTGGGACCCAGAGGCAGGCAGACTCCTGGGCTCCTGAGAAGCAGCCACTTGCACCAGCACTGCCACCAGGTGCTATGTCTGAAAGATCTTCAGATTCTGCAAAAGAAGGATTTGATTGATTGCTAATGCTAAGGGCTAGGTTGTGGTTTGGGGTACACACTTCAGAGAATGTTGGAAAAAGAAGGCTGAAGTCAAATAAGGAACCAGCAAAACATGTGATGGGAAAGACTGGGGATGAAGGAAATGAGGACAGTTCAATAAAAGTGCTTTGAGAAAGGGGGGAATATTTGTTGATAAAGCCTGAAGGTTGATGGTAGTGGGTCTGGGACACAGGCTCTGCATGGTGAGCTTTCGGGATGTTGCAGGAGGGCTGGGACACTGGGTGGGATGGGTAGGGGCTGGTCAGGCTGGAGGGCCTGGACAGAGTAGTGCAGGTGAAGATGGAGCCAAGGAGGCTCTTCCCACCACAAAATACCCATATCTTCCTGAGCGGTCCTGCGTTGTCACTGTGTACTTAAGAAACCAAACCACAGATGGCATATCTGCTTCCCTGTGCACTGGTGACCATCTACACAGAGACTCTCTGACTACACAGGCTTTCACTATTTTAGCTGCTACTGTTCCAGTTAAACGTCGCTGCAGGGGTCTGGGTGGTGAACTTTAGTTACATGAGTTTACTTGGCATGGAATTAGTTATTTAAGCACTTGTTTTTTTAATCCACTAAATTAAATATATTATTTGTAAAAGAGGGGACGGGGGAGGAAGAGAAGAGACTATATTTACAGCTGCAGTCTTCATTCAGTACTTTTATATAAATTTGTTTTGGTACATTCTTTAATTATAGCACAGTCTTCTTTTGCTGTTGGAAGACTAAAGACTAGATTTGTTTCTTATTGTCTAGGGATTGTGTAGTGAGGAAGCCTGAATATATAGGCTCTGTTTATTTGTTGCAGAAACAGGAAAATTCTAAAATGGGGACTGTGGAGAAGATAATCTTAGGAATGCTGTTTTGAGAATTGGGTTGTTTCTCTTCTTGCCAGTGGTTTTATTAACTGATTCTGGGCAAGTGATCTGCACAGACTTTTCATGGGTGGTCACTCGTGATGTAATCTTTGGTTTCTGGATGATTCAGGTGAGATGTCCAGAAGTGGTGAGGACTGACAGGTGCAGCAAAAGTCAATAGGAGCTGCAGTTGAAACACATTGTGCTGTGCAATGTGCTAATTACTTCGAAAAGCCAAGTCCCAGTCATTTGCAGACTTACAAATCAAACCCCATCAAACTCCAAACTGATCCTAGATTTCAAACTTTTTCATATCAGGCTTGCTTGATCACTTTTATTTAACTCACAAGACAGAGTACTGTCTTGTGAGATAAGAGAAGTACAGTTGTTCTTGCTCTTGTACTTGTTCTATGTTGGTATACTTGATTTTCTCACTATTGATAGCTGAACTGGTGAATGATATTTCTGTAGGAATGGGTAGTGCTTGATTTTGCATACTTTTCACTGTTTGGAAAAATGCAGATTTTGAGCACTAAGGAAAAATCTAATGGACCTAAGTGTTGGTTTTCTCATGGTTCTGTCAAAGTAAAAATGAACCTATTTTTATCAAGAGAATTACTTTGAAATGTAGTGTTCTACTTGTTCTGCCTTTAATTAATGCTTCCCTGACAAACTTAATATTTAGAGAATTGCTGTTGTGAGATTACCACTGTGCTGGGTGGTGTTGTTGGATGGTAGACGGATCTGTAGATGGATGAGTTTGGTTTTGTTGCTTCAGTGATTCTCTTGAGAAGAAATTACCTTATCTGTTCTTCAGTACTTGTAAGACTGTGCATTATAGGAGAGCTGGGACTTTAGTTGTGAATGTTGACAAAGCTTTTGCTATTTGAGGAGGCAGGCCAACAATTTCTGGGCATTATAAATTAGTGTTATGTTCAAAATCAATTTTCCACTGATTAAAAAAAAAGTCAGGAAATCTACTATAAGAAGACTTAGCACTGGTAATGCTATTTATTGTAATATAATTCTTTCTTATATATATTATAAATTAACTGCTCCATAGCAATTTTGTGTATATTTAAAATTGGCTTTGAAGTCCTCATATTCTTAAAGGCAAGAGTTTTTTCTTTTTTCAAGAATATAAGTGTATAGAATCTATAAAATTCATGGACAGAGGAAAGACAGTTCTGCATTTAACATTGTTTTCCCTCCTAAAAAAAATTAATTTAAACAATCTTCCCAGGCTTCCAATGAATACTGAAGCCAGAACAGTATTTTTGAACACTCTTATAAATGTTCCACACTTACCTCTGGTGGCAAGTTCTCTGGCTGGGGAATCAGGTTGGCTCCTGTAGTTGAATCATATGATGTGATATTAATTCACTGCCATAAATTGGCTCTGGACAGCTTTACATGTCAAATTTGACTACTATTTTTTGGATCTCCATTAAGCATATTATGTAATTCACTCCTTGCATCCAGCATAGAAAAGAGGTTTCTATTGTCACCTCAAAAATGTGTAGAAAGAAACTTACTCTGTGAAGGCAAGACACAAAATTAATAAAGCAATAATGAAGAAAATATTTTAGATGGAGAACTAGTAGAGAAAGCATGAGTATCTGGGAAATGTCAAGAATAAAGGCATTTTCTGTGTTGAGATAGACTGATGAAAGTAGGAAGCTATGTTTTACTGGTTTAGAAACAAGTAGTAACAAAAGGGAGCTTCTGTAAGATCAGGGCAGTATTTATTTCTGACATCTTTACTTTTATTTGTAAAATTAAGTAATGTCATAAAAATTAAGTAATGATGTCATCTAGAGGCACGAAAAGATGTTTTTGTTTTGATAAATCTAGATACACATAGTAATTTTCACTTTGGCTGTATAATTTTTTGCCTTCCATCCTCTCTGTGAATTTTCTTTGAAAAAAAAACTAACAAGTTATGTGCAGGTGAATTTTATTCAGTCAACCTGTGTAGAATTTAGTAAGCTTACAAGGTTTGAAAATTTTCAGTAATTATTTATTATTTTTTGTTTGTTTGGGGTTTATTACATGTGTTCAATTTTTTTCCAGAGACATTACTTCATTCCAGCAGAAACATAAATTCTGACTTGTTAGTAAAAATGAATGGTCTGAACAATACCTTTTTTGATCTTATACAAATGTCACTCAAAAGCTCTTTTTGCCAAGCAAAACTAGGAGACTGCAGTGTGTAATGAGTATACATCCTGAAAGCTGATTATCAAAGTGTAGAAAGAATCACAGAAAATGAAATAGGAAGCATAAAATCATAACTTTGAAATCAGATACCCTAATGAAATTTTTTTACAGCAGAAATACTAATTGTTTTCAGGCTTAGATCTGTTGTTCTATTTATTTTGCTTTAAAAATTAGTTATAGAACAAAGAATTTGAGGAATGTTTGTATTGACATGATGGAATTCCTTTTGCTGACAAATTATTACAGGTGGCAGAACTTCAGCAACCAAAAAGCTATTTAATTTTCTTACATATTTCTTTTACCTTTTCCTTGATAATATTTGTAAATGTGTACTACAAATAGATGATATAGAATGTATGTAGCTCTTCACAATAAGTTAGATGAAATAATTACTATTTTTCCATTCTCTCATTTTACTGTTTCAATTTCCACTAAGTCTAAAGATCTATTAATGTATTGTGGAAGTCATTCAAGGACCGAGATGTAAGGCAGCAGTATAAAAATTCATTAATAACCACATATGTTTAGGGTTTTTATAGTGGTGGCAGGGCCTTTGGCTGAGGCAGGGGTTGAAGGCTTTAACTGTTAAAACAATCAGGAAGCACAGATCTTCAAAATGCTGAATGTCTGTCATCCTGCAGAACTTTGCTTTCTACCTGTCAGAGAAATTAGGAGTGAAAGACAGAGCCACAGATAAGCTGTTCCTTGGTAACATAGGTCCATAAACACTTTCTGAAGCAATATGATTGCAGAGTTTTGCCTTGCACATTGCAGAGATGTGCCCTGTGTAGTGCTGCAGTGCTGTGGGGTACAGGGCCACATGTGGCTTCTCCAGTTTTCAGGGCAGAATGAGTCCACAGGTTCAGACTGTGTAACTGTAGGGCAAGTTCCCTTCCTTCCCCGCAAGGGTGCCTCCTGTCCAGGGCTGTCTTTGAGTAAATACTTCAGTGCAGCTACCCAAACCTGTTGGGCATGGAAGAAATAAAACTTAATTTCATGAAGAGGCAAGCAAGCAGTTAGAACAAGGATCAAATACAGCCTGTATCTGTAGTAACACCAAATTTTAAGTATGATTTATTCCTCGTAAATACTGAAAATATATCTGTGGACCTTCATCAGAGTCCAATTTACAGTAAGATATTTAAGTCCAAAATATGACATAAATGTAAGGTAACATTCCAAGAAGCTTTTAAAAAAATCAGTCTTTCTCACTCATGGGCAAAGAAGAACAGCATCTCTCTTGATTGCAATGTGCTCTAGATGTTTCCTCCTTCTTTCTATAAATGCTTTTTCTCACCCTGGGCTTTGTTACAGGGGGCAGTTTCATATGCCTCTTGGTTCCCCCAAGCAGTCCTTAACCAGATTGCTGCAAATCCCTGTTTATAGGGCAGGAGAAAAGTGAGGGTTCTGCATTCACACAGGCT
The DNA here is from genome assembly GCF_003957555.1 of Calypte anna. Lineage (NCBI taxonomy): Eukaryota > Metazoa > Chordata > Aves > Apodiformes > Trochilidae > Calypte > Calypte anna. The sequence continues at coordinate 191,054 of NC_044259.1, read as the reverse complement.
GTGTGCATCATGCCAGACCCAAGTGTGCTACAGGTTCCTGCATCACACTAATCTGATCCTATGCTTTCGCTCAGAGATTGCTTTTGGTTATTGGCTGCCTGAGTGATGCAAGCTCAAAAGAGCCCCAGCAGTGCAAGCAGAGTGACATGGTCTGGAGAGCAATCTGGCTCGTTCACTCATGCTCTCTCTCCCAGCTGGGGAGCTCATGACTGCCCAGTTCAGAGGGATGTTTTTGGCATGTCTCAGGCAAGAGCTAAGTGACTCGGTTAGCAGAGCATGGCTGTCTAATTTGTAGGCTCTATTCATCAGACAGCTAAGAATTATCAGTACTGATGCTTCACTCCCTCTCTCTTTTTCTCCAAGCTAGTGATTTATCAATGTTATGGGTAGGTAAGCTTGACAAAACATTACACATTAGCAGCTGAGACCATGTTTGGAATGAGAAGATTGCTTGCAAACTGATGTAGTAGAGATCCAAAGAACAAATTCATTCCCTCAATGGAAGAGAGATAGTTAAAACCCAAATTAATATGGCTGTCTCCCCCATTCTGCAGGGGGAATCAGTCTTCAAGATAAATGAGAGTGTGAGTTGGCTGAATTAGGCAGATTTTTCTATCCGGTGTGTTTGATGTCCTGGGTGTGAGCACTACAGGTGTCAGATGAGGAGATGATGAAAAGATTTGCACCACAGTGAACTTTGAGATGGATTAGCTGGAGAACTTGCAAGCTTATTCTTTTTTCTGGGATGATTTTACATATTTAACTGCATTAGTTTCCCTTTGCTTGTTTTATTATTTTTTTCTCTGATTTGTTCACTTTTGCTCTCACTGCTACAAATTCATTTCAAGAGAGTGGAAAGAAGGAGTACTCTCTAACATTATAAGAAAAATGCATCTGAATCCATTGGGACATCATACTTTCCAATCTCTGATAATATGTTGGAGCAGAGAAAGGAAATTTTTTTTGTCCTTTGTTGTTGTCAAAGACTAAAATAAAGCTTTGAGAGACAGACAGAGCATTGCTACAAGTCAGAAGGGGGGAGCTGTGCTTCAATTTATCAAAGGTGGCATCAGGTGACATGGCAGTGAAATGGAAGGAGGAACAAAAGCCCCTGAGAGGTTTGAACATGGCCAACTTATTTTATCAGTTTTGTGAATTGTACTTGTGGAGTCTTTTAAATATATCTTCTCATGGAATATAAAAGGAAAATCAAGGAAAACTTAATAAAGTTGTAAGAAATCTTAAATGTGGCAAATAGTAGCTCACATTATCAATATTTAGCCTTTTAGTACTGTGTCTATACTGTGTATTTTATATTCTTGTGAAAAATGAACTCACTGAAGTTGCTTTACACTTGCTTGGGTCACTAAAGTTTCTTTGGAATTTTAAGTGATGATAAAAAGGGGCTGTATTTCCCCCTGTCACTATATTTAAGCTGCCCTGTAAGGGCTACTATGCTGTGCCTATGTGTGGCATGTGTCAACCCCCAGTTCCTATCTGTGAGGCAAGGGAATTTGGCAGACGTGTCTTGCTCTTTTTCCTAGAAGTGTCTGCATGGAAACACTTGGGAGGAGTTACACACCAAGCTGGCAAGCTGATAAAAGCCTTTATGGGAAGAGTATGTGTACTTCTAATTCTGGTGACAAACTCCCAACAATAGCAGCATGCTGAAGCTTACAGCAATTTGCATTTCACTGTGGACTTGCCAGAAACAAAGCTTGCTATATTTAGACCAACTGGAAGGGAAATCTCAGACACTAATTCAAACCACAAAGGAATAGCATTAACTCCAATCACAACCTTTAAGACAGACCACTGCTACAATAAAAGCACATTGGCTGTGCAAGTGTCACAATATTTGTGACATAAATAGCTTCTTAGAGTATAACTGAGCTACCAAAATATCTCATTTTCAAGGGCATTTTTCTTTTGTCTGTTTAAAACTTAGATCTACAGAAGGATACACTGGGCAATAGAGGGCTACTGGGCCTTACATGCTTTTTATAGTCTCAAGTCCTTTAGAAAACATTTTTTACTTCTCCTTTCATCTCATTTTTTCATTTTACCTCTGTCTCTTCTTTTAATTCTTTTTTTCCTCCCCTCAGCATTGCTACAGCAGCTCTTAAATGACTGGAGTTATTAATTCCATTATTTCAGTGTATTTGTATCTCAATTATAAATCATTTCCGCCCACAGATTTTTACTATTGAAACTGTTTCTTTTTATGAAATTTTGGAAAAAAAAAATACACGTTATTGTAATAACAAGAGCTAGGTAAAATCCTGTTTTCCTTTTAGTTCCAGTTCTGATTGTGGAATTTTAGATGCTGCAGTCAATTGAATTTGCTTTCTGGTGGTCCACTTTGACATTTCTGATTAAGATTAATATTTAGGGTTCATCTGAGAAGGCAGTCCATTTAGCAAGAATTTGGGGAACTTGCTGACAAGAACTTGAAAATACTTTTGGAAAGAAACAAATTAATTTTGCTGATTACTGTATGCAGTATCCTAAAGCTACCTATATTTTATGTTCATGTGTTTATGATACTTCATAAAAATGCTTCTTTCAAGCCAAATCTCAGAAATGAACATTACAGCATTTTCCTGTAGTCTGGAGCATATTTTAGTACACCTTCAGCATTTGGAAAGTAAAATAGGCAGATAGAATCTTCTGAATTCATGTTCCAATGAGCTGCACTTTGTTTTGCAAAGTCTTACTTGTGCAAATGGTTCATATAAGCAGGGGACTTCAGCATCTTTCCACATATTGTTGCCCTTCAATTGCTCTGATAGTTAATTTTATTCATTAAAGTTAATTATTAATCTGCTTATTAAGCTGTCATAACATAGCTATGCTTTTAGTTTAGGTAGCTGTGTTTTGTTCACAAAAGTTAGTCAAAGAAAACATCTGTATTTTCTGCCTCACACTTTGATTAAGTAGTAATGAAATACGCCTATTGTTTTTTATTAATTCCCTATCTTTAAAAATGCAATTTCTATAGCCTTTGACTTTTTTCTATACAGATTTAGTCTAATCATTGAGATTTTGTTTTCCAAGTTATTTCCTCACTGTTTTCTTCTTTTAGTCGTTCTCAAATGAAAAAATTATTTTGCATAAAAACTCTTTAAAATTGTGTTGTATTTACTGGAAAATTTGCTATCATGTTTAATGTTATTATTGTCCTATGATTGTGTAGATAACAGGAATATTACTTTGTTTATTTTCAGACGTTTGGAACAAAATCTCATCAAAGTCATTCCCCCTGGAGCTTTTACCCAGTACAAGAAGCTTAAAAGAATGTAAGTTTTAATAACAAGACCAACATGCAAGAGCAATCATGAATTTTCTAGCTTCAAGTTCAGTATCTCTATTTTAGAAACATATTGGCATTTTTTATGTTGAAATCGGTGGGGACTGCGCAGATAATCTCTTCAAAGTGTAAGTAGCAATGAAAGTTGGTTCAGGATGCCTAACAGTGCATGAAATCCTTAGTAATGTCTGATTTCATTTCCCATTATGAAAGAAGGCGAGCCAATTAGTTGTTAGTCTGTTCAAACCACATCTACTTCCTCATGAAAAAAAAAACCAAAAAACAAAAGTTCTATTTTTTTCATTCATTCTGGTATCTGTGCACAACTTCAACTTAATTGACTCCAGTTATAGCAGGAGTGCATATTCTTGCAAAGTAGGTAGGATTTTTTGTAGTGCATTCAGTGTAGTGCATTGGAATCCGTGTTGGTCTTTATTTTTATTTTTAAGTGATATATGAAAGATGTGACAGCAGTCCAGCGATACAGATGATGGTAAGAAAGGTACTTGTGCTTCTCTATGAGATCAGAATATTGGTGAGTGCCACTGGACCAGTAGCTTCCAGCAGTCATTCAGGCTTTGTAGCTCAGTGATAACACTGCTTAAAAAGGTACCTTTACAGTTTGTGTTTTCTGATGTAAACAATACTGTTATGTAGAAACTGTCAGCTCCTTTCAGAGAATATCCTGGATTATCAGAAGATGGTATCTTCTTCACATAAGATACTAGAAACTGAAATGAGTTTGCTCTGTACCTTTGGAGCTAGGGGTAGAATTACTGTGTTTGCCAGTCTAAACTTAGCGAGTTCCTGGAGCTGAAGAGCTGTGAATATGGATCTTAATATTTAACAGGTCAAATCATCAATCTTAGAGAGTCTCTATTCTTCTGTCTCACTTTCAGTATAGCTGTATGTATTTTTAAAGAAGCACTGTATTAGATAGTAAGATGGTAATTTCAGTGAAAAATGACAGATCCGTTTTCAGTGGCCTAGCCTGTAACTTTTTCATTACTGAAGTCACTACTTAATTCTTTCTGAGGTATGACTAATTTTAGATTTAGGCAATGTTCTACTGTCCTTTCATTTTTCATAACTGGTGAATTCTAGTTTCATGGAAGTCAACAAAAAATGTTCTTTAACTTGTCTAGCAGCTCAACCTGATGCTGCAGTTGCTGTGTGAAATGATTAATGTTAGAATTTCACAGCAGAATTCCATTACCAAATTGTGTTCATGGCTTTCTGTATAGTTGGCATACTCACTAAGAACTGGACTCATAGTTAAATAGTAAGTTATTGTGCCAGATGATCTCTGTCAAAGCTCAGTTAGCATGACACCATTTTGTGGAAGAGCTTGGGGTTGAGAGCTAGGCTGCAGAATAACCCCTAACAAACATGGTGCTTTGCCATGTGGTGATTGACCTGTGTCCTTTCTAGAGTTTTATTCCTACTCTATTCCTGCTCTAAAATGAACATTATGACTTTTTCTCCAGGTGAATAAATATGAAAGAATGTTAGGGATAATAGAGTGCTCGCTTGCAGTACTCTAAGTATTTTGATTTGTTTGCTGTGTATTTGCTGCAAGATACTGCAATTTCCTTTTCTTAAATAATTGGATAACTGGGTTTAATTTTTAGGTAAGAGCCGTTCATCCAAGACAATCTTGATAGGACTTGATAGTAAGAGATTATTATGCTAGCAGAAAATATATGTATATTGATTCAAGTTTTATATTTGCATCTAGCTGAACTATGCTATTTAAAATGCCTCTTCAATAGCATCCAGCATATGCAAGTTTTTTTAGTCACAGTTTTTTAGCAAAGGTGCTAAAAAACTTTGTTATCCAGGGCTTTATCATAACTGTCTACATCTTCTCAGACAATTAGTTACCTGAACTTAAATGTATCTAGCTCAAAGAATATTTGGCACATATATTAGGTCTCAAATATGCAGCTGAATTATGTAGTCTGGGATGATGGTTCTCCTGATTTTGGGACAGATGTAACAGTTCCTACCTCTGTCATCAGTTCTTCAAGAGATTTAGAAGAGGTTTGAGGGGCTTAAAGGAGATACATTCCACCTCCAGAATTAGAAGTTGTTCTCATTATTGGGTGAAGCATCCAAGTCCAGTCAGTCACACCATTTTGAATTCATGTACACAAAAGTTGTACTTCTACCACAGTTCTGTAACCCCTAGCCTATGAATTCCGAAGTTTATGGCATTACCTTGTGTTTCGTCTTAGTTATTCTGTAACTTTTAACTATCAAGTTTGTAGCAAAAGGCTAGGAGCCAAGTACATAGAGCTACTTCAAAAGACATGACTGTGCCTCTCTAGTTCTGGTGCCTGTAGTGGCATCCGATGTTGTCAAATTAATTTTTCTATATATTGGCAGAAAATGCATTGTGATTTCAGTCTTCTCAGTAGCTGTGTGACATTTCTACTTTTGTTAAAAACTAAACTACATATGATATGAATCTTTATTGAGTATTCTAGTCCAATGAGAACAGTCCATTTTGCACGTTAGAGATAATCAAGTAATCTGTTTCTAATAATGTTAGTCAACAAAGAGCATATTCAGCCATGCTATTAATAATATTTGCATTTGGCTGTATCTAAAAATAAATGTTTTTTTTCAAAACCTTTTACAGTAAAGGCATTTAAGCTGTACAGTCTTATGTTATACAGTGACTCAGGCTGTCCTTGCTCCCATGATACAACATCAAAACCATTTCATGTCCCTAACTGCTAACTGAGCACATCCTCCCACCAAGCTGGGCTGAACGGTCTTTTGAAAGATTTCTACTGTACTGTCAGTGGTGCAGCAAGACTACTATTCTCTGCCCCTGTAGAATCCTGGTAAGTTGATTGTTTCCAGCTAAAAATCCACATTTCCACTGTGGCATTCAGAGATCCCTGAATTATGAAAATGAGACTTATGTCATCTTAATTGACTTAGCTGTGCACATTAAAACAATCCATATCTCTTTTTTTGGATGGAAATCGAGCATGGAATAGAATGATCTCTACCAAAGCAGACCAAAGAGAGGGAAGAAAAATAAAAAAACATAATTTCATCTCTTTGCCTTGGTCAAGTCAGAAGGAGGTGGAGCCTCTTTGTACAACAGCAGTGGAGCTTGGGCTATAATGGAAAGGAAATAATTATCTTCTAATGCTGATTTTAGTGCATCTGCATGAAGTGAGTGAGTGTCATTACCCAGCATGGCATTCATGCATGTTCAGGCACCATTAGTTAGGCACTCATTAGCATCCAGACATGGGGAGAGAGAAAGGATGGAAATATTGAAATGCAGCAAATCAAGAGAATAGTACTGAAAATACTTGTTTAAGAAACTAGATATCTCTTAGATAAACACAGCCTTGCTGCCATTCTTCTGGTGCCTACCTCATGTTGACACTGGTGATTCCACCATCCTCCTTAATGCGTGTCTGCCGTCACTTTCCAGCTACCTTAGGGCCTTTCCTCACCTTACCCATCTTGTCAAATAATCATAAACCATGATCTGTTCCATTATGAACATAATGCATGACAATCTTTATGCTTTCTATGCTTGAGAACCAACCCACAGAGTCAAAGTGCTTTCTCCATTATTAGTAGTTCTTAAAATGGTTTGATCAAAACTTTTTTTCATTGGGCTACACTGTTGTTCTTCAAAGCTCTTCGTTAAAAGACTTTGTTTCCATGTCCATAAAATGAAAGAAATTATTAACAGAGGAGCTGCTGATTTATTGAAGCTATGGTCAGTTGTACAGACAAATGTTTTCTGATGATTGCTTATCTGTGTCCTTATATAGTTCGTAATTTCTCTGAGGTAGTATGATCTTTTGATTCTGTTTTCATATTGGGTATATTTTTCCAATAAACTACAGCAAAGATCTTTTCCTCAGATTCCTGTTTACAAATGTTTTTTTAATCCTCCCTTCTCTTTACAGAGACATCAGCAAGAATCAAATATCTGAAATTGCGCCTGATGCATTCAAAGGCTTGAAGTCTCTCGTTTCATTGTAAGTAGTAAATGGAACTGCATGGGCTTGCATTTAAGAGAAATAAAAAGGATAATGTGGTATCTAGAAGAACTTATGTTTCTGTGTGCAGTTGCCAGTTTGAGTGAAGCATCTGATCTTTTTTAAATTAGAAATTGGTCATGAAGGTTACAAGGAAGAATTGTTTACTAATCTCTAGTAAGTCCTTTTATAGATAAACTCCCTCAAGGTTACTGACTTACTTCAAAGACAGTGCATTAGTTGATCTGTTGCGCATGTGCACCTGCAGGCTAATCTGTGCCCCAAACTCATCACGGCACACCAAGACCTCTTCATACCTCAGATGCTTTTTGATGATGTTACTGGGGGAGAAGTCAGTGAAAATACATACCAAATTTTCCTTCTGTATTAAAGAACTAAGATTACACTGTCTTTTGAGGTTTTTTGGTTGGTTGGTTTTGGTATTGTTTTTTTGTCTGTTGGTTTGGGGTTTTTTTTTTCAAACTAGTTAAGGAAGACCCTGAGGACTGAAGGAAATGTTTGTATTTCTTTGCTGTAATTACTAATGGATAAAGCTGGGAGGGGATGAAAATATTACTACATATAAAAGATAAAAGGAAGGTAGGATCTCATTTCTCTTTATAGAACACAGAAACTGTTTTAGCACCAATTTGAATTTAAATACAGTTATATTTAAACCACAGGGGGCTTTTATTGGTAAAAGGAGCAATATAAAGTCAGAAGCTGCATAGGAAGAATGAACTAGAATAGAGTGTTAGAAGGAGCTCCAAATGTAGAGAAAAGGGGACGCTCAACTGGAATGGTAGTTACCTGGGTTAATTTTAAAGCTTTTTGCTCATTAGTATTCATATAACACAGTTTGATTTTTAAGAGTGTAATTTATTTCTGAAAGCTGCCATATTTAATTCTCAGAATACTGGATAATTCTAACAACCTATATAACTTGTTTACTGTGCTAATATTAGAAGGTTACTCAGTACTAAAGTACATGTAGTCGTCTGAGGCAGAATGCAGAAGGATGGTCCTTTTTTATGCCCTGAATCCAGCCGGGAGAATGCCAGAAATATGTATTAAGTGTTGCTAGCCTTTGTTGTATATATTTAGGGCAGTGATATGCAACATGCTGTGGAAATGGTCAAATCCCTCAGTGCTGTCTGGAAATGTTTCATTAAGAGAATGACTTTTACTGAAAACTACAGTTTTGGCTTAGTATGAAACTACTGCTTGCTGCTGCTGCAATGCTGCAGCTTTCTGGTCTTGGCAAACCTCCTGACTAGGAGCAAGATGGACAGGAAAGACATTTCTACTGGGGTTGATTTCCCGTATCAGAAGGTATTCAACTTTAGCTATAGCGAGTTTAGGTACCCTCAGGTGGCCTCAGGAGTGTGACAGAACACATCAGAGTGCAAATAAGAATATAAACAGGATGAGAAGTGGTAGTGTTTTGACTTGAACACCGAAGCAAGTGAAATGGCTGTGTATTCCTTGCCCAGTCATTCAAAAGTATGTTTCAGGGAAATAATGTTTAAATATGTAAGGTAAGGGCAGCAACAAAACAGTAGTGACCAGCAGGTCAGGGGAGGGGATTGTGCCCCCCTACTCTGCTCTCCTGAGACCTCACCTGGAGTACTGTGTCCAGCTCCAACTATTTCTAAGAGAAATGGAGTAGAAATTCCTGATTCCACACAGTCATTATATGAGTAGGAAACAAAATGCCACTGAAAAACAGCCATGGAGAAAAAACAGGACATTCTGGTGCTAGGTAGACCTGTCTTACAGAATAGACAAGAATAAGGTTCATCCACTGGCAAGTCAGATGTGTTTTCACATCTTTATGACTAATCTCTCTTCAGACTGACTTCTGTCTTTCTAAAAGCCACTTCCATGTGTGGTGAGAAAAGAAAGGAACAGTAAACAAGGGGATATCCATTGGTATCTTGAGCCATTTTTGGCCTAGTCTCTAGTTATTGCAGTTAAAATTAGCATTGTAAATATGGAATTAAACTATAGCTCACTTCTCTCCTTATCCCAAAATGTACATGATGTTTAGAGTAGTATCTTCTCCATGTCAGACACGTAGCTAACTTTGTCTCCTAGCAAAGCTGATCAGTAACTGAACAACCAGGAGCACATAATAATTAGTCGCTGTTTTTGCATTCTATTATGTGCTGTTGTGATGCTCTGATTTGCTGTCTCTTGGCAGCAAATACTGAATAGATTTTATTTTTATTACATGTTAACTTTTTGAGTGTATTTTTAATAAAAAATGTTTTAAATCTAAAATTTCAGGGTCTAGGGGGTAGAAGGATACATGTTTCTGTGCCAGGTTTGCATGGTAGCCAGGACACCTGCATGTCCTGCAACATATGTGAGGGATGTAACTGAACACACATTTTTAGAATTTCTAATGATATAGGCAAGTCTTCAAAAAAGTCAGTTCTTAATTGACCTACAGTTTGCTGTTCTGTGGCCTTTTGAATGTGTTATTTTGTTTGGGGCTTTTGTTTAGTTTCTTTTTCCCCAAAGCTGCTATTCTGGAAACACCAAAGTGCATGCCAGTGCGGACAGGACATAGACAAAGGTGACTGCAATAATGGAGTTTATTGACCCTGGCCAGTCTTTTCTGCAGGCTGACTCATTCACAGCACTGGTTAGGGGCACAGCAGTTGGCACATTTTGAACAAAACCATCTTCCATCAAGAATCTAACCAATATTCCAATGGTCAGACCAATGTTTGTTGTTATGAGTATACTTTCCTGTCCTAAACAAAAAAATGAGAACACTGAATTTTCTGCACTTTCTATTAGAGTAAATGGAAATAAAGAACTCAAGAAATTAGGTGCAATGCATTATGTGTATCCCCTCTCCCTTCCTTTTTACTTCTTTCTGGAGGACCATTTGACTTCAGCCCTGGCATCACAGGCAGATAATGGCATTAGCTAATTTGGCTCTGTGTAGTGCTGAACATGAATATGAATTAGAGACAAGTGCCTGAGCTCTCATGCTGACTTTTGTTTAGCTGTTAATTTGTTTGAATCTTAATTTGCCACATGAACATGAGCCCAATTAGGTTTGAAAATGCTTATTTTCTTTTCATGGCTTCTAAAAATTGAAGCTTTGTTTCATCTTACAAGTTATTTTAATTAGTTTTATTTTGCTCAAAATAATAAAGAGAATGTATGAACACATCCAAGATTTCAAAATCAGAGGAACACTGCACTATGACCTTGACTCTTAATTAAAAGTAAATGAAAAATTACCCTAATCATTTTGATATTTGCATTTAGTAGTACCATAAGTAGCAACTCTGGGTATGAGTGTTGATGTGTCTGTAAGGTTTTACTTAGTAAAAGTGTTTTTAACTCTACAGGCAGAAAAAAGACTCGCTAAGTATGGCATGAGGATTTGTTTACTTCTTTCCATGGTCATTCTATAAACATTAACTTCAAACTCTTTCTTATGTGTTCTTATGTACTACTATGCCTTGCTGATTACCACTGATGATCCTGCTGCTTCACAAAACACAGGTAGACATTCATCTAACATCACAGAACTTATTGTCTAAACTTTGAATACAGATGATGTATACAAATGATGCAGACATATATATATACAGATAATGCTAAAACAATGCCGTTCAGAAAGAGTGGAAAAATGAAATGGAGAGATACTGGATTCTCTGAGCACTTGCTTAATATTTTAACCACTTATGAATATTTTATTTGCAAAGGTTCTGCTTTTGCTTCCTGGTACAGGTACCTACAAGCTCATCTGTACAGTAGTATGAGTGTCAACCATTTGGGTGTTGTTTTAGAGCCCAATACATTTCCAGAGATGTGAATATTATCTCATAAATTGTTTATCTAAATGGACCTGCTATACATTTGAAAGTTCAGCTGTCATTTCTGTCTAGTTTTGGATAGAGCTTAAAAATCTACACACATTGCATGAAATTGTGTTCAGGTTGGAAATTGTGTATGTCTTCTGCAGCTGAAATTAGGAAAAAATTAGAAAAAATCGGTGATACTATCAAGTACTCACAAAATAACACATTGAAAGCTAGCCTCCTGACTCCACAATAGTTAAATGGAAATTATGTTGCATTTGTTTAGAGAAAATATAATGCTAGATGATTATTAGTTTCTTCCATGGCCATTCACTTCCTTCTAAACTACAAAAGTAATGGAAAATGAAATTTTGAGTTTAGATTTTCATATCTAAGTGATGTTAGTTTATTTAGACTCATTTTATCTAGGCTCAGAAATGAGCTCATCTGGGAACTCTCCCACAGAGTTGATATAATTCCAATGGCTGATAAAGAGTGAACTGGATACTCTTTACATACTCTGGGAAGGCCAGAAGGTATTGTAAATTGTCCATCATGGTAAGCATTTGGGTTTTTTTTTTCAGTATTTTTAACTCACTCTAGTATTTTAAATGTTGAAAGATAGGCTAAGTCAGGGTTTCAGCCAACATCCCAGCCTCACATGGCTGTTTGATTCATTGCTAGCATATTATTTCACAGTAGAAAGCTAGTGAATTAACCTGTTTAGTGACACATGAGCAACAAAGTTTTGGCATAAGCTGTCTTATAGTTATTTACCATGTCCTAGGAAGTGTGTAGAAATTACATATATGCTGTTTTCCCCAGTATGAAGTCTATGAAAATGTTAAGTAAGGCACAAAGTTTTCAGGGTTAGCCTAATCTTCTCTTTTACCAGGACCTGTCTAAGCTCCCACCTCACTTCCTGATTGCAACAAATTGTATTAACTTGCACTTATAACGTGAGTAAATACTGTAGCAGTGATTGAAATTCAGGTGTATCTGTCATACATGAATTTGCTCTGATCCCTGGGTAACATTGTAGCATAATGGTTTTGTCTGTTTTTCCCTTTATTCAGTATCTGATTATACTATTTGTGCATTTTTCCATTAAAGAGTTTTCCATTAAAACTAAACCATGGCCACCAGGTTATATATATCTATGGTTGAATAATTATACATAGTGACTCTCATTTCTGTTATTAAACCCTTTGTGATTTTTTTAACTATACCTAAATTATTTTTTAATTTCTCAAATGTATGTCTGTTTCCAGTTCAGGGTAAGTTTCTTTCTGCTAGCTGGTTGAAATTGTAACAGCAGCTGGTGAACCTGTACTACTTTATCCAAAGATTCTTGTGTCACATTTTATGCCTATTATTATATCTCAAGAGATTCAGTTTTATGAAATTTTATCTACAAGCAGCTTGTACTCCGTGGCTTTTAAGTTCAGTATCATTGAGTAGAATTCTAGTGTTTTGCATAAAGCAATGTTCCTTTCAATGGTTAAAATCTTTCTGAAAAGGGTAGAAGAAAAGCCCTCAAAAAAAAAAAAAAAGATATTTCAGGTACAGGTTTTGGATGATGTCCGGTTTCTACATTAAGAATTCTTTCCAACACCATACAAAGCCTGAATCATAACAACTCATTTAATACCATGTGCTTCTCTGAAAAGAAAATGAGATCAGTAGTTAAGCGAAATGCCCACAGATCCCAAGCACAGCGCACGAGATCAATGAAGATGATGATGCAAAGATGTGAGATGACACTAAACCAGTCTGTTACTTAAGATTAATTTTGTCTTCCTGTATCTTTCAGAGTGCTGTATGGAAACAAGATCACAGAGATTCCCCAGGGCCTTCTTGATGATCTTGTATCTCTGCAGCTGCTGTAAGTGTGATCCCTTCCTCTTCCTTATTTTACAGACTAGTTCAATTTATGGGTTTTTCAGCTTCTAGCATTAATATAATCACCTTTTCCACAGAAAACTCACTGAGACTTGCTTGTCTGTTGTTCCTGTATCAGGCAAGAGGGAGGCAAGAGTTTAATAAAAAAGAAAGGTGCCAACAGTTTTATAGCATAGTATGTATAATGGGTGATAGACACACTGAGGATTTAAGCGTGGGGAGGAAATGAGAGAGTCAATAAAGCCCAAGAAAGGAAATTTGGTCACCAGCTGATGTGTGAGTGGGGTACTATCTGACTGTTTTTATGCATATAGCATTTGTGGTTGAATATTTAGATCCTTAAAGGGCTACTCTGTTGAAAGTACCAGCACACACAAGCAAAATGGCAGTATGAAAGATCTTACTGATGTGAGTCCTGTTCAGTTCTCTATTCTTATTATGACAAAAGTTGCAAGAGAAATTATCTCAGAATGTATTATGCATTTGAAGTTTTGACGCCATATGTGATTTCACACAGTCATGGGCAGGGATAAGTTATATATTGAACACTCTTTGATATTTATTAAGGTAGCACAAAAAATTTCTAAAGACAAACGTGAGGTTGGAAATTTTGTCACTCGTCTCCATAATCACACTGGGAACCAGTGACTCCTTCAAAAAGAAGGAAACCAGCTACTATTTCAGCCAGTCAGTGGAGTGAGCAGAAGGGAAGAGAGTTTAATATGTGTTCCTAACAGTCTGTTTACCATCATGCATGATGCACTCAGAAAAGTAAGGTGATATATGATAAACTGATCAATTCTGGCTTACATCACATACAACCCTCCACACCCAAACAATAAATTATACAAAATATAACATTAAAAAGTGCCTTTTACAATGTGTTTTAAAGTCTTTCTGACTTGCTATAACCAGAAATTAATATCCAAAAGGTACCATTGCCATTCCATTTTCCACTCTATGGTTGCAGTCTTTGCTGTTTATTATAGGCTATTTTAAAATAAGCAGAGCAAAGTCAAATCACTAATATGTGCAGTGGTGGAAATTGCTCTTGATTTTATGTGAAGGACCATTCAGATGCCTAATTTATCCATGAGATCTTAGTTGCAAACATGGACCCACCTTATTCTAGAAAAGGACAAGCAGGAGCACGTCTGGTTTGTTTATGACAGTCCTTGAGCTGTGACAGTGGAAGCTGTTCATCTCCTGCACACAGACAGTTATGTCTTCTTCACCTTTTGCACATACTTTTTCTGGCAGCTCCTCTTCTCTTTGCTGTGCCATGCCTCACAAGTTTGTTATAACTTCAGTGTCTTCGTGGCTAGCCTGTACAATAAGAGAAGGCTGTATTTAGAGGGGGAGGTAGATTGCCACATTATGAGAAAAATGAGCATGAAAGTGCTCAGAAGCTGGGACTCAGTACATGTGGGTAGAGCTGACGTGTCAGACTCAGGCTGTGTGTGGGACAATAAAGATGCTGTGAGCAAAAGGCAAGCTAAAACTTAACTTGTTACTTGGACTCTGAGGAAGAAACTATCTTTAAAAAAAAAAATCTAAGCTTTATCATACTTATACTACACCCCCCCATGTTTACCAGTTAAAATGATAGGTGCTCCATCTGATCTTTCCCACCAGAAGAAAAAAAACAAAATATCTCAATTCATGGCTGTGTTATAAAATGTGGGTCGAGACCTTTCACAGAAAGCATTACACAGGATCCAGTGCCTTTATACTATAGTCCTTGTGTGTAAGTAGTGCAGACTTTCAATGACTTAGATATTTAAGCCCAAATACAGTAATTTTCCAGTCTGAATTAGCTGAAGTGATGCTTTTTTAAGGTGGCAAGACCTAAATACCAGAGAAAGATTAGGAAGTGTTTTACTCCAACTTTAAATATTCTTGAGCTGAGATGTAAACAGATTGCTCTTTTATTGGATTCCCAGAGTATTGTGTCTCTGGAGCATGACAGTCTTCTTCAAAGTGTTTGTAAAGTAGCTCTTGGCAAGGACACTATTGAATGATCACACATTAAATGCAAACAAGTTCATACTTTCCTTATCATGGCTTTGAAGCAGCTACGATGGGATTGCTTGTAGTATATTAATAGATCCAAACAAAAAAACCAAACCAAACCAAAAAAAGTATTCTCTGATTTTAAACCTGCAGCTGAACAGTTGGAGGGGTGCCCTGTGATTAGATCTAGTTTAGTGTTTAGTGGGTTCTAGATTGGATTTCTTCTTATTAGTCTGGGGACACACTGATAAGAATGCTCTCATTAAGATATCCTGGTAGCCAGTATAATTTCCTGAGCTTCAGCTGGAGCATTTTTGAAAATATACTGCTGTGTTGGAAAAGGAGTACACAATTAGAAAAAGGGAGTCATTGTGGGTCCTGTATAAAATTGTTGACATTGTATTTGGAAGAAAAAAAAATATTACTGGGAAATAGCAGAGCAGATAATATTGTTACTTACTGTTTTGGATAGGACTCATCAGAGTCTCTCAGAAATGTCATTATCTTACTGTTTAAATAGACGTTCACAATATAGGCTCAGCTTATTCTACTTCCATTCTGGCAGAATGGTTTTGTTAAAGTGTCTTACACCTGCAGACAGTACCACTGAGGTCAGAAACACTGTAGCTGGGTAAAATAATGCTCAGCTCAGGCATGAGGGCATCTTGAACTGTCCTGTTTGACTTCAGCGTATTGGAAATGTAGAATCCAGGACAAGTTTTAGACCACCTGGCATTAGAATTCTGTATTTCTGTTGTACAAGGCAGAGGAAGATAAGCCAGTATTGCATTTTATTTGTCAAGAAAAGAAGTAGGCATGGTTAGATAAAAGTTGCATCAGCTTTTTTTGTTTGTATTTTTTTCAAACCCTATTGGTTTAATTTAAAGTTTTGTTTCTGAGGTCTTCATTATAATCAGACATCTTCCATTTCACTATTGGATTTCTGTCAAATTACTGATTTCACAAATCTTTTATCTTCCTAAATATGCATTTGTAACCAACACAGCAAGCAAACATTAGTGTACAAGTCCAACTGTGTATCTGTTCAGTGGAACAGGAGCTTTTCATGGACCACGTAATTTACCTTATCCTATTTGAAGTTTCCAGGATAGAGGATGCTCTAAAGCTACTGGAGCTACTGTAACCTATCCTCATAGATGTTTTGGCAGACTGGATCAAGTGTCTCCTGAGAATTTTAGGTCATTTTGGATTAGAGTTTTACTGTTATCCAGAAGGGGATAGAAAGGGATAACTGGAGTCAGATACCTTTTTCAGAATTTTTTTTGTTTTTTTGGTTTTTTGGTTCATTTTTTGTTTTTTTAACAATAAACTGAAAAAAAAAGTATATAAATGCCCAAATACAGAAATTACAGTTTCCCATTTCCAAGTACTTTAAAGCACAGTAGTCCCTCCTCCTTCCCTTAGCAATCTTTTGATCTTTAATTGATACATAAAATCTTGCTCCATGGAGTTCTTTATTTGTCTCATGGAGAAGAGAGAAGAGACATTAAAGAGACTTTCTGACTTGATATAAAGGGAAACATGTTTACAATGATAAGTCAAGATCTAGAGGAGCCTGCCCAGAGAAGTTATACTTTCTCTGTCCTAGAAGATTTTAAAGACCAGATTGAATAAAACTAAGCAACCTGGTATGACCTTACAGCTCACCCATGTTTGTGCAGACTATCAAGACAAGAAACTCCTCAGGCTTCCTGCCATTCTAAATGTGATTCTGTGATTCGATGAAATAATTATTTCTTGGGTAAAGCAAATATCTGCATTAAACATCTATAATTTTGCCATGCTTTGAGTGGGGCTCAGACCAGATGACCTCTGGACATCCTTTGCAACCTATGTTGTTTCTGGGTTTGGTGATTCCAAATTCTTAGCAAAATCACACAGGAGCTTTTCCCTTGATTACTCAGAAATATTCCTGGCTGCAGTGCACATACAATAAACCCCTCATCTTTCTACTCTAGGACATAATACTGTCTGCATAGACCTGTTTAATAGCTTTAGAATTGTTTTCAAGCTGTTTGCCTCAAGCTTTTTTCCTTCAGATTTCTGCATTTAGACTGCTATTGTGGTAATATTGCTAATCTCAATAACTGCTGTTGAAGTGAGGGAGCAGCATCTGCCAGACACAGAAATACAATTACAGTCAGGCACTAATGAAAGACTGCAACAGCATCTGCCTTTTCTGTGTCATTCCTGTAGCTTGTTTGCACGCAGCTTCCCAAAACAACTGCTAGTTTATACGTCAGTGTGTAATTGATTATCTCCTCTGATGCCAGTGCTCCAATTGGACACACCTGGTAGAAACCTTTCAGGTTATTAGTGCACAAGAAGCTAATGCCCTTATAGTGGAGGAAGTGGAGGAAATGTGTTGGTTTTGCAGTGCATCTGAATTATCATGTGGTTTTCTATAAGCAGCTGTGAGCTTATTTGCAGACGAAAATTGGACAATACTGAATTCTGAGTATCTGGCCAGAAATCCAGATACTATGACAACACATGCTTACAATTCTCCAGGTTGTAACATGAGTACTGCAGGATTGTTTAATGAATGGTGTTCGGCTGGAGTTGCAGTCTTTTGGTTCAGAAAAGAAAGGAGGCCTTTAAAATCTCTCCAAAACAGTAATGTCAGACTGTGATCTGGGCTTCCATCTTGACTCATTATGAGCATGTGACTTTTCAAATTTAATTTATATTGAATAAATTTTTCATCACCATCACCCAGTTTCCTGAACACGGGGAAATACTTGAAGCTAGTTCAAGCAAGCATGATGATGATTTCACACTGGTTATTATTAACTGAAGCACTGACAGACTCTTCAGCCATCATATTAGAAAATGTAAATTTCAGTAGATGTCTAAATATCTTAATAAAGTGAGAGGCATTCAAAGTCTACAATCTAGGCCATTAAAAAACGTTCCTGGAACCTAATATATTTTGCCAATAAGTAAGTAGGGGCACTCACAATCCTGTCATTAGCTGTTGCTTGAAATTGACTGCTGGGAGGGCAAAGTACTTAACTAGATACTTATATATTGGCACTTGAGCTGTTCTCCTATGAATAGTTGTGTTAAAGGTGACACTTGATTCTCTATAAATATCAAAAGAAAATTCTAGAAAGGAAAAAACAAACAAGCAAACAAAAATGTAAAAAAAATCTTGGGCTTTTTCTAATGGGTATTTTATATCCTAAGGAATCTTTTTTTCTGAGCCTTAAAGGTAAAACCTTTAACTATTTATATTTTATACAAGTCATGTATATTCACTTTGTATTCTGCTGTTATTTGCTACCCATGCAGACAACTTCATTTCTCTTCTTTACAAGTCTCCTATGCATTTCACATTTGTGTTTTTCTGGTGAGTTCTGATTTTTCCCAGTGGAACCTGGCATGTGGGATGTGCCAACCAGTTCATGGAATGCCAAACATTTTCCTTTTTATGGTCTTGTGGTTGCTGTCAAAACACAAAGCTAGTAAAAAGAAAGGCTTCCGGTGGCTCTGGGCAACCTTTGTCCCTGACATTTTCATTTTGGCTCATTGACGTACCTAGGATGATTTCTGGTTCAATTTGTAGCAACAGAAATCAACCTGCAGTCTCTTGCAGTATGTGTTGCTAGGCTGCCATTTCATTCTCTGAGCTGTGTGGTTATTTGCTGATAGTTTGATTTCCTAAGTTCACTGAGCTGAAAATACAAACATTTCTAAAGGTAAAAGCAATAGAAACACCCCCACTTGCTCTTAAAAAACTGTTTTTTCAATAGTTTGGGTTTGGAGTTCAAAATGTTAATCACTTGAAACTGTGCTTGGGCATATAATTCTATTATGGGACCATCTTAATTATGCAGATGGTACTTTTTAGTATCTGATACAATTACAGTGCCAATTCAGTACACATTCATTCAGAAGCCTTAGAAGAAATGTTAATATTTTGATGTGTATGAACAAACCTACTTTTTGAGGAAACACTTTCAGTGATCTACAAACCACAAAGTCTTTAACCATTCTGCTGTATTCTGCGGTGGCCCTAGGTAGGCTTACAAGAGATATCTACATGTTTTAACATATCCAGAGGGAAGAAAATGGAGACAAGTTAATAATCCATCATCCCTCTCAATAGCGAGTTGGTTTATTTCTGTTTGAATTTTTGCCCTCCTTTTGAATGTTGCACCCCATCTGGGGGCTGTGTATAAATCTCATCCAATCAAGCTGACAACAAAATAGGAAGATTAGTGGAATTTACTTTCACCCTAAATAGGCACAAAATAAATACCATGTAATTCTTGTTAAATAAGACTCAGCTTCTAATATTGCTCCTTCTGTTGGTGTGAGTCCAATGAAAAGGAACCCTTGGTATGTTTTTGAGTAGTATAGTTTACTTAAACACTTCCTTAGTGTTTAAGGAAGATCACTGTTTCTGCTTCCTGGAATATGTTTTTCTCAACTGCCTTTGTGTTTAAATAAATAAATAAATAAATAAATAGTTGTAACCAATTTTAACTCCATGTGAGGCCAGCCTTGAATATCTAATTAGTAATGAGATGCCACTGGGGAACTGTGAGAGTGAAGAAAGATTAAGCAAAGAATTGGAATTTAGATAGGGGACTATCCACAGAGGGGATATTTTAAAACAACTGAGAGTTTTGAAAGGAATGTAAACCTAAATTCTTCTGTCTAAAAGTCATCCTCTAACTCACAGTAACTTTGAGGAAAAAAAAATTATGAGTGATTTATTCTTAATTCTCACGGGTTTTAACTTCCCCTCTAACCTTGCTCTTTTCTCACTGGTTCTTATCAGAAATAGGTAATTAATCTATCTCATGATCCACTCAGTATGGACACATCTGAATTTCTGTAGCGTGCACAATAAGTCCTCTTTAGACTTAGGTACTGCAGATATATTGTGTAGATGGTGTGTAGAATAGGTGTTGACTACTCAGAAAAGCTGTGTGGTACCTCTGAAATGTCTCTTCTAAATAGGCTGTATGGGAACTTTCATGTTTCAAATTACCTTCTCTTCTCTGATGTTTAAAGGAGAGAGCTCCTGCTTTTTTGGCTGTATATATAGGACCATTTTCTCTCATTTTCAGTGTTTGGCTTTTACAGAAATGTCACAGATTGTATCACCATGAATCAGGTCATGGAAAATTGATGCCAGAAAAACTTGTCACATTTTGATTTCTAATTTACAACACTGAGTTTATTTGGGTTGTGTTGAAACTAATTAAAATTAATTCCAGTCATATGAATTCACTGCAGTTCTAGGTCAGCTTTGCTCTGAGTGTTTATTAAGTGGAATCACAAGGACAGGTGGCAGAAGCCGAAGGATTTATAATGCCAAGGTGCATGTTGGGAAAGTTTTCAAACTCAGTAGCTCATTCTGTGATTCTGCCTTCTAATGACTTGTTCATCTGTTCTTTATGGAAAAGATAAGGTGCAAGCATAAAAGAGAAATGCTTAATGTAGAAGAACCAAGCAAGAATGAAAGTTGCTTTGGGTTGTACATAAAAATGTCTGTAAGAAGCAAGTAGTAAGAGATGACATTGATGTCTGCTGTTGGGGCAAAAGTCACAGAAGTCAAATCAATGGGAGTAACTGTTCCTGTAGCCTAATATGAGCATTACCCTGTTACTTCTGGTGGAGCCAATAGTAGTGTGGATTGGGTGTCAGTACAGAAATCCAGGTTACAGAGAGATCACACTAGGGCTGCATATGATTTTGTAAAATTAATTTCTGTATTAGTTCATGTCAAAATGTAACCTCACTTGCCTCTCATTGCCTTCTATGGGACTTTCTCCTATCTAAGGTCAAACTTTTTTTTCCACAACAAACAAAAAAGAAGAAAATGCAGGTATACTGATAATAGGTAGCACTGTTATATGTCTGTATATTCCCCAGCTGTGAAAGTGCTAGTGTTGACTATGATTTTTTTTTTCTTATTATTAATGTAGCAGGCAAGTGAAGAGCATTAAATGTGTGTTGACTTTGGTGCCTGTGTTAATATTTTTAGAATTATTCCCAAATATCAGTCTATATTTATTTATTACAAGATTAATGAATTATAACCCTTTCCTCTGTTTTCAGGCTTCTCAATGCCAATAAAATCAACTGCCTGAGGGTAAACACATTCCAAGGTCTGCATAATCTCAAACTGCTATCTCTTTATGACAACAAACTGCAGACCATCAGCAAGGGGCTTTTTGCACCTCTCCGATCGATACAGACGCTGTGAGTATGCAGGCATATCATAAGTGACAGCTCTTTCTTTTTCCCTTAAAGATGTTGCTTGGCTTTGCAAAGGCTCTGCACCCAACATAAAGACAATTTGGAAGATACCCAGAGGTAGCAGCCCCTCCTCTTCTGACAGAAATAAAAGGAGTTAAAAAAAAAAAACAAAAAAAAACAACTGCATAAATTCAGCACAGCACATCCAGCTATAGATACAGCCTGCCCATAGAGATATAAATGCCATAAGTGTACTGCACTCCCAAAGTCATTCCTGTTGTTTGTTGAGAACATGACATGTAAATTTGACTCTACTATATATAAACTTTGACCTTGCTGCTTCTCACCAAGACACTTTTTCAGAAGTGTTTTGATTCATTCTTCCATTTGCAGATTCTTTTAATACCATAGACTAACAGTTTTTAAAATGAGCTAATGAGCAGGCGTCTGTCCTTACTGGGGCTGTGACCTGATCTACGGATAGTGACTTCTGAAACCATATTTCCGCTGACATTCCGCTTGACAGAAATGGTACATTGTATTACTTGGTCCATTATCAAAATCCTCTAAATATATTCTGTAAGTTTTTGAATTGGAGGCATTAGGAGAGGGCAGATCAAAATTAAAAAATTATAGTGAAAATATAGACAAGACTCAGTATTTTACAGCAAAATGTTTCATCCGGAAGCTATGATTAGTAAGATAGTAAGGTAAATGGTACTTCCTCAGAGCTGAAGTTGGCAGCCTGATATAAATAAAAACCAAGGAAAAACCCTCTACCTCATATTTGAATTCATATATATTTGTGTCTGCATATAAGACTCTGTGTGTTTATTTAGTATATGTATTTCCAGTATTAAATATAAATGTGTATGTCTATGAGTACATTCTATAATATATATGCACATTTTATATGTATATATACATACACATACTAAAGTGCTGAAAAAAAAATATATACATGTACATATATGTATATATTATATATTAATACTGGACTTGCATTGGCCAAATTAGTTCTATAAATGTTTTAATTCATATAAAAATGAGCATGATTTCTAGCAGCAGGGATTCCTGCTATGTCCTCAGGCAGCCACAATCACAACCTTTATTTCCAACAGATATCTGGCCAGTATGTATGGCTACAAATCATTAAGGCATTAGAATAATCCTGGAACCCCCTGCCTTGAGTGTACTTTCTTCTGCTGTAGCATATTTGTACACATAGATAAGGTTGACTGAGAAGGTTCATTTACAGAAGTATTTAGGATGTGTCACATTTAACAACAAAACCACCTTTAAGGTATAAAAAATTCTCTTTTGTTTCCATGGGGTTTTATTGGTACTCCTGGTGGCTGTTACTTTGACCTTGCTGCTTCTCACCAAGACAATTTCTCAGCAGTGTTTTGATTCATTCTCCCATTTGTAGTACTCCAAGTGATTGCCATTGTCTGCCTTTTTTCTAGAGCTACAAAGCCAGTCCCATCTACTGCCTTGAAATGCTTGTTGGTTCTTTTAACCTTTCATAGCAGAAAAGACTCTTGTACAAAAATAATCTTTGGTTTCTTCAGGCACTTTCTGTTACGTGTGCTTTCACTTTCCATTCCTTGACAGCCCTTGCCCTGCAGTATTTTATACTCCTGTTAAGTGGGAGTTCATAAATATAACTGCAGCCTGAAAAGAAAAGATGTTTCTAGAGTTGGGAAAAACACATTAGCAGAAAGAACGCACAGTTCTCCTGAGGCTGTAACATTATGCCTCTATCCAAACCAAATTAAAACATCTGTCTTATCAACTGGTTTTGGAGTTATTGGAGAACCACATCCTGCTCACTTGGAAGGCAGAGGGACTGGTGCAAGTCATTTTAGGTGAGATCAGAATCTGGCTTTGGGAGAGACCTGAAAACACATTCTTGATACAGTGCTTAGCTTTGTGAAGCAGATTGAATCATAACAGCAGTAAAGAAATGCTGTTTCTCCCTAAGATATTTCTATGAACAAAATCTAAGTGTCTGTTTCAAATCAATGCTATAATTTCCAGTTGTGTTGGAAATATGTTGTGCAAGTTTTTGTGAAGGACAGATTCAAGTTCTACCTTACAAAACAACTCAGTCTCAATAAAAATTTTTGGTCCAGGAAAAATACATACGGGAAGTACTATTATGCATGATAAATACATGTAAATATCAGTTTCACTCTTGGGAAAAAATCTCTAGATTGCTGCTGATTTTGCCCACAGATTCAAGACACTTCACTAATTCACATTTTGAGCCCTAAGAAGTGGAGCTTGTCAATAAAATTTCTTTTAATCAAGGATACTAAATTATCTTCAGGTCAGTTGCATCTAAAAAGTTGCATTTCTCTCAGAAGACAGCATATCAAACTCTCAGGAGAAAACACTGCACTTTGTAGACAGGAAGTCTGTGTCCTTTAAGCAGGACACAGATAGCTTTGCTATCTTAATTTTTGTTTCCTCTGCGAAAGGATTTGCAACAGGTTTAATGAGCTATGAAATGTGATTGCTACAGAATCCTCCCATTCATGTGCAGCTCTGTGTGGCTTCCGCCAGGCCTGGGTCTTTGGAAGCTCATTCAATTACTCTACTCTTCAGGTCTGAGTTTGTGAGAAACAGTGATGGAGGCCAGTGTCACAGGTCACTTCTGATTAAACATCCCATCCTTCTTGCAGACATTTAGCTCAGAATCCATTTGTGTGCGACTGCCATTTGAAGTGGCTGGCTGATTACCTGCAGGATAATCCGATAGAAACCAGCGGCACTCGGTGCAGCAATCCGCGTCGCCTTGCCAACAAACGCATCAGCCAGATCAAGAGCAAGAAGTTCCGCTGCTCAGGTAATTCATTTATCCAGGCTGGACTGTGCTTTCAATTCAGAAATAAGCAGGTTCAGGGAGCCTGCTAATCAAATCTGCAGGACAGTGTTTGCTATAATGGGTATTACAGAGCATCTTTGAAAATTAAATTTGGAAAATTCAGTTAGTTCTCCAGAAATCGAATTACTTTATAGATTAAAAAATAAAAAGGAAACAAAACATGCAAGGGGGGCAGTCTATAGCTAGCTTCTGCATGTCTCTTAAAAACACAGAATAGAAAAAAGGAAAAGTTTGTGACATTTCATTTTAAAGAATTTACTAGGCTGCTAATGGTCTAAGGAAAACAATGAAGATGTGTATGAATCCATGTGGCATATATCATATTTTAAAGGGATGGAAGGTGGATGGATCATCATTTGTGTTCAGGCAGAACTCTTAAGGACCTTAATGGGAGATGAGCTCAAGTTCTCAGACCTAAAAGGCTGAGAGCAGTGTAAGTGAGATTTTTATGCAACTAGCAATGAGCTATGCTTGCCTAGGGTATAAGTGAAGCTGAAGGTAAGGGGATGGCAACAGTTAACATACTTCTATGGATTATTTTTTTAGTATCCACAAGTAACATGTGCTAATTCAGGTAAAACTGCCATCGCAGCTGGTAAGATTTTTGGGTTTTGTAAGTTTTGAATCAAAACTTGCTTCATAGCAAATATGACATGTTGTGAACTAGATGGAAAAATGTTTACACCTGAAAATAATCTCCAAAGTAAAATAAACACCATTTTCTCAATCCTATCCATTACTGATTTATGGTCCAGCTCTTAGTAAAAGGACATTTATTTCCTTATACACCACCACTAAGCAGACTACTTGTTCATGTGTTTTTTCTATTGGTTATGTATATTTTAGTTATCTGTGTTTTTGTATACTGTGAAGACAAGCAGGTTTCAGTGAGCTAATCTATTAGTGTGTACTGAGAAGGAAAATTACTGTTATTGATGGAGTACTTTGCAGTATTCGCCACAGAAATTACTATGAGTTTTGTTTTTTTCCTCTGGGAAAGAAAAAACAAACCAAACATGATTAATTGTGGTCGTTGTGATAAAAGATTAATGACTCTAAATGAGGATGCAGCATGAAACTAAATGGCAGCCCCCCCAAAACACACTGTTGTGCTGTGTGTATCTCTGTGAACAATATGCTGAGCTAAATCTTTGCTTTATGGGGAAAACAAAATAAATATAGCTAAATTTGCAGTTAGGTTTTCTTGGCCATATTTGTTAAAGTCTTCAACTGTTTGTGACTTAAGCCACAAAATTTATAACCAGACTGAAATTATGACATACTTCTCTCTAGGTTTTTGGATTGTGTCCATCATAGTAACAAGATAATTAGCAAGTAATATTCATATTTAAAGAAACTGGAAACAAAAATTCATACATGTAATTTAGAAAGGAAAATAGACTGCAGAAACAGAAGAATATAAATCTGTACCAAATTTGACATTTTTATTTTCTTCTGCTTTTATTAAGATGCTAGAGTAATTAATATTATGTATGTGAATGCATGTCTTGAACAATGGTTCAGGCTATTGGATAAGGTAAACAACATCTGATATAATTTATGAAAGGTCATAGCTAAGAAGGGCAACAATGCAGAGCCAAAGTACCAGTTGATGCTGAGAATAATATTTTGAATGAATTCTTATCTTGGGGGTCCTTTTCTTGAGCATTAGGATGTTTTTTTCTTGGTCTCTAGTTCTGTGAGTATATCAAAACCACATGGAAAAAGCATCAGCCTGAATTATGGAGGAGAGCATATGGAGGAGAGCAGGGATTGTGCAGCTTCAGAACAAAGATTTCAGCTGGATGGAAACTAATTCTATTCAAAAGCTCAGTATAAAAGTTGTCCTTGCCTGTAGAGTTTCCAGATGGTGACTGAAGTCAACTCCCTCTCTGCTCAGATGAGACAGAGGGAGTGTCTAATGGTTTAGAAAAATCTTAGTTTGTAAGTCACTCCAGAGAGCAGACATCTTTGGCACTTATTCTGTTCAAGTTGTCCCTTTGAATTATGGCTGTGTCAGACTTGGCATTTAGCAGAAATTTTCTATGTTTTCATCTTGAGGAATATCCCAGGTTTTCACCCAGCGTGTCTCTTTGCAGCTAAGTCCATGAGGTATGAATCTTCATCATTCAAAGTCAGACAATTGCAATGCTGTGTGATATCCAGGGGTGACCCTTAACAATCCTGCTGGGATGGCAATTCTTACTAACATGTCGGGATTCTTGCTGGCTAATTGGATTCTCCCTGTCTAGTTTTTACATCTTTTGCTCAGTGAATGACAAAAGCACTGTTATTTTGTACATCTGCATCTCTGTGCTCAAAGGGTTCTTGTTTCAGGATGATGGTATTTTCATGTAGTTTGTTTAATACTTAGTATGTGTCAATACTCAGAAAGTTAGTTTTCTGGGGGCAAACCCCCCTGAATATAAGGGGTTGGTTAAGGAAGAGACTTGAGGGATTTTATCTTGACCTGGTCTTTCACCCTTGGGAAGCAAGTGATAGAAAAGTGTGAGTTCTGTGGGAGTGGAGGTACTCAGCCAATGTCAGGATCACACCCAGGAGTAGTTAAACTTAGGTGACCTTAATATTTTGACATCAGGGAAAGGACTGGTTCTGAAATCCTAAATCCTGAGGTAGTCCTGAAGCAGTATGTGTGTTTTCCACTTTCATTTGATTATACAAAGCATCATGGAATGGATTGTTAGGAACGACCTGACACAAGAAAAAAACTGATTGTTCTGTAAGAATGAAAGAAAAGGGAAGTGCTTCCCCCACAGGGACAGGAGAGAGGAGAAGGTAGCAGGAATGAGCAAGACAAGCTGAGATGCTAGAAGTGCCATCAGTTTTAAATGGTAGAGAAAGAGCAAGAAGGTTATGTCAAGAGGACACACTCAGAGATGCAGATAAGCTAAATAGAGGAGTATTTGGTTAAATAAATGAAACCAGGAGGACAGAACCATGCAGAATGGAAAAATAAAATAAAATTTAAAAATCTAGAAAAACTAGTTCTGCATTTTGTCTCCCTCAGTTTTATTCCAGCTCCCCGCCATCCTATTAGATAATATTTAGCAAGAAGAACTTTTTTTAATTCGTTGTCTCCTGACTTCAGAAACTTTCAGAATACAGTGAAATTGTGAAGAAGCGTTTGTTGTGCATAAGAATAATTCTGTCTGAATGGCAATGTCACTTTTCCCAGATGCTATTTCCTCCCTGAACTAAGTGACTCAAGCTATTAGTGATAATGATGGAGAAACATCTGCAAAGATTATGAAGGGCCATATGAAGGGGTTTCTGTGCAACAGGTAGATAATGTACATAATTGTTTTTAAAAAGGAGAATCGGAGGCATAATAGCATGAAATGAAGGAACAGCAGGGACAGGAGCATGGTTTTGCCTGGCGCTGTGAGACAGGAAAAGCTGGTGAATGTACTATCGAATATGTTTAGGCCTCAGATTGGAATAGGTACTGTTTCCTGTGTTTTTCTGCTGCTCATTTAATGCAGTGCACCAAAATAATAATAAATCTCTCCTTTGCTCAACTATCCCCACAGTTACAGCATCCAACACCAAAAAAGATTTCTCTTGAAAGAGAAATGGAAGGAACAGCCTGTGAGTAATTCTCTCACTTCTGTTTAGAAAAGGGAAATGCTGTCATTTTCAGTGGCAACAATAAAATCCTAATGATAGTTTTCTTTTTGGCTGCATATGCCCACTATGACCACCAAATGATCCAATGGTACTTTCCAGCCTTAGGCTGTGGGAGGCTCCCATACTTAAAATGGAGGGGAAAAAACAACGCCAAAGTCTTCTGCCCAGTAGCATTTTATTAAGTTCATTACACAGCAGTTTTGTTTTCTAAGGCAGCATCAGGTTTTAAAAGGAAGGGAAAGGAATCTATGAACAGATTGTGTTATCTCTGTGGTAGGCTTTTGTCACTTCAAGAGCTGGCAGGATCCGTGATAGCCATGTGATACTGTGTGTGAAATAGCTTTTGCAGAGAGGTGCCCTTCTATTCAGCTGTATATATTTTTTTTCTTGTGATATGTATTTGTTTTTCAGTATATTCTGTATTTGAAAAGTGATGAAAGTTCTACCTGCTCTACCTGCACAAAATGTTTCTTGATGATGATTAAGGTGTATGTATAGATATGAGCATCACAACATGAAAGCTTTTTATCTTTTAATTCTTAAAAATAAAAATCTTAGAAATTATTACTTACTTGAAGTACTATGAAGTAAACCTCTCTTCCTGCTTTTCTTGTATGGAGGCAACAGATTGTAATTTTTTGCTAAAGTTGAGGCAGTGCTGTACAAATCAAAAGCACGGGAAATAACAAGAGGAGGACAATGAACCATCTGTCACAAATCTGTCCTTTTGGGACACTTGACTCTTGTTAACCCAGCCCAAGTCAAAGTCAGACTGTGTTTATATGTATCCAGAGCTTGCATGTTCAGGGCTTGTTTTGTACCTCTGGTACTGTCCCCTGTTATTAGGGAGCAATGTATTTACCCTTTGTTCACTCAAAGGCATTTAATAAATCATCTCCTTTATAACTGCAGTTTTCCTCCTAATTCTTTATGTACCTTTTCCAGTCTTTGTCTTCCTATATGTTCACTTGTCTACTTTGGAACAGAATTCCTATTACTTGTGATCGCCTGAAATTTCTTTTTCTCTTTCTCTTCCCTAAATTGGCTCATCCCTGGAAGCATAGCATTGCACTGGATGGAGTGTTCCCAGACAGGTGAATGCAGGCTGAACATCAGGGCTTTTCTTTTCAAACAAACTTTCATTTATTCCCATAATTTGTCAGTCACTCTGACAGCTTTGCAAATTACTTCCATTTTTGTAAGTAAATAGTCATTTACAGACTGTGTATTCCTATAATAGCCCTTAGCATTGTGTGTTTGATGAAAACCACTGATGTGCACCTGCTCTTGTCTCTTTTTACAGTGCTGCAGTGATGTGGGGAGAGATTCATGACTATACTTGCCCTTAGTATGCTGGTTTCCAGCAGCTCCCACCTGAGTAGGCAGCAAGCATTGACATCTTATAAGTTTGTCCATGATGGAGGTGAAAGTGGTGGGGGTTGGCAGTCCTCCATGGGATGCTCTAACCCTGGCAAATTCTTGTGGCAAATTCTGTCCAAGGCCAAGCTCCAGCAATTTTGCTCATGAGTACTTTTGCTTGAGCAGAGGTGAGGGAAAGTAATATGAAACATTGCCTATGATCTGTACAACAGGAAAATTAACTGCATTCAAATTTCCTTCTGTGTTTTTTTTTTAATGTGTTTTGGTTTTATTCAGTTAAATGCTGTGTCCTCTATTCTCCGACCCATCCTGTCCCCTCCCCAAAAGATGCAGGGACTTCAGAAACTTTCAGAGTACAGTGAAATTGTGAAGATGTGTGTTTGTTGTGCATAAGAATAATTCTGTCTGAATGGAAGGTTGTTTAACAGCAACAAATGACTTGCAGGTAAAATCCTAGACTGAATTAATAGTTATGAACCTGAAGTCTTCACCACACATTGTGACTGAGTATGTTTGAGCTTTCGTTTGCATTAAATTTTTCCAAAGCTGAAATCCATAGAAAGCACAACATGACTGCTATGACTGATAGTAATGGAACGGAATTCCCTTGTTCTGTAGAAATGTTCCTATTCAAAAATTAATTTGACTGCACTGTATACTGATGATAGCCCTCCTGTTTCTCTAAATTTGTGATATCAATTCAGTTCTTTATGTTAATATTTGTGTCAGCTATTCTTAAGCCTTCACTAGCTCAGGATGAATGTTATGGTGAATGTTTTCTGCATTACAGTAGGGATAGAGTAGGCAGAAATGAAACCTTTTTGCTCAAAGAAGCATGAGGCCAACAGAGCACATAGGTCGTTATTGGCAGAAATTATGCTCTTTAGTAAGAAAATACATTGCTCTGTCATAGTTTAAAAAGTTTATTTCAAGGCTGAGCCTCAATTTTAAGTTGAAGTAGCCTTCAAAAGTACTAACGATCCGAATTGCTTTGTTTCCCTTTGTTATTTGCAATTATAGTAAAGAAGCAATGAAAAGAGAGGGAGTGAATGTTGAGTCACAGGTGCATCCATATCAGTTAGGCATCCAAATAACATGGTTATCCTAGATTCCCCATGTAGGCACAGTACAGAATAATTTAGATTCCTCACTTGAGGTCCAAGCTATCCTCTGGAGGTGTCTTTATTAGCTACGGCAGAAAGCTGAGTGATTATCCTTGTAACTCAGATGCCTCAAAAGCTAAGATGGGACAAAATTTGTTCTCTTCTCTCACATTGCCATGATGTGTGCTGAGATTAAGCTGAGTAATGCTTACCAGAGTTGCGAAGTTATCACTTTTTTGTGCTTTAAAAAAGGAAAAGGGAAAAAAAAAAAAGGAGTCTATGTTTTTGCAATAGTCTGCAACAAGCAGAAAGGCCACAAGGTTCCTGTGGAGTATTTTGCCACTCATGTATCCAGTGGACATAAATTAGGTTTTGGGCAGCCTTTTCTTTGTGTGCTAGTACTTATTGTTCATTGCAATTGATGATTAGCTTAGGCAGTTATTGTAAGTGATGCTTAGTTAGTGTGGCAAAGGAATAGAGACTCATTCAAAATATTCTTTAGAGGTTTCTCAGGATGAGCTCTGACTGCATTTGTTTCTGTAGGACTGAAAGAGTTCATGGACACTGAACTGCTGAGTTTGTTACAGGTTTTTTCACTAAATACTGAAAACCAGTATATACTATTTTTGTAACTCCAACTGGTCTTTGGCATATATGAACTAGTACTTTTTGTTGCTAGACAGAGTACTGTGGATGAATTTACTTAAAGAGCCAGAGTTGCTGCATTATTCAAACTCTGTAAGAATAAGTATATGTAATTCTGTATCTTTCTTTGCTAGAGCCATGCAAAGTTATTGGCAGGAATGCTAGTTATTTGTATTATTTCTAAATAAATGAGGCATGGATTCCAGAATTATGCATACTTTGAATGAAACATGGAAGAAAATTAATGTCTCTTTGTGCCACATTGCATGGGTCACAAAAAAAAAAATTAATAATCTAAGGCTTTTTATCAGTTAGGACTCTGCCTTGTTTTGCAGGATGCGAGGATTGAAAGTTTATTGTGTTAGGTTCCCCTAAAAAACTGGTTTAGTTTTCCTTAGATTGTAAAGATAGACAATAAAGCAAGTTTTCTTTCTTTCATTGCTTTACACAATCCCACATTATGAGGTTACTGAGTTAACTCTGTACTTATTTCCTGGTGTTCCCAAGTAATTGTGTGCTTCCTTTCAGCATAATAATGATGGTTCATAGCAAAATGATGGAACAAACCCCTTTGCTGTATTATCTGTCATTTCTGTTCGACTACTTGCATTGTTTTACATGTAGCTAATGAATAATGTGCTTGATGCTGACTTTGTGTGGGGGGCAACACAAACCCCTTACTAAGGAAAATGATATTTTTTTCTAAAAGCACAAGCACTGACCTTCACTGGAGTTCACCAAAATGTTCTGAGCACTTGCAGAGGACAGCCACTTCCTCTCTTGGTCACGAAGCCTGATAGATCTTTAGAGATGAGACTTTCAAAAGCACTGCCATAGTTCTGCTGACATGAAAGTCAATGGGAGTTTTATTTCAGTGTGAGCAGTCAAGCCAAAGCTGAATGCCCTACTCTATACATCAAAATTGCAGGAATGAATTACAAGAAGTAACACTATTTGAAATAATCCAGGATGTTAGAAAGAGGGAATGCTTCCCAGCAAAATGATGTGCAAAACCCAACAACTATGCCAAGAAGCAGACTAACAAATTTTTCCTGTTTGCCTTAATATGTCAGTAGTAGCATGTATGTGCTACCTTGCTGTAAAGTGCAGATGGTGGGGGAACTGAACACCAAACAAAAGAGAAAAAAACAACCCAGTGGTAATTATAGATCACCACACAAAGTGCTACCAGCATGAAGGGCCACTGGGAGCTGAAATCAGGCTAAAAGGGAGCCTGGGGAGCCTTTAATGCCAGAGCTTGGCCATCAGCTCAGAGCCTACTATTACTAATAGGAGCTGCTAACTGATACTAATAACTAATATATGAAAGAATAGTACTATATTTCTAACATTGCATTTAAATAAATAGAGCAAACCTACATGGCATTTATACTGAAAGGAGACACCTGGAGAGAGTAAGTAGCTACGAAAGAACAGGGTAGATTGGGCATTCAATATCTGGTGGAAATTGCACATTCTTCCTGGAAGGAGCTGTTTGCAGTGCTTTGGTAGAATTTTCTATCACATTAGTTCTGTCTCTGAATTCACTTGGGCTCTGTTCTTGTACACTAACCCCAATTGCGCTCCAGGGTGTTCCTGCAGTTTTAGCATAAAGGATGACCTCTTGTATCCATCACCTTTTTGCATGGAGAGCAGCCCTCTGTGAATCTTCATCTTGTGCTTCTTCATGCTGCTTCCTCTCAACGCTCTCCTCTCTTTGGCGCTGCCTAACTCTGACTCTGGCTGTTCATGGGGTTTTCCTTTGTGCTTGATCTAACCATGTGGTAGAACAATACAAATTGAACATGGTTCTGTCAAGCACCATGGAAGGCTGCATACTCCCTGCCGCATGGCATGCTGGGATACTTCTGCTGTTTTCAGAAGCATCAAAAGGTGAGAGATTCCCCTTTCCCCACAGGAAAAACGAAAAAGGTGAAGTGTTTGCTTAACCAGTCTCCTGGGCACTTCAGGATGGAGGAGTAGTGATGTTGGCAACAGACTTCACAGAGGGCTTGCATGCAGAATAACCATGTTGAAGTAATTAATCTGTTTAATTGCTCTCAGACTGAAGAAGTTAGGCATCCTGCTGATTAATATGATCCAAGGGTGACTCCAGCCATACCTACAGAGATGAAAAATCCTTTTTTTCTTCTTACATTGTAAATAATGTAATCTACATC
This sequence comes from Calypte anna, assembly GCF_003957555.1. Lineage (NCBI taxonomy): Eukaryota > Metazoa > Chordata > Aves > Apodiformes > Trochilidae > Calypte > Calypte anna. Next base: position 157,900 of record NC_044259.1, on the reverse strand, counting down.
TCTATTTGAGTTGTCCAGTGAGTCCTTCTACTTGAAGTACACTGGATACCACTTCTGTAACAAAGTGCCTGCTACTTAATGTAACTTGGGATTTGATCTGAGTCACCTGAATGCGTTGGCATTTGATTATGAAAAAGCACTCTGCAGAAGAACTTCAGAAGTGTCTGCAAAACATTACATTTTATCTCTTAAAATGAGAGTTAACATGAGTAACATGTCCTGTATGGAAACAGGATTATCCAGTAGTTACATAGCATGAAACTGAGTCAGCATACCCAAATGGGCAATTTTAGCTTTGAGAGCTTAGATAAGACCTTTAACATACTTGTGCCTAACTTTCTCCTTGTGTAAAGTAGAGATAATTGCACCTAGTCATAAAGGACTTTGAGAGCTTCAGGAGTTTTCACATAATGAAATACAGCCTTGTCTTGCAAATTTGTTATTTATCTGTTGTGGAGGCATCAGAAAAGGGACATCTGAGATTCCTAGATTTTTCTCCATAACTACTGCTAAGAGTTAATACTACCAATGTGAATTTATGACAATGTACTTCCTTTTATTCCTGAAAACCTGTGAGAATTGTGATCTAGTGGTTACATGAAGAAATGCGTGTCAGGATTCCTTCATTTCATCCAAGTTTTAGACCAAGTCATCCTTGTGATCACATTTTTGGTGCCAAATTTGAGACAGCCAGATCCATTTCTTGTAGAAAAAATATGTCAGGTCAAACATGTCAGGTCAGTATTCAAGCCCCTGCTGTGACAGTTTGATGTTTTTCCAGAAGAGATGATCCAGCAGTCCTTGTACATCCTTTGGGCAAAGCTAAGCTTTAAAAACTGAAATCAGGTTTGCCAAACAAAGCCTTGGACAAAAAAGTACTTGTTACTTAATTTTTCCACATGGATTTTAGACAGTTACCCCAGAATTTTTGAACACTTGGAAATGTGGTGGTTTATGTAGAATGTCATGTAAGGTTGTTTTATGATACATAGGAGTTATAATGCCCTGGTACCTGATAGTAGTGACACGTAAGTTGTAAAATGAAAATGTTAGAAGAGTAACTAACAAATCAGATAAACAGTTGCCCTCAGTTAAACACAGGCCTTGGCAATTAATTTTACATAATACTTCTTTTTAATTTTTGAAATTACTAGAAACCCAGTTTCACGCTCAGCCAAGCTTCACAGAGTTCTCAGCTACAGTTCACATGTACTTTCAGGTATAGTAGAATGACCAAATGGCTGGTCTGGAATAGTAAAATGAAGCCAAGTGTTTCTTCTGTGCCTGTCCTTTCTTTCCCAGGGCTTTCCATAGGTGATTTTAGAGTGTGCAAGAAGTACTATATGCACATGATGGCTGATTATACCTCCTGAATTCTGTGATGTTCATTCAGAGTCCTGCGGTAGTACCCTGATAAAGCTCTATGTTTAGAAATGGATATAGGCACTTATAAAGTTCTGCAAGCAGATGGCTGAATTTCACATTAGTATCCCACATGGGAATATCTTAATAGAACAGACACCTGTCCAAATGATCTCAAGGCTCAGGTCAAATAGTAAATTTTGTCTGGTCTTTGGCAGGTGATTCCTGCTGTCTCACAGTTTAACAGATGACTGAGTACTGGCTGAGCATATACACGCTATTGATTACTTTTGACTTGGTGTTTACCTGAGTAACTCTTATTTAAACTCATTTAGAAGAAAAAAAAAAAAAAAAAGAAAAAAAGAGAGAGAGAGAGAGAGAGGGAGAAAAGCATGAAGGTGATGGTTGTTCCTCTCCTGCTGAGCTGAGAGGGTTTCCCCGGCTGCAAGTGTGGAGGCAGTAGACTGATGCCCAGGCAAGATGAACTTCCTGTAACTGATGTAGTGTGCAAAGTTCTCTGACATGAAGATAGTGAGACTGCTAAGTGAAAATGTTGTTAATATTCTTTGTCTACTTTTCCAGAAAGTGTGAAAGAAAACCACTGATTTTCACCTTCCAATCTTATATATACCCCTTTTTTCTCCTCCATAAAGCATTCACTTTCTTATCCTTTTTTTTTTTCCATAGGGAGATGAATTTTGTATCTACCAGTAGACTGAAAATGATAATAAATTTTTAACCTGTGTAACTTCATGACTTCTGTGATTTCTTTCAAAGAAAGCTTTCACAGTGAAAATTATAAGTTGTTCTTCAATGGTCAGTTTGGGTATTTGCAAGATACTTTTTGATCACTGAAACATTCTTATGGATTTTTCATGGGGTACTGTTAGTTGTAGCAGGTCTAATAAACTCTGGTCCTGATAAGCTGTTCATCCTTGGCATTATTTCCAATAGAGTGTAAACAACCAAAGGTACAGTGTCATAGACCTAAGAAAGAAAAGCTGTAAGTTCTTCTAATCAAGCCATAATATCTTATCTCTTGACATTTTGGCCTGACTACCAAGCCTGAAATTTTTAGGACTGGAAATCAGGTGGTTTTTCTAAAGGCTAAGATTTTAACTGATGGTGGTGTGGGGAAGGGATTAGTGTGTATGTTTTACAAACTTTAAAATGCCCATTGGTCCCTGTATTTTAGGTGCTGTGCTGTCAAGCTAAAAAACAGTATCCAAGTCTCACTTTAGAGGTATAATATCCAATAAGAAGGATAATTTGCAAAGTATGTAATACCACAGAAGTGGTAAACTGCAAAGCTGTGTGTAATGTTTCTCATAAACTAGTCTGTAATTACAAAACTAAACCAGAGTGTGCCTGTGGAATCAAAATATTAGATTACCTGCAAAAATTCATGTTTTCACTGCAGGACCCTGTGGAGGTAACGTGTAACGTAAGTTAAAATAATAGTGAGTTTAGGTGACTTTTTCCTTAGTGAAAATAGGATGCAGTCATATGATGAGCAGTAGTGTGTTATCAGTCAGAGAGGGGGAAGCAGGTGATGAGTGTCGTCAAGGCTCTAAAAAGAAATGTTAGCTCAGGTTTAAGTTTTCAGGGTCTTCAAAACTGATTACCTTTTTTTTTTTTTTGAAGGTAAAAAATACTTATTGGTAGTTATGGTCACTGGATATTACACAAGGTTCCAAGACAGTTTTGGTGCTTCCATTATGAAAAATGAAGTGAGTGGGCAGGTATCGCATGGCAGGGTCTTGGCAACACTTTGCTTACATACACATTTATTAATACTCCTGGTTTCTTGAAGCACAAAGATCAGGTTTCCAGCCTGCTGTTATTAAAAAAGAAAAACCAAACCTGAAAAGGGACAGATAGGTTCACTGAGACTAATTGGAAAAGCATGTCATTAGAATAGGTCAAAAACCTAGTCAAAGAGGTCTGGCAGTCATGCTAGAATAGTACACTAGGGAGTGCTTCTCACTAAGTATGGTCTAACTATTCCTTAACTAAAATGAAAATTATTTAAACTACTATTACTTTCTTCTGCTGTTTGTTTAACATAGGTAACAAAAATATCTAATTGTTGGAAAATTGGTAAGGTTTTCTAGTGAGACATTGCTCTCAAAAATAGCTATAATAGCTGAGGTTTGTAAACTTAGGACTCCTTAATGTTAGCTTCAAAAATGCTTTGTCAGTTGCTGAGATAGCACTGAGATAGCTCCTGCTTTCATGAAATCCCTTTTCCTTGTTGATGGACTAAGTTCCAAATAGGAAAAGTTGACTTTGCTGAAATCTCCTTCGAAAAAGACTCAAAAAGCTAATCAGACATGCTTCCAAAAATGCCTTCATATCTTAACAGGTAGGCTTGCTACACATGGAATTAATCTAGTAAGAGAAGAAGGAAAAAAAAGCAGAGGCGAGTATTGAGAGTAATTTGAAAAAACGTGGAAAAAAAACTTTGGGAAGTATTAAAATTGTGTGAGGGAGCTGGGATGTGACATAAGGCAGTTCTGAGAGTAGACACTATCTTAATTGCTGCAGTTTTCAGGAGCCATTTGCTGGACTATATTTTCCTTTTATTGCAGGCTCAGAGGATTACAGAAGTAAATTCACCGGGAAATGTTTCATGGACCTTGTCTGTCCAGAGAAGTGTCGCTGCGAGGGAACAATTGTAGACTGCTCTAACCAAAAACTAAGCCGGTTACCCACTCACCTTCCTGAGTACACTACTGATCTGTAAGTGCTGTCTCTCCATCATGTGCTCAGAGAGGCGTGTCGGGTTTCCTAGTTTATCAAGGCTGTAAAAAGGACTTGAACCAATTCAAGACACCTCCTTTAATCCCTGTGTGAAAAAGGGAACATTTTGTTGATTTCACAAGAGCATTCATTTCCTTAGCATTCATGCCAGTTGAAGGGACGAGAAAGAAGCTGTGGCTCTGTGCATTAGCTGCCTGTGTTTGTCTTCCTGAAGTTCTGACATACATACATACATATGTACGTACAAGCTGTATGTACATCCTATCTTTGAGGTCCTTGTCTTTTCACAGAATCACAGAACTTTAGGGATTGAAAGGGACCTCTAGAGATAATCAAGTACAACCTGCTTGTTAAAGCATAATTGCCTAGTGCAGGCCTCACAGGAATGCAGCCAGGCAGGTGTTGAATGTCTCCTGAGAAGGAGACTCCACAAGCTCCCTGGGCATTGTGTTCCAGTGCTCTGTCACCCTCACAGAGGAAAAGCTTTTCCTTATGTTTACATGGAACCTCCTGTGCTCCAGCTCGCACCTGTTACCCCTTGTCCTATCATTGGACATCACTGAGAAGAGCCTGGCTCCATCCTGACACTCTCCCTTTAGGTGTTTATAGACATTACTGACGTTTCCCCATAGTATCCTCCAATCTAAAGAGACCCTACTCCCTCAGCCTTTCCTCATAAGGGAGATGTTCTTTATGTCTCTGTGCTGTACTCTCCATGCAGTTCCCTGTTAGTAATTTTTATTTAAGAAATGGATTAAGCCTTTGTATTGTATCTGTGACCAGGAACTCATTCCATTTCAGAAGTGCCTGCTACTTTGATGAAATGGCTCTCACTAAAACTAATGTTTAGTTAAGCTCGAATTGATTTTATGAAACTTACTTGCTTTTAGAGATTCTAGAAATTATAAACATATATTGCTAAAGACAGTGTGAGAAAACATGTTTATTACTTAGGAATTTAAGAATCATGTTTTTTTGTTATATTAGTAGCAGCTTCAGTCACAAGTCTCTTTTTGTATCAGTATTTTATTTATTGTACTTGAGGTATTCTGTTTAAACTCCCATAAAAATTGTTTAGCTGAAGATAGAAGAAATATGATCCAGACATACAAAACACAGCAAAGTCTTTACAAAGAAAATTGGAGCTAAATGTAATCAGAATTTTCTTCTGATCCCAAGCTTCCCAAGATAGGGCTATAATTTTTGAAGACAAGTGGATTGATGGGAAAGAACCTTCTGTTTACGTGGATCACACCTCCAGTATCATGTTTTCTGTAGCAAACCATCTGAAGAAGGCTTACTGTCACAAACAGGCTTTTTAATGATTAGGCTTAGTAATCCCTTACTTACCCTGTGCATTGGAAGAAGGCATTCTGACACTGTCCTTTGGCATCACAGCCTTAAAAGCATGCTAAGTTTTTACTACAGTCTTCTGTGTTCCCTTTCCTTCTAAGCTGAACTCGCTTCATTCTAGGAGTCTTGAAAGAGTGGCAGACTGTCTTGCTTAATAAAGGTCATAGTCATCTATGTGGAAGCCCTGTATGTCATGGATCTATTTCTACAGATATCAGTGCAGTATTAAGTGTCTTTTTGCTTATTCCTATCAGGCGTTTGAATGACAATGATATTTCTGTTCTGGAAGCTATTGGACTCTTCAAGAAATTGCCCAACCTCAGAAAAATGTAAGTTCGAGTCACTTGCTTGTTAGAATACATGCTGTCATGGATTACAAGGAGAAGGGAATGATTGTTTTATATATATATGGTTTATATTTTCTTTTTTTAATATAGTTTAGTACTGCAGTAGCAGAAATAGCTTATTTTAATATAAATTTATAGAAACTGAATGGGCTGCCTATTAGATGGACAAGCCCAATTAAACCACAATGAAGATTCATAGGCTGATATTCACTGTTCTTTAGGCTGAAGTCTCTGACTCATGGAGGTAGAAGGAGTTCTGTCCCAGAATTTATTCAGAGATATTGTTACAGTCTGTATTTAAAATCGAGTGGCAGCTTTTCCCCTTTTTTGATGCAAAGTGCACCTTTTCCTTATATGGCCTTTCAGGAGAGGTGTGTTCAGGTTATATTCAGATGTAGATGGAGCATGCTCTAGCATTGGATTAGGGTTAGAGCAGATTTCAAAATTTTGCTCTACAGACTCCTCAAACTAATAAAAATTTTATAAAGTCTCCAAATTCTTCTGATGTGCCACTTTCTATATTTTCCAGTTTCTGGCGAAATTCTTCTTTCTTCTGCCAAATTGCAACAGACAGGAAAAAAAACCAAACAAACCATATTTATTAAAATAATCAGTACCAAGTTTTTTCACTTGGTTTTTGGATTCTTTATCAAGAATGGTATGATCATCTGAAGATTTTAAAGATTCAATCATGGTGTCAGATTTTCCATTTCTATAGTTTTTGTCAATCATATCATAAAGAGTTTCTTTTGGGGTATATTTATGGACTTTAAGGTGCTCCTAGAAGGGCCTTAAAAGAGCACAATCACTCAATTCTTCTACCTTATAAGAGGGAGAAGTCCTTTCCTCAACCCCACTAGTGCTGGCAAAACCAGCCTTAGAATTAATTTTGTTTTGTTCTTGTTTTAAAAGTAATTCGAATTTAAAAATTTTAAATTTCTTTAAGAGTTAGTTTTGCAATTTGGGTGAGCCATCATTATGAACAGGCTCTAATATTTTCCTCAGTCAATCGTGCCGACTGTACCAACTGAAGGTGTTAAGGGTCCGTACGTATGGTTTTATATTTTGTTGCAAGGATTTAATAGCCTCTGTTCATATATGCGTCGCACGAATTTGGAAAAATAACAGGTTTTGTAGCTTAAGCAACTTATGAAGAATTATTTCAGAGAAAGGAAAAAAAAAAAAAAAAAAAAAAAGTGACGCCACCTTTAAAAGAGGTTTGCACTACGGAAGGATTTACATGACTTAATCACCCCGGGGAAAGGGTCATTAAGAAAAGAAAAAAGCGTAATTAGGTCTTTTCACTCTCGGTCGCCTCGGGCGGCTGATAGCCACAGGTGAAGGTCCTGGTCTGGTCTGCTGAGCGTGGGTGAGGCTGCTTTGGCTGTTCCTCCTGAGCTGTAGTTTGAAGTTATGATCGAAGAAGCAGCAGCATTATGTCCTTTTCTCTCTGAGTTTTTATACAGAGAAAAGGGTTCTGTCTTTCCCATTAATTATTGGCAGAGGCTTGCAGTTTTGGGGGACTTATGAAATGCAGGAATTCTTTAGTTCTTGTTATCTGATACTAATTTGCATTACCTGTTTGTCAGCTTATCAAGAGACATTATTATTAGCGTTTTTATCTCCATCTACCTGATGAGGTTTGGGTGGAATCAGGGTTTTGATATATTGCAATCAGAAGCTGGCAGTCCAGACTTGTTTGTTAATACATTTTAACTAAGGTGGCAAGAGAAAAAAAAAGTTTTGCTACAGTTTAATAAAAAGGCCACTGTCGGGTTAGGGGGAGGTGGGGAGTTCTGTCAAGAGGAAGTAGTTTTGATATATATTTAGAGCAGAGAAATGCTGGACCAAGAGACGATTCATAATTTCAATGTGTTCCACATCAGGTATGCTGAATGTTAGAAATAGCTATAAGGTTTAGTATTTTGATTTTGTCTTTTGAATGTATTGCGTGACTCCAACTAGTGAGATTTTTTCACATAGTCGAAGGAAAAAAAATATTGCAAGATATTACAAGGCAGTTTCTTTTGATCATTAGTATCTTAGAGAGGAGAAACATTTAGCTAAAACAGAGCTCAACCATTCAAATAAATCTGTATAATTATGCCAACAGTCACAGTCCTGGCACTGTACAATGTTTAATAATACAACCTTTAATAAGAGCTGTATTTTGTAAAGATACGTGTAGATATGTCCTGCTGGTCTTCTAAATGGATGTTTAAATGAATGTCTAAAGCTATTTGAAGTTTTAAACCTAAATTGCTTATGTCATTGGCTCTGCTTCCCTATCTGTAGTATTTAAGACTTGCAGTGTCATCCTGCTTCCAAGAACAACTCATTCTCTAAAAGCAAAGCCAGGCTATCTGTGAAAACTATAAAACCTTAGCAGACAACTTCCCTCCAGAAGAATGCAACAATATGAGAATTTTCCTCCTAACATATACTTAAAGATTCCAAACATGTCAACAAGAGACAAATATTCTATGGAAAGCCCCACTCAGAGCAGGCTGTTTGTGTGATGAAAGTACAAGGTTCAAGGTGAGACCAAGCAGAGCCTTTGCAGTTGTAACTTAGCTTTGTATCTAAAAGTATAGGTCAGTTTGCAATCTGAATTGAGAGACAAAGTCTTTGCATGCAAGATAGTAACTCACTTCCACCTCAAACATTAATTTATTAATTTATTTTTGTGTAAATAAGCATCATGTACATGATCTTTACTAGGAAAAGGATCATTATGAGTAATTATTTATGCCAACATGCAAAAGAGATGCTGAGTGATAAGCATTTCCACTAGAGAATTAGCTCAGTCTCAAAATTAAATGCATATGTCAGAATATCCTTCCTTGTCTTGCTTTGAGGTTGAACATAAGCTCTTCATGTGAGTGTTAGCACAAAGTACTAAACTTCTGGAAAGCAAAATCTGCATTTAAGCATTTCTATATGTTTTTTGTTGTTTTTGGCTGATTACTGGCACGGTCCTATTCTTTCTGATCACAGAATGTGCATGAGGGGATGGGCTACAAGCTGACATGAAATGTATCTCCAAGACTCAACTTTTTTTCTTTTTTTTCTTCTTTTTCTTTTTTTTTTTTTTTTTTTTTTTTTTTTTTTTTTTTTTTTTTTTTTTTTTTTTTTTTTTTTTTTTTTTTTTTTTTTTTTTTTTTTTTTTTTTTTTTTTTTTTTTTTTTTTTTTTTTTTTTTTTTTTTTTTTTTTTTTTTTTTTTTTTTTTTTCTTTTTTCTTTTTTCTTTTTTCTTTTTTTTTTTTCTTTTTCTTTTCTTTTTTTTTTTTTTTAAGTGATGACTTACGCAAAGAGCAAGACCCACATATTTGTATTTGAGCCCAAGCTGTCCTGTGCCATGTCTTCTGTCAACTTTTATCCCAACAAGATTGCCTCTTTTTTATGAACAGAGTAGTCCTAGGTGTTAATCTGATATCTTGTCATTTTTTTTATATCGTGAATTTGGATGTTGAAACTACTACTCATGCTGCATGTATACTGGATCATTTCTTGAATAATTGCTATGCAGTATGAATAATAGTGTTGGAATTAGCATCTTCCTGGGAACAAGAGCATATCTTTACTTTCTTTTTGTTGTTGTTGTTGTAAAACAGTAGAAGAATAGTGTTTCCTGTCTTTAACCTAAACAAATAGGATTATTAATCATAATCTATACCTGGTATCATATGAGATGCTTTAAAGGATTGAGGCCCAAGGTTTTAATGGCCTTTTTTAGAGATGTTTTTAAATTATTAAATGCCATTTATTTTCATGCATCCCTGATGGTATTTTAACATTCAGAAGTTTTCTGTTTACTGTTTTTTTAACAAATATGAAATATTTAAAAGATCAGTTTTGTATTTCTTCTGAACTTCATTTGACTTCATAGATTGAAGTTCCCAATCTAATCTATAAGCAAAACATCTTGATATTATATAGGCAAAGTAAATATTTAGAAAATCATGCTGTGTATTGCAGTATCTGTGAATTGAGAATTAAAGGATACTCATTTCATTTTGAATGGTCACAAGCCTGGGAGCTTATGAGTGCACATATTGAAATTTGTATTAGACACATGCAGTCACACAGTTTTGCATATTTCTCCAGCACTGGAGTAACTATCCAGATTAACATATGCTGTATGAAAAATGGTGAATATTTTGATATGTGGTATCTATTTCAGTGGTAGTAACATTGCTTGCCAGAACCAGCAACCCAACCCCAAGCATGGTTCATAAACTTCATGGACATAAATCAGATGTTAGAAACTGCACTTCCTGTATTCCCAAGACCATACTCTCAAGCAGCAATGTCGTGAAGCATAAGAGCTGGAAATCCAATTAATTAAAATACTCTTGATAGATCTGAATATAATTGCGGTTTTGCTGAATAAATGGGGAAGCTATTTGTAAGTACAGTAGGTATGCTATTGAACTTCTGTACCTGCTCCTTGGTGAATCAGTGTCCCACTAGAGAACCCTAAAAGGTACATAATTTTCCTGTCCTCCTCCCCCCAGTGTAATGATGTATGCTTGGAGTAAACACTAGTAGTTTTGCTTATTCTGACCGGTTGTGCCTTCCAGAAATTTAAGCAACAATAAAATCAAGGAGTACGAGAAGGCACATTTGATGGAGCTTCAGGAGTGCAGGAACTGATTCTGACAGAGAATCAACTGGAATCAGTGCATGGACGAATGTTTAGAGGCCTCACAGGGCTAAAAACCTTGTAAGTATGAAGGCCTGCCTTTCTCTGTTCCTCTGTGAGTTGGGTGGGAGCACTCAAGTTCCGCAGTGCCTGCTAACATATCTGTTATTAGCCAACATGTTCTAAGGGAGGGTCTTGTACCACTGTCCTGAAACTCCTTCAATGTGTTTCCCATCCTGGATAGGTTTGAAATTTACCTGCTGTCAAGAAGCAGGTTTTCAATAATTGGATGAGTAAGATGATGGTGAACCTGTCAAGAGTCACATTTAGGCACTTTTAATCATTTTATACTTCAGTGTTACTTTTGTGCTTAGACAACTTTTTTAATTTATTTCTGAGAACTAACACTTACATGTAAACTGATAGTATGTAACATTAATTTATTTTCATATTAAAAAAGTTGGATTGGAAGAAGGACCACAGACAAGTTTTCAGAATTGTCTAATTCGCTTTATCTACCATCCTCAGGTGCAGTCAGGCACTAGGCTTCTGGTGACAGCAGAGACTCGTGCCAGACCATATACATAATCTGTATATGAAAATCTCTCTTGCAGTCTTCCCTGCTGTAGAAAGCAAGCACATAACTAGGTAGATGCTGTCAGTTAACAGACTCTTAAGAATCAAAATGCAATTTAAATCTGCAGTTTATCTACTAGATTGCAAAGTATCATGGCTCTACAACTGCAGACCTTACTCAGGTCTAAAAGAAAATCAAAATTTCTCTTCAAGGACCTCGACCTATTATGACAAATAGGGAACTTTTTGTTTACTGTTGCTTTAACTGTTTCTTTTCTGTGGTTACAGGCATCTGTTCTTTTATTTAATGTAAGCACTTCACTAGGATTTGAAAATATTGTCCATTTTTATATTATAAAATATATAATATTTTATATTTATTATATAAAATTTTTATATTATAAAGCAGCCTATGGCATTGCTCCTAAACAAAATTTAGCATTTTTAATAAAAAGTTTCTTAACATTCAGGCTACTATCGTGCTGACCTGACCTACATTTCTCCCTAGCTGATAAAGCAGTCTAAATATACACAGCATGATATAAGGATCTGTAAGTGTAAGTATTCCTTTAGGAAGGGCACACAGTGCATAGTGAACCATGATACGAAACCAAAGCTTTTGGATTAAAGGAAATAATATTGAAAGGAAATATTTCTATTGATTAATTGAGTTTCTTGAAATTTTTGATCTTTTACAAAGACTACTACTTATTGACTACCATATTCATTTTAGAGCTTGTGGCCTTGACCTGGCTTTCAGTCAGCTTAGTACTGCACGAGTAAGATGCTTACCCTGTGACTCTCATTTTCATCCCAGTTGCAATACCGAAACTATTGACACTAGTGCCTGTGATGTAACAGTATATAAGAGTGCAAAAGCAACATTATTTTCAGGTATTAAACACTTAGCCTTTGTGATTACACTGTGAATTTCTTCCCTGATATATCTAATGGGCTCTGGTGTTTTTTCAGTTGTCTTGGTGGTATGCTTTAATTGCTGAATAATTTTTCACTTAGGAATATCCCAACTGCAGAGTGATGTTTGCAGACCCAGATGTTGATTCTCACACTGTGTAACAAATACAAATGGTCTTTTTGCAATACACTGAAACAGGATAGTATATTTTTTTGATTAATTGGGCTTTTTTTGTCCATCTCATTGTTACCATAACTTAGAGACATATCTTCCAAACCACAACACTGATTCATCTGGTACAGACACTGAGCAAACACCGTTTCATAGGATGGTTACTGTTGTCTTGTCAGTTAATTATTAAAATTACATTGCAGAGCTTGTGTTAAGTCTGGAAATCTTTCCTAAGCTGTTCCTTGTTTTCTGCTCAGGATGCTTTTTCCTTCAGTGATTTTGCAGTGTGCATTACAAAAAACACCCATGATGTAGATGTAATGCTGCTGGTATTGTTATTGTCACACATTTCTGGTAGACTTTCTCAACTGATCCCTGAAATACATGTCCACTTTCTCTCAGAAATTGACTAAGTTAAAGCTTAAGGTTTTATTTCAAGTTTTCTGCTAATCATAATTTTAATTTCATCCTACTTTCAGATGTGGTGCATCTCAGAAACCTCTAATGTTGTGTGGAATAAATTTTTAATTCATGAGATGTTTATGAGATGTTTATGAGGTGTTTACATGAACCTATTCCCTCTATAGCTGTGTTGTACTTTACCGGTCAATAGAAAGAGTACAGTGCTTGCCAAAGTATCTGTTGATGCCCTAGATAAAGGACATTCTATTTTGAAATTATACCCCTTCCCAGTAGTTCCTAATTCCCTGTTTTAATCCTTTCAGGATGCTGAGGAGCAACTCTATCAGCTGCATAAACAATGACACCTTTGCAGGACTAAGCTCAGTGAGGCTACTTTCTCTGTACGACAATCACATCAGCACTATCACCCCTGGAGCCTTCAGCACGTTGGTCTCTTTGTCCACAATGTAAGTTATCTTTTTAGGGTGTGAAGCAGTCACGATGCTCTTATTCTGTGCTTTCCTTTTAAGAAAACAACATTTGAGTTTCAAAATCAAACTACTTACTCTTCCTATGTGGAAAACCTCATCTAGGGAAAACAAAACAACACAAAATAAAACAAAACCAAAACCCACAAACATCCCACTGATATTGCAGGTTTAGCAGATCCAAGGTGTGATTTAGAAAAGCATTTAAATTGCTTCACCCGGAGTGGCTGGAAGAACCTTTGAGGTTGCAAGCCTCAGAGAGGATGACTGTCTGCCTGGTCATAGACTATTGCAGTGCACAGAGGTTATGTAAAATAATATCTGCATATTCAGAAGTGCATAGCTTATCATACACTTTAGCTCCCTGAAGCTGCTTTAGTTTCAGTAGAGTCTACTTTTTTTAAGAGCTGTTTTTTTGGATTTGAGTTACATTAGTTAAGTATCAGAAGACTCTAGCTAATGCTTAGATTTTCAGCAGAGCCAAAGAGGACAAAATACTCAAGTCCTATGGAATATGAATTTGCAAGTCCCAGCCAAAGCTTTTCTGGTAATTTTCTGGTAATATTCTTGTATTTCTCTTGCTTCTTAAATATTTTTGCATGCTTTTTGTAGCATGCCCATTTTAATAAAGTACAGAGTGATAAATATGGAAAAAAAGTCTGCTCTTTGTTTCCAGCTGTGAATGGGAACCTTGATGTTGCTTTTAATGGAAGCTGTCTGCTTCATGCTGCCATGAAAATACATCCTAATTGTCCAGTCAAAATAAACCCTTGGTGCTATTGTATTTCAAGTTTTAAAAACATTCTCCATCATGTGTGGGGAAAAAAGAGAAGTGTTGAATCTCAGCTGTTTTGTTGCTCACACTTCAGTTTTGTTGTTCTTTCTGTCTTTTGTGTGTTCTCCCTGTGCTGGAAGCAGTGCCTGCCTACTTCTCCTGCAATTGTCTCTGTGCTTCCTTTCATGCAACCCCTAAGGTCTGCAACTCTCTGGATCAGTCTGTACAGTGCCTGCCTTGTTAGCATAAAAGAGTCTTTGTCATGGTTTGCTAAAAGATGGCTCTTTTTCTTCTTTTTTTCAATTGTGAATAAAGATTATTACATTTAAAGCAATTAAAGCTGCTGCTAATAAGTATGCATTGCTTTGGCCCCAAATTATAATCCTGTTGGTCATGGCAAGATCTTGACTGTGTCTTGATAAAATAAGTTTATTCTTTAGATGCTTTCATTCTGTGTTTGACTTACAGACAGGAGCAGGTGCACTTTCAACTTTTTTTAGGCATCGATTTCGGTCATAGAGATATTTCACATACAATTGCAAAATTCAGATGTGTTCATTTCCTTGCAGTGCTGCATTGTAGGTGGGTATGTTAGATGACACTACTCAAGATGGACAGTGTGATAGTGTGACTGCTTTTCCTGTTCAACCCACACTTTGTGATTTAATTGGGTATGAAATGAATTATTTTTGCACCTTTTAATGTGAGCCAAAAATTAATACCAAGTTTAACATTTCCATTTTTATCTTTGTGTATCCACAATGCTAAGAAAAAATTGCTCCTTTGTTATTCCTCTTTGTGAGTCAGCCTTACTGATAGTACCAAAACGTTCTGAAAATAGTGCCCTGACAAATGTGTTTTCAATAGAGGAAGAACATCTATTTTGTAAGCTCCTGTTTAAAAAGGAGTAGTTAATAATTTGTTCCTAGTCAAACTGGTATTATAGCAGCCTAATTTGAAGTGTGCTTTCACAGAGTTCAGTCATGCTCTTCATTTCTTACACAGTCAAGTGGGCCTGTTTGCAAACAGAACTGTTTTTCTGTGAATCAGTATTATAATAGCTGCATGGAACTAATGCCCGGATGATAACTTCTTTCACCAGAATGACATGCAACTATTCTAGCATAAACTTAAGCTCATTTCCAGGATGTATTTTCAACCTCAGTTCAACAATATCCAGAAGCATTTCAGCATATTTTTCTAACTGGTTGCGGGAATCCATTTAAATAGTTAATATTCTATGACTTCTGTGCAGTTTTTAAGACACTTGTAGCACAATATGCATATTTCATTTCCCAACACTTCTGTTCCCTCTTAATTTTAAAAATATGTTGTGTCCTTGAGTAAACACTTCTGAGTCCAATATTAATGCAAGATCTTTGCTAAAAGCATGATTGCTTTGTTTCTGTTTTAGTGGTTAAACTACTATCCTATGTATAAGAACTCTGATTACTAATTATTTGTATAATTCTTTGTATAACAATTTGCCTGGCCATCATTACTGGTCATAATTTGACATGCACTTTGATAGCCAGATTCCAAAACAAGTCTTTAGAAATAATGTCTTTCCAAACTTTCAATTTTTTTTCAACTGCAGTAGAGAATCTTTTTCCCCCAAGATACTCTTGTAGTAAGCCTCCATATTACATTTTTTCCAAAAGTTGCGTCAGTCTTGCCATGCAAAGATCTTGGATGTAGGGGCATGTGTGAACATCATACTACATTCAGCAAAAAATCATTGCTCTGAAATTGGATGAAGGGCAGATTTTAGGTGTTGCTAAAGTTGCAAGAGGACATGTATAATGTGTGAGAAGTTAAATTTGTTCTTTTTCTGTTCAGAGTTATTTGAATTTCAGAAGAGTACATTTGTTTCATTATTTATTAATCTTATGTGTAACAACTTATTTCTTTCTTAGTTCCTATGAAAAGCATACTCCAAATTCTAATCCAAAGATTTAAGAAATTTTAAGTCATAAATTAACTTATGCTTGCTAACAACGAAGTGAGGGTTGGCAGATAGTTACTGCTGCTCAGCTAGTGAGCAGTAACATCTTAAATCAAATCAATCTCTCCTCTCTAGAATGGATTAATTACTATTTTGATGGTAACATTTTGTAGGTTGAGTGTCTGAATGCTTCTGGAAGTGTTTGATATGCTCCAGTAAGATGCTCTCTATATGTTCTTTACATGCAGAGCTGCCGTTTTTCCAGAAACCTGATTATATACAGCTGCTGCTTGTTTCCAGTTGTGTATTATTTTATTCCAAGGATTTGTGTCATGGAAGTTGTTCTGTGAATATCATCTCTCACTCTTCCATCAATGGAACAAATGACCTTTGAAGTGTTGGTTGGCTTAGCACTGGAGGTTTAAATACTTGGTTTATACACTCTGTTTGTGCCAGAGTATGTCAGTGTGGAAAATAGACAAGGCATCCCGCATATGGTCCCATTATGGATTAAAGGAAATAGAAAACTATTCAGAGGGAAAGTAACTATCATAAGAGTAATGCTTTCAATGCTGCCTGAAAGCCCCCATGTAACCTGTTCAGTTTCTCACTGTTATACAGCAAGTTAGCCTTGCCTTTGAATCCTAGTCATCATGAAGTTGGTTAAGTATTTTTATTACTGAACATTATACTTTGGCTTTTCCTCTACTCACTTCTCCCTTTACATAGTATACAAAAGTCTGTGCTAGATCTACATGTAACTACATACATAGAGCTCCAGGATAGCACAGTGATTGAAGGATGCCATTTTAGAATCATAGAATCATAGAATCCTAGGGGTTAGAAGGGACCTCGAAAGATCATCTAGTTCAACCCCCTGCTGCCAGAGCAGGGCCACCTAGAGTACATCGTGCAGGAACGTGTCCAGGCGGGTTTGGAATGTCTCCAGTGAAGGAGACTCCACGACCCCCCTGGGCAGCCTGTTCCAGGGCTCTGTCACCCTTACAGTAAAAAAATTTTTTCGAATATTCAACTTGAACCTCCTGTGCTCCAATTTACACCCATTACCCCTTGTCCTATCACTGGTCATCACTGAGAAAAGCCTAACTCCATCTCCCTGACACTCACTCCTTACATATTTGAAAACATTGATGAGGTCACCCCTCAGTCTCCTTTTCTCCAAACTAAAGAGACCCAGCTCCCTCAGCCTTTCCTCATAAGGGAGATGTTCCACTCCCTTAATCATCTTAGTAGCTCTGCGCTGGACTCTTTCAAGCACTTCCCTGTCCTTCTTGAACTGAGGGGCCCAGAACTGGACACAATACTCCAGGTGCGGCCTCACCAATGCAGAATAGAGGGGGAGGAGAACCTCTCTTGACCTACTAACCACACCCTTTCTAATGCACCCCAGGATGCCATTGGCCTTCTTGGCCACAAGGGCACATTGCTGGCTCATGGTCATCCTCTTGTCTACCAGGACCCCCAGGTCTCTTTCACCTACACTGCTCTCCAGCAGGTCAGCCCCCAACCTATACTGGGACATTGTGTTGTTCTTCCCCAAATGCAAAACTCTACACTTCCCCTTGTTGAACTTCATCATGTTTCTCTCTGCCCAACTCTCCAGCCTGTCTAAGTCTCTCTGAATGGCAGCACGGCCTTCCGGTGTGTCAGCCACTCCTCCCAGCTTAGTGTCATCAGCAAACTTGCTGAGGGTACACTCTATACCCTCATCCAAGTCGTTGATGAAGATATTGAACAACACCGGTCCCAGTACCGACCCCTGAGGGACTCCACTAGTCACACAATTTTACAATGCAGAGTGCAGCTGTAAATCATCTTGTGGGTTTGTGATGTTGGCCTGGAACCTATGTAATTTAGGAATTGGTTTGGGTTAATTTTCTTACTGCCACACCTCAGTTGTGCCTTATTTTTTTGTCTGCAGCATGATTGTTTTCTGAAGGAAAAACTGAAAACCTAATGTGATTTTGTCTGTGTGTTTAGGTTTGTAAAAGTGAAGTGAAAACTTGAAAGTTCCTCAGCTATTATACCTGCATGTACTTGGATCTTAAGGGCCTTCAAATTTTTTTTGTGTTTAAGATCCGCTATACTTTAGATGTTGTCTTTTTTATGTTATATTAAACCAATAATTCATGACAGCTCACTTTTATTCAGTGGGACCACCTGAAACTGAGGCTTTTGATTCTCCCTGACTTTGTACACAAGATGATCTGCCTTTTTTTTTTTTAACTTGTTTCTCTCATAAAAGAAGGGTACAGACAAATTATGGATGGGCATTCAGTACAGCACTCTGGTGAAGTTTTTTTCCAAGATTCTCAGCACTGGTTCTATAAGCTTAGAAAGAAGGTTGCTTAAAATAACTGTCACCTTACACTCCTTTCATTCAAAGGATCACAACCTTTTAAAAAGTAGGAATTGATAATACCTTTTCTACATAAAGTCACAGGTGGTCAACTGATAAATTTTTTGAACATCCTTGTTTTCATAGTTTGACAACAGGATGGACTGGGCTTTCATTTTTTCAACACTGCTAACCTAAACCACATTAAGAATCCATCCCTCTGATGGAGGGATGTTGTCATGGTTGATTTGCATACTACACACTGCAGTCCAACAGCTAAGCTGTATGGGAAAGATGTTGTGGGAGCTGTAGCAAGATTTGATGCAGACCTGACAAACGTCACAAGGCAGTCAAGCAGATGCTTTTCACTACAGATATACTGAACTTAAAAAGCTTCATAAGAAGTGGCTCAGGCTGACATTGCTGCTTTAACATATTTGTACATGTATATACCGAGTGCTATCCTTACTACTTCATCAAGAAACCCAAATTTAATATACCCCTTGCTTCTACCTGGCACTGGTTTTATGGGGTGTAACACAGGTGAGTGGGGCAACAAACAATGTGCGGTCAGCTTGGATGTAGGCAGGGAGGTGGTAAAGGTGGGCTGTGGAATGGGCTAGCAGTGCTGAACCTTGCTGTGGCATCACCTGAAGAAGTGATATTGAAGATCATGTATGTCTGAGTGCAGAGTGTGAGCTGTGTTTAGATTTGGGTGTGAGCTGTACCTTGTGTTGAAATACAGCCCTTGGGATATAAATAAAGCCCTAGCAGTGATGTAAGTATGTCTAAATAATAGTTGTAGCAGTAAGTAACTTCCTTTTATAAACATACATATATGCATATATATCTTGTATAATTACAACTTTAGTCCTATTATAAAACCTGCATAGAACGTCTCTTGAATGTGGAATAGAGGAAATTCTCACAGAAACAGATGGCAAGAAAGAGCTTGGACTTGGAACACATCATCTTTCTGTAGTTATTTCAGTATTTCTGAATGTTCATGTTTGATGCAATTATGTCTTTTTCTTTTTCAGTAATTTGCTGGCTAACTCCTTTAATTGTAACTGCCATTTGGCCTGGCTGGGAAAATGGTTAAGAAAGAAGAGAATTGTCAGTGGAAATCCACGCTGCTTGAAACCCTTTTTCTTAAAGGATATTCCAATCCAAGACGTAGATGTCCAAGACTTCACCTGCGATGGTAAGAAAATCCAGTTTGCTTTGACATTTATGGTAATGTTGGCACTTCTGTGAGGACCTCCTTACCTATCAAGCAATACTACATGGTAAACATTTCATTTCAGTGATGAGGAGGCCATCTAGAGCCGAAGATCATTGTTCCCTACCAGGAGTTTATTTTTGTTCTTGATTTCCAGTTTCTGAATTTCTACTATCTACACCTAAATCTGAGAATAAATTTATTATAGACAGATGCTCTGCTTTGTATAATCCTAGTGCAATCCTAGCCTGCCTTCATAGTGTTAAATAAGTATATGAATACAGAAGTGGGACGAAGGGCTAGGATTGCGCTAGGTGTTTGCTTTACCTTTTATTTTTGGATACTGTTCAGTTCCACTAATAAAAGATGAAATAAAATGTAGATATTATTTGAAAATCCTTGGTGATGCTTAATGCTTTTTCAGGTCCATGCAGGTCTAAACAAAAGTGTATCTTCACATTTTGTTCACAAAGACCTCTATGAAGGTCTTTGTCTTCTGATTAAGTGGATTTTAGAGAAAATACTACAGACAAAAATTGACTGATGAGTGCTCTGCTCAGTTGACTTGTAGGCTGTGATTGACTGTTAAGACCAGAGATGCTGGATCTTTGGTTAATCATACCTCTAAAGCAACCATAAGAGTGCTGGAAGTTTCCTACTTAGGGAAGAAATTAATTCCTGTCCTAGTAAAGCAATCTGGTAACAGGCCCAGGTGCTTGGGGTCGGAGCTCAAGGGACCTAGGTTTAGTCATTAAAGAAAAAATCACTTTTAGTCTGGGAGAAAACAAACAAAAAAAATCCTGGTCCACAAAATGACATTCCAGACTTGGGAAGATTCTTATCATGCAGTCACTCAGACAGCTATGGTGACTGGAATGTAGGTGGTGGTGTGGTGTAAAACACAGAACACAGGAAAATTGAATGTGCTGAAGAAACACTTTTTCTGCAGGTTTATGAAATACATAGAATTTTAGTCATTAAGCTCAGCTGGAGAGAAAAAAAGACAAAAATGTTCCCTGCTCTGTAGACTGGTCATGCTTCTCCTCTGAATACAGATGATCCCTACCCGTACATTTTTGGGTAACTTGATTATCTTCTTTTGGGCCTTATAGTGTCCTCCTTTCATCTCAGTGCTTATGGGTACATACAGCAGAGAGAAGAAACACATCTGCCTCAATTAGTCCTTGCATCATTCTTTTTGTTTGGTTGGTTGTTTTTTTGATTGTTTGTTTGTTTGTTTTATTGTTGTTGGGGTTTGTTTTTTTGTTTGTTTGTTTTTTGTTTGGTTGGTTTTTTTAAAGGCACATAATGACAACTGGCTCTGTGCTCGTGGACTGGAGCATTGTGTCTCTGTGCTGGTCGGTGCGGGATGCCTCACAAACATTTGTGTGGTTCCCCTTACTGTCAGCTAGGGAATATACCACTAAGTATTTCTTTTCAGACACACCCGTACTGCAGGCATCTACCTTATGTTTTGCAGTCTGTTGCTTTTGTAGAAAATCCATGCTTTAATATTCTTAACTTCAAAGAGTTGATTACTTCTGCAGAAACCCCATTGTTCTTCAATTACAAGACGTAATCTGCTGTTTATGGACCTTTGAAACCATTTTTGGAGAAAGTAGGTATTTTTATGTCTGCACAGATGGATCACCAGCAGTTGGAAGTATGCTGCTTAGATTGTTGTTTGCCTGGTTATCCTCGTCAAAAATAATGAGTTTTTCAAAATTCAGATGATAAGTGAAGTGCCAGGAGGACTTTGAAAAGTAAAAAATTAATACCCAAAAGCTGAATTTAAAATAAGAGGATCTTCACAAAGCAGAGTAGATAGTGAATGTCATCTGTTCAGATGAATTTGGGGGCAATCAATGTTCTGGTCAAGTTCTCCATTTCAGCTAATACACTGAGAGTAGGGGAAGGGTTTAGGATTCACATAACCAATTTTACTGGAATTTGCAAAAGTACAGTGATATAAATAGTCCTTAGAAAAAAAAATCTTAAAACATTGTGTTTCACTTTTTGAACTGCTAATCATGTTGCCTAAAGAACTTCTATGAACGCAAGGTGATCCAAAACACTGGATCTACTTTAAAATATTGCCATGGTTACCACAGATGCAAGGATGTCCCCCCTTGGTCCTCATAAGCAGTTATCTTCAAAATGCCTGACTTTGGGCTGTGAAGCTGACTTCCTGATATTCCATTTCTCTCCCTCTGCAGGTAATGATGAAAGCAGCTGCTTGCTTTCACCTCCTTGTCCTTCCCAGTGTACTTGTGTGGACTCAGTGGTACGGTGCAGCAATAAAGGACTGAGGACATTGCCCAAAGGCATTCCCAAAGACATGACAGAGCTGTAAGTTACCTTTTACATATCTTCTTTCATGAGAAGTTCATGAAATTAAGTCACAGTGCGGCTTTGTATAGGTCCTTGTGTATGCTTTACCTTTGACTTCAGTAACTGCTATTTTGTACTTTGGTGCTCTCCATACCTTTTGACTTATTTTTGTACTTGCTTGTGCCTTGACTAAATCCATTGCTCTGTAATAGGAATGGAGTTTATCTACCCTTGTACCCATTAGTTCTGTGTGTAGGGAACAAATGCATATATTACTATCAATTAATCCTGTCATGCTTCTGAGAAGCTTAAGTTCACAGCAGGCATTAAAAGGATGGTAGAAATGTGTTCCTGACTGACACAGCTGTGAGCTAATTATCCTCTGAGGAGATTAAAGGAAAAAAAGAAAGAGAAATTGGCTGCTGGAAACAAAAAATTAATTCTTTCCTCCAAAACTCATTAAATGGCTAAAATAACAGATAATTAGATTAAATTGTAAAGTAAATTCATTCTAGTTCAGAATCATCTTCCTACTTGTCTTTTCATGTGCCCTTTGCTATGTCTTTTTACTGGATTTTGGTTCTTTCCATGGAAAGAACATATACTGGCTTATACAGAACTTTCTGACTTAAACTGTTGATGGTAGAAATTTTGAGCTTTTCGCCTCTAGATCCTTATTCAAATCTATGCCAGGTGAGTCATTACTTAGACTTGTTACAATCTCATCAATATTTCTTTGTGAAAATAATCAGCTGAGTTCATTGGTACATTCAATGAATTACAGTCTGATTCTGCTGGTTTTTTAGTATCTCATATTTTTTTATCATTTAGTAACAAGGCAGCCGATGAATGAGATTCACATCTTTTTTCTCCCTTCACATTGTGAGAATGGGGTTTGCACTGTTTTTCCAGTGTTGTGGTCAAATACGAGTGTTTTTTGCTGAGTGGGGAGTGTACTGAAATTGTATATGGGAACTTAAATTAACTTGGAAATTTTGCATTGATGGAAACATCCTTGGAACACTGTTAACAACGGCATAGTTGAGTATTGGTTTGAATGAAAAGCCAAGTTCTGGCCTGTACATTGCATATGAGAGATAAGAAGTCTGCAAAGTGATTTCTG
This sequence comes from Calypte anna, assembly GCF_003957555.1. Classification (NCBI taxonomy): domain Eukaryota; kingdom Metazoa; phylum Chordata; class Aves; order Apodiformes; family Trochilidae; genus Calypte; species Calypte anna. The sequence goes on along the minus strand of NC_044259.1, from coordinate 135,122 downwards.
TTCTGTTCTTGTTCAAGTTTCAATGTCTTGCCAATAAGGTATCACAAGTGTTACTTTCATTTCCACTGCCACACTGAGGAATTTTTATATTTAAATTTTGCATATTGAGTTTTACTAATACTATCTGATACACTGATGACATAACTTTCACAGTAAGAGTGGAAGTAATCTCACATTCTCAAAAATTGCTGTATTTCTGAAGTTATTTCCTGGCAAATGAAGCAACAACCTGGAACTGAGGAGTTTGAGTTAATAGGTGTTTACATGACTGTCTTCTTCAGTAGGAGCTGTTAGCCTATGCAAGCCTCTACTTTGACTTTCTGCTTTCAATCCAGAAATGTGTCAGCAGAATACAGTCAGCCATGGACTGGCTGGCTCTGAATATTTCATGTTCTGCAAATATAGCCTTGAATCTCTCCCAGGTGTCTCAAAATTTGATCCTGATCTCGCTCTCCCTCAAACAACATAAGCTGAGCTCCTTATCTGTAGTTGTACCAAAAGATGAGCTGCAGGAACTAAAAATTCATGTGTTTGTGGAAGCTGTGATAATACATAAATAAATCTTACTTGCCTTCCTTCTTCCAGGATGAGGTACTGATTTTGTTCAGAACATAGAAGGAACTATGTCATCTCTGTCCCAAGTTGCCAGTGTGAACCTTAGTGTTTTTATTGGTCTGTGTTTGAGAGCTGTCCTTGCTGCCATGGTAAACAGCATCTCCTGTGGAACCCCACATATTGCATCGTTTTGAGGAGAGCTAAAGCTTGGCAGAGAGAACCCAATAGCTTTCTAGGTGTCAGAGATTTATCTTGTTCAATCTATTGCCACTTCTGACACCAAAAGACTCCTATGTCCCAAGGACAGGCCTAGGTCCTTTGACATATGTCTGCAGGCTGGAACATCTTCTTAAAGCTGTTTTGTTTGTGTGGTAGCAGTGGACATCTGTTTAGCACTGGAAGCCAGGAAGCACTTAAGTTACTTGCTGCAGAAGAGAACAGCTTTTGCACAGCTAGAGGGAGTAACAGCAGTCTCCAGGGCAGGGATGCCTTCACCTGTCTCACTGGTACAGTGCTCACAGGTGCTCAGATCAATTCATACCCTTCCCACATGTCTCCACCACCTATTCCCTCCCACGCTCTCATGTCAGAGACCTCTGGGCAGTGTGCTGGGGTCTCTGTGCTCCCACCAGGCACTCCCACAAAACAGTGGTGACTAAAAACAGAGGACATCTCAAGGAGAGGACAAGAGCCTCTTGTCCTGGTAGCCCACAGCTCCCTTCCTGCAGGAGGCCTCTACTGTGATACAATATGGAGCATTTCAGTGAAATTTTTAGGAATGCATCAGTCTGACATACATGAACTTCCCATTATTGGTGTAGCTATTTACAAGGCACATTAGCTGCAGTGCTTCTTATTGAACTGCAGTGGATTTTTATGCAGTAGAGTTTAAGAAAAGGAGAACTGCCTTGTATGTAGATAAATCAGTCTTACATCTGAGTACAGCCTTCTCAGAAGTTCTTTTGAATTCTTTTAGAAGTCTTAAAATAATCCTAAAACAGGAATTATTCAATTGTAGCAGGTATTAAATAGCAATGTGCAAAAATGAATATACCTCCTGCAAGGCACATAGGGAAAATGTTACCCTTTGCTGGGTGAAATTTCATTGTACCTCAGCTCAGCAGAAAAGACAACCAGAACTGTTTTATTACATGGTGGACTGGAGACATTGTCTGTCTCCTTCCAGATTTCTTTCTGAGTTTTTCTTTTGTACATGTATATAGACAAAACATGTGAAAACCATTATCTCCTTCATATTTAGAGCTTGGAGTGACAGGAAACATCCCTGTGGTTAGTTTCTACCACCCTTGGGAGGAGGGATTACTCTGGCAGGGAAGCTTCCATCTAGAATAGAGTTGAAAAGATCACTAAGTATGCTGGCTTTTTAGAGTGATGGTGATGCAAGAAATTTCTGATTCCCAGCTATTCCTTCACAAAACCCCATCATCATGGGCAAGCCTTCTTTCAGTTTCTTGGAAACAGGGAAACACTATGTTGTTTCTTGTAAATTCTTTGTTGTGTAATTACTAACCATCTATGTTTTTCCCACTCTTTGCTTGCTCTGGAGAGAGGCCTTGGTTTTTTTAACACACTCAGTTTTCTAGTCCAGATGTTCAGAAGTAAAATGTTCATGCAATGAGCTAGTTTGGAACTTAGCCTCGCCTGCTGCTTAGTTTTTTAAGCTTTCCTTCTCTACTTTTTTCACAAGTCTGTTTGAATTAGGTTTCCCATGTTCTTTTTCCTTTACATGTAACTCAGTGTATAAGCACTATTCTATTTCTCTTTTTTTCACAAAAGTATAGTCTATTTCTAATAACGTCTTATCTGACAACATCCAACTGCTTTTATGGACCTACAGCAAATAATATTTTGCAACAGGGAAAAACACTGGAGGCAATTATGTGGTCAGCATGTGCATAAGCTGTAACATCATGAGGCATTTTAGAAAAAATATATACTCATCATGTCTTCTCTAGTCTCCAAATGGTGTAATGACACTGAGCTGTACAATAGCACTAACAGGATTCTTTGGAAAACCTGCATCATTGTGCTTATTTTTCTTTCCATTTATATTAATACATATTAATATTTGCATTAGTTTTGCTACTCATCACAGACCTCCTCTCTGCTATTTGCATGTTTGTTCTGTGTGTTAAGTTCATGTAGCTCATTCAGTACTTGGCTCAGCAGTTTTCACAAGTGACTGACCTGCTTACTAGCAGAGGGATCCCAATGAATTGTCTTTCAGCTCTTTATTTCCTACCTCCAGTCTGCTGCCTCTTCTGTCTTGGCCTTAATATGGTACCTTTGTTCAGCTCAGTCTCCAACTGCCAAGATGATTTTGACTATTGCTTCCCATATATTTACTACCACATCTACTTGGAGGTATTTACCACCCATCTCAGCCCACTCTTCAGTGAAGAATATTGTAACAATTCCGTGCCATTTTTCAGTATGCCTGTATTGCCGGTGATCAAAGGGATAGCTCTGAAGTGAGGTATTTGATGAAAATCATCTGCTTGAGAATGTAAATACTTTTACTTGTCTGGCAACCTGCACTATTTTATATGCTGACCCTTAACACACACTTCAGTGAATTTTCCTTTGATAACAAAGGAGACAAACAATATAGATCAAAGCCTAGGCTTACATTGTCCTGTGTCGTAAAAGGTTTTACAGCCTGCTTAATTCAGTGCAGAGGAAAATTCTCCCATTGTGAGAATCAATAGAGAATCCAATATATAGGATATTGTATTTATAGCTGAAATAGCGGACTTAAATTTTCATTTCAAATCTGATAAGTTTAGAAAAAGTAAATAGCAGTGATACTATCAAACAACGGATTCAGTGACTGTTCAAGTTTGAGTACATATTGGAGAGGTGACTTCAGCGTTGAGACTAGAGGTAAGTTTAACTTTACAGCCTTCACTTTTATCTCAAACACTAACACGTTTCTGGGTGTCAAACCTGTAGGTTGTGGCCTGACATATAAATATAGCAAAATCCATAAACTTAAGAAAGTTCAAGATCCAGATTTGTACCTAACCTCATGCTTGAATTTTGTTTCTTGTTGAGAAACTATAATTTATGTTTTTAAAACTCTTGCTTTGTGAAGATTTCATCTTTTACAGTCCAGTTCTCTCATAGACCACCATTTTTAGGAAATGAAACTTGCCCCCAAATTTAGGAAATTTGGTACCAGCATTAAACAGTTTAGACTATGAATTAATTTTAGAGCTGCATAAAATTGTCAGGTGTAATAATCTTTCATAACATGTTATAACATAAAATATTCTACATGGAATATTTAAAGAAGTTAAAGGAAAGGACTGTGCCTTTTCAGTTACTGCTTGAGAACTGATTTCTCTCTCTTTTAGCACAGATGGCCACTATAAGCTTGACTTTATGGCTGAATAGTCATTTCAGTACAAAAAGTGATTCAAATTGTTGCATGATGTTTTGGCACTTTGTGCTGGTTATATCACCTCCAATCCAAGTTGTTTCATTATAAAAATAGACTGGGATGGAAAAAAGAACATCTGTCATCTTCTATGCATAGTTTTAAATTTTTCATATATGATGTTAGTGTGTGTGGAAGGTGCTGGATGAGCCCTGGGGTTGCTGAAGGCACTGGTCTCTGAGAGCCGATGTGGTTGGTGCAGGCACCAAGTATGGCTGTGCCTGCAGTGCCAGCCATCACAGCCAATCTCTTACCTCTCCCCAGCGCTTGTTCGTGTTTTAAAAGAAGCCTTTCCTGGTAGATAGTTGATGTTGATAGTTGATTGTTGGTTGTTGATAGTTGATTGATGAGAACACAAAGGTTTGGGGTTTTCCCCCCAGTTTTAGCTCTCTTAATTGCTTGTTGGTTACAAGTCATTATTGAGACTTCAGGATTACCAGTAGCATTCATGGGGTAAAAAACTATTTCCAATCTGATATTTAAACTGCAGACTACAGACGTGAAGAAGCAAAGGAGGCTGGTTTGAATACTAGTCAGTGTGTCTATATTAAGGCAGTTGACACACTCCCTCTGTACTCTGTCTGTATTAGTAACAGGAGTCTGAGCATTAAAATTACACATACATTTTTTCATTCATACCAGTATGTCGAGCAGATATACAACACCTTCCTTTGGCAAAGGATTGGAAAGAAAGTAATGTACAATCTTCCCCCTACATCATTGTGTTATGGCTTGTTTTGTTTTGTTTAGGTAGGGGGGCTGTAGCTTCAGCCTTTTTTTTTTTTTAATTATTTATACATATGAATATATACATACGCAGGGTATTTTAACTGAGCTCTGCCCCCTCACGAACAGCTTTCAGTCCTCTTACAGTCCCCATACATCATCTGCAGCCCAGCAAGGTGCAGAGCTGCTGCCCCAGCACCTCCTCCTGGCACTGATAGAAACCTGGCCTGCGGTGAGCCACAGCTCACTTGGAGCAGTTGGTTTCTTCAAATGTGGCATCTCAGATCTCTCTGATTCCTGGCATGCTCTTATACCCTGAAAAGCTCTGGTTATTTCAAATTCAATGCACTTAAATGTGCTTTCAAAATGAATGCCTTTCACTTAGAAAAGACTGCCATTCTTTGCACTGCGTGGTAAGAAGTTAGACAGTGCTCAATTGTTCTTCTGTGTGAAAAGTATTTTATCAATGATTTTTCAGTGTAAAATTGTGTTTGTTCAGAAATTATACCACTGATATAAGTATTGCAGCTTTCTGCTAGTACTTTTATATAATCATCAAATTGCTTGCAGTACAAATCTAAAGCTATTCAATGCAGATCTGTTGTAGGAATTTAACTCCAAGTGTCTGCATTTCTGTGTTAGTCCTAATAAGAAAGCACTGGATTAAAATTTGCACCCTTGACTCGAGGTTGCACCAGAAAGCAGAATAGGTGGGAAAAACCTAAACCTTGACTACCCATCACATTGGGATCAAGAATATCCTTAAAAACAGATTTCTGAGGATTTCAGCACCTTGTCAGAGCTGAGTCTCCTTTCATAAAAAAATATCACTTCCAAATGCATAATACATGACCTGGTTTTGATTTCTGTTGGAAATCCTTTGAATTTTACATTGTGAGTAAGTAGTGGAGCGTACTTACTTACGTATGGATTTAACCTTTTTGACTGTCTGGGACGAAAGAGAAGGCACAGACTCCCAGCAGCTCACTGCATCCATAGCAGGCCATAGCTTGGGAAATGAGAGATGATTTGCCCTGTTTAAATAGTAACATATGTGTTTGAATTCTGAGGATCTTCTACATAACATTTTATGGTGTGAAATCTCCAAGGAACTTGATTTTCAAAATACTGTATAACAAATTTAGTCAAAATTAAGCAAATTGACTTTATACTTGCTGAATATGAATATCCATGGGGGCTGTAAATGTGGTATCGCTAAACTATGCTCTGGTTTGAGATAATTTGCCTCAACAGAGCAGCTGTCAATACTTTGCAAGGGCTAACTGTAGCAAAATGAGGCAATCAGGTGTTGCTAATTACAAGGGGGGGAGCTCCACTGGCACAATCAGGTTAGCGTGGTGCTTATACAAGCAGTACAAAGCCGAGCAATGCTGAGGTTGTGAGTTCGAAGCCTCACCTTTTATTGGTCACCCAATCCTGCTCATGTGCAGCTGGAGTAAGCCCTAATTGGGCACAGGTGGGCTTAACACAAACTCACGCCTCCCACCTTGTAATTAGCAACACCTGATTGCCCCATTTCACTACAGCTAACTGCTGACTGTGCAATACTGCCAAGCAATGATCATCATCTTTGTGAATGGAGAGATTGAACTGTTAATTTTTTTTTTTCATTAAGGCAGGATTTTGCTTTTGGTTAAAAATTCAAAAGCCTATTGTCCTCCTTGTCCATCCTAATCCTAGCAGGAGTTAGGTCAGGTCCACCACATGCTCTAAGCTAACTCTGCCTTGGTGTGATCCGGTGCACCAGGAAGAACTGGTAAAATGGATAACCATGTGGCTGGGAACTGAAGCAGCAGAAAATGGTAAGAAGGAATTATGCTGAAATAGAAGAAGGAGGGAAATTCTGCTAGTATTTATGGATTTTGTTTTTAAATGATGCAAAAATAAAGTTTATGGGAAAATTTTCTTGGATTTATTTTACACAAATGCCCCTGTTGTTACAGTTAATGTGGAGAGGGAACATACAGCATAGGAATAAACTATTACCATCTTTATTTGCTAAAGTAAATGCAGAGTAAAGAGATCTGTTGCAAAAGAACAAGGAAATTGTATGTGTAGGATATAAATTCTTAACATGACTATCAGATTATATTTTCAGCAGTTGAGGCAGCACATTAAGTGTTCTGGTGTCTGTGAGCTGCCTTTCCTGACTACAGTTGATAATTTTCAAAAATACACCCCTTCATTTGCACTGAAAGAAAATACCTTTTCATCTTTTACCCTCTCCTGTAGCAAGAGAAATGCCTTCCCCCTGCATGGTACTCTCGGATAAGGCTGATTTGTTTCCCAGGTAGATATGGCTTTTGGCAGGTGTCTGGAGGACCACCTTGACAGTGCAATGGCACCACAGTGGTCAATTTCTGTTGGAACCTTTTTACTTTGCTGTCTTCCAGGCATGCAGTTTCATCCAAAAGCCAAGGTGATGGAAAAGAACTCCAGCTCTGTCTCTATTATTTTGTAAAGAATAAGAAAAGCCCCACATCCTAATTCTGGCAGAAGTCAGCTGTGAAATAATGAGTATCAATGCTCTCTTCTGAGCAAACTTTTGAAAAGTACTGTGTTCATTATGGGGTATTCCCTTGATTACTGAGTGTTCGTGGGTTTTCCAGTGGAGAAAAACTGCAAAATACAGGCATTGTATGCCAGGAAAATGAGAACATAACCTGATCTCAAAATGCCTTAGCACTGCTCGGCATGTGTCTGAACGGAGACACATTCAGTGATGGTCTCAAACAACTTCCACTCTGGAAACGCAAGCTGTTTTATCAAATACACTTCATGTGTGGAGGAGAAGCCTGTGTTCAGAGAGAACTTGGTCATTGGTCTTCAGTTTGTACCAAGTTCCTTCTGTACAAGCATACTTAGCACAGGAAAGGTGAGGAGAGGGTGAATGCCATGGAGGAATTGCTGTAATTTATGTGGTGTCAAACTGAGGTTTGTGTTGATGCTGGAGTGAGTGAGTCTGTTTGCAAGACAGAGACCTGGCAGTGCACCTCCCCTTGCATTTCTGGTTGTACCAGGAACTTACATGCATAAAACAAAAACTTTCCTTTTGGAAAGGTCAGTCAGCACTCCGTGTTCTTATAGAAACTTGTTAAATGTAACTTTTACATTCAGAGAGCAAGCCATACAATTTTTCCTCCCATTCTTCAGTTGCTGTCATAGAAGAACCAAATGTTCACATCTGTTTGCTGTAGGCCAGTGAGCCTTTATTCATTTCCAAGTCTTAAACAAAAATAAAATCAATAAGCTACTGTCATGCTTTGTATGTTGGATGATTCATTTATATAAAGCAGAAACTGTTACTATTTCAGAGCAATGAATCAAAGATATTTTCCTTAGTGACTGACTTTTTATTTTTCTCACTCATGCTTTGGATTGGAGTGACAAGAGTTCTTGTTAACATGTTTGTGTAACTGACAAATCCAACTTTTTTCAGATACCTGGAAGGAAACCACCTGACAGCTGTGCCAAAGGGGCTCTCCAACTTCAGACACCTGACACTCATGTAAGAAACACTTGTTTCAATGTCAAGAAAATTACATGACTCTTTCTGCTCTGCTTTGGGGGTGGGAATAACTAATGAGTATTTGGGGGGGGTGCAGCGACCAAAAAACCTGAAAATCATTCTGTAATTTGAATTTGAAAATAATTTCACAGTGACCACTGCTGCTATTAAGTGTTGATAAGGGCTAGAGAAAGGGTGAGGTGATTGAGAGCACCAGAGACCATTTCTGCAGGATTTTCCAGCCTCTGTGAGAGTAGTAAGTTCTCATGCAGGCTGCTACAGTTGCACTCGGCAGATTTATCTGTGCAAAGCTATGAAAGTCATTAACAGAGGAGATGGCATTAATTTGTCTGAGCAAGGCAGTATTTATAATGCTAAGGCAATGAAATTTGCATGTTTGTTTCTGCCATGAACAGTCAGAGAGAGACAGATCTAGACTTTTTTTCATTAAATTGCTCCCTGAAATACACAGGAGTGAAATGTTCAAATGCTATTTGAATCAGTTGTACATAGATTAAATGGGTGGAACAACGTCAGACAAAAACAACAGGGAGGAAAAACTGGAATCCTTTCTTTTGAAACAATGTTTTAGTTGGAAACACTCTTGGTTTATTTTTTCAGGCGAGGGCAAAAACATAGCAAAATGTACTGGTTTAGCCTAAAAGACTTTTTTTTTAATGAAATATGAAATTTTTTTCTAGTAGCTGTCAATCTGAAGAGCCTATGGAAATGTTATGCCTGTAATAAATTACAAAACAAGTTGGTACACTAAATGTTCACTTTTGTTTGTATCATCTATTGATCATTCTTCAACAATTTTGTTTGTATTAGCTTATTTATTTTTGGTTTAGTGTTATGTGCTGGAAATGCACCTTAATATTTCTGAGACTGAAACTTTTTGGGGAAAACTGATGGGCTTTGATTTTATGGCTTATTCAAATTTGGCTAACAAATACTATAGACATTGACAATATGTGACTTTTCAAGTATTTTGCTGTGCAGATGCTATGTCATCTTTCAAGAAGACTTATTTCTCAATTGATACCTATAAATTATGTTTTCTCTGTGTGTATTTCTTCAGTGATCTGAGCAACAACAGCATAAGCATATTGGCAAATTACACCTTCAGCAACATGACTCAATTATCAACACTGTAAGTAATCCAAAGTTTTGAAACAGTTTTAATTGCTTTTCAGACACCATCTTGGATGTTGAACTATGAGTATAAATCTTGCTACTTAAGCACGTGGCTTTTTTGTGGTTGAATTATGAGTTGCATGATCCAAAAAAAAGTGCTGTAACTGTTCACTCTTTCTCCCAGCATCCTGAGTTACAATCGGCTTCGGTGCATTCCCATCCACGCATTCAATGGACTCAGGTCTCTCCGAGTGCTGTAAGTACAAGTGCTGCTTCCTCAGTGCAGCTGAGGTGCAGCTTATTAGAATGCTGTTGATGGCAGGGAATTTTTTATTGAGCAGATGGCTTTCACTTGATCCAGTAGTCATAAATATTTTCACACAATTAGCTTCAATGGATTTGCACTTAGGTGCAATATGTCCAACAATGATTAGAGCAGGTGAATGCTAAACTTTGAAAAGAAGCAATTGCATATTTGCAGGATGAATGACTTTCCTCTTGGTAGTTCAGGGACAAGAACTGTTGTGAAAGCAGGCCTCCAAGAGGCTGCCCTGTTTGTCCCTTCTACTTGAACAAGGTTAGGATGATCCAATGCAAAGGACTTTTCTCTTTGTCTCTTTTTCTCTTTGATCCTATTTTATAGTGTAAGTTTCCATTGGGTCCTTTAAAATATTTTCTAATAATTTAGATTTCTGTAGGCAGAACTACATAAGAGAATGGGATCTCAAGGGAAGTGGTTTAGAAGTCTCTATAGTAAAACAATGAATAAGCCAAGCCAAGTGGGTGCCTGCAGTGTTGAGGTGCTTCTCTCAAATGTCTTCAAGTTGTGAATAAAATTTCACCTTGTGTTGATTGGTAGCACATTCAGAGGTGTCCACATGGTTACTTTCTTTGAAGATCCATTTCTGCACTCTTTTTCATTCCATAATCTTCCTCTATCAAATAATTTTCTTACAAACTCTTGTGAAAGTCTTCTTTATATTGTCTTGGAGTATGGCCTGTGGGCCTGCTTCTTGCAGCAAGCAGCTTCTCCCCAGCTTTTCTTTGGCAGCTGCTAGACTGACTCCTTCTTCAGGCTTGCATGTAAAGTCTTTCACTCCCCGTGTGCCCCATTAGAAACAAACCCTGAGTTAGAGTAGCTGAGTTCTTTATGCAGATGCATGAACCCATGTGCATCTGTCAAGTCAGAGAAGGCACCTTCCTCCTTCGGGCCCAGCAACAGGAGTGGGTCATCATTCTTAGCATAGTAAACTGAAAGCAAATAAACAAAATAGCTCATCTGTGCTGAGATTATTCAGTGTGCTGAAGGAGAAAGGCCTTTGAACACTAAAGGGTCAGGACAGAGAACATGTCCTGGGTGCTTTGAAACTGGACAGTGATTACCTATTTTTTTTTTTTTAGTTAGATGTCATTGATATGCAGAAGTTTCTGGGAATTTAGAAAACAATGGTTGCTGTGTTCCAGACTCCATAAGTCTGGAGTTAGGTGCTGACACAAGCAGCTTCCACTTCAACTGTGGGAGCAGCAAAGCAATGCTGTTTGGCCCAGCCCTTGTACTGTGGTTTGAGTGGTAAAATAGATATGTAGGTTTCAGTCCCCCAACTTACAGGACAGCTTTAGATTCCCAGTTTTCATTGTTAAAAACAAGATAGAAACGTGATTTGGATTTGTTGTTTCAAGTTTGGCCTGGGACTCTGATTTCTAGTGTGCTAGGATGGTCACATTTGAGCTGTTTCAGTAGTCCTGAAATACAGCTGCAGATTAATATATTCTGTTTCATGGCCAAACAAATTATTCCATATGGAGCTATCTTCTGGCCTGCTTCTCATAGGCAAGTCAGCTTGATTAGAACTAGTTTGGGACTATCTACCCTGAATTACAGTAGATACACCATGCCTCACTCTTTCCAGTTGCTACAATTTGTCACTTCTGTTCTTGCAGGACACATATGGACAGAATCAAAGGGCAATATTTTAATAACAACTGTTATCTTTTGGCTTTTTAAAATGTCCTAATAAGCAAATTGAAGTTGAAAAAACACCCTTCTTTGAAAAAACAGCCCTTCCCTGTCTTGCAGAGAGCAGCATGAGTGAAATGAAGCCTAAATGGGAATCTCTGCCTCTGTTTCATGCATTTGAAGGTCTCCAGACTTATTTGATTTGTTATGGCACACAAAACTCTGGTATTAGCTACAATTTTTGCCACACATAATCTATGTTGTTATTAAAAATCACTTCTCCAGAATGAAAATGTCTTCTGAGTGACAGTGTGCAATCTGTTGTCAGTTATTTAGTAACCATATTCTTAGGGAAATTTAAAAGGGAAACCATCTGCACAACAATTTCCACTTTTTTTTTTTCTTTCAGTTTTGTTTTGCTTTGTTTTTAATACAAAGAATATAGAGATCTCATTACCTGTAGCTGTTCATTCCTTTGAAGATAGCAAACCTTTCTCCTTTGAAGGTAGCAAACCTCTCGTCTTCCAAATTCCGCGTTTTCTTTAATTTTTACTTCTCTATAGTAAGTCAATAAAGTAAATGTGTTTGTGATGAAGCTGATCTTTAATATCTGGTTCTGTTCTCTTTGAAGGACCTTTCAACACAAGCTCAACTAAAAAAACTTCAGAGTAAACATGCTTATGTTTATATATGTATGAATATAAATCAGTATTTACACAATCAGGTCTTAAATCTTGAATCCTTATGTAGCTTATCCATAATGGCAGCCAAAGTCTGCTGAAATTGCTCCACAGCACTCTTAAGAATTTGTTTAATAAGCAACAGTTGGTATCAGTGGGTTTTTGCACCAAAGCTATTGCAGTGAAAAATTGTGGGTTTGGGTTTTGTTTTTGTTTTGGACTTTTTTGGCCAAAACTAATCTTTCTAGAAGCTAAATTTAGAGACATTTTAAAAGCTGAGATTGAGACAAATTACTTATAAATATTGGGACTCTCTGTTAGACCTGAATGGACTGTTTTCAAGATTATCTTTATTGTGTGACAAAGTTGTAACTTCTGACATTTTATCCTAATTTAATTAGGAGACTAAGTCCAAAATTAAAAATAGTTTCTCAGATCACTAGAATTTTTCCATGTTATAGTTATGAAAAGAAAAACCAAAACAAACCCCCCCCCAAAAAAAAACCCAAACAGTTAAAATGAGCTACAAGATATTCTACTGCTATGAGATATTCCAGTTTTACTGAAAACTGACCTGTATTTACTGTAGTTCAAATCTTGCACATACATAATAGTATGTGTGATGACAAAACTGCCATTCATACTCGCCAGGTACAATTTTGGAAGCAGGTTTTACAATGTACTTTCAATGACGCTGCACTAATTCAACCTCGTCATTATTTAGCTTTGTTTCTTTTCTTTCTCTCTTTTGCATGGCAGACCGACTACTTGTACAGTTCTAGAAACTGTAACAGGTGCTGTTGTTAGTAGCTTTGAGCATGAAGCCACACTGTAGCTTCCACTTTCTTTGACATCTGTGCTGGTTCCTGTGGGGCTGGGCATCCTCTGGGGTTCATTCTAGGTGTTTGCTCTTGATAAGGTGTGGCTCTGTATCACATTTCTGTCTCTACAGCGCTGATCATTGTTACAGAAAAAAGTATCCCTTTTGTGTCTATGGAAATCTAACCTTACAAGACAATGGGCTAGGAGGACTTGGGAACAGTTAGTAAACAGGTAGTTAAAGGAAAAAACAACCAAAACACCTCAACCAAGCAACCCAAAAGGATGTTTAATTAATATCCTTACCTGACAAATATGTGAGATTACAAGTAAAAGAAATTTTTTATTTCAAGAATTCAGTTGTGGGTTTTTTCCTGCTCTGAGAGGAGATCCACATCACCTTAAATTGATAGCCCTGCTATTTACCCATGTTTATACAAGAGGATACCTGGAAATTGTGCTTTTGTGGGAGAATGCACACATCAATGTGCGAGCTTTAACTGACCAAATGTTTTGAGATTTTGCTTGACCAGTTGTTTAAAATTATTTTTGTTATAAAGATAGGTTGCTGTTGTTGATCCAGGAGGAAAAAGGTTTTATTGCACTGTTGAACCATCTTGTCACTATTCATTATTGTGAGTTTTAAGTTTTTTAGCATTTAGCATTCATGCATAGGTGATGATGTTGCTGACATGATTTTTTATTGCAGACATTTGCATCCAGGAAACACATTTCAGTGTTTGAGATATGTAGTCAAGCCATTCATTCCACGTGGTTTTAGATTTTTTGATGGTTTTACTTTCTTATGTATAAACGGCTTTGTTATTCTTGAGATTCTCTTGGAATAAGGTTTCAGGGCATCTTGGAAGGATGGTGCACTCCTTCACAGAATAAACACAACTGATAGGATATATAAAGATATATATATAAATACTGTTGTCTGTTCAGAATTGTCTTGCTGATCTTTAAGTAGTTTTAAAGATCAGAATATCAGCTCATTATGAGAGGCTATTTTAAATATCCTTATTTCATTGCAGAAGGGAACATACTGATAAAGAGTTGTTGATCAGGCCTAATCTTGAATCCTCAAGACAACAAAAATTCTCATTGTGTAATATCTGTGGGGTATGAGTCAATTGGAGATTCTGTATAGAATTAGTGAGTGTTCTTTATCTGGAGTTACTTTGTGGGAGCTCCTATCCTTCCTGTTTGAAATAAGTTCTTGGAGTTCCATCCTTATATCCTAAGTATTATTAATTATTATTATTAATGGCCAAAAGCTAGGTATGCTTCAAACACAATTACAGAATAAGGATATTGGAAGCGGGTTTGGAATCAAGAACTGGAGAGAGGTGCCAGCAGGATATCTCAGCTGTAATTTTTGTGGTTTCATGCTCTGTAGAAAAACTTGGCAGTACAATGAGACAGAAAATGCAGCTGAGATGAGCAGCTGTGAAACATGGTAGTGGTAGCGGTGCTTATGCTTACATAGTTCTCAGCCATCGTAGGGCCCAACCTTGAGGGAGACAGGATAAGGTACATCTTCCCCTGGTGAGTCTTTGCTGTTGTATGCTGGTATAAGGTCATGGCTAAAGGTAGAATTCATAAGAATTACAAGGCATCATATAGATCATGGTGAAGCTTGTAAGTGGTGTTAGGGAAGAAAGGATGCAAGAAGCAATGCTTTTATTTTTGTCTGGGGCTCTTGTGTGTTTCCATGGGCCCAGGTGTTTGGTTGGTTTCACATAAACTCACTGTGCACCATTTCAAGAATCTGAACAGTGATGGAAATAAAAAAATAATATGTGGTTGCTGTGTTCTGCAAATCACTAGGTAAATTAGAAAAGAAATTACTCAAGGGAAAGCGCTACTCCAAAAACAGCACACAGTGGGTTTCTTTTTTTTTCTCTGCAATGTCTGGAACACTTACAGTAATTCCTGGACCTGGGAAAGAGGACAAAGAATTCAGAAGTTTGCTATAACTGAACCAGCTCAGGAGAGATGTGCAAAAGAAAATATGATTTTTTAAATGTTGCTGCTCTTTTTCTTTGCAAGTTTTCTACTAACTTTTGTTTAAGAAATGACTGAGATCCAGCAGAATTGATTCATAATTGGCTCCTTACGAGACCTTTCTGTCTGTTATTATTTGACTTCGTAACCTAGTCCTCATTGACATGCAAACTAGAAAAAAAGTTATAATAAACCATAAATACTTTCCTCTGTTTTTTGGGGTTTGTTTTCATTCTTTTTGCCAGATAATTATTTAGTGAGGCAGGGAATGCAGAAGCTGAATAGCTGATTTTACTTCTTTATAAGATAAAATCTTGCATGATTGTGTATCTTCTCTGGTGCATTTTCTGGATAGCTGCTCTGCACTTATCACCACAAGCATCCTGTGCCCTCCCACAATCTCATTTCTTGCTGTGTTTTTTCCTGGCTCGTTGTAGCCTTGGTGCTGCAAAAAGAACTCTTCCTCTCTATTTGTCTGTCACAGCCTCTGGTGGTGGTACCCTACTTTTTAGCAGTGTCTTCAGTTAAAATTGCAATGAAAACCACAGATAATCAAAAATTATTGTTCTTACTCTTGTGTCTGCCACTTTGAATGCAAGTGTTGCCATATTCAAGCAGCAAGAACACACATAAATGTCTGCCTTAGATAGAATGGTAAAACCCCTGAAAACCCTGTTAGAAAAATGCTAGTTTCTTTGTGCAGTGCATATAATGCTTTAAAATAACTCATTACAAGTATTTTCTCTTCATAAACTTATTTGTAAAACAGATTTTTAAAATATCACACGAAGGTGTTTTTCCTACTGTAAAAATGGGAAACCAGGATGTAAAGCACATCTATATTTGCCCCTGTGGACCCTTGTTCTCTCCTGCCACCTCTCTGAAGTCAATACTTAATTTAACTTTCACCGTTCCTATTTTCCCTCTTCTTCTTTTTCTGTGTTTCTCACCAATGGGATTCTATAAAAGAATATAGGTACATATGTGAAGGTCTGTTTGTCTCAATACACTTGTAATAACACAAACAGTATGTCACCTTTTTAATTCAAAACATTCAAAACAGTCACTGACTGTTCCAATCTAGAAGCAGAGGTAATAAAGCATGGAAGCTCATGAGTTGTGAAGCTCAAAGAAGCTCTCAAAGAAACAAAATTAAATATTCTTCTTATCTACCAATTGCTATTCTAATCCACCCCATTTCTGGGGAACAGATAAAATACTGTTGTTTGATACCTGCCTGCTTCTCCCCTTTTCTAGGACACTCCATGGAAATGATATTTCCAGTGTTCCTGAAGGTTCTTTCAATGACCTGGTATCTCTGTCTCATCTGTAAGTACTTCTGTCTGGGTTTATGTGTTTGCTCAATGGTTTCATATTTAGACAACAGTATATATTATTACAAACTTAAGATTGTATAGCTTTTCAGGTTTTCCTGCTCACTTTCCTTATTCTGCTCTGGGTATTAATAATGTCTCTGTTTGAAGGAAATTAAAAAGTACTAGAACCTGTTGTTATTAGTAACCAAAATATTTTCTTAAGGAAAACCAAATGAGCAAACGTGACAGTTTCCTCTTCTTTGCACTTGGTGTTTCGGGCTTCTTTCAACATTGTCTGCGTAAAATGCAGGGAGTGTTATGGTCTGAGGGTGAGACAGGAAACCTCCCACAATGAGCAAATATTAAGCAAATGTGAATTCTTTGCCTAATAAGTATCATATGTTTTGCATACTGAAATATTGTCAATATATGAACTTGCTGATGAATCACTGCTTCAGACATATATAATCATATGGAATTTGATCTTTTCACAGTATTAATACTTTATTCCATAATTTGAAAAAATTCTCAAATGTTTCAGATATTTCAGGGAATTACTGGTATGTTGGTGGAGCTTCAGGATGTTTTTCAATGCAGTTCAGTTCATCTAAGAACTTCAAAGACAAAGAGCTGCATTTTTTACCAAATAACCTGAAAGTGTAACGATGCCAAAAGAGAAAAAGTTTTTTCCCTGAGATAATGTGTGGTACTTTGCTTCATTGGAGAACAGATGTAAAGCAAAAGCAATTTTGCGAAGCATGTTTCTTCATTACTGTCCTCAAGTAACCAGAGGGTTGGGTAATATCTTGGTCCTTTTGCTAACTGATAAGTTTTACAAGCTGGTATGGATACTTTCTCTCTGATGCTGCCCTCATGCACATGAATTGATGTGGATGTATGCACATGCCAGGACATGCAAGCAGATAGACATGCTTTTAACATAGGTTTTAGATCTCTGATTGTCTCTTTGCAATCTTAAAGATGCCCTCCATTTGCCTGGATGCAAGGTTCAGTTCATATTTACATATTTTCTGATTAGCAAATATGTCCTTTGACTATTGCTGTCTAACAGCTTTCTGCCTCAGTTTCTCTCTGGACAATAAATAGTAAAGACAAGTCGTATTGGTAGGGACAGACATAATATGTGAGCAACTTAAGCAATTTCATCTTCTGCTGAGAAATAACCTCTATTTCAAGCTTAGGCCTTGGTATGTAAGTCAGAGTAAATACTCATATTCCACAAAATTTACTTCTTCATCCTGTTCACAATATAGTCAGGTCAATTTGTATGTTTTTTTGTAATGAAAGTCCAACTGAGCTGAAGTCCTAGACCTCCTTTTAGAAGCAGTGACACCTTTCACACTTGGAATCTGGCTTCCAAAGGTATTTTTAGAACTCAAGAGGTAAACATATCATGCCCCATTTGTTTGGATTTTCCTCAGAGTTTTAAATGGAGTGCAGATAGAATTTTTCTGGGTAAACTGTTCACCTTAGAGAGTGATAAAAACCCCTTTGGCCCTATACAATCACTGCAGTCTGTCTGTTTAGATCTATGTGCTACCAGAAATGTAAAATACACAAAGCTCAGATGAACAGTAATAAATAGGGTCCATAAAATAAATAAGGACTATCTGGGGTGTAATTTGTACGGATGAACAATTGAATTTTACAATCCGGTTCTGCTCTCCAGTTCCTTAAAGAGGATTCTGAAACTTTGAGCACCCACAGTGACTTTGCTTTTCACTTGCCAGAGTAAGCTGTGCTTATTCAAACAGAGTCATACATTATTGAAAATAAATTCCTTTTTAGCTCTTCCCGATATATAGATCTTCAAGGAGAAAGCATGCACTGGAATGATTTTGAAAATGATACAAGGGATTGCTATGCATGGGAGGAAAAAAATTGTTAAATTTACAAGCTGTGTGGCTACAGCAGAATAGGTATTACGGCTGGAGAAATCTGACTACCAAGCTGTTGAGCAAGATGATCAGCCAGGGCCTTCAGCATCACTACAGTGTGGGGCCTGATGAGGCAGAGTATCAAATTAACCTTTAGTATTGGAAAGAAATAATTGTGTAGCATAGACAAGACTGTTGGTTATAGTCAGTCTTTTGTAATAGCTTTAAATTGGTCTGTGATTGGAAGAGCAAAACTGAGATGCAGATACTTCAGTCACTTTTTCCATAGCTGCTTAAAGCCTACAAGATAATGTTCACCACATTTCTTTTACATTGTAAACATCAGTGGTTATAAAGTAACTATTGTAACTGTGGAGCTGACATGTCTTACTAAAGGCAGAGAAAGGTTTGTCTATGGTGTACACACGCTGTTTTCTTTGCTGCTTATTACTTTATTCGCTTGAATAATATAATTGGCTGTTTAAACCCTGAATCTGCTAATTGGTTTAGTCCAATGCAGGGATAAAAATGTTGCAGCACTTCTTAAGGATGGCATACATTACTAACTAAAAACCCACAATCTGAGAGGGTAGAAATGAGACCTTCTTAGGTCAGTTCCTGCATTTGCTGCTCTCCCCTTTCATTAATGCACACAACTCTGTAACTGACTCAGTTTCCAAACACTGCCCAGACCCCTCAGTTGGCCCCCTCAGACTCTCCAAAGAACCCATTGGGAATGGGTGCTGTGTGCAGCAGCGGGTTCTCTCAGGCAAGTTTTCAACAAAGAGCTCAGATTTCTGATCTTGTTAAATCATCTTGTCATCATTGGACTTAGCAGGGCTCATTGAGAGAGCTTTAAACTAGATGTGAAGGGGAAGGGGAGAAAACTGGGTCTGTTAGGGACAAACACAAGAAGAACAAACCAGGGCCCAAAGGCAGTTGGTCTAGGAAGGATTTAGTCCCACCAGTGTGCTCTGTTTGTTTCCTGAAATGTCTGTATGCTAATGCACGCAGCATGGGGAATAAGCAAGAAGAGTTAGAGGTCAGTGTACGGGCTAAGGGTTATGATCTGGTAGCGATAACAGAGACATGGTGGGATAGGTCACATGACTGGAATGTGGCCATGGATGGTTATGTACTTTTTCGGAAAGATAGGGCGGGGAAGCGAGGTGGTGGACTTGCTCTTTATGTGAGAGAGCAACTAGAATGTGTTGAGTTTTGTGCAGGGGCTGATGAGGGGCAAGTTGAAAGTCTGTGGGTAAGAATTAAGGGGCAGGCTGGTGTGGGTGACACAGTTGTGGGGGTCTACTACAGACCTCCTGATCAAGGCGAAGAGGTTGATGAGGCCTTCTACAGGCAGCTGAAAGCAGCCTCACAACTTCAGTCCCTAGTCCTCATGGGAGATTTTAACTACCCCGATATCTGCTGGTTGACTCACACAGCCAGCCTTTCACAGTCTAGGAGGTTCCTCCAGTGCATTGATGATAACTTCTTAATGCAGATGGTGGACAAGCCGACTAGAAGAGGAGCGCTGCTGGATCTTATACTAACCAACAAGGAGGGCCTTGTCGAAGAAGTGGTGGTCAATGGCAGCCTTGGCTGCAGTGATCATGAGATGGTAGAGTTCAGGATCCTGTGTGGAAGGAACAGAATACCCAGTAGGACCAAAACCCTGGACTTCCACAGGGCAAACTTTGGCCTCCTCAATCAACTGTTAAGAGAAATCCCATGGGACAGGGTGTTAGAAGATAAAGGGGCTCAAGATAGCTGGTCAATATTCAAGGACCACTATTTGCAAGCACAGGATCAGAGCATCCCTATGGTTAGGAAATCTAGTAAGGGAGCTAGGAGACCAGCATGGTTAAAAAAGGAACTGCTGGGAAAACTTAAGTGGAAAAGGAAAATCTACAGATCATGGAAGGGGGGGCTGGTCACTTGGGAGGAATACAGGACTGTCGTCAGAGGATGTAGGGAGGCAATTAGGAAAGCTAAGGCCTCCTTGGAACTTAACCTTGCAAGTCAGGTTAAGGATAATAGAAAGGGCTTTTTCAAATACATAGCTAGTAAAACTAACGCTAGAGGCAATATTGGCCCACTAAGGGATGAGATGGGAGCCCTGGTGACAGAGGATATAAAGAAGGCAGAGGTGCTGAACGCCTTCTTTGCCTCTGTCTTTACTCCTGCAGGGTTTCCACATGAGCCCCAGATTCATTTAGCCCCAGAAGTAGTCAAGATAGATAAGGAATTTGACGTAGTAGATGAGGATTGGGTTAGGGATCAGCTGAGTAATCTGGACATCCATAAGTCGATGGGTCCAGATGGAATGCATCCAAGGGTGCTGAGGGAGCTGGCGGAGGTCATTGCTAGGCCACTCTCCATCATCTTCAGTAAGTCATGGGTAACAGGAGAGGTGCCTGAGGACTGGAGAATAGCAAATGTCACTCCAGTCTACAAGAAGGGCAAGAAGGAGGACCCGGGTAACTATAGACCGGTCAGCCTCACCTCCATCCCTGGAAAGGTGATGGAACAACTTGTTCTTGTCACTATCTCCAGGCATATCAAGGACATGGGGGTCATCAAGAGCAGTCAGCATGGTTTTATCAAGGGTAAATCATGTTTGACTAACCTCATAGCCTTCTATGAGGAAATTACTAGGTGGATAGATGATGGTAGAGCGGTAGATGTGGTTTATCTTGATTTCAGTAAAGCATTTGACACCGTCTCTCACAGCATCCTTGTAGATAAGTTGATCAAGTATGGGTTTGGTGATCAGGTAGTGAGGTGGATCAGGAACTGGTTGAAAGGAAGGAGTCAGAGAGTTGTAGTCAATGGGGCAGAATCTGGTTGGAGGTGTGTGACTAGTGGAGTCCCTCAGGGGTCGGTACTGGGACCGGTGTTGTTCAATATCTTCATCAACGACTTGGATGAGGGTATAGAGTGTACCCTCAGCAAGTTTGCTGATGACACTAAGCTGGGAGGAGTGGCTGACACACCGGAAGGCCGTGCTGCCATTCAGAGAGACTTAGACAGGCTGGAGAGTTGGGCAGAGAGAAACATGATGAAGTTCAACAAGGGGAAGTGTAGAGTTTTGCATTTGGGGAAGAACAACACAATGTCCCAGTATAGGTTGGGGGCTGACCTGCTGGAGAGCAGTGTAGGTGAAAGAGACCTGGGGGTCCTGGTAGACAAGAGGATGACCATGAGCCAGCAATGTGCCCTTGTGGCCAAGAAGGCCAATGGCATCCTGGGGTGCATTAGAAAGGGTGTGGTTAGTAGGTCAAGAGAGGTTCTCCTCCCCCTCTATTCTGCATTGGTGAGGCCGCACCTGGAGTATTGTGTCCAGTTCTGGGCCCCTCAGTTCAAGAAGGACAGGGAAGTGCTTGAAAGAGTCCAGCGCAGAGCTACTAAGATGATTAAGGGAGTGGAACATCTCCCTTATGAGGAAAGGCTGAGGGAGCTGGGTCTCTTTAGTTTGGAGAAAAGGAGACTGAGGGGTGACCTCATCAATGTTTTCAAATATGTAAGGAGTGAGTGTCAGGGAGATGGAGTTAGGCTTTTCTCAGTGATGACCAGTGATAGGACAAGGGGTAATGGGTGTAAATTGGAGCACAGGAGGTTCAAGTTGAATATTCGAAAAAATTTTTTTACTGTAAGGGTGACAGAGCCCTGGAACAGGCTGCCCAGGGGGGTCGTGGAGTCTCCTTCACTGGAGACATTCCAAACCCGCCTGGACACGTTCCTGCACGATGTACTCTAGGTGGCCCTGCTCTGGCAGCGGGGGGTTGGACTAGATGATCTTTCGAGGTCCCTTCTAACCCCTAGGATTCTATGATTCTATGATTCTATGATTCTATGATCTCATCTTTACTCAAAATTATATTAGTTATGTAACCAACTATAAAAAAATAAGCTGACCTCTCCTCTGTTTCTCCACATCATTATGCCTACTTTAAGTGATTTTGTTCTAAGTTGCCTCAAAAAAAAAAACCAAACCAAACCAAAACCAAAAAAAAATTAAAAAAAGGTGTCTGAACAGAAATAGCTGCACATTTTGAAAATGCTGCTGATGGTATTTCATTACAGCACAAGATATTTTTACCTTCTTGAAACATTTTGATATAATGGGCAAAGAAATAGAGTGTATTAGAACTCATGAATGAAAATACAAGAATTCACTATAGTTGCTAGAAAATAAGAAAGAAAAAAAAAGAGGAAAAGAAAAGGAAAAATAAAAACAAAAACCACAAACCACCTCAAACAAGAGAACAGAAAAGATAAATGTGGTCATTTCTGCAGCTGTATAACAGTGTTCATGGTAATCATTTCTAGTATCTGTAAATCAGCTTTATTTCTTATTTAGTATGTAAAGATAAATTAACACAGTAACAAGCTTTCCACTGTCCTCCCACTCCCATTTTATATATGGCAGTTGCTCAACACTGAAGTTAATTTCTCGGTCCAGCTTTCACTGTTGCATTTTGTTTAACCTTGGACAAGTGAGCCAGTTGATCACAGCTACAGGGTCAAAAAGTCAACACAGAAGTTTTTTTCCATTGTAAGCAATGGATTTACAAAAGGAATGGATGGAGATTTTTTAATACTGTGCTGCAGTATACATTTAATTTTGATGAATGAGCTCTAGACAGGGTTTGAACCCATGAACTTTCATTATGAATCTGTCTAGGGCACAGTGGGTTCATTAGTCACTCTTGTAGAAATGTATCAACAAATTTACCAAGGTTTCTGTCTTACTACTCTGTCTGATGTTTTTATTTGAAAGAAGCTCAGGTTTAAAACACCATCTTAAAAAATAGCAGAAATGCATCATTTGAATTACTGCATTCTTTACTATTGCTTTCCCATGCTAATCTTCATTTAGTTAATTTTCTTCCCATGACAATTCAAGTGTTGTACATAAACCTTAAATTCAGAATAGTTAATTCAGACTTCTCATATGTGTTTCCTCACACTTTCGAAAACTAGCTGTTTTTAAACTGACTCTTCTGAAGCCTGAACTTTGCTTGTCATTGACTGATTGCATGAAAAGACACTTTCTTTAAGGGAAAAAACAGTATAAATGAGTCAAGGCAGCACCTAACTTGAAAGTAAAAAGGTTTGTTTTCTTTTGGGTAGATTTTCATGAGTAATGAAAAGGTTCTGTGAATTATAATTGCACAGTCTGAATGCATCTAATTCAACTAAACTCAAGTTATAGGATAACCAGCAAATGTGCTTTCAAAGCCATAAACAAACTTAGCAGACACCAAGGTGCAGTTGTGAAAACAGGGGTGTTTCACACAGTGAGAAAGCATTAAAATGAGTCATCAGATACAAATTAAATCACACAATTTACTGTTAGAATAGGTTCTGAAGGCCACAGACCTGAATGAAAGAGAGCAATGTGATAAATTTGATGAAAGCAGTATGTCTGACAACACTGTTCAAGCGCAATTTCTAGACAAAGTGACTTATTATTTGAAAAAAAATTTTCTGTTGTTTGGTGTTTATGCAGCCTAATTAATGATGGGAAGAAAGAAAGAATGGTAATACTAGAGGAGATAAATCTGTAAGATTTCCTGAATACTCAGAAGAACTTTCCCACATTTTGAAGTTAAAGCATTCCTGTAAAAGTGGAGAATAAAATGCGTTTTGATGGGATGAGGGGTGTTATCTTTGCTTGTAAGCTAAAATACCTGCTGTTAATTGTTTTACACCACTAGAGCTCTAGGTACCAACCCCTTGCACTGTGACTGCAACCTCCGCTGGCTCTCTGAGTGGGTGAAGGCTGGGTACAAAGAGCCTGGGATAGCCCGATGCAGTGGGCCGGACACCATGGTGGACAGGCTGCTGCTCACAACACCAACTCACCACTTCCAGTGCAAAGGTGAGTGGTGCAAGCTGGGAGATTCTCTGTTCTCCCCTGTTGCTTTTCCTCACGTACTGTGCTTTATTTTTACGCTATTGGAAGCTGTTTGGTTTTGAAGCAAGCTGGGTGGGGGAGCAGGGTTTGGCTTTCACTTTCTGAACCATCACAGTACATTCCAGTTGCATTTTCAACAGTTCTTCCACAAAGTGGAGTTAACTGCCCCACTGAAAGGAAAACCAGCAAACCTCACAAGGGTTAGTATTCCTGTTGCTCACACCAGATTATAGTGGCAAGTTAGTGTATAGGATGTTGTTAGAACTTACTGGAGCAAATATGTTGGTTTTGGCCTTCTACCTACCCCAGAAAACTTTAGTAAAATAAGGGTTATTTTAAAAATATAGAGTGCTCTAGTTATTATGTACATTTACTTAAAAACTGAGAAACTGAGAATTCTTCCAGAAAGCAAGTATTTACCAAAACTAGATTTCAGTTGAAGATACACAAATGGTCCTCACCAGTTCCTCATCAGAACTGGAAATTATCAAAGGTGTTTGATGTCTGAATACAGGAGACATGCATTCAGGAGAGGGTTGAGGTGCAGTTATTGATTATTAGAAAAGGTTAATGATAACAATATGCTGCATTAGGGTCCACTTAGACAGAGTGCACTTTTTTTGTGGGTAGCTTATTAGTGAATGTAGAGTAGCATATACCTATATGTTCCTAATGTAAAAAAAATGTGGAGGTTCACTTAGGTAACCAGCACACAGGAGAAGATGTAGTTATATTTATAGTGGAAAAGATGGGTTGGTAGCCTCTCCTGGAAATGAAAATGAGGGCATAAAAGATGGTTTTATGTCTCTCAGAGTGACAGGCACATTTACAGTACTGCTTGGAAACATAATTTTATAGAGGCTGGCATTAAAATGCTAAACAAACAAATGATGGTGTTGAGGTGGGTTTAGAACACAGGTTCCCAAATCTGAGCTGAAATTTATGTCCCTTCAAATATGTATTTAATAACTGTAACCTTATAATTTAGTTACTTTGAAGTGTCAGTTTCAAAACTATCAGAACTTCATAATAGTCTCTCAAATGTGAAGTACAAATACACCTTAAATATGAAAAATATCAAATACTCATTCACACAAAGTGAAACAAAGGAAAGAAGTGTATTTATGTGTTGAACATGGTCTGAAATTTAATTCAGAAAACAGGCTAAACAAGACATTTTATTCTGAAACTGTGATATATCAATAGGTAAACTCAATATCTCTCAAAATTAAACAAGCATTTTTTATGCAAGAAGTAGGTAAACCTGTGATCCAGACTATTAAGGACAGCTGTATGTTTTAATGTAAATCTTAGTTGATGAGCTTTCTACTATCCTAACTGTATCCATGGCTTGCTTTATCTGTGTAGAAAAGGAGAAAAAAAGTATTGATTCAGAGGTAGTCTTCAGACAAGCAGAAACTCTGGGCAAGTGGCACTAAACTCCAAGAAGCTCCAGACCCCAGTCCCCTTTTCTCATCTCAATACATATATTTTGAAAACCAACACATGATTTGATAGTCTAACTGAACCCACTTCTCATGCTCATATTTGAGATCCAATGCCTCACGCTGCTCTGTCTGGACATCAGTGATGCTCTTCTATGGTAAAGCAACAGGTTTTGTTACACCATGAAGTTCAGGTTTAGCCTTGCAGCCTGTGCATGTGACAGAGCTCAGGGTGGGCTGAACCTGTTGTTCCCCTAAAAGGCTTAGTTAATGCTGCAGACGTCAGCCCATGCTGAACATGGTACATATAGATGCTTGTGTAAAGGGAGTGCCTGAATGTGCTCTGTGGCCTCCAATTACTTTTACATTGGAAAAAAAAATAGAGTTTAACTTATTGTTTTTTAAAATATGTTTTTAGCCTGTGATTGAGTAGAAGGTTATGTCTCAGCAAAGCCAAGAAAACGAAAATATGTGATGTACAAATCATGCAAACTCAGCTCAGCTCTGCTTTTTATTAAATTGCTCTCCTAGCTATGCAGTAGAGGAAAAGCAGGTTCTGGGCTGAGGGCATTTTGCTGTATGGATGTATAAATCAAATTCACAAAGGCAAACTGATGAACTCCTTAACTGCCAGGAACTAACGCTGTTCTTATTAGCTCCTACATTGATTAGCTTTGACCTATGCCATAGGAATACATGGAAAATGTATGCCTGTGTATTAATAAATAAATAAATAATAGAACAAATCCTGGCTTAGGGACCTCTAAATCTAGAAGAGCTGTCTTGTGAGCTCTCCAAGGAGATGCCTTCATATATTCTCTACCTTAAAAGTAACTCAGGTTTGCCGCCTTGCACCCCCTGCTATTGCCTGAAATGTTATTTCTTCTTGCTCTCCTAACTCCAAGTTAAAAACATATATGACATTTGGTTAGACATAAATACAAAGATAGAAGAGGATGACAACAGTCTTTTGGTTCATTTTTTGGATTTGTTACTCCTTGTGTGTTTTTAATTCATTATCACAATACTCTCTGCAATCAACTGTGCCCTGTTACCAGACCACTGTGTTTAGCTCTCTGGCCCTGATAACATTACCATCAGTATAAGATGTTGCCTTGACACTGCCATTGCTTTTCAGCTGAAAATCCTTGGTAGCTATTTCTGTCATATTCTTACCCCCTTTGGTGCCGTAGAGGTATTCAAAGTTAATTTTACAAGGTTTATATCTCATACAGAATAGTCCAAAGAAAATCCTTGACTAGAAGGGGTTTTTTTATGGCTAGTTTTCGAAACATTCAAGAGCTCTACTTTTGAATATCAAGTATAAGTTTCTTTATATCACTTCCAGGATGTTTCACAATTTGCTTCTCCTTATGATCTGTTATGTAACAGAAGCTCTGTGCCCCCTTCTTATTAATATGGGACCACTATTAAGTTATTTTAAATCTGTCTCCTTCAAAAATGAAATAAAATTATTTTAGGGTCTTTACTGCTCAACATGATTAAGGTCCTTTTAAATCTAATACTTTTAAAGTATTAGGTTTTATTTTTTACATGTAAAAGCCTCTAAGTTACTAATATCTGAAATAGTCATTTCAAAATGAGCATATCTTAAGCTGTAAATATAACTGTCTAAATTAGCTTTCTGTAAAGTCTCAACATAAAATATTAACTGATTTATATACTTAGTATTGTTTCGATCTGTTCACCAACAATCACTGCTTCTTAGAGTTTTGTTAAAATTAATTGTTTTTTGGTTTAAGCATGGCCATGTGTGTTTACCTGCATATATTTAGACATCTGCATATTCTTTTGTGTTGCATTTTGCCAAGATAGCTGATGTTGTTAATCACTCTTCTGGACAGAACAGGATACATTTTGAACTCTGTTAACATTGAGCATGGTAGAACACTTTGCAGCTAAACATTAGCGTAAGCCTCCAACTAAATCTTGCGCATATTTTTTATTTCTACTGTTGGATCTGCACTTTCATTCTTATAACCAGCCATAGAAATGTCATGTTACAGTTTCCTAGGGGTTTCTGCTGCAGAATTTCCAGCCCTGAGTGAAGGAGAAATTGCTGAAAGCTATCTATGGATAAGCCCACTTTCTGGAAATTCCCAACATGTTTTTTCAGAGCTAGTGTTTGCATGTCTGGGAGAATATATGCATCATTGAAGCTTGCATAGCACTTGATCTAAGTACTTAAAACTTCTCTGGTCACTGGGAATCCCACGCTGTTGTGCAGAGTTGCACCCACAGCATGTTCATCTGTGCCAATGCAGGGTGAATACTACGTTAGGAAAAAATGTGCGTGTGAATACAGGAAGTATTAATTTTTAAATCCAGTCCTCCATTAATACGCCATGTTTTGCCTTTCCAGAGCCAGCAGATATCAGTGTTGTGTCCAAGTGTAACCCCTGCCTCTCCAATCCCTGCAAGAACAATGCGATGTGCAGCAATGATCCAGTGGAATTTTATCAATGCACTTGCCCTTTTGGCTTCAAGGTATGACTACAAATGAACTACATGCAAGGCACAAAGTGTTTCCCTTCTGTGTTCTTAATTGTTGCACCATGAAAGGTTAATTTTTGCAGACGACTGATCTCAAAATGTCCTCTAGTCAAGCAAATTGTGTGTGAGCCTTCAGCTGCACCTTGCTACACATTTTATCCTGTGTAATCAGAAAGACATTTGTTCTCTCCCTGTCCTATGGCTAAAGAGATCACCCTGAGCAGCTTGCTCTTGTTGACCCTGCTTTGGGCAGGGTGGTTGGAGTAGACCATCTCTGGAGATCAGGTCCAACCTTGGGAACTCTCTGTTTCTGTGATGTAGAAATGAGCAAGTTGATTTTTCTTCCTTTTAATTTATTTCCTTTTGCCAGCAACATGATAGCCATTTCATAAACTGCCAAGCCAAAGAGGAGGCAGTTCATATGAGAATTAAGGGCCACTTTAGTCCACAGTGACACAAAGTTGATACCTGCTGGTTTACATCTGTTGTTCACGGACTTAGTAGCAGAAAGATAACTCATCAGAACAACCACTAGCTCACCTGTGTCTGAATTCTGAACAGTAATGCCTACAGAGTGATCTGCAAGCCTGAAATCCAGTAGAGGCCAAGCACTGCATGCTCGCAGTGTCTATTTCTTGATAACACATTTAAAAATCAGAAGAACTTGTAATTGAGTAACGCAGTTTCTTTGATAGTGATACTTAACTCCCATTCTTAACACTGCATCACAATCCCTTAAGGCTACCAAGGGTTTGTTTCAGAGTTGATATAACTAGAAACCTAGCTCAGTAGTCAGTAGCTGAAGGATTAAGTGTAAGTAATAAATGAGGCATCTGATCTGTTCACAGCCTGGGGAGAATTGGATGTTATGGCCAAAGAAGTAGGTTGCATCCTATAGATGATGATTTTATTTGCCTCATTGGATACTTCTAACAGAGTCTTGGTCAGCTGAAGGAGTTGCTCATAAAACACAGACTAATGAGAGCTAGGGAGAAACAAACAAAAAAAAGGAGCAAAACCAGACATGTGAGAAGTAAGCACAAGTATCCATGTCTTAAATTTCAGGAAGGATTTAGCAATTAGTTTGATCTGATGATATCACTGTTTCCCTTCTCTATTTGCCTAGGTTATATCCCAAATGAAAATAGAGTAATTGTGGAAGATGTCTGAAATATTGGTAAAGAGAAGATATAAAGCTTATTTTTGCCATCTTACCCCAGTGCCTCCATATCTAGTGCTCAAGAATAATAACAATTCTCCTAAGTAATTGAAAAGCCCATTGAAAATTTCCTTTCATTAAAAACCCTTCTGCACATGGGCATATCAACCAGTAGGATCTTAAAAGTCTACATTGTCAAAAATCCATCTAACTGAAACTAAATACTTGGTAGTTAGCTGATTTGTCTTTGCAATGAAGGAAACTATGGGTGTTCATCTCTTCAAGTTGACTGAATGGAAGTTTTAATGTGATGTTTAATACAAACTATGTTGAGTTCTTAGGATGGGACTGCCCCTAAGGGTTGCCCTTAGGATAACTTGAAAAGTAATTGATTTCAAAACTTGCAGGAAAATACATAGGTTTTTGTTTATGTGTTACTCTATAAGGCATGTGGCATGGAACGGATATCCAGATTATTATAAGTAAAAATTATTGGTCATGAGCATACCTTTTTTTTGACCCTGCAGTGTTTGGTTTGGGTTTTTTTACAGCATTTCTGTATTAGCAAATGCATTAGTACATACACCTTTAGAAGACATTTACAAAGGTAGGATTTATTAACAAGAGTAATCTAAAAGAGACCTTTAGTTGGATTAGCTATCACTAAGTGTGCATTAGATTTCTTATGCATCATATTACTTAGAAAGCTTTTGATAAACTCTTGAAGTGTCTCAGTTGAAACATCTTGAACATCCAGTTTTTCTGCTCTTACACGCTTTGCCAGGTAACATTCAATGTATGAATATAAAACCTAAAACCACTTGTGAGTCTCTAAGCACCAAGCTGTCATCCAAGCGCGGCAAAGAGCAAACAGGCCAGGGCATGGCTCTTAGTGCAGAGTTTAAAAATACTGACTGGATAACAGTGCAGGGATAATTGGTGGAAATTCAATAAGCAACAGAGCTGTGTGTCTTTACCACAGGTTTTTGAATAAAAATGAAATATGACAGGTCCAAATGCAAACCATATGAAAGGAGCACTCTATACCACACAGTTCTCCACCAGAGATTCATGCTAATTCAATAACAATACCTTACTTCCTTCTCACCAGCCAGCACCAAACAGCTCTATCCATCTGGAAGTTATTTCCTAGACCTTGATAAATTGTCCTAAATCTGCCCTCTCAGCATTTGTTTTTTCTTGTTTGATGTAGATTTTGAAAAAAATCTGTGGAACAGTGCATCAATAAAGTGGAAAACCCACACTTTTTTCAAATGTAAGCCCATTCAAATGAGCTGACAGCTTTATAGAGTTCCCTGGAAAGGGACAGACAGTTACAGACCACTTTCTGGGGTTCCCATGCTCATGCTGGCCTTCAGGAAGACAGTAGGCCAACTAGCAGAAGGCCACCCAAATTACCAGTTGCCAAACTAGTTGCTACCAGTTAACTGGAGTTGCAAAAACCTATAGTCTTATTTTTCACTATCACATTGACCATGACTTCATCTCTTATTTTTCATGATCACAGAAATGTTTGTGCTCTTGAATGTGTACCTTATTGGTCACCTTTCAGCAGTGTGTAATGCTTCCCACAGTGGTTCTGAGTAAGCTTTTACAGTGAGGTAACTCACGGCCCTCCTGAGCTGAGAGGCCCACGGGCCAAGCAGTTTTGTTTGATGAGAAAAGAAAGGAAACTTGTGTTATTATATTAAACACAGACATAGGTGTAATTATGCAAAGGGCTTGTGGGCTCCTTTTATTTCTTCATAGCATTCTTTGAATGATTATTTAAATAATATGTGGGGTAGTGAAGTATGTGAAACGTGATTGCAAGTAGAGAAATTAGGCTTTCTTCTGCTGTAAATGCTGCTGGCCACCTGCAGAGCAAGTGTGTGTGAGTGCAGCTGGTGGCTGGTAAATAGATAACAGTACCATACTAATTCATTTATTCAGCAGAGTGTGTGGCTTTTGTGCATTGCCACTGATACTGCAAAATTGAATCTATGGATGTTAGAATTCAAGGCAATAGTCAAACTTTCAATCAAAATCAATTCATAGACAATTTGCTTGAAAAGCTGTAGTGAAGGTGAGCGAAACACGCTCAATGTGTATTGCCATTGCTGTATTCTGAAATACCCGTTATGATTTTTTTTGTCTCCTTTGTGTCTTTCATAATTTTTCCATAAACTGAGGTAACAACAAAGTAAGGAGAAAAAGATTCTTTCATCCAAGTAGAGTTATTTGCAGAACTGGGAAAAGGGAGTTTAAAATACAGCTGTGTTTTATCAGAAATGAAAGAACATTTTCAGCCCAAAATATGAAATGCAGTACCTGCCTCAGCATTGCCACAGCCTCTTGGATTGCTCAGATAGGTGGGAGCCTGTGTTGTTGAGCTGATGTTTGTCAACACTAGGTTCTGCTGTAATCTGTCTGAAATGGAAAACGAAGATAGGGGAAATTAGTGTAGCACATATCCCAACACTTCAGGCCCCAGGTGCTAATGCATGACTGTAGCAGGGTTGCTCTGTTGATTTTAATCAACTATTCACCTCCTTGTTGAGTTCAGCCAGCATCCTTACTGAAATCATCCAATTTCAGCAGTCATCCAGAATGACAGATACAATTGGAAAAATCATGGGTAAAGCTCTTGGGCTTCAGAGAGCCAGTATTCTTTGCAGCCAGACTCTTGTGGTGGGAGGCATTGTAGTGAAGCCAGAATGATATTTAATGAGGAAGCTGGCTCCAAAGTTCTGCTACAAGTTTCGCTCTTCCTCCTCCCTGCCAACTGTGCCAGGATTTCATCCCTGGAAATAGGGTTAGACATAGAGAATCTCAGAGCAGAATGTCTGGGGGATGTGCAGGATTCCTGTCTGTCACGTTGTATGGGGGCACAACTGATGTACCAGCAGTTGAGCAGATAGATATATCTGAGCAGAAGCTGTGTCTGCTCTTGAGGGTGCACATGGCCTTGCACTTAGTTTGAGCATGGGCAGATGAAATTTGCTGTGTTTGCGCTTTGCCCTGTGGAGGTACTTCTGCACCCTTGCATGAACAATCTATCGGAGTCCTAGAGCAATGGCTGAGAAGTATTCAACGCAGAACTGACCTTAAACGTAGATATGGTTGTTTTTGCTCATTTACAGATATTCTGGCTGGCTCCTACAGCTCAAGGCCAAGATACTGGGCCAATGCCTCAACTATTCTGAACTGGGTGGGATGGTATGAATGTAACCCAGTGTAGAGCCTGGCTTATGATGAGTGCCAGCTGAATGAAAGTTGTGCCTAGCTTGTTAGGCTAACACTGTTTGGACATGTATCTTCAGGCTTTTGCTTCTTTGGGTCTTTTAACATAGGCATGTAAGTCCCAGTATACATCACTCAGTGCATAAATAAATCCCTGAGCTGAAACTGCAAAAGGAGGAGAAATTGGAAGGAACTCCTAAACCAGCCTGCACTCAATCCACATGAGGCAGGAGAGCAAATGTCCCTGCTTGCATGTCTTACTCTGGCTTGGCCACTTTTCCTGCTGTCAATGTCGGGGGAGACAGGCAGAGGAATGTAAGCTCATTGCCAAGTTTCTGTATGAAGAAATTAGTGCACCAAAATATTGTTTGTGAGAGGTGATTCTTTCTTGAACTTTAATTCTAATAAATTCTCCTGAAGCCTGTATTTCTGTGATCAGGGGTGTTTTATTTTTTTGCTTCTTTGTTTTAACTGTACTTAACATATTCATTAATTTATATTGAAGAAGCATTTTCCCCTCATAGTAAAATAAAGTGGAAAGCCTTTTAGGGATGAGTGCTAATGGGTGACCATGTAAAATGAGTAGACTTATATTTATGGATGGATTTTTAGAGCAAACACCAGTGTCAGCAGTAGGTGGTTATAATTTCATATAATGCTCCTAATGAGAAAAAAACCCTGCAGAAATCACATTATTTTCCTGTGTGTGCTAATTCTGTAAAACTTACCATGCATCAGTCAGGATTGTGTTTCTTTCTTTTTGCCCTTTCTGTTATGGTAGGTCTAAAGAAAATAGAGGTTTACATCTCAAAGAGTATAAAAATGAAAGGTTTAGGGAGGGATTACCTCCCGAGTTGTTGGCTGAAGGTGGTGACGTGCATGCACCCACCACAAGCCCTGTAAAAAGCATAGTCATGTATTGTAGCATGTCCTAATAAAGGCTCTTAGCAATAAAGCCAACAGCCATCAAGAAGGCGGATCTTGAGCAGCTTCAGACATTTGCTCTGTTTGTTCATCAGAGAAACGTCAGGAGAAGCATCTGAGCAGTTAAAGTGGACAGTAAGCCGCACCCACAGGTGGGCACTGTCATTCATTCTTTGGTCAATGTGGATTATTCCACTCTGCTTTGTTTTTACTACTGTTTTGCTGGCCTAGTTCTAAATGCCTTAAAACACCAAACTTCCAGTCTTTCTTTCCCCAGGGTAAAGAAGAAGTTTTTATTGGCATTTAGGCTGAATTTCAGACTCTTGTTCTTACGTTTGCCTGCTCCTATTATACTAATAGTGCTTCCTCTGTGGTTTGTCTGTCTTTCAGGTGATTGCTGGTTGCTGTAACTGCTTAATCAAGTTCTGTTCAACCAGCTCTTAATTTTCTGCATCCAACCATCTCCCCATAATTGAAGTAGTTTGTCACAGCTGAAAATCCATATTGTTAGATTTTCTTGTGATTGCCTGTCATCTGTTATGCTTGAGGCTTTCTTGGCATTGACTGTCCTTGATGATATGGCTTTTGGGTTTCTGTTCAAGACCATGAACAGACATTTTCATAGGAGGTTAATTGCCTTCTTTTTCCCTTTCACTTGGGGATAATGGAATTGGTGAAATTCCTGTAAGCAAGCTAAGCTGAGGAGAAAACTTTTTTTCATATGAAAGTAAACTCTCTCCTGTTTCATAGAAATTATCTAATACCAGCCTATCTCGAGAATGAGGAGATTGTTGTATAGCGGTAGGTGCACAAACACTGCAGATGAAGCTGTACCAAAGTTCTCTGCACTCCTTTGGTGACAATGCCAGGTTCCAACACTGACCTGGGTAGCTCCATGTCCCCCAAAACCCTCCTGGTACTTCTGAGTGCCTCTGTAATGCATGTTTGTTTTCTTGATAATTATCATAGTGACTAGGTATGATTTCTTTAATAGCCTGAAACATTCATTTGCATGTTTAATTTGGAAAGCATTGCTGCCTGTCTGGATTACCTGTCACAGCTCTGCCTACTACCAGATTGCAGCCTTGGTTGCAGAAAAGATTGTTGGTATCTCTCAACTGGCAAACCTTGTAGGGGAAGCATTACAGAGCTTCCACAAACAAAACATAATATACTGGCATTTTTGCTGATATAACCTATTTGAGTGTGAGACCTTTTATCAGTGCAGAACCATTCCAAAACCCTGTATTAACATATAGGGATGCACCACCAGAAATTTCTTTAAATGGACTATGGCTCTTCCAAAATCTTCAGCTCTTTTTATTCCAGAAATCTAGAATCTAGTGCTTTAGAGAAATTTTTTTAATCCCGTAAGCCCTGCCTCCTGTTAGGTTTCATAGGGTTTCCTGCATGTAAAGCTTCCCTCCCCTGTCATGCAGGCTGCATGAAATAGTTTAAGTGTTAGACACAGGTTGATTAAACTTGTTGCCTTCAGCAATAAATATAAAATACAACAGTTGCATTTCATTTTATTTATTACAAATAGGAATTGTGTTTTCTATAGAAATGTTCAGCCTCTATAACTTTTTTTACACTGTTCATATTTTAAAAAGAGACACTGGCTTTAGATAGCTTGAGGAGGAAAGTTTTGTTGTCATTGTAACATGTATTTTAAAATAAATAGGCCTGTGTTTTGAAGGTACTGAAAAGATGAATTAGAGACTACATATAAAATATTTGATGTCCTTTTTACATGAAATATTTTTGGATTTTATATACAGTGGCAACTTCAGGCAAAATCAGCTGTTTTCCTTGTCTCTAATTTTCTTCTACATCTCCCAAAGTGTTCATGCAGTAATTTGCATTAGCCAGTTGATCAAGTAACCTTGGAAGCTCTAGAGCACCTGCCCCATCCAGTTTGGAACCTGTGGACTCAATTCAGAGATATGCTGTGTGAATTGACTCCATGATGGATTAATGACATATCTTCTGTCATTGATTAAAAGCCCAAAAGACCACTGGAACCCAAAGTGCTTATCTAAGGAGAGGTCTAGAAGGACAATCAGGATTTACATGGTAATGAGTATAATTACAAGATAAACCTCAGATGTCCACGGAGAATTAAATTTCATAATCCTAGGAGAAGAACCAGAGTTTTTAAAAAAATAATATGATGAATCCTTGCATTTTGTCTTTGACAGGCATATTCTTGGTTACTAGCTACAGAGGTAATGGAAGGTGTAGTATACCCTGTAGAATCATAAATCTTCCTGATTTAAATAAAATGAGGCTTAAGAGACCAGAGTTCGCCTAATTTGCTAAATTGACAATTGTGATTTATTAACAAGGACAAGGAAGTCACTAAAAAGTGCTGCTGCCATGCCCAATTATTGTTTAATCAGGTGCCAGATGAAGCTAGACTGGCATAGAAGCTAACTATATAGTGCCTAAAATGGTGAGGTATGAATAACTATTCTCTATATTTGCTTCAGACACTAATGTTGTGAAAGTTTTCAGAGGGAGTTAAATCAGCCAAATGATGGAGTAGCGGGCAGGACAGCAACAAAAACAATATCAGTGTATCTTGTCTTCATAATGTGGCTTCTATGCTAATAGTATTTCTCTTGATGCCTGTGAGCGGCGGGCAACTTTGTTTTATTGCTGTGTCAGTGGAAGTACAGCTGTATAAATGGCAATACTGAACTAAAACCAGAATTGTCTAGCTAAATTCAAATTTATTTTTAAAGATTTTTCAGAACTAGAAGTGGGCGAAAGTAATTACTTTTTCTTATTAAATTCGTTCGTTTCTAAGCAGCAATCCTCAGAGGGTATGTATTTATTACCCTTTTGAGACACATGACTGAAGACAAATAGTTCATCAGCACTGTGTGAGTACCTAGAGGTCTCCAAGGTGTGGATGTCTGTAGCAAAGCCCACCTTCAGAAGGAGTCACAGCATTTTTTCTGAACAACAGATCATCAAAATCTTCCAACTTCCACCTGGCAATCTAAAAGCACTCTGATCCAAAATTACTGTGATATTATCCATGCCTTGCCAAATAATTTCTATGTATGCCTAAGCAGATGGATCTTGCATACACCCTGCCAGCTCTTGTAGTTGTTTGACCTTGCCAGTGAGCATCATCTACACCTTTTCCAGGCTGAGGCTTCACCATTATGTCTGTGGCCACAAAGAGCATAAACAAAGATAGACTTCTGCCTGTCTGCAGGTGTCTGGCTCACTGTCTGGGTTGTGTTTCTTTTGCAGTCAGCAATGATAGTTTTATACACCAGGAGGTTTCTGCTTTGCTGTTGTGGTGAGCTGCATGCTGCTGCCTCTTGTCTGCCTGCTGCTCTTAGAAATGGGTCAAGCAGCACATTAAAATGGACTGAGGTCAAATCTCTGCCATGTGATCTTCATTGAAGCTTCCAGTCTCCATAGATAAAACTAATCTGTGAAAATTCATTTAAAAAAAAATAAATCATTGCAGTTGTGAAAACAGTGTCAAAGCAAATGAGTGCTTTTTTTATCATATTATCTTTTCTCCTTCCTTTTGAGGTCCTTATTAGTTTTTGCTACTTGCTCTTCAGTGTTTTACTAATGGTGTTGTAATGTTTTCTGGTACTAGATACTTGTAAAGGCTAGAATTTGGCACAGCAGTACTAAGGAACAGCTTGTATATACACTAATGGCCAGTATGCTTAATTACTGTTGAGTATAAAATGAAGAACTGACACTTTCTAAGTATGGTGGATAGTTGTCCTGAAATATGGAGCAGCCCAGATAAAATTTGGACCAGCTGAGCTACTGCAGGTTTAAAAAGGCAGCTGGACACTGAATACGTCTTCTCATTAGTTGCAGAAATTTTGTATTTCAACACTTAATCCTTTCCTACAGAAAATGAGAGAAATTACAAAGAAGTATTTTGAATCTGATGCTTTCGTACCAGACTAGACAAAAATGGAAGCTTAAGAAAGCTGTAGAAATAAAACAGTGCACACGAAGAGACCTTCATCTTCTTTCTGTGAATTCCTGAGACAGTCATATCTTCTTGCCTGTCCTTGAAACGAAGTCTGTGCCTCTTTTTTCTGATTCAGACATCATTAAAAAGCTCTTCAGTCTTAAGGAAAACACACAGTATTCTCTTCTAACAATAGTTACTCCCACTGAACATAATTCAAAGTTTTTTTCCCAATTCAGAGATAAATTAACCTTAGTGATGCTTGACAGCAATTCTGTTTTTCCAGTAAGAACTGTCTTACTGTAGATTGAGACTAGAGAAATGCATTATTCATTTGAATGATGTTTCTAGAATGTCTTTAGGCTCTTCTGGGTACTGACAGTCTTATATAGAAATAAAAAGGCCTTGCTTTGCTGTAGATTTATTAGTACCAATATTTTCTGCAGCTTCGGTCCTTTCAGAATTTGATTTTTCACAGTTTTCTCTGTCAGAAATTTTGATTGTTTTGTGAGCTTTTAATCTGCTATTCATAAAGTCACCTCAGAAGAAAATCCTCAGATAAGGATTAAGTACTGGTGGCCCATTTATTACAATAGGTAAAATGAGTCACTGGGACTCTAATTTTCCTAAAGTCACATGGCAACTTAGTATAGTAATTAGGTCTGATTCAGCATCACATCCTAATTGGTTTCCATGGTGCCTGGGGCCCAAGAAGCCAATAATTCAGCCATGTTTAGTACAGAAATGAGAGTTAAGTCATAAGAAATTTTGTGTGCCAATGAGAGACTGAAAATGCTTTGCTCTCTTTGTAACATTATCTTTATTATATTTATGAAATTTTTACTAGAACATTCAAAATAATGTGACTAAGAGGAAGTGATGGTACTGTTTTACATATTTATCTATGACAAAAACCTTCAGGATGCTGTGGTATATGTTTTGCATCTTCCTATGCTTAGCTGCAAAAGGTTTGTTATTTCAGTGATACAGGGATGAAGAGTTCAATGGACAGAAGTAACTAATCTTATTGAAATATCTATAGAATAGTCAATTTTTCCGTGACACAGGGAAAGTATTTGTTATCTTAGAAATATTAAAAAATGGCATCTTGCAGCTTCACTAGAATAATGTGGTAAATACCCAGGATTCATAACACAGGTGGACAAAACCCAGGCAGTTTTGCAGAAGGGTGGCAGTGGTTTAGTGTTAATACTGCACAGCTCACCTCCATGAAGTCTTGCAGACTGCATGGTGCCAAAATTAAACCTGGATGAGCTTCCCTCAGCACTTTCCCAAGTCTACCAAGTCTCTACCATGAGACATTTTGGAGCTTGGGATTTCAAATGGAGAAAGACAGGCTGTTTTGCAAATGCAGGATGGATGAAGCAGAAACCCTATATTGGCAGGTCTTGTGCAAGGTCTTTGCACAAAAGACAATAAACTCAGAGTGGCAGGGTGTTGGCCAGGTCTTTCCATTGGTCTTTGGAAATGTTTGACTTCTGATTCAATCAATAGAAAGGATGTCTCAATTTCCTTGCATTTGCACAAACTGTATACAGAAAGCTGCTCCTCCTCTCTCTGGGGAGTTCTCAGAACAGAGCCTCAAGAAATGCAGCATTGTGTCATATTTCTGTGACAAAGCTCCTTTGTGGAGTTGGACGATAATACAATTTGTGATTGGATGATAGTATAATTACTATGTGTTTCAGTTTCTTCTCACAGTTCAATGGCAGTATGTCCTACCTAACAAAATACTGCAGATTTCAGGTGTATTTGGAGGACTGAACTGTGTAACATGTGAATGGGAGAGCCTAGCACCAGGACTCAGCAGACTAAATCAGATGAATTCTGTAGAACAGTTTATACTTATAAGCTGGTTTGGATTTTTACGTGTCTTGATTAGGTTTAATTAAGACTACACCAATTTCAAAAATAAGCACTCTGGAGAAAATTTTAATTGCTACTATTATTTATGCAGTACTTCAAGTATGAATGGAGCTTGAGCTGTGACAGAACCAGCACGAGAACCTCAGATGGGGTTTAGTGCTGACTGTGTGGCTTTCTGCTGACCTGTGGTCATGATTAATTCTTTTCATTATTCAACATTAGAGACTGAAGTGTGTTAGGGTAACTGTGAAACCAGCTGTTTCTTAAAAACAGCCAAATGAAAGAGTTAACTAACATCTTGGAAGTGAAACAATACCAAGCTACCCACAAGTCCCATTGATCAGAACAGTTGCCCTGCCAAATTCTCACCTACATGGTAAGTACATCTGACCATCAGTTAAGAACACTAGCTCATGTGATGGTATGAAGAACACCGATTTCCTGTAAATGGTGCCATATATAGGGAGAGGGAGCAAGAGACATTGCTTCAGATGACATGAATCTTACTAACCATGCCTTGTTTTGAATTTTCCCTAATAGGGTCAAGACTGCAGTGTGCCCATCAATTCTTGCATTCAAAATCCATGTCAGAATGGAGGGACCTGCCACCTCACCGAGGCAAACAAAGATGGATTCAGGTAGTAAACCAAAGTTCATTTAAAATGAGATGATAAAATTAAACATGCTTTCATTTGCATTAGTGAACTATAATGTCTACTTTAGTAAAGCTGCTGCATGTGTCCCTTTGCCATACAAAATAATTAATCTGGTTTCACTGGTGTGGGGTTGTAGCATATTGTTTTCTCTGAAACAGGCCTGCTTATTTTCTCATAATGGAATGTACTCCTAAGTGTTATTTTGAGCAGTTTGCCTTATCTGCATTGTGCTATCTGTATGCTAATTTTCCTTGGGGCATTTCAAACCGTCATATACCCTTTTTTGTGTTATGAAGTAAGCATCTGTTGCTTGATAACCACTTGCAAAATGTTTTCATACTGAAGAATGTTGAAGAATTTCTTGTAGACAAACAGACTTTAAAGAAAAAAATTTAAAAACGTGGAGATATTGCCACACCATGAGTATCGTGCCTGCAAAAAAAAACCTTTACAGCTGGACATGAGAGTTTTCAGATTTCTTATGTAAGAAAGTTGTAGAATAAGTAGGGGTAATTAAAGAGAAGTCCAGAAACTTTCAGGAGATAAGTGGGAGATTTGTGCCACTACAGGCACTGTTTTAGAGTTAGGAGAATACAGGTTTGAAGCTTTGGCCC
The DNA here is from genome assembly GCF_003957555.1 of Calypte anna. NCBI lineage: Eukaryota > Metazoa > Chordata > Aves > Apodiformes > Trochilidae > Calypte > Calypte anna. Next base: position 94,712 of record NC_044259.1, on the reverse strand, counting down.
CTAATTCTTCATTAAATTACATATATATATATATTTAGAGAAGAGTTACTTAAATATTCATAGATTTGGTCCTCAGTGTTTGTGCTATTTCTTGCACAAAATATGTACAGCAGTACTCCATGCTGCCCTTTCAATATCATATATGAAAGCCTCACTTCTAAATGCTTTTACATATTGCTGAGACTGTTGCGTTGTCTTATTCTGTATATAGTTTCCTATTGATGACAGCTGGAGGGAGACAGAGGATTGCTAGGTTTCTGAATGGTTTAATGAGGGAGTCAAAACAGCACATTTTTTTCAGGTTGATTTCAGCTGTGATTAAGACTGCTTAAGCTGAGGTTAATTGTTAACCCAGTCAGCATCTTATGTCAGACTTATGACTTATGACATGTATCATCTTATGTCAGAAGATAGAGTTGATTATTTTCAAAATATAAAGGACTTGGTGAAGGTTCAAGTGACTGACAGGATTTGGGTGCAATGGGGGAGTTAACACTGCCCTCTTGTTCCCCTACAAATTATAGGATGCCTTTCATATTTCCAGAAAAGCATCACGGCTTCTTTTTGATTCTTCAAATCTCTTGTGGGAATGTGGCACAGTATAGCTCCCATTTTGCCCTGTGGAATGTTTGAATGGGGAAAGAGAAAATGGAAGAAATGCCTCAAAGCTTCCCTCTCTCTCTGTGCCTCCCCACCCTCACGATTTCCCCCCATTTACAGAAACAGACCTAGCACATGCTTGACATGGTAGGACACTGATAATGTTATAATGGATGAGTGCAGGTTGATGGGGATGAAGGAACACTGCCAGGCTCTGTTACAAATAACAATCTGAGGCTTTCCAGCATGGAAAATGAGGAATAAAACATGGGCCACATCTCCATGAGTGGAGCTCAGCTTGAGCACCTGTGACAAAGCCCTGAGCAGAGCAGAAAAGTGCATCTCCTCCTGGACAGAGATGAGTTTGTAGGCTCAGGTACTAGAGAATGGCTATGGGAGAGGATGAGGAGGTTCTATATATCATAACACGTGCAAATGATCATGCTGCCAGACAGACCTCCTAGATTCTGGTGAAACCACTACTCTGATCATGATTCTTTGTAATTGACATTTTTGCAGGCCCAGCAGTTTTTGGAGTAAAAGTTCAAGTTCAGTTTCTGCTTGAGAGAAGTAAGGGCTGGTGGTCTTTGGTTCAGGTTCCCCTCTGGTCACCCTCATGCTATATATTATTTAAATAGATTTTCCAGTTTGTGCCAAAGCAAAATTTAACTGTATTAGAATGTCTGTTTTCTGTCACTGAGTACTCATTGTTTCAAAAATCTAGCTGATACTTAAAATGTACTAGTAATAAAACTTTTTATAATATCCATAATGCTAGAATGAAAGGCTTCATCTTACATTTTAGATCAGCTTTTCCTTCAGCATTTTTGTTTTGTTCTATGGTTGAAAGTAAAAAAGTTTTGAATGGCCTGTAATCAAAGCTACTTCTGAATTTTTCTCATGAAGAATTTTACAATTTCAGGGTCTTTGCTTGAGTTCCAAACGATTTTTGAGATCCTTTATAAAACTGCAGGGGTGGTTTTGTTGCTTAAAAACATTTGAGGCTTTTTAGGGAAGGTTTCTGCTTTTATACTTAGTTATATAGTTTCAGTCCAAACATGGACTGTATCTTGTCCAAACATGGCTTCATGATATTGAATGATCATCTTATTTGTTGCTCTATATTCTCTTGTTTTTATTTCAGTCCATAGCCCTGGTTGATCTGGAGGAGTGTCGAGATTTAATATGTTGTAGAGAAATGTCATGTGGGGATGGAACAGTCAGGGATGGGGAAGAGAGAAGCATTTTGAGATTGAATTTAGTTGGTGGGTTTGGGTTTATTTTGTGGGAAAGCTCCCCTCCAGTGGATGGCAGCAGTCAGAGTTATGTGCATATAAATTGTGTTAATCAAGATGGGAAAATGTTGCCTCAGATTATATGCTGTGAGGAAGTGGATGTCAAAAACATTTTTGTGAGAGGCCTCCTTGTATTTTTCTGTTGTGTGGCCTGTAAAAGAAATTATGTCTTCTGTATATTCTTTCCCCTAGGGAAATATATTCATATACAAGCTCTGATGCCAAACTTGTCAAATCTTTACTCTTCTAAAAAGGAAACTTAAGCCAAAGCACTCTCCCTATGAAATGCCAAGCAGTTTAACTCTCAAGTTTCTGCAGTCTTAGACAAGAAATTTACCTTTTAAATAGTATTACAGCAGTAATGTTCCCCAGGCAAAGGCAGGAAACTCATAGTTATGACTGAGATTCCAGCCTGCCTCACCTGCTGTGCCTGGTACCCACAAGGGTTCACAGCAGCAGAGGATTGAGACACTCAGATTTGCTGTAGTATCCGGTGCAGGGGGGGGGGAGCATCTGAAGGGCTGTAGACCTTCAGTCCTTCTTGGCATCTTTTATTCTTTCACTTTTTCAGTTCTGAGTAAGTTCCACATTCTCTTTTCTCAAGTAGGGACAACTTCTGTGTAAAAGAGTAGTTAAGTGACATTCTGTGTTCTGGAGGATTAGAACATGTAGTTCTTCTTCCCTTTGAATTGCTCATTCTAATCTAATCTAATCTAATCTAATCTAATATAATATAATATAATCTATGTCATCTTTGACCAAAGGTTGCCAAAAAATGGTGCTCATTGAGGCTGAAAAGATGATCAATCAGACCAGAACTGCTCAGTTGCATACCTGCAACTGAGCCTTTGACAAAGGCAGAGCTGTCAGCTCTGCTTCAGTTCACCACAGGCAACAGGCTGATATTCAGTACCGTATGGTGTTGGGAAACAAAGCCTATGGATTATTTTAACTTTTCTACACATAAACCCTTCTCCATTTTCCAGAGATTTTTCTTTTGGATTTTCCACAAACTTTAAGTTCTCCCATAAATGTAAAGTCTTGGAACTGATTAACTCCCTAGTGTTAACCCTGCCTACTTCAAGGAAAAGCATTGCGCATCCAGACTTACAGGCTACTCCATTGGGATGCAGATGTAAAAACTCCTTTACCAAGAAACCGTAATATTTCTGAAAGAATTTACTGTTTCTATTTAAAAGTTGATTTTTTGGAAACATGATGCATGCCTATTTTAATAAACAGATGCTAAACTGTTTCATTAGATCTTAAGGAAAAATGAATAATAGAATAAATAGAATAATGAAATAATAGAATAATAGTATAAATAGAAGAGTAGAATAATAGAATAAATAGAATAATGATTTTTGGATATAGTAAACTTAAAAAATTGTCAGTATGCTTGAACTCCAAAAGTTTATCCCCAAAATGTGGTCATTAAGTTCTGTGTTCCCTTGTGCCTTCCAAAGAATAATGAGGTTTTATTTAGATCTTCATTTTTAGGAAAATACAACACTATCAGAAAACCCCTAAAGTAGAGGCATAGGGAAGTTGGACCTTTATGCAATCATAGCATTGTAGAAAATAGGACTTTCTTGCATGGTTCCATCGTTTCCAAGGTCCAAATGAAATGCTGTCTTAGACTGCTTCACTATTTAGTCAGTACAAAGTTTTCATCATTGTCTCTGGAATTAATTTTCTCCCTCTGTCATCTGGACCCCAAGTTTGATGACCTTCCAGTCACTCCACAAACTTCATTTTTCTTCTAAGCTTACCCTGGGAAAATACATACAAACAGTCCCAAACTGCAGCTCTTTCAACATATAGTTCAATCCGGGTCCTAAATTGTATGCTTTATCTTTTCATGTCAGTCCTTGTATAAGGCATATTTGAATGCAATTCAAACTGAAGAATCATATGTAAGCAGTATATAGGCTCCCTATAAGATACAGGCACCAGTAGCCAACTGTCATCAATTATGTTGACATTTCCTTCAGTATGGAATGTGTCCTAATGCTGAACAATTGTATGTTAACAATCCTGTACGTACTACTAATGGTAACTATGCTGAGCTGAACCATTCCTGTGATAGTGTTTAATAGTGTCATTTTTAATTGCATGCATCCAAGCTGTCTCAGTCCTTTTGTGGAAGGAAAATGGTGTTACATTCACATAAAAATAACCATCACAGAGCCGCTCTTGTTGCTTTTCTTTAAATGGGAAGAAAAAATTATGCTCTCAAACTGAGAGCTTGGATGCCAAATTGCAGCCTGGAGCATATTTTTATGACTGAGTTTTAAGCCCCTGAAAATGGGGTTTTGTAATTGAAAAGGGAGACATGATGAATGTGCCGCTGTATTTAATGAAGTGTCTTTAACCCCCTCCCCAACTCTTGCATTGCCACAAAAGATGGTGTTGCCAGATCCTCCTTCTTATCTGCCTCGTGTGATCCTCTGAATCATTGCAGGGTCAACAAGAGGACATATTTTATTAGCAATAGTGAGCTTGAAACAGGAGAAGAAAATATTTCTTATTGATTTAGTGTGTACTAAATTGGATTCATTTGAGCAGTTTGGTTTTGGTTATTCAATGGTGAAGGTTTTCTAACTCTCATGACCTGTGAATGGTCCCTGTGGAACTGAATGAAGATGAGTGTTAGCATGTGACATGTGGCCTATATGTCGGCTCTGCCCTCATCTAGATCTTACAGGTTGTGGTGCCTTTTTTCATTATCTTTGTCCTTCCCTTAGTTTCTGAAGCTGCCTTTTTCATTAAGAATCTAATCTTATCCTTAGAGTCCAACATAGGAGCTACTGAAGCTGGAGGAAGAGCTCTGAGCCATCCCTGCCTTGGAAGTCCCTGTGCTCTGAGAAGCCTGTGGCACACAGGAAGAGAAGCAAATGTAATGCTGAGAATAATCATCCCAAAAATGCTGCACTTTTCTTGATAGATTCTGAAGATCTATTTCTTAAGGGCATTTCCTACCTCAACCCCTTGACATCTATATAAAGCAGGATAACCATCCCATGTCCACACTGCCCATCTGAGCTGAAAAAATGTACCCTGCAGCAATCTCTGCATGTGAAATTCTCCTCGTTTCAGAAAGCAGTGGATGGCAATTAGTATGACTGCTCTTTCTGGTGCTTTGTGTTTTTCATCCTCATGAATTAGTAGTACCTTGCATTTGCTCAGTTCCTTTTCTGCCACCAGAACTTTCGTGGGAAAAGAAAGCAAACAGCTGAGTGAATGCATGGTTTGGACTGGGACTTGAAAGAACCTTTCCATTACACGCACACACATTCTGTGACTAGTGAACAGAAGTACAGACACTTCAGAAATCATCACTGGCTTCTTAGAAGCCACTGAAATGACTGGAGCACAGAACACATGTTCCTTTTTTAGGAAACTGTGACCTCTATCTAGTCATAAAATATAGAACTTTTCTTAACAACCATAACTTTCAGATCTAGAGAGGAAATGGAGATTAAAGAAACTTACAGTCATTCTTCAGCCACTTAGTTTCTTATGTGCACTCTAGGGACTATACATCACAGTCTTGTGAGATAAAATATTTACTTCAGTTATTCTTCAATTGTGTCCACATCCTTACAGAAACATTCCTAGTGCTTTGTGTTTGTGTTTTGATTGAACTATCTAGACATCAACAGCTCTTCTACAAATAGACATTGGAGGGGCTGTACAAGTATTGAAACCTTACTACACTTGTAAAAACAATCATCTCCCAACATTTCTTCTTTGGACGGATGACAAAATGGTAATGAGAAGAAAATATTCATGTCTGTAAACTCAGTTCAAGAGGCTATACTTTACAGAGAGGGAGCTATCTAAAAGTTGCCAAGTTGCCCTGTGATGGTGCAGTCCTCAGTAGGCAAGTGGCTACATACCCACAAAATCATCAGCAGAGAAGCCAAGGATTTGGATACTGGGATGAATGTTTATTCTCCTGCCCTGGAGCTGCTTGCTTCAGTTCAGGGCTAGGTTTATCAACAAAGCAAAGGGAAGCCCGACAGAAACTGACTCCTGCTAATGTTTTTTTGTGTCCTATAAATAATTAAATGACTCCTTGAACTGTCAGCCAGCCTCCTTTACCAAATGCATAGGGTTAAAGTGCTCTGTACTTCAAAGCAGCAGTGACTTTCGCTCTAGCATCTCACATATGTATGTTTTAATTTGAGTTTTAAACCTCAAACCTCCTGCCCCTTCAGATCTATGCTAATTTATTTTTATTTTTTAATTTCTCCAAAGCTGTTCTTGTGTCCTTGGGTATGAGGGGGAGAGGTGTGAAATCAACCCAGATGACTGTGAAGATAATGACTGTGAGAATAACTCTACATGTGTGGATGGGATCAACAACTACGTCTGTCTCTGCCCTCCGAATTACACAGGTAAGACCCACAAGCGAAGAACAGGAATCCATGAGGACTCCCCTCACTTCTTGAAGGGAAGGGTCCAAATGCACTTTTACTTTGTTCATGAGTAAACTAACTAAAACCGAGTTAACATCTCTTCTGACTCTTGGAAAATAAAAATAGTTCCTTTTGAAACTGTGGTAGAAAAATAGCTTCTGGGGCATGACTTTCATCTGAGATCTCAGAGGTCCATATTTATTAAATAAAATGAGCCTGATAATGTACTGTTTAAATTCATTATCTCCATTTCATAAGTGGAGAAAGGCTGTGTAAGAAACTGTAGACTCAGTTGTAGTGGTCAGTGTGCACCCATGGCATTTAGCCCAGCATAGCAGATGTGTGGTCACCTTATAAGTCCACAGTGACTGAGTTTGGTAACTGAGTTAGAAATGGAATATTATCTCCAGCAGCCATCCTGTATTTCAGAAATGGTCCTTCCTAAACCCCCTGCAAGATAAGAAAGCCTTGTAACTGGAATCTAAAAATGCCTTTTTACAAGTCATCACTGGAGCATACTGTTGACTCATTCAACCTGCTTTTGCAGGATCTTCCTGGCTCAGCGTGGAGCAGTAAGGAAACACCTGTAATAGTTCCTACTTCCATCCTTTGAAATGGGTTTATTGCCTTCTAAACATAGAGAAGTAATGAAGGGCTTCTTGTACACTGGAATATATTACATGTCAGGGGACTTAATGAGGATCAAGTTTGAGTGGCTGAGTAAGGCAGGAGTAAAGCTTGTAGAATTTCCAAACTCTTAAAATACTTTTGTGGCTGATAGAAAGGGAGCCCATGTAAATCTTTAGCTGGGAAAAGCCTTTTGACTTGAATGTACATTTACTGGAGGTCTAAACTGTTCTTTCTGCCAAAAACTCAAAAACTTCAGTTTAGCAGAGTGAAGAGTTTTGCTTATATGATGTTGAGCTCATTGTGCTCAATTGTGCACTATTTATGTGAGCTATTCTTGGGTGGTTTCAAACATAACTCTCTCCAAGCAAGCAGAGTCTTTACATTTACAAGAGAAAATATTTTTTCCCAGCCCAGAAAAGACAAATCTAGTAAGGAACTGAATCCAGGATGTATGCAGATGTGCTCTCCTTTTCATAGGCATATTGCAGATTTTTGATTTTCCAAACAAAAAAGGTGGGAAAGAATTTGACTGGGATTTTGCCTCAAGTGGCAGTCTGGATCTATCACATGATAAGCACTTCTATCACAGGGCAGGCAACAGCTTTGGCTGGAGCTGAAACAGACTGAATTTTTGAAGAAGAGCAGGACATCCTTCTGGAAAATATAATATGAATGTGAACTGGAAAGGTTTGCAAAAATGGAGGCATGGCTTAAATTCAAAAACTAAAGGGTTATAATAGTTCGTGTTGCATAAAAATAGGAAAGATTTAGTGAGCTGTGACAAAAGAATTCCCTTAACCTGCTTTGCCTCTTATTTCAGAGGAGGATATTTCATCAAACTTAATCAGTTACCTGGAAGGGCTTGCTGCAGTGCAGATGGCTATGCTGAAATATCCCTCAGTGATACACCTGGCTCTCTCAGAATAAAAAGGCAGAGAGCAGCTTAAAATGGCTGGAAGAATTGAAGCCAGCATCCAAAGAAAAGTCACATACAAGCCAAGCAAATCTGAGCCATGGTTTTGAGGGTCCTCTGAGAGTTGAATCCCAACACAAGACATTGGAATTTGACATTGGAGGTCTCCTGTGACATCCATTTTATATTCTCTTTAAATAAACCTTTTTATACTGAAGCAATACATGATGCTACCATGGCAGTAGGATGACATAATACTGGTGAGACTGCAATGATATTACACTAAACATTGCATGCATGAAATAGGTGTATGTTGTAATGCAAAATAATAGTCTAAATACAGGAAGGAGAAAGATCCAAGAGTGTGTATGTGTGTTGTTCTGTAAGAAATATTTAGGATCCCCCTTGATTTAGTTGAATCACACTAGTAAGCCTTATGTTCCTAAATTAAACACAAATAAAACATTCATGTGTTGGAAATGTTGCCTATTGATAGAGTTACAGTATTCAAAGTTTAGGTTTTTCAGTACTTCCTTTTTCCCTACTTTATCTTCTGCCTAGTTTTACTCATTTTAGCCTTTTTAGAAAAAATAATATCCCAAATAAAGATATATAAAGTTTGCTTTCATTGGTTGGAATATGAAGGGCCAAAGATCTTTCTCCAGTTAATGACTTTTTGCAGTGTTTTCCTTTAAAATTCTTTAACAGTCTTTTCCCTGAAGTAGATGAAAAATGGCCAGTTTATTAAGTGACTGTTGAGGGAAGGAATTTCCCACACTCCAGACCCATTTCCCTTACATTTGAAGAAATCAAACAAAAAAAAACCCCACACCAAAGGCTTAAAAACTCTTCGCTGCACAACCAGGTTTCCTCATCTTTCTTCAAGTCCATATTTGCAAAGTTTGTTGACCCTATTTACATAACCAAATGAAAACTCATGCTGTGTAGAAGAGTCCTGATGGCTTTTATTGTCAGCTGATGTTTTATTTTTCTGCTCCCCATCTGACTAGTCTGATCCTGAAGATAAATTATAAACAAGTACTTCCTCCAGGATAACTGTGTACCCAAAGTCCAGCCAGTTTTGAAGATTGGGCTGTTTGTGGGCTGGTTTTCAACCTGGCCAGACCCCTAATGAATAACAATTCTCAGCAGATAGCCACACTTATTTGTTCTAAAACACAGAAAAAATTAGTGGCTTCTAATGCTGAAAATAGATCTTTTTCTAAAATACATGACATCCCATTGTGGGGAGAAGGGGAAGCAAGTGTTTTAAAATAGTTTGTTTCCCTGGGAAAAAGCTACAAGCAGGTTTTGTCATAGAAAAAATAGTTTCACCACCCCCCCGCCCCCCAGAAAAAAAAAAAATCAAATCAAAACAAACAAACAAAAAAAAACCCCAAAACAAACAAACAAAAACACAAAGACATACACATAAAAACAAAAAAAACAAACAAAAACTTAGGGAACCCTGTGGTGTCGTGTGGTAGATGGTATCTGAAATGTTTGCCGTTACTCTACTTTTAGACAGAATGCTATTCACTGTAAGCGATTATGATCCCTTTTTCTGGTGTATCTAATTGTGGTAATACTGCATGACCAAAACCAAGCACTCAGTCAAGCCAAAATATTCTGGAAAAAAAGATTTGTGTGATGACTTGTGGCTGACACTCTTTGCTGGAGCCTTACAGCCCATTTCCCATCATTAACCATTGTAAGGCTGATTTGCAGCAGTCCCAAGATGGGCACCAGTGACAGTTGAATGATGCTGAGGTGGCTCATTGCACTATAGGCTCTTTTTTTCCCCTTGCAAGTTTTTTAACTATGTGTTTGCTATAAGAACAGGAAGGTTTTAGATAGTTTGGTTTAGCCTTGTGGACCTTTACTGCCTAGTAAGTACAAGTACTTAACTATCAGCCTATTTTAAAACTTTGGAACTTTAGCCATAAGTTTCCTTGATACAAGCAGAGAAAATTGTGGTCAAAATTTGGTGGTGTTTGTTCCCTTTATTTCAAGGAGTTCTGCCTTACATGGACATTTCTTAGGTTCTATTTCTTGGCAAACATGAAGCATGTTTTCTGTGCAAAAACTTTAAAAGGCACCCACATGTCCCTCTTGTTTAACTATCAATGCAAAGTTCTGGAAGAGTTAGAAGTTTTTAGCATTGTTCAAGAGCCTGAACCCCCAAGCCCTGTTATATTGAGTGAGGTCCACATATTGCTAACAGATTGGACCTTCCTGTCTGATTGTAGTGGGACGGAAGGAAACAGGAACTGGCAGTGCTGCAGCCTGTCTTTAGTCTTGTCATGTTGGAGCTTTCAGCTCCAGGATTTCTTCTGAAGTTCACAAAAAAGCATATCCCATGGAAAGGACTCATGCTGGACCAGTTTTTGAAGAACTGCAGCCTGTGGGAAGGACCCATGTGGGAGAAGTTGATGAACGACTGTATCCTATGGGAGGGAGCCCATGCTGGAGCAGGGAAACAGTGTGAGGCAGAGGCAAAGCATTGTGAATGGATGACAACCCATCCCACCATTCAGACATGCATGAGTCTAAGTGTGTCTAGTGTCCTACCTGACCACCCTGAAGGGATGGCTCAAAAATGTGTGGCATCTCAGATATGACTGGATGCACTAGTTTGTGTGAATAACCTAACTGATCCCTAATAGATTCCAGACAAATCACATAATTGGAAAACAGCCATATGAAGTAATAGAGCTCAAAAATGTAGGGGGTCCAGCAAAATCAGGACCTACTCCAGACACAGTGGTTCTTAGCAGTAATGATATATGCAGACTTTCCCTGTATAAGAGCAGTGGAAATTGTCTGGTTTAGTTGTGTTGTGCCATTTATGATATTGAAATAATTTTTCATACTTTGGCGGTGCATAGAACTGGACCATTTTCCTTCTTCAAGATTCATAAATAGTGAAAGGATCATTATTTCTCTACCCATACCTCGTTGTTCAATCAGTTATCCCTTCTCTTAACTGCAAAATTAGAGATAATTGCTCCTTAAAAAACAAGCCACTTTGGGAATCTCACTGTGGAGCCTTAACTTCAGGTTCCCACTTAACAGGCCAAAACCCAACTCATGAAAACTCAGATATGAGTTTTTAAAGCATTAATACAGAATAAAAAGCATAAAGTGAGTTCCAGTTCTTTGCCTATTTAGTATTGAGGGCAGTGTTTGTCAAGCGAGAGCAAACTTCATTAATAATACAGGAAGAGATTTGTGCTACAACACATTCCAGGTTTTGGTATCTAACATGGCAACCAAGTGCATTTGCTACAGAAGGATTTTCACAGGATTTCTCTTTTCTTCATTGCAATTTAAAACAGTCTGGAAGTAAAAATATTTTTTTTTATTTTCTAAGATGAGCCTTAAATCTTTTTCATCGAACATCAACAACATTCTTAGCTGAATTATTTTCTTGGAGGAACATCCTATTTCTGTTGCACTCAACCATTTCTAGTTTCTGTGTTCTCCCCAGATTTCCAACTGGCACTGACTTTTTATTAGTAACTGAAGAGAGAGAAGGGGGGGAAATACAAAAAATATTTCTTCTCATACAAATGATTAGATATAAAAATAATCTCTTTTGTGAAACACAGTACGTTATTTTTTATTGGCAGTGAAAAGAAGAGTTTAATTCTGACTTAGCTGGCAAAGCTCAGAAAATTTCAACATAATATTTAACCTCTCAAATATAAATCTTCCCCCTCTGCAGACTGTAAAAGTTTTCCCCATGGTTTAAGAGGACTTGCTTCATTCTTTCTTCACTGTAAGCATTTTCCTTTTCTCAAGCTCTATTGTGAAATTCTTGACAGCATTTTGGCTTTTAGTCTTGCAGGCCCTACAAAAGCTCTCACATTAAGGCTGAGACTATTCTCTATGTTGTGTTATCAATTATTTCATGATTATTCTGAACTGAGAGAAAAACTATTAACAACCAACATATGAAACAAATGAAAAATTATCATATTCACTGATTTCAAATTGTTCACCTAGATTGTCTATTCAGAACTGCAGTTTTACTTACAGGTAAGTAAAACACTATTACTGCATGCAATATCCCTTTTACCAGTTAAGGAGAAGTAATGTAACTTGTATCCTGGTTTTAGAAGTCTCATGTGGCATGAAATAAATAGTTCTCGTTACAGCACAGAACAGAAAAAAGGAAGATGGTTATTGATCTGTGTGTAGAAGTCATCTTTATTCTCTCTTGGTTTTTGTTGCTCTGTTGTGAGCATTGGGATGAATGTGGAAAGCCCTGTGAAATTTGTGATTTTGCTGAGAAAATAAGACCAGAAAAATGGTGCATGAGGAAAAAAAAAACCCCAAAGACTTTTGTTATGTTTCTTTCAAAAGAAATAAGCCATGTGTTGGTGAAGGGGACTAGGGAAGTAGCTTTGTAGGGGCAGAATAATTTCTCTGTTGTTTGAGAATTTTACATGAGTTTTCTTTTTGTAAATCTGACATGGTCTTAACCTGTTCTTCATAGGGGTGTGCATTGCATGTTGGTCCGTTCTCTTCTGCTTTGATGAAGGGGAGAGTAATTGTGCCTTGATGAAACAAAGAAACATAATTTGAGTTAAAAAAATACTTGACTGATTTAAAAAAAAAAAAAAAAAAGCAAAAAAAAAAAAAAAGCCAAAAAAAAAAAAAAGCCTTTCTTTAATAGAAGCACTTCAGAAAGAAGTGCTGAAAAAGTCCAGAAACATGCTTCTTACATATCCAAATTGGATCTCCAGTTTGAGAATACTTAAGAGAGGGGAAAATGGGGAAGTTGGATTGTTTTCTACATTTGGGAAACCATTGCACTGAAGTTTTCTGTTGTTTTAGGATGATCAAATATCTTCCCCAAAGAGAATGAATAGTGCTCAAAGTTGGCTTAAGATGAACATCCAGTTTGGTTTTAGGGTCACATAGTTATCCATTGAGAAATTTGGAGTATACCTTTAATTGCTGCAGAGAGAAGCAGCCCTGTGTCACTCCAAACAGAAAGAGGATCACATTTTTCCTCTGATGCTGACACTAAAGGATTCAATGAATATTTCACTCTAAGGTCTGAGGGCAGATTTTTTTGGCCCATGTATTTTCATAGAGACTAAAATATGAGAAAGTTTTTGTGTAACTGGTGTCTTGGGTTTTGCTTTTCAGAAAGTGCTTTATTTCCCTGGCATGCTTTCTTCAGCATCTAGTGAACATTGGTGAGCCTGAAATAACGTATCAAGAAGAATTTTCTTCTGAGATGAAGCTGCTCTAGTTGCAAGGCATTCCCTAGTGAGCTCCATAATGAGTGGTAATTGGGAAAAATAACAGGAAGGATCCTTAAACGTTCCAAGTTTTGCATGAAAAATGATATGCTTTTTGGATGCTATGTTTGGTACCTAGCCTAGAATTCTCCTACATTTTGATAGTGGTGGCTTCAGCATGATACAGTGAGTCATAATATTTGAAATTTGGGAGATTTTTACTGGATGTCTAAGCACTTGTCAAGACTTTTGAGAAGAACAGTTGAAGAAGAATTGTGATTTCCTTTTTATGAAAATGTTCTTATCATTTTAAAGGTTGTGTCTTTTTTCCCCAAAACAAACAAAAAGAACTAGAATATTCAAAAGTATATATTGATGATTTTTAGTGATAGTTGAAAGCATCTATCCACACTGTATTCAGTTATTAAATGATGAAGTAGCCCTCCAGAAATATTTCCAGCTCTAGATTGAGTTATTTTAATGTGTCAAGGCAGGGTTTTTAATGTTTATTTTCAAACAAGATTCATATGAAGGAGACAAGAGACATGGGTAATATGAAGACAAACTGGCTGTTGTCCAGGTGTTGGAGCAAGTTCTGACCTGGTCGTGTTCATGTCTGCCCAAAGGTCAAGGGCATTGCTTTGCTTGTATTTAGGAGGGTTGATGGGCTCTCCAGTTCTGCCACCTCAAAAATGAATGGCAAATATGCCACCTCATAGATGTCTCTGGTGAAAGCTATGTTCATATTTGTAAGACTGGAGCATTTCCACTTCCTTTTAAGGAGTAACAAAGTGCAATGGCAACCCTCAAGTCCAGTGAGTGATCTACTTCCCTGGTTTCCATGGATCTGCAGCATTGTTTCATTGGTGTGTCCTCCTTTCTGAACTGTATATGTTAATTATATTTGACCAAGTTTTGTCCAGTGCTGTAAAAAGACTTGGTAGTATTTAATAGTGGTGGCTTCCTGGGATTCCTTGGCTCCAGATAGAATTGGCTGTCTGATACTATGAGCAACAAACTGTCCAGTGCAGGTTGCCCTGCCAGACTACTTTGGTATTTCCAGACCCAGCCCACTAGAAGTTGTGAGGGTATGTATGGCACATGAATGAAGGGTTTATATTGGTAGCACCCTATCTCATGCCTCCAGAGCTTTCATCCTTTCTCCCTTAAATCTCTCAAAGGCAGACATATTAATGTTCCATGTCTGAAACAAACAAAACAATTGAGTAATTTTTTTGCCTACGTGTATTGCATTTCCTTTCTAATATGAAGAGTCAAATAAAGAATTACATAGCTTGTACTATAGGGAGGCTGGAGATGTGGGAGAAATAATCTGAAGGAGTGAGCTGGTGGTGTTAACAACTTAAACCATACCTGTCACAACCAGAGCCATCTTTAAAAATGTGTTCTCAGTTTCCATCTGAATTGTGATCTTTACTTCACTTGTGTTTTCAAGTTTCTCAATAGTCACTAAATTAAACAATTTTTGAAAATGGAGTTTCTCCCAGGACAGGTGGGGCTTGCGGATTCATGAAAATACTGCTAAAACATTGCCAGCCCACCAGTGCCTCCCATGTTATCCTTTTTCCCACACTATCCACATGGCTTGTTGCTCGTATGATTGATTGTATGTATCCTGTACAGGCACACAAAATATCCATAACCTTGAAACCCTGCAGATGTGGTCTTCTGATGTAGCTGCACAGGAGACTCTGGGACTGTGCCTTTGGAGAGTTTCTGTGTTGAAAGTACCTGACCCTTGCTTTTTCTGCAAGGCTTTGGGAGGTGCAGAGTAGGTTTCTGTTAGTTTCTTGGGAAGGCAAAGTTTTCTGTGGTCTTTGGATGGATCTCAAATCCTGGGGTACTGAAGTGTGACCTAATAATTTAGAAGGGTGGTATTTAAATAAAATAGCTGGTTTTGAACATTCTAGGACTATTAATTATTAAAATTTATACAAATCCAGGAAGGTGCATGGCATGTAACACATCATACCTAGAAACAGCTGAGCTGAACTTCCATGTGAGGATTCTTTTTCTGAAAAGACAGCATCTCGTGTGAGCACAATAGAGATAGTACTTTTCTTATAAATAGTGAATGTTTTATAATTACATGCAGTCCTAAAGCTGGTTCTTATTATTGAAAGTCACAGAGATTTTGTGGGGAGGATTTGTGGGTTGTTGTTCTTTTTCCAGAATGGTGTCCAATCACCTTCTTTGGCAGAGTTTTTATTCCATCTAAAATATGTTTCAGTGTGAAAATGTTACAGTCTAATGAGCAGCTTCACTTTTGTGTCACTTTCTTGCTTTGATAAAAGAGGTTCTGGGTCAGGAATTGCCCATTTGATCCTTAGTCTGTCTCCATGTGGAGTTCATATGTCAGCACTTTTTATGTCAATCTTTCAAATTCCTGTGATAGGAACAGTAAAGTCACTATAGGTCAGAGGAGCTCAGTTTGATGCAGTCTCACATGCACTCATAAGCAATATGGTCACTTCCTGCTGAGTACCAAGCTGTCTCCATTTAGGGAGATCTGCCACCTCTGAACATCATGGCTGAAGCTGCTTCAGGATTGTGTAAATTGTGTTACAGCTTTATTGCTTTTTTTTTTTTTTTCCTCAGGTGAACTGTGTGATGAGGTGATTAACCACTGTGTTCCTGAGCTAAATCCATGTAAACATGAGTCCAAATGTCTTCCCCATGACAAAAGAACCAGGTAAGCATGTGTGTATGTTGGTCTCCACATGCTGGGGAGATTGTCTTGACTAGGGCTGCACCAGCAATGAGTTTGAGGTAAAAACCATCAGAATTACTGCAAATAGTGCAAGACTATGTATTCTTGAGACTTTATTACAGTTTGATGCAAACATACATACTTTCCTAGCTTTATGCGATTTACTTGTAAATCAGGAGTGTACCCCAAAAGCAGAGAATTTTTTCTAGAATAGAGCATGGTAAAGGGAGTACTGCTGGAGCAGTTACTGTCAAATATCTTACAGGTTCTTTATGTGTTCCTCAGGGTATCCATCATGTCAGGCAGCATAACAGGAGCCTTAACAAATGTAACTCAGGTCTCCTTAGCCCATGCAGGCTCAGTGTTTAAAATCCAGTCCCCACTCAAATTGCTGAGAAGGGAAAGACAGACTTGGCTAGAGCATAAAGCCACAGGTTACTAGCTTTCTATTGTATTCCCACTTAGGCTGTTGCCTTCCAGGATGGCTGGTTGTCTCCAGGTGCACTGGCAAAGGCTGGCCTTGGCTGCAGTGGGGCTCCTCTCCCCACACTTCCACACCTGGGCAACAATAGAAAACAATTGGCGAGTTTCATTCTGCACTTTCCACTAAAGCTGTTTCACATCCAAGGTGCAATCCTGGGAAGGAAGATTGGGGTTTGGTGCATACCGCAGGGAAGAGACAGTAGCACTCTTTGGTATTCCTGGTAATTTGCCATTATGGTCAGATTGTGTCCAGTGAAGCAGCCATCATGTCGGAGTAAAGTGTAAAGTAATACACAGAACATTCCAGGATATTTAAAAGGAAATGAACCAAAATTTTAGAGAAGCTGGCTATATCAAGGGCAGCTGAATCTGTGCTAGACAGTCAGTCTATAGAGCTTAAGCCTTTCTTTGTGATGAAAAATCTTCAGACAGAAATCTTTCCAACTCTTGCGAAAAGTCAAACTCTTATATTATTAAGATGGTTCCTGAAATGATGCTCAGGGACTGGATAAGGTGGTGTGTACTGGTATATAATTAGTCCCTGATGTTCTTTCCAGCTTTCATTCCCAGTTAATCCATCATTCAGCTAATTCAGTAGCTACATCATGTTACGAGGCAAAGGCTTGTAACTCAAATTACCTGATGTTACCTGATGATGCTAGATGTATGAAGGGATGGAGACAGTTGCGATCCTGAATGGAAGCATTTTCATGCCACCCAAAATTATTCAAGAGACGACACCTTTTCTTGCATGTTTGCTAGAAAAGCATTCTTCTCAGTGGGGCCATTAGGCCTTGAGGGGAGCCTAAATAACTATTTGTATTTTCTACTACTGTTTGTTGTGTTCTTACCACTAGTCATAGGATGCTGCACAAAAAATCAGATTTTTTTGCTACTTTTGTCCCATTTTGCTTCCTTAGAGGCCAAACTTGAGAGGTGAAGGAGCCTGCCCAGCCTTGAATGTAGATTTGTCTACCTCCTGCTTTTTCACACTTCAGTTGCATCAAAGTATTCAGAAATATATTGAGAAACCTCAGCACCTTTTGCAGTGAAGTCTGGTTGCTGCTAGCTCAACGCCTTCAGTCCTGTGCTGCTGCTGATCCCATGAGGAGTTTGATCTCCTGACCTGTGATGTGCCATACATTTAGCATGTAATGGTGCCGTGTAATGCCACAAGAGGAATGAGTCAGACTCATAGAAGAGTACAGGGAATGCTGTTGGCAAGATTCAGGTTTGTTCCTGAGCTGACCATCCACTGCTCAGGCTTGTGCCCTGGGCATGTGAGAAGGACACATCACTGACAGCTGTTAGCAGAAAGGACACCAGTCTGTCTGTCCTGCCTTTAGCTGTAGTCAGTCTGCAACTCTGCAGAGAAAGAAAAGGTGACAAAGATGGGAGAAAAAAAACCAAAAAACAGTAGAAGCTGTGATTCAATGATTCACGGCTTGCATAGCCATTGCGTGCATGCAGATGGAAGTCCCCTTGGGTAGGCCAGCATTTTAAATACCAGGAGACATGTCTTGAGGCTTCCTCTGATACTGGGAAAGTCACCATCACTACCAGACTGTAGCAGAAAACAGGCATTCAACTGTACTGTTCTCATATGGTCACTGGGAAATGAGATAACTGATCTAGTCACATAAATTACTCTTACCAGGATTTGAATATGCAAGTTTCTTTGCCTTCTCTACTGCATCATACTTTTTCTGATACTCAGTCTCTTGCTGACACTGTGTGATCTAGGGATGGAGCTAATGTGCCATCGTTCCCTGGTGGGGGAGACCTTGGGTTTCAAGGAGGAGGCTGAGTGAGGGACTGGTATGGCTAAGTTTCTCACCTGCTACACTGCAGACATGGATTTTTGGTAGCTTCAGCCTAGATGTGAGACACTAAGAGCTCAGAGATAACTGAACCAAAAGGAATTCTGAGTTTCTAAAGGTAAAGCCAAGCTTGGAAGCAAACTTGACTATTTCTGTGTGTGCTTGGCTGCACAGAGCTCTCTGCTTTCTAAGCTAAAATTGCAGATGGCTTTCCTCACTTATACCCTCCACATCTTTATTGCTGTTACTATAAAAGAAGAGTAGCTTTCTGTATCTGATAAAACATAACAAAACAAAAATCAAAAACAAAAAAAGAATATTTAACACAACAAAATCACTTCTAAAAATAAAACTTCAGGAAAGGAGTGTGGTTTTCCATTTGCTGTATTGATGTTGGAGCATGGTATAAATATACTTTATTATTATAAAGCTTGGAATTAGTATCTGACAGCTTAAAATGCTGATTTAATGCAGCCCTGCAGAGAAAAGTAGTGGTTCTGTCATTACTGAGATAGCCAATACACATCAGAAAATTGATGCATGGCAGCCCTGAATAAGGAACTGCACATCGTTCATTATTACATCACTTTATATTAGGACTGCAGGGATCAATAAAAAGCAACAGGATTAAGTGCTGCCAATTCCCTCACAAAGTCTTTTGATTGACATTTTTTTCTTGCAGGTGTGACTAAAGTGTTGCCAAAAAATGTTGCCCAATTCTTAAAGTCTGGGGAAGGAACACATTTTGTTAATTGCAGTGTTCCCTGAGCCACCAAGGTGTAAAAAAGCAATTCAGGCATGCAGAGCTGGAACATCAATCATCCTGTGGCTGCACAGGGTCATGATGGGGGCCTCTCCTGATGGAGAAAGAAAGTATATGCATCTACATAATGTATCCATCCTACAGCCTGCAGGCTAATTGGCTTTACCTCAGTTCCTTCTTCTTTTAGCTAGTCACAAGCCATGTTCTGAAATGGAGACTGAAGGACACGTTCTCAGTGTTTCAGCTAAGTACTTGCTGAAGTCCTGATGCTGTGGCAGCCATTCACTGGTCAGAAGCAAACACAGGACCCAATATTGTACTGATGAGCTGGCAAGAGGCCAAGATCCAAAACATTCTGTCATTTTGGAACCAGATTCAGCATGCTGACTGCCACCTGGAAAGTGGAAGTGTATTTCATTATCGACTCCCTTGTGTCCAATGCCTCTGAAGAGGTTTTACACAAGGAGCCTCCTCCTGAACTTACCCCATCAGGCTGCTGGCAGGTAGGAGGTTGAGGAGGCAAGCAGAATAGATGGAGCAGTGATTTCTGTCCTGATGCTGCCTCCCTTGACTTTGTGCAATATCTCCTCTTCTCTTGGTGGCAAGCACACTGGATCCAAACAAGGGGCTTCAGCAAGAGCTGATGCCTCTTTTTTTTATTGCTGAACTTAACTGTATCTCTTTCCTTGTGATGGTTTAAAAGATGTGCAGTTTGTTTTCCAGATGTGCAGTAACATCCAGCTGGGAGGTGTAACACATGTTTTATGGACTAAAGTGCGTTCATGACTAAACATTGTCTACCCTATAGATTCAAAAAGAGGCTGTTCAGCAATCCCAAAAGATCTGTTCAAAGTCAGAGGCTTTGGAATGCATTTTCTATTGTCAGGCTACAAACTCTTGCAAGGCTTATCATAGAAATGCTGAGCCTTTGTACAGTAAACTTGAAAATAGCTTAAAATAAAATAATAAGCCAATGTCTTCAGGTTTGGGTGCATCTCGTGTTGCTCCTACAAATGGTGTTACCCTATAGCAGCAGGTACACACTTCACCTGAGTGTGATCACTAGGAAGGACAGGCTTCAAAAGCAACTTCTAAAGGTGAAATGTTAACAGCCTCACAAATGACTGACAGACAAGTCGTGGTCTCAAAACTGGTGGACTTTTTCTTTAAATTTGCTGAGTTTTATGGGTTGCTTGCAGATTGCTTCCATTTGGAAGGTGGAACCTTTCTGTGCTCTGTGTAGCTACACAGGGCCAACCTCAGACACTCAACTGTGTGCAGACATTGGCAAAATGGTAGTCTGAGACATCAGAGCAACTGCCCTTACTCAATATTGCCATTTGAGTCTGTGTAGTCAGGGAAGATGTTGTCATCTTTAGTGTAAGTGTGAGGCCACTATATGATCACCCTTCTCCACAGACTTGGCTGAGGAAAAGCAGTACTGTGGTATTGCTTTGCTCAGCTTAATTTTGAGCAGATTGAAGATGCTCAACTGCAGGCAGACAGCAGGGACCTGAGTGCTTCTGATGGCAGAAATCATGCTTGATGCTTCCAGGAATATTTGCTAACACCTTTCCATCTCCAGTCAGGTTAGTGCTAGGCAGCCTGTGTGTGCTATTGTTGGGAATGTTGAAATGAGCTAATAACAGTGATCTTCTTGTGTTTCAGATGTGAATGCTTGCCAGGTTACAGTGGCAAACACTGTGAAATAGATGATGATGACTGTGTGGGCCATAAATGTCACCATGGAGCTGTCTGCATAGATGCAGTCAATGGCTACACCTGCATCTGCCCTCAGGGCTTCAGGTACGTGAGAGTTACCTCCTCCTCTGGACTGTCTTCATTACTTAGTGTTGGGGCACTTCTCTTTAATTGCCTTCATCCTCAGAGCTAGTGAGCCTCTAGATAGGGTATTGATCTGTCATACTTATATGAATGGACAGCTCCAATCTTGTACCTTATATAGGTCTTAAGAGTTAACTGAATTCAGAGGATTGACCATTATTGCTTTGAAATCATCAATTTGCATTTTGTGAAGTGCTGTGCTTGCCTGTCCAGCCTTTTCTGGTAAAACACTAGGTAATGCACTCACACAGATTAGATGGAGATAAACCCTGTGTGCATGAGAGTGATCAAAGGAGAATAAAATTACATATATGAACCCTCCCACCTGGCTGCAGGAAAACAGAAGCCTGAAAATACTGTGCCAGTATCTCTGTGCCTGTTGGCGGATGAGCTCAAGATAATTTGGGCTGTACATTTCCAGTCTGATTCTGACAGCTGCCAATGTATCTGACTTCTGGAAGTCTCACTGCCTGTCAAAGATAAGTGTGCTACTCCAAATGGATTCACTAATCATTGCCTGAGGCTGGATACTGGCTTCCATCCAATTAAGTCTTTTCTGTGTTTGAAATACAGACATGAGACAAAGAAGGACTACCTGAAAAGATCAGTCTTGACAAAGCAGAAATTGCACAAGTGCTTATAAATCATTTTCTCTGCTTTGTATCTGCAACTGTTATCATTCTTCTTTCTTTCATCCTTGCAGGTTTTGTGATTTTTTTCCCCTCTCAACACACATTTTTATTGCAAAGCAGTAAGGCTTCCCTGAATAGGCATTGATATAACATGATGTCAGTCTGTGATTTCACAGAATCAGATTTGTTGTTTAGAGGATATCAGATACCCTCTGAATTTCAAATTAAAACCCTTTTCTCCATGTTTCATTCTCTGATTCTATCCCTTTGATGGCCTTAGGGATCTTGCAAATTGATGGCTGGTAAGGATAACAAGTGGCTGTCTCACAGAGGTATTGTAAATACTCAGTATTATCTAATTGAGAAATTAGTATTATCTCATGAGAAATGAGATTGCACAGCCTTATCTGGATTCAAGAGTGATTGGAGCCTGTCATCAGATGGTACTGACTGGGACATTTTTGCTGCAGTCTCTTGATTTTTCAGACTTGTCAGTATTAGGGTGTGATGAATGTCAGGGTTTTTTGACAGGAAAGCAATGTCAAAGTGTTTGGCAGAGGTGTTTTGTGGTTTTACACACTTGAGTAGAGCAGCTGTGTTAGGTGGGAAACTGGTCTGGATCCCTTCCTGTGTACTGAGCAGCTCTACTGGCAGTTTGGGCCAGTTTCACAGTGGTCACTAACAGGGTCCCTCTGCCAAGGCAGAGAGCAAGCTGAAGTTCCTTGTGTTCTCCATGGAGAACAGTTCCTGATCCTCTTTGATTTCAGGATCAAAATCCTGCTAGTTAAGTATGATCTGTTCATTATTCTTTTCATGACTCCAACATTTTGCAGCTTAAAGGCCTGCAGCTGTGAAGGGGGTTCTCATGTTTTTTCCCCTCTTAAAATTGCAGTTGCAAAGAAGGTGATTGACAGAGTTCAGCTATTTGATGTTCAGGGTTATAAACTCAAGTGTTCATAGTGTCCCTCAGGTGCTGGGCTGAGAGGCAAGGAGATAGCTTTGCAAGTATTTGAAGGCTGCAAGTGTTGATGAAAAGACCACACAAGGACTGGTCTGACAAAGGTAACTTGGTACTGATTAATCAAGTTTTTTGGCAAATCCTTTCACAGCAGTGAGTTTGCAGAGTTACTTCCCAGTTATCTGTATCTTAGGCTGTTGTAATAAATGCACAGACCTATAAAAATGTTATGGTTGTTGCCATGCTGTATGTCAAAGCCACTTGGAGTCACACTAATGATGTTAAAACTTCTATCCTCTCATGGCTGAACAAATGGTACCCTGGTAATTCTTAACAATGTAGAGCCTCATATGCACCATGACAGACCTCTGGTGACAGCCCCAAACAGCTTTAGTTCCCACATGCACACACCTGTTTTCCCATCTTAGCGTTTCCTAATGTCACATGTATTTGTGCTCCATGCACCTTTCCTTATCACTCAGCAACTTTTTGCAATTACATAATACACCTTCTTCCTGAAAATTTTCCAGGGTTTTCTTCCCAAAATAACATTTGTTTACTCCCTGTAGATGAAAACACTTTTGATGCTCGGTGAACCCCACTGGATGGAACCTAACTTATCAACCTTTCTCTCCAGCAATCAGCCTCACAGTAGTGCTCTCCTGATAAATGTTGCTCTTTCTCATGGCAAAGCATACATTAAGGCTGCTGAGTTTGATAGAAAGCAGTGTTCCTCTGTTGTGTAGATGTTTTAGAGTTCCCCACTGAGAAAGTTTGCTGCAAAACACTCAGCAGTGATTTTTTAAACAAATGAGATTGTAGCAGGAAGGCATGGACTTGGCCAAGCTAGGCAAGTCAGGCTGTGCTCCATATTCCACCACAGGGGAAATAAATAGTATTAATTATTTCTAAAAATGTATTTCTAAAAATATTTTAAAATAAAAAGGGCATTGACACATACTGTTGCTAGTGTAATTTCTAGATGCCAGTAGCAGGAGAGCTGCATTTGTAAAGTCACCCACTGAAGGGCTTTCACAGCAAGGAAGAGTTGTGCAGGATCCATAATGGGGGTACAGGGAGTCTTTCAGAGCATCACTGAGCACAGACACACTGGCTTCTTGCAACATTTGCTTTCTGCTAGTGGATGCTATTGTGGATTGCATGGATTTATTATTATTATTTTTAACTTCCATGAAATTAGAATTATATACGCTGACTTTCTGCTTTCTGGTTAGTTGTTGCTCACAGGCGAAACGATTGTCATCAGGTAGAACGAAGTTAATGGCATGGGTTAGCAATGCTTCTTTCTGCTAGTCACCTCTGGAAAACAAACTGCACCTGATATCAGGCCAGGGGTGACAGTCATCTGTGGGATTGACCCTAGTTTGATCCCATTGCTGGCTCTCCTGACATATTTGTCAGCCAGCCACAAAGCCCTGCACTGGAGAGGGAGATCACACACTTAATGAAGCCAGGCTTTGAACAGGAAAATGGTCCAGCCAGCCAGTCTACTTGAGTGCCTGGCCAGCAATGAGGACATGGCACTGATGTGTCCTTAGCTCATCAACTTGGGCTGGGTCTGACT
This sequence comes from Calypte anna, assembly GCF_003957555.1. Classification (NCBI taxonomy): domain Eukaryota; kingdom Metazoa; phylum Chordata; class Aves; order Apodiformes; family Trochilidae; genus Calypte; species Calypte anna. The sequence continues at coordinate 70,778 of NC_044259.1, read as the reverse complement.
GCTGGGCAGCTACTACAATAACTACCTTAAAATGGCAAGAATTGCTTTCTGTCTATCTATTTTGCCATACATTTGTTGATGTTTTTTTAAATGTTCCCTCATTTTCTTGGCAAGAGGGATCCAACTCATCTCTTACTGAGTGGTGCTGTGCTGCACTCACCCTCCAGGAATGGGGGTGGCCTGGACAGCTCCACCAAGAAGCAGCAGCAAAGGGTCTTGCTCAGGAAAAAAAAAAAAAAGCCTTTTGGTCTATAACTAATTCATAGCTGAGTGTATACACAATGAAATGGTCCCAAGAACAAATTTACTTTAAGAAACGTATCAGGCTGAGCAAAGGTGACCGTTTTCCATATAGAGCTGTTCCCCTCCACTGTACTGCCGTGCTCCCATTTCTACTGCTGACCACTGTGCTTACCATATACGTCTCCTCCAAATTCTCCATGGAGCAAAGTAAATGGAGTTTATTGATAGCTGACTGTATTGCATGCCAGATTACACTTCTGAAGATATGTTTGTTTAAATTAATGTATTGGCTTGTCCCTGTTACGGTTTTCTGGTAGAGGGTATTTACTACTTGGCTGATGGGGTTGATTCCCCCTCCCAACACCTTTGCTGAAGGTTATTAGCTGCCTGTCAATGTCCCCACTTACAGTACCAAGTGTGACCTTGACAGTGGGGGCAGGGTAAGGTATACCTTCTAACTATAGCCCCCTGCCCTTTGGAGAAGTGAGTACTGTGTATTTCTCTCTCTTTCACGTTTATCAGAGACAGTCCAGAAGAGTGGTGTATGGAGAACCAATGCAGGGAGAGGTTTGGGCTCTCATTCTTCACAGTGCTAAAGATAGAACTGTGGTTCTGTGTGCAAAATTTCACGTAAGAAAATGTAATAAAGGAAAACAATCATCTCAATTTCATTCTGGTGCAGTGGCTGTAGGCTCTAGTCTCTGTGGCTAAGCAAGATCAGTATGGAATGTGTTTCAGCTGTTTTCTTTGCTGTTCCTGCATGTCCTGTATAGGTGCTGTTTACTGTAGGGTAATGGATTTGGTTTCTGTTCTAATTGTATCCAGGAAAGTTGCCTAGAAATAGGCTGAGTTTCAAAGGCTCACCTGCTGTATGGAAGAGGAGTGAGGGTTTGGGCATTTTTTTGCCTTGTGTTTGTAAGAGTGCTATTATTCAACAAAGCCCTCCCTGAATGGCAGGAAATTCTTACTGGGACAAGTGGGATTTCACTGTTCCAGGATTAGGCTGATGAGTTATTCACTGCATGAATGGGTTTGTCCTGGAAAGCCCTCTGTCACCATGCTAGCAAACGCTGTGTGACAGAGATGGTGCCTGAGGAGCCTGAGCCCACAGCCCTGGCCGCAGCAATCCCCACAGCACAGCCTCAAAACCGACCAGCTTCCACTTTTTCATAATTTTACTGTCTACATATTCTCAACCAGTCACAGAACTTAATGCAGAGAATTTATGCTCTCTTGTTAGTGCCGAAGGGGGTTGTTGGGTTTGGACAGTGTTTGTAATGAGAACTTTAGGTTGTAGGTGGGGGGCATATTGTATGCAACCAACTAGCCAAAGAGCCTGGACCTGCCCCTTTGCAGCACCAACTGAGTGCACAGGCTGGGCACAGATTTTTCATTTATGTTTTGCAGTTTAGTCTGACACACGACATCACTATGAAAGACTGTCCCAGCTTTTTGCACTTTCTCCCTTTTCCAAGCTCTTTCTATGCTGGTATTGGTGTTTCAGTCAGCTAAGCAATTCCAGCAGATACCCTGTGAAGGGCACAGCCATGCTGAATCCAGGATGGCAGCCTAGGGACTGAGCCATTCCTGCTCCTGGGAGTGGAAGCCTTAGAGGTTCCTACATGTGGCTTTTGCTCAGCTTCTCATGTAGTTAAGACTGAACTGCAGCACTTCCCTCCAAATTTGAATGAACAAATACTCAGATCTGGAATTTGCTTTTCAGCTGCCTCCAACTCTGGGAGAGCCTCCCTTTCCTCTGTGTTCTTGTGATCTATGACACTGTCAACCACAAACCCAGCTAAAATAAAATTGATGATCATGATGGTGTTAGAAGCAAACAATTCAGAGAAGCTGCTCAGCAAGTAGTGTGCTATCAGTGCATTGCATCTGAGACTTTTTAGCAGTTGCCCATCTGCTGATGATACGATCTCTGATAGACAGTGAAGCAAATGAGGAGACAGTAAAAAATACTTAAAATAGAGAGTTTCTTTCCCCTTGCTTACCACTAACAACAGCATAGGTGGACTCAAGTCACAAATCCTAGGGCAGGAAAATCTCATGTTTGGTCTTAAATAGGTCCCAGATTTTGTTGGGAACCTCTGCATGGCACAGAATGGGATGGAAACTGTTTTACACAGACTGCTGTACCTTGTGGAGCTAAATTACCAGTGCAAAGTGCAGTGCAAATGGCTCCTTCAGACCCAGCATACAAATTTCTGTACAGCTCTATACTCTGCAGCTTTCACACAGTAAAGCAGGCGTGCTTTAGCTGAATCTCAGAGTCACTGTACCCCAGGAGTGTAACATCAGCATTAGAAAATGCTTCCTTCCTCAAAAAAATGGTCATAATTGAGGCCACTTTTTGTTCCCTTCACCTTCTACAGTGGTCTTTTCTGTGAAACTCCTCCCCCAATGGTTCTGCTCCAGACTAGCCCGTGTGACAACTACGAGTGCCAGAATGGGGCCCAGTGCATCGTGGCACACCAGGAGCCAGTCTGCCGCTGCCTTGCCGGCTTTGCTGGGCAGAAGTGTGAGAAGCTCATCACTGTCAACTTTGTTGGGAAGGATTCCTATGTCGAGTTACCATCAGCCAAATTTCGCCCTCAGGCAAACATCTCCCTTCAGGTATGTCAGGCAGAACATCAGTTTCCAGACCAGTGCTCTTTTTAAGCAATATACTTACACATGTATATATGTTTTCATTCTGAAGAAACAGGGTCTGTTGGTCAAGAGGCTGACAAAGTTAGAATCACCTTGGGAGCCCGTTGTCTGCTCTAAAATGAATTAAATGTTAAGGAGGAATTAAGGCATTATGTCAACATGTATCCTGCCTGTACAATCTCATCACTGTCAATGTAACTAGAGACTATTCAGGAAATAGTCTCCTTGTCTTCTTACTGATTTACAGGATTGTGTTTCATCTTGTAGAAATCAGTGCTAAGTATTAGGGTACAGTAAAGAAAGCTGCTCTAAATGGCCTTTCCAGACAATATTTTGCCTGCTCATTTACCATGCACATTCAGTAGATAAAATGCCTGGGATTCGATTACAGTCCTGTGGTTACATCTGTATTTGGTTTAAGGTCTAAGGGTCAGAAGGCAGTGGAAAATAGCTACCAAAGGTGCCGTGCCACTACTGTCATCTTTGTGGTCATTGATCAAAGTTATCACATAGGTGATTTGGAAGTTGTTCATATTCACAATGTAGTGAATTAAACTGTTCTAACTATTTTGTTTTGGGTTTTTTTCCTAGCATCCCAAAGTGAAAGAGTGGCTAATTTCTAACTTTTTATGCTTTCTAATGAAGAGATGTGTGGAGCATGTATATGACATTATAGATAGCCTTCTTAGGCCACTGATTGTTAATCTGGAATTTTCCATGTTAGATTCACCCTGCAAATGAAGGATAACATTTTGAAATAGTTGGTTTCAGAGAGGTGGATATTGGTCTCCCAACAAGTAACAAGTGATAGAACAAGAGGAAATGGGTTCAAGTTGTGCCAGGGAAGGTTTACATTGGATGTTAGGAAAAGTGTCTTAATTGAAAGGGCTGTCAGGCACTGGCACAGGCTGCCCAGGGCAGTGGTGGAGTCAACAGCTCTGAAAGAATTTAAAAGCTGTGTATGTGAGTGACCTGGTTTAGTGGTGGATTTGGTAGTAGTGGGTTAACAATTTGTACCTGATAATCCTAAAGGTCGTTTAAAATTGTATGAATCTAAAAGTTGTGCAAAAAAAAAAAAATCATCCTTTTATGTCTATTTTTTTCTATTGGAAAATTTATATTCCACCATTGAAAATCATATTCTAGATGTACTTGTTGGAGTTTGGCTGCAATTGAAATACCAATGTCAAGACATGGGAAAGAGGGACGAATTTCCACATTAGGAATAGATTTTTAAGGAATGGTACTTGCAAAGTTTATTCTAATGAAAAAATCCTTACTTCATATTTTTCTTTAAAATTTATCTTTTCTTTCTTCATGTGTATTTGAAAAACTATTTTTTCTTCAAAATCACTCTTCAATTAGGTGAATTTAGGAGATTCTAGAATATGGACAGTCTAAAATATGCACACACACACACACAAAGGCTCCAAATACTACAGCTTAAACTTTAAAGCTGAAAATCTGGACACTATTAAAAATCTGGACAATATTAAGAACAGATAGAGGAAATCCTACGAAAAAGTGCTCAAGAAAAAACTCTTCCAAGAGCAAAAGGATAGTATTTAAATATACACCCAAATGCAAACAGAAAAAAACTCTTCCAAGAGCAAAAGGATAGTATTTAAATATATACCTAAATGCAAACAGAATTTTAAATGCACTGTTTAGCTTTGGCAATCAAAAGCCAAAAAAAAAATTAAAGAAATATCAGGAAATATGTACTGTGAAAATAAAAGGCAGATTTTATCCAGAAGTCCAATTTTGTCTCTTTGGCTTTCTTTTCTTTTGTACTACAGGTGTATTTGAGAGCTGGAGACTGGGAAAGAGGAGTCCTTGTTTTTTGATTCATTGTTCAAGATTTTTGATTGCTTTGTGTACTTCAAACCAAGATGGACAAGGGCTACTCTATTCTTCCTGACTGTCTAAATGCCCCATGTGAAATCAGTATAACTTGCTAATAGCTTGGATTTTGTGAATAACAATCAGTTGTACTAGATGTGAGGACAGGACCTTCTTCCTGCCTTTGTCTTCGTAGAAAGTCTGTGAACAGATCAGCACAGCCTGAAATTTGTTTGCTTGTAATTGTGACACACTTCTGCTACTGCCGGAATTAATTTTCTAAACCTTCCCTTCAAGCTGAGGTGGTAGCTGAGAAATAAATTCATGTGTCATCAAAAATACAACAGTCTATTGACAGGGATCAAATAATTTGCAGCTTTCACCTCCTGAAAACTAGTTCTCATGTGAAACAGGGGAGCCTTCCCTTCATGGGAGGCTGACCTGTTAGTGTATGAGCACTCTGAATGTCACCAAGATTGTTTTGCATCTCGTAGCTCTTGCTCCCATTGATGCTCAGATATGTGGTTTATTAAATCATATTTTAATTGCATACATGATTTTGGTATTATTTTTAGTGTTGGTTTATTTCTTTTTCCGGTATAGTCAAGCAATTTTTAATATTTTTTTTAATAGTCATTTTTACCTTATTATTAATGTTTAACAGGTAGCAACTGACAAGGACAATGGCATCTTACTATACAAAGGAGACAACGATCCTTTGGCTCTGGAGTTGTACCAAGGACATGTGAGGCTCATCTATGACACGCTGAATTCTCCACCCACCACAGTATACAGGTAATAGCTAAACTTTACCAAGACAACCCTGTTTTTAGGTTAACTCCATATGGATATTTTTTAAGCTCTGTCGCTCTAGTTTGTTCTGTGTAAACACACAGCTGTGACTGGATGGAGCCCTTTCTGGTTCAGTGCAACTTCAAGGCATTGTGGATTTCCCAGCCCACCTTGCTCTTTAAAGAAGAAGAAGAGTGTCCTGTTAGGGCAGGTGAAAGGACACCACCCACCATCACTAGTCAGGGTATGCTGTGTAGTTCTTCTGAGAAGTTTTCTGGTGAAACTTGAGTCTTGCAGAAGCATGATGGCTGTGCAGAATTTTAAGGGTAATGAAGACTTGTTTAAGAAAATGAGAAAATTATTTCTAAATAAAAGCAAATAGGATAATAACAATGCAGGGGTACCATCAGGGAGACCAATGGTTTGTCTACTATAGGACTGAAGAAAGGAGTGAGTTAGTAATTTTCACTAGCTGGATAGGTGTGAAAAATTTCCCTGTGTGTGGCTGCTAATCCTAATTGATTTCATGCTAGAGCAAAACTGAGGTTGTTAAACATTTTCACGCTAGTAATTAGAACAATGGGAAAAGCTCATTATGTGTGGGCAGCACACGGGGGAGGTGGATGGGTGTGGATACTTGCTCTCTGTTGTCAAGGGCAGAGTGGTGTAGTGACAAGAGCTGTTGCCACCATTGTAACAACCTTCTGGCAGAGAGTTACCAGAGATGGCGAGCATCAATGTCCTCTTTATTCCCATGCCCTTCATATCGATCAAGGAGGAGGAGGTCTCCATTCAGACTGACACCTCATTACCATAAGATTAATGGCCTCTTTGCTAGCTTTTGTACTGTGTGATCTGTTGAGAAGGGAAAGAAGGTGCTTAATACGATGCCCTTTCTGAAATGTCACTCTAATCTTTTATTAGTTTAAGGAGCGGAGCAAAATGGGATTAGCATGGAGCTTGATGGGAGAGGATTAGGTTGATTGAGAAAAACAGGAGCTAAAGAATGTCAAAAAGGGCCTCTATATGAAAAGACTTGTTTTCCTCAAGGGCTGAGACAGGGGAAGGAAACCCACTTCTCTCCTTACAATTGTAGGATATAAGGGTGGAAGGCGTGAGTGGATCTGTTTGATATCCTTGAATATCCTGTTCAACTCTTAGGCATAAGCTCTGTTTAGCTAACACATGACTTCTAGCTTGGCACTGAGTTTTGGCAGGAGAACACCAAACAATGGAATATCCCACATTTCCTGTAGTAGATTCGGCAGCTGTCAATCATTTCCATTATTCAGGCATTGGCTGTTATTTCTAAGTTGTGTGGATAGTACCTTCTGGATGATTCAGAAGCTTTATCCTGGAAAATGAAAGTGCTTTTATCCCTGGTTCTGGCTCCCGCGATTTTATCTATACTTTTAATTACATTGTTTCCTAACTTGTATTTTGACGAAATGAGTACCTGATGCAGTGTGATGCATTTTACATAAAACTAAAAATTTTGGGAACTCTTCTTTGCTACTTCTGTAATTTTTCATTTTTCAATGAAAATGTTACTAGGAGAACCTGAAAATTCCAACCTCCATTTCACTATTGGTAAAAAACATTTGCCTTCTCTATTGCCTACTTGCTGCCTTGTTTAGATGCCTCATTTAAATTTCGATTTAAGCAAAAGTGGTATATTTTCTTTTGAGAAGCTCTGTTGAAAAACCATCAGATTAATTTTCACAGGAAGTACCAAGCCCTGCGGTCCTCCAAAGGGGTGCGCTTCATAGAAGAGATGAGCATTGGCTCTCATTTTGCCTTGATAGAGTCTGCTATAAGAGGAGGAAGCCAAGTACTGCTTGGTGGGAATTTTGTTAGCTATAGCTGCAAGAAATCTCTAACTGACCTGATCCTGTGTTGTAACTGAGATGTTTTGCTGGCTATTTCAGGTACTCCCATGATGGGATGTGGGAAGTCATTGGAAAACCACATTATCCATAATTCTTCATGAGAGTCTCCATGATAAGTTTTATTAATAGTACTTAAGGACAACAAAATTAGCAAAATATCTGGCTAGTGCAAGTAATATCCTTTGGTATATCCCTGTTGGGATAAGATAAAACCTGTTTTCAGAGAGGAAGCCAGCAGCAAATAAGGCATACTTGATGGTGGTGTTCAGTAGTACTCAGCAGAAGGGTGCTGGAAGAGGGAAGTACACAGTGTGTTACCTTGCAAAGGTAAAAGCATTGAGCTGTTGGTACTGGCATGTGTTAAACTGTAGGGAGAGCTTCCTACTTGTGGTCTTTTTTCCTAACATCTGTTCCATATTTGTAATTTATTTTTTTTCTGATAGGTTCTATGCTACTAGACACATCATATTGATTTGGATGCTAAGTTAATCCTTCCTAATAGACATGGAAAATAGAAATTTGACACAAACTGCTGGTGTGATTCCCTCCAGAGTCATCAGGTTGATACTGTCATATCTGGTACAGAGCAAGATGCAGACATTATTGGTATAAAATCATGTTTTCCTGCAGGCTTTCTGACAGCAGTGAAAAAGAAAGCAGTTAAGAAAACACAGCAATTAGTTGTATTTGTATTTCTGCAGAGCCTACAGTCAAATTACATTACAATTCCTTTTAGAAGTATCCCTGCATAATAAGTTTTCAAAAATTTTATGTCATGTAAAATATTTTTTATAGATCATATCATACAGTTCTTATGGTCTGGCTAGTTCTTACATAGCAGAGATGGATGTTCTTGTGGTTAAAGCACAAGGCCTGAAATAAGGGAGCTTAAATTCTTACACTATCTGCCTCATATGTTATGACTGTGGGATGACAAATCAGTCTAGTTCTCTGTGCACAAAAAGTACACAAATTTACAAAAAAATAGAAAAGCTTTTTCAGAAATGTCCTGTGGTCTCCAGGCAGTAAGGTTTCTTCTCCCTCCAGGCTTCTGAGCAGCACGATTCTATTATCTCAGCAGCATTTGCAGACTTTCTGTTCCACATCATTGGGCCTCTGCCCATGGTGGCTGGAACCCAGAGCAGCCCCTGTGGCCAGGGGCTCTCCTTGTCGAACAAGAGGTCTCAGTCCAAAGAACCAAACTTGGTAGCACAAGGGATTTCGTCCTCTGCTCAGATTACTTTGACTTCTCTGTGCTTCTGGTGCTGAGGTTGAACAGTTGCTTTGGTGCTGGCAGAATTTCCAACTCACTGCCTTCTACAGAGGAATGTGGTGGAGAAGCGAAAGATTAATTTTTCTTAGGATCATTATTAGAGCTTGTCAAACTAAATTTTTACCAAAATTATCTGCAGAATTCACAGCAGGACTGCTTCTTTCCTGATACCTTCACAGTCTGCAGCTTGTGCTGTTCCTGTTCCTGGTGGGATTCCTTCTGGATAGTTTCTAAATAGACTGTTTTTCAGAGCTATTCTCTCTCAGAGACATCATTGAGCTCTTAACAATTCTTTATATTTGCAAATAATTTTACACACACTTTTTTTCAGATACTCCTTAGGGTTTTTGCATCAAATATGATGTAATGAAGTGGTATTAGTCTCTGACCTGCACAGTAAAAGTTGTAAAATTTGAATGTACTTACACATCTTGCATGAGCCTGGGTAAAGGACAGATGAATTGGTTTCTGCCTTTATAAAGGACTGTGGTGTATCTGAATGGGACAGAAAAAGACAAGTGTGTGAGTTCATGTCAAACTACAAATATCACATTTCCATAGTTTTTCTTGGATTTTTGTGTAGTAGGACAGTGAAAATATAAGGCCAAAACCTTGAAATGTCATCTAACTTTTATTATTAGGTTTGGAATCATCAAATATTTTCTTTCACAAAATTCAGAAATGTTAGTCTACTGAGATGGAGTTTAAGAAGAGTAAAGTTTGTCCTTTGGGCTGCTGGAGGACTTAGCAGGCAAACTCTTGCTAAGCTGAACTAATTTATTTTTCTTTGTAAATCTACTCTGCATCTCTTGCAAGAATGACAGTCTTTCATCTCTCCTCTCTCTCCTTGCCTCTGCCCAGCTCATTCTCTTTAGTTTAATATCTGAGTACCCAGAAACACTGTGCTGCAGGCCCTTAGTTGAATTACCTTGACTGGAAAAGATTGTCAAGATCATTGAATCCAACTGTTAACCTAACACTACCTAAACCATATCCCTAAGCACAATGTCTATACGATTCATCCAGAGATGGTCATTCAACCTCTACCCTGGGCATCCTGTTCCAATGCCTGATAACCCTTTCAGTGAAGAAAATCTGCCTAACATCCAAGCTAAACCTCTTCTGTTGCAACTTTAGCTCATTACCTCCTATCCTATCAAGATAGCAAAGACGGCAGCAAAAGCAGCAGCAAAACCTTTCACAAAGTCTGTCAGCATTGGCATGTCTGTGCACCAGGGATGGGAATTTACAATAGGTCGTCCACAGCCTCTTGCCCATTGGCAGTGACAGAAACTGAAGTTTCTTTTTTCGTGTCCTACATCACCATCTTCAGGGCCCAGAATCTGGGGCTATTTGTCTATGTTGCACTCAGTTCTTCCTTGTCAGCAGCAGTGGGGCTGCACCAGTACACACCAATGCTGCTAGCCTGCAGGAGCTGCTGACTTGCCCAAAGACCTGTGATCAAGGCAGAGACATGCTTGGCTTCCCCTCAGCACCCACCACTGAATTCTGGAAAACAGACAAAGTCTGTGAAGGCAATAAACTCACTAGCTGCTCCACTGCCCCAGGAGTTTTCATGACCTTTTTAAATAATTATTTGAATTTTCTTGTATTATGACTGCTTGAAGTCAAAGCAGAGATGCTATTTGTATCCTTTTGATTAAGAATATGGCCATCTACACCATCACTGTCACCTTTGTCACTGTTTTTTAAAAGAAGAATACTCCAAATCAGCTTCAGAGAGGTGGCAGGAGACTGTCCTGCTCCTCCCAAATCACTTTATAAGTGGACTGTGCTAGCTTTAATGCACAGACAACATATAAGCAAATGGTAGATAGTCTGTGTATTTCGTTAAGCCCATTGTTTTGATGTTGTCTTCTAAAATGAACACCTATAAGCTGGTCAGTACCTTGTGACTTAAATCACTGCAGTCCTGTCTGAAGAAATAAGAGATTATGAGATAGGGGTAATCCATAACTAAACAAAAAGATAGGGGAGGAACGCACCCAAAATGAGTCAATGTTTTAAAAACCCTGAGTTCAGCCTCTACATAAGAGTCTAACTTTCTCTCTGACTGTATTGGACACTTCAGAGGATTATGCCTGCAGATAAAAAGCAATTCATTCAGTAACATTTTTCTTTGCAGTGGAGAGTACTGTCCATTCAAAATTATCTTCAGTAGCATCAAGAAGGAAGAAGTTTGCTCTGGGAAGCTTGCTGAGGTCTAGAAGTAGATTAGTGCCTTGCAGGTACTTGCCAGTTTTCATGTTCAAAGTAGTCTTGGGTTTATGTAAAAATAAATGGTCAAGCCAAAAATTGGTCTCTACAGTGATTTATCTATGACTAAAAATAGTGTAGCTCTATAATCAAAAGAAAATTGATGCTGAAAATGCAGAAACTCACGTTATAAATTAAGGTTTTCTCCTATTAAAGTCAGTAGCTGGATTGAGTTGTAGCCAGTTGAGTTCAAGCCTTAAAACTAACCAGCCAAACCAAAACTAATTGTTAAACAAGAACTATTTCTTCCACTACAGTCCATAACCTGATTTAGTCATTAATCAGTCCATAACACAGCCTCACTGTTTCTTCTAGTGAGAGCATCAGTGAAACCATGACAGTGGTTGATGCAGCTCCTGAGCTCTCATAAATTAGTGCCCATCTTAGTCCACTTTCTAAGCAGTCAGTTTGGTTTCTGCATGTTGAAAACAAGCTTTGTGCTGAACTGTCTTTCCAAGTGAGTAAGTGGGAGAAAGGTGTGCAAAAGTATTAAAAAAGGTATTTCCTTGCTATAGCACAGGTTGTTATTCTAGTATTATATTGCCCAAGATGGTTAATAGTGATTACATCAGAGAAAGGTTGAAATATTCTTGTAACCAACGAGGATGAAATAAACCTAATCATAATCAAATGACTATAAATTTCCTATGCACTAAGGACTGGCTTGTGGCTTGAATTGTGAGGATGTTGTATTGCAACAAAATGTAGCAAGTTAATATAACGTTTTGGTTTTTTTTTTCCTGCTTGTAAATGTCTTGTAAACATGATGATTAACAAATCAAATTTTAGATGTGTACCATGTGTTATAGATTTCTGTCCCATATATACTAAGCAGCAGGCTCTGGATTCAATTGCTGAGGTGTCAGGAGTGTTTAAGGCCTGGCACTGAGGGTGGTCACGGAGGTGTGATGTGGTTCTGAGCACAACTCTGGCAATGCTTCTCCACCCGACAGAGAAGCAACCCACAGCTCTTTATTTGCCAGTATGCCCTAGTGCTGCTGGAAGAGGTGGGTGTGGCATCTGCTACTCAGTTTTTCAAAGAGCAATGGATTTTAGTAATTTTTGTGGAAGGTGGAGCATACAACTGTACGTATGTTGCCATGGATGCGGAGGGAACTGGCCATTTGTCAGGTTTCTAAGTAGACACGATTTTGCTTTTTTCTTGTGGCTTAGCCTCCAGTTTTAGATAAAACTTACCATTCTCTGTCTGTCATTGTAGAAGGAAGTACTTGTATTCTGTTGTATTGTATTCTGTAGTGGCACTGGTCCCTGCTTTTCAGGACCTTAGATGTGCCCCACACCTGTATGAGCGCAGTGTCACCTCTGCTGGTGGAGTGGTGCCAATGCCTCACCATTCTCTTCTATGGTTAACTGGTTTAATTAGTGCAAATAGCACCGCAGAATCTATGTGGTTTTTCACTCTGCATTTACTGGGTTTGTTATTTTATATACCTGTTACAGATACCTGTTACTGCAGAGACAATGAGACACAATTGCTCATTGCACTGCATTACACTGTGTGCCACGATGTGCAAACTTGTGGTGGGGTGAGGAGGGAAGGCAGTGACACTGTTGTCTCTCATGCTGGGGAGGCCTTGGACTTGAAGAGTTTGCTCAAGCTAGTTTTACTGCTACTACACTCGCATTTAACAACTGCTCAGCAGCATGAAGTGTGTAGTTCTGCAGAGGCATGGTGATACTGTAGGAGACCATGTGAGCTTCAACTCCCCAGCAGTGGTACTGGGGGAAAGTGTCAGACCTTTTGCCCATGTTAGGGAAACTGTGAGAATTCACTGCAATCAAGGCATGTTTACCCTGGCCATGAATCTGACACTTTTATGAATAATTGGGGGAAAGGGGTCAGGATTGTGTTAATTGCATGTTGCAGAGGTATAAAAAGGTCCTTGCTTTTCCCTCAGAAGGTCTGTAACACAATAACTCTCAATGCTGGTAGGGGTGCTGCAGCAGTTGAATTATGGCTGGAAATTACGTATGCATTTGCCTGGCCAAAATGATCATTGAGGGAGATAAGGTAATCGCATGCCAGTGTCTAAGGGCTGTAAACACCAAGAAGAGAAAGATGGTTTATTTGAGTGGTCTACAGAGTTGTAAGTAGGAGAAAAGGTATAAAATCAAGCAAATTAAAATGGAAGTATCAAGAAAAAAACAAAATCTTAATTTTGAATGTTCTCAGCCTAGGAGGCCTAACACTTGAGTCATGTAAAACAGGATTGAACAAAACAAAAGAGAGCATATTTTAAACTGGAAATGGAGTGTTTTAATACATTTCTTTCACCTCATATTTCCCTAGCCTTGTGTTTTGGTAGCATTTTTTATGCTTTTTTGTCAATGTGTTTTTTCTTTAGGGTCTGAAGAGGATAGTGCTTGAAGTGATGTGTTCTTGTAGAGGTAGCACAACTACTACTCCAATTATGATTTTGCTGTTGTTGTCATAGAGAAGTTTAATGACTGATTATAACTTGAACTAAGGGCAGGAGGTAAATATAGCTTGGAAAGGTGAAAAGCTGAAGACAGCCTGGCTGATTATGAGTTTCACAGCTAACATCTTTTTGTTCTCACCTTGGGTTTCTTGAACTGGGTACCTCTTCCCTGATGCCTGCTCTTCACATATATTGTAAGCTCCTTAAATTCTCTGGGGAACGGATTTCTGGCTATTCTCTTCTATTTCAGATGTTTTTAAAGATTACCTAAGTTCATCATTCCCCATGTCCTTCACTCTCCTGGTGTCACCGTCCTGGTGTTTGCATTGTTCTGCACTTCACCTGAGGCATGTCCCCATTGAGATAGAGGTCAGGAAAATCTGGAGACTGTGGCTAATGAATTGATGTCCTCATTTGCATAATTGATGGCTATACATTTCCTCAGTGACATGGTTTGCTGTAATACTTAAAGCTATTTTTGTTTTTGACCTATCTACCCTGCTGCTTCCTGCTGTCAGCACTGAAGGTACACTACATGTCAGTGTAAAAACTAACCACAAAGCCAGATTTATAAGTTTGAATTGATTACTGTAATTCTTTAATAAGTTTCTGTTCACCAGCATATTTACAGTTTCTCAGCTCTACATCTCTCATGGGTATCAGAGCAAGGCGAGACAGTGTTTATGATATCTTTTTGTGTGCTTGGGGCTGGATTAGAGGCAAAAGAAAATATAGAAGGGAGAAGAGAAACAGGTGAAAAAGGAATGTGGAGATCAGTTTCTTCACATATTTTCTGGGGGTTTATGTTTATTACACATACCTTTCCCTTCATTTCTTTGTTTTATAGAATTTTAGGCCGTCGGCAGCGGCTGTGCCCATGGTCTGTGTGCAGTGCTCTGTGCAATGGGTCCATTGGCTCATCTTACTGGAATTGCTGTGACAGATGAGGCCCAAATCCCTGATACAGAATTTTAGTAACTCCTTTTCAGAGCCCTCTTTAGTGGCCTCTCTTCCCTGGAAGGGTAGTTGCAAGATTTTTGGTAGCACACGGAGGAAGCAGGTGCTGGACCCAGGGCCTTCTCATGAGCTTTAGAAGCTGGGCTCTCCCTACACGCCCAGTATTTTCCTCCTCTTTTCTTGGCCAGATCAGGTCAGATGCCATGGCCAGTTCACAGTGAGGCCAATGAAAGGTTAGGGTAATCATGACAAAACCAATGTACAATGCAAGCCCTCATCTGGGTTACGAGCAGATGAGTGTAATGGAGCAGTGAAAAGTGAGGGAGGGGTGCTACTGTTTGAGGAGTAGCAATGCTGTTTTGAGGAGTAGCTGCTGTTTTGAGGAGTGGCTGGGAATCAGGGCAGCTGCCCCCCCTCAGCACCAGGGGACTCCTGGGGCAGCCAGCTCCAACCGGGGTTTGTCCACTGCAACAGTGATCCAGAGGAATGCTCCTGCCAAACCTCAGCATTTGGCTGTACATTATTTCCTTTTCCTCAGGGTGGGTGTTTAAGGCACCAGCAGTGATTACAATTGGAAGGGAACTGAAATGGTTTCTGAGCATCAAATTTGTAACAAGACTGAGTGAAGGTTGTGTTGGGCAGTGACAGCAGTCTGCAGTCTGTGCAGTGTCTGACAAGGCAGACCCTCACCAGGCTGACTGCAGTGCAAGAAAAATTCATGGGTCCTGAGGAATCTTTCAGTTTTCCTTAAAACTGGTCTTTTGGTTCCTTTTGCTGTTTACTTTTTAGCAAATTTAATTATTGAATTCCTGAAAATCCTTACTTGCACTTCAAATGTTTACACTTCAAACAGATTTCCTCCCTTTTTTTCAGCAAGAATATATTGTAAACTCTGTAATAGCTGATGGTGGTGGCCCAGAATACTGCCGCTGGAAGTTGGCTAAAAATTCATGACTGTCTTTTCAATAGCTTGGGAATATCTCAGAAGCCAGATCACCTGTTCATCAGGTTCATCAGTGCCCTAGAGCAAAGCAGTTGGCTCAAATCTAGCACCCCTTTGGCTTCTTCCTGCAGTCCTGAGTTCTCTCTCCCTTGCTGTGCTCATACATATTATTGTAATTTTACCATACAGAAGAAAAACCTCTGCAGCAAGGAAGACGTTGGGTAAGAACATCAAGTCAGCTGTCAGGTACGGGACCTGGTGAAATCTGCTTCAGTAAATAAACTCGTCACGTCGAGGCAAAACAAAGCTGCCGTAGCAGCTTCCAGCACTTCCACTGATTCAGTACCCGAGTGGGTAGGCAGGGCTGTGCCTGAGGGTTTGAGGGTTGAGGGTCTGAGGGGAAGGTGTGAGGCGAGGCTCTCCCGGCACGAGAGGAGCACGGGATGCGTGAGCCCGGCCTCTAGCCCACTCCGTCTCTCTGCGGTGCTCTGTCGCCCCCTTGCGGTCACCGCCGGCCCGGCCTCAGGGCTGCCCGGGGACCCGCACCGCCCCTGTCCGCGCCCTGCAGCTCTGCTGGCCACACGGCTGCAGGTGCCCTCACGGTGTGTCCGGAGCTGGCAGCCCCCGTACCCTCCGTCAACGCTGCAGCCCGGGATTGCCGAAGAGACGCACTAAATCCCTGACTCCCAGGCAGGTATTTACATACCGCAGGCTGTTTCAGAAGGAAGAGCTCTCCTGTAAGGCCACCTGATCCCCAGTAAGAATTGAATTAAGATTTTAATAAAACCCTTACAGAGAGCTGGGTCAGGAAGAGGCCCCTTATAAAAAAAGCCAAGCACAGCAAGTCTGAGCTGTGAGCTGTGTTGTGATGCGCTGTTCAGAGTCTGTGGCTTTCTCCCTTCATCTCCAGCCAAGCCACTGTCTCCAACTGTCTCAGACAATTGCTGAGTCTCCTAAAGGCCCAGCTCCATAAGGGGCTCTGAGGAGAGTTCATGTAGCATTTCTCTCACCACTCCTTTCTCCCCCCAATGTTGTCTCCATCTCACTCAAAATCCAAAGGCATCTTAATGCCCTTCTGTCAGCAACAGCAGTTATTGCTTTAACACAAGTGTCTCCTGGCTGTGAGATTTCTGCCATGCTGGCTGTCCACATCCAGCTTTTCTGTCATGCATTTGTACCTTCTCAAAAAGCAAGTAAGTGCTTTGCCTGTTTGGAGATTATCTGCTTTACAAAACTGCAGTGTTGGGTGATGGCTGTAAATTACTTTGTTTCTTAAAATACAGGCACAGATTATTTAAATTTAGAGTTAGAAAGGGAAGGAGTCAGAACTGAATACTACTCAGCCACTTCACCCACAGACAGGGACCTCTTACTCCCTTTCCAGCAAAAATGCCAGCCCCGGGCATGCTGAAAGGTGTGAGCACCACGTAGGGCAGCTGCTTTCATCTCCAGGACACACAGACTTTTGTTTGCCTGTTAGTCAAGGCATAATCTGGAAAAAGCACAGGTGATTAATGCCTGTGAAATCCTGGCCCAGGGAAGAGGCAGCCCTGCCAGACGTGATAATGTCGTGCTCTGACAAATGGTCATAGCTTGGCCTTCAGATAGCGATGTATTTTTGTGCATTAGCATCAGATACTGATCCCACCAGGGGTTCCCTGTCATATAGCCCTCCATCCCACCTTAGTGCTCGCCTGTCAGGGCTGATAGGTTCTGCCTATACTTCTTCCTTGTGTTGGCACTTCTGCACAGCATAGCAGTGACAAGTCTGCATTTCCGTTTACCTTGCACCTTTTAGCTGGAAGCCTGGGTCCCATGTAAATTAAGCATTGCAACAGATATGCAGGGAGCACACAGGCATCACTCAGCTGGCACGTTGCCATAACACAGCTGTTTCTTGTAACGTGGCAGATACTTAGCAGAATTCCAGAATATCTAAACAGAAAGTTTGGACCAGCTCCTTTCAAACTTGTTTGAGTTGTCAATCCATAAAGTAGGCTGCTGGAGGTGTGGGACCCAATAGAGCAGACTTGGGTACTGTGATGACAGGCTCTCTTTTCTGAGGTTAAGGCACTACATCACCTTTGGCAATGAGTCCAGCATAAATCCTCAGACTCTGGATTATACCCACCCATTTTGTAGAATCATCCTACCAATTCTGTACAATCTGAATTTTTTTTTTTTTTTCTGAAAGCCACTTCACACAGTGCCTTCAGGCCCAGGTTCTCACGACCTTGCTCCCTGTGGCACTCCTGCCACCCCAAGGATGGGCAGCAGTTGCAGCCCAGACACTTTCTTGCAGGTCAAGGACAAGCAGCTCAGCCAACACAGCTTTCCCAGGAGTTGGTGTGTGGCAGAACTAATTTACCTCATGCTTATGTACAGCCACACAGTGAAGGTGCACATATATTGCTGTCATCTTACAACCTTACGTAAGATGTATGTGTAAACTTTTAAAGGCACGTGTTCAGGATTCACCCCAAAATCCTGTGGGGACAGCAGCAATGTAGAGGCATGTTAGCTCAGTTCAGAAACAGCAGTGTGCTCTTAAACAAGCATATCCTCAGAAACCCCAACAGGGCTGACTTTCTGCCTAATGTTGCTCATTTATAATTGGTTATGTCAGGTTTACTGTAAAACACGATAAAAATGCAACTTCTTCCAGGAGCAATTCAGATAATTTCTAAGCCATGTAATTTGTTTCTGAAATTGAAGTCTGATTTCCATGTCACAGTGTCCTCATACATCAGTTATGCAGGGCTGGGAGCTGAAGGTGGGCAGCAAGTCATGTGGGTTGAGAGGTAAATACATCTAAAAGGTGATTCTGCCTTGGAGATGTGTCACTCTTTAAGTATGACTGTTTCTTGCCACTGATAGTAAAGCAGACCTGGGTAAATAGATCAGAGAATTCTCTGCATTGAAGCTATACAAAACACCTGAAGGGCTCTGACTTTACTTTCTATCTTACTTGAGAGACTATATTGAGCTTTGGGGCATTTGAATGAGCTCAAACCTTTTCTTAAAACTAGGATTTATGTTTTAATTTACCACTTGTGCAGCATATCAGATCCGGTTGTTGGCTAATCAGTACCTCAGGATGCCTGAATTCCACAGCTTGTGTTTTTTGCCTTTATACATATGTAACAGAACCACCACCCAGCTAGTGAGCTTGCCAGGAGGATTTGGAAAAGAGTGCTTGCAGGCCAAGCTTAAGATGTGTTGGTACACTGGTGTGTGGGTGGTTTACATAGACCACAGTCTAATTCTGGCTGCAACCTCTACTGCTGTTAGGTTCTTGTTACGCAGTGGTGTTTGCATGCATGTGGAACAGAGGCTGCACCAGTTAATTGCATCTGCAGCAAAAATTTCCATCACCTCCATAACTATCCCGCCTCATTTGAAATCCTCATTGCTCAAGAGAGGCAATCTTACCTTTGCCCCTCCTACCTTTTAGGAGTGCATGAAACTATTGAGTTGTTTTGGAGAATTTCAATGTACAGCATATGGGCTTGAGAGCTGAAGCTGCCCTGAAAATGAGAAATGATAGAGCAATGTAAATTGAATTGTACCTCTGTGTCTTAATTTCTGAGAGACTGAACTGAAGATGAAGGTGAAATCTGATGTAGTGCAGGCTAGCAAAGCGCTATTGAGTTATCTGACTCACTGCAGGCTTCATTTGCTTTAAAATTCAGCATTCATAATGTCCAAGCAAAGAATACGTGGTGCCTTTAATATCTTGTTTGCTTAGATGGCTATGCTCCCTGTCCTTCATCTCCACCCCCAAATTCCTGCTGTCTTAGTCTCAAGCCTCAATCTACACCTAAAGTGTTGTTAAGCATAGCAATTTTTCAGTTTCACATGTATTCAGGCAGGACTGTATTGTATTAAGCAAAGTATCTCAGTCATTTATAAGCCAAAACTCCTGCATGCCTTCTCTGGCTTTAAGAAAGTCAGCCTCTCCTCATGCCTCAGCATATAGTTAGGAGATACTTTTTCTGTGAGGAATTGCTGGTTTCAGAGGCCCCTGCTGCTCCAAACTGCAGTCCCTCCCTGCCCCTGGGAAGTTGGGTTTGAACTAACCTTACAATAAGAAATCACTTCAGTGCTCCAGCTTGTAACATGGCGTCCAGTAGCATGAAAAAGGGGCAGCAAACTGGCTGAGAGAACGGAACTGAGGATTTAAAGTAATTTTGTCACCAAAGCCAGTATAACATGTAGCTACATCCTTGCTTTTCTGCCCTGGGAAACGCAACTGAAATAGCTCCTTTCCTAGTCAGCTGTCCTGTATGTGTAGGCACTGCCTGCACAGCCATCAGAAATGTTTAAATTTGTACCTAGGATGCTCACACTACGAGAAATGTAGAGAACACAGTGGCTGTAAAGGAGCAGGGAATGGGAGCAGTACCTTGCAAGGTGTGGTGCCAGGACTTAGGTAGTCACAGAAGCATAGGGAGTTCATTGGTAACATCATTTTTGTCTTTTTTCCCCTTCATTTTTAGTGTGGAAACAGTGAATGATGGGCAGTTTCATAGTGTGGAACTTGTGATGCTGAATCAAACTCTGAACCTGGTGGTGGACAAGGGAACTCCCAAGAGCCTAGGAAAACTCCAGAAACAGTCTTCTGCCAGCCTCAACACTCCCCTCTACATTGGAGGTATAGTGAGTTGTTCTTGGGCTTGAGATTTTAACAAGTCTTCTCAGAAGCAAGTAATCTTCCATACTATGAAGAGAGCTCTCTACAGGGAGCGGAAACTAGAGGGAAGCTTTCCCCTCTGCCAGGGGCTGCTTCCCTGAAAGCTGGAGTTACTTATGGATTGGCCCAGTCTCCTGCAAAACTCTTCTGCCCCAATAGTTCCCCTACACTAGTTTCAATGGAGTGCACTTTTACCACTCACTGTCTTAATGCAGGAATCTAGTAATGCCAAACTTTGTTGCTGTATACCAGAAGTGGTAGCTACCTGTGGGCAAGTAAAGACATTATTAAGCCTTTCAGAAGGATAATTGCTATTCAGCTATGGACAGAAGGAGTGTTAAGCGTTGTCTAACGGCAAGAGCCCATGGCCATTTGCCAAAAACCCTGAGCTTTTTTTTCTCTCTTTTGTTTGTCATATAATACTTATGTAAGCTTGGGCAAGTGAGTATTTTTGTTTCTTTCCATTTCCAAAATGAGGACAATAAGACTATGCTACCTTCCAAAGGGCCTATGCTAATTAATTCTTTAAACATTGTAAGGGACTGTGACAAAAGAGATGTTAGATATTATAAGTTACATACCATCATTGTAACTGTGAATAAACCTTCCCTTTTTTGTTTTTATCTGAAGGGATCCCGACCTCTACTGGATTATCTTCAATGCGCCAGGGTGCAGATATGACACCAAATGGTTTTCATGGATGTATTCATGATGTCCGCATCAATAATGAGCTGCAGGATTTCAAGGATTTACCACAGCAGTCACTAGGAGTCCTTCCTGGCTGCAAATCCTGTAACATCTGCAAGCATGGTATTTGCCGGTCCCTGGAGAAAACAAGTGTAATTTGTGAATGTCACCCAGGCTGGATGGGCCCCCTGTGTGACCAGGAGATTGAAGACCCATGTCTTAACCACAAGTAAGTTTGAATGAATGCTGATGGCAGGGTGGAAGCTTACATCAAATGCATATTTCATGTTTCATCTTTTAAAACTGCATCTGACTATTTTTGAAGGTTCTGGATTCCAACATGAAATTACTGACAGTTGTGAGCCAGCATCCATGGCAACTCTGTTTCCACTTCTTGTTCTAAAGTCATTCAATCTCAAAATGAGCTTCTTCTCCTGGCGTAGCTAAGGTGTGAATACTGTAGGTCATAATTGCAGATGCAACTCTGCCCTAGAAAATACAAAAACTTCTGTTAATGGGTATGTGTCACCTCTGAAGTGAGTGCCTGCATTCACCCAGAGCAGAGCTACCTGTGAGCAGGGAGTACACCTTTCAGGGAAATGCTCACAACAGCACTGGACCCAGTATTCACACTAACTCCCTCAAGACCATTATGCACTCCAATGTGAACAGTTTTAAATTTCTCAAATGGCAGACTTAAATATTACCTGCTGAAACACCCCTTTAATTAATCGGTTGAAAGGATAGCATGGAGTTGCATGCTAAGAAAATGAGTGGAAAGCATCCACAGTTCAGAGGCTCAGTTACCCCATCTCCATCAGAAAAGCTGGGTCAATAGCTTATGGCACGTGCACATGGAAATAATCCAGTGCACAATCCAGACCAGCAGTCTACAGTGTCAGTGTTCTTTCATAAGCAGATGGAAGTACTTTTGTTTTAGAAGCTACATTGATTGCGCTAGCTGTGGAAGGCGCTTTTCACAAGCACATACTTTTGACAGGTAGATTTTCCCAGTGAATAATCACTCTCTTAAAGGCAGAAATATAACTTGGCCAAGGTACCATTTAAAATTTGCTTTTTGGTCTAATTCTGCAAAGCACCAAACCCTGGAAGGTGTTGAGAAGCACCTGACAAACCACAGGTATAAACACCCAAGTGAAGAAACACTTGAAGGCCTAAATGTTTTTTTTTTAGTTTCTGATGCTATTATTTGTGCTTTTTAGTTCAAAGCTTAAAAATGAAATGTCCAAGGATTCAACATAAGCAGGGATCAATTTTACCGGACCAGAAGGAAAAGAAATAAAAATAAGAGGCACACATGGGTTTATGTCAAATAGGACCTGATTTAGCAAAGGTTTATAAGCCCTGGACAGCTTTTCCTTGGCTGGACAATATTTCATTCCGCAGCCCATTCCAAGTCTATCCCTGTCCCGTAAGTAGGGACAGTGTCAGAGAACCTGCTAAGGATCAATAGCCCTCCCTGTGGTATTCCTCAGAAATACCAACGCTCACTGTAAACCACATGAGCCAGGCAACCCTGTTTTTCAAAGAGATGAGTTACAATTGCAAATTCTACACGTATTCTCTGAACATTATCCAGCATCCACTGAAAACTCACAGTTTCTTCAGTGTTTGACACCGAACTGATGGTTTTGGATTAGTATCCTGGAACTAAACAGGCAGAAATGCCAAACCCAAGCACCCCTGGTAAAAGGAGCTCTCATGTCTAACAAAGGCCAGTTCTAAAATGCTTCTCCTTCTCCAGGTGTCTGCATGGGAAATGCATGGTAGCCAATGTTGCTTACACCTGTAAGTGCATGGAGGGCTACACAGGCATGTACTGTGACAAGAAGAACAATTCCTCAAATCCCTGCAGGATTTTGAAATGCAACCATGGGCAGTGTAAGATTTCTGAGCACGGGGAACCCTACTGCGAGTGTGATCCTAACTATGGTGGAGAACATTGTGACAGAGGTATGTGGGGCCCAGGACACTGCTCTGCTGCATTTCTGTTCTACACCTTTGTTTTTACCTCTCTTCTATGTGAATTGTATTTGGAGGTAAATGGTAAATAGCAGAGCTAGGTCAGTCTCTGCAGAGCAATGCAGGGAGCAGAAAAGACCCACACAACAGCTAGCTAGCTACATTCTAAACACATGGGTAAAGGCAGACATTTGTAGCAAAGGGTTTTATTCTATAGCTCCTGAATCCTCAAGGTTTGCTGCTCCCAGGATTCTGGTGACATAAAGGAGAAGTTGTTGTGGGGTTTACCCTCAGCAAGAAGTGGGGGAAGGAGGTCTTACCCTGCAAACCAAGGACTGTTGTACATGACATGAGCAGGAACTGAAAGGCAGGAGATACTGCCCATCTACAGTGGCGATACAGGTTCTCAGCTTGCTCCCTCTGAGGCAGCTGCACATGTTTCCTGGGGTATCTCACAGATGATGCTGGACTTTCTTGACAGGGTTGGGGCCCAGCTCTTCTACCCTGACCTGAAAAGACTTATTGAAAGCTCATTTAGTTATATGTTCATCCCTGCTGCCTTTTTTTTGCTCCTGTACAGAAGGAAGGAGCTAGCTTGTATTATTTTTATCTAAGTCGTGCCTTTCCTGTGAATGAACCACAGACATTCAAAATTACATGTATACAGCCTCACAAAATGTATCTCACTGCTGCAAAGTGCCTGCAGAATGACACTGGCAGTTTCAGGTATATCAGATAGCTATTGCCAAGGAGAGCAGGCTAACCTTTAGTCCCAAGAAGCAGACAGAGCAAAATTAAGACATATTTTGCAGGAGCATTGCAGGATTCAACTCAGCAGCCATCCTTCCTGAATGGCTAATCAAAGCTAGCAGGACAACTTGGCTTCTGCCTTGTGCCAGGTATTACGCATTTGGGTAACACAAGCTCTGGTTGGATGGCAGATACAGGGCAGTAAAAGGTTAAGGTCCTGCTCATGCCATCTGTTTGTCTTGAGTATCATTTCACATGCAGGGCTGTCTGCTGATGTTTGGGGAATAGCTGGCAAAATACTTACCACAGTGTTGCTTTGTCTTTTTTTTTTTTCCTTCTCTGTTGTTTTACCAGAGAATCCCTGCCAAGGAGAGGTAATTCGAGAAGTAGTCCGGAAGCAGCAGGGCTACACTTCATGTGCCACTGCCTCCAAAGTCTCCCGCCTGGAGTGTCGTGGCAGCTGCAGCAGTGGGCAGTGCTGCGTCCCTTTGCGGAGCAAGAGACGGAAATATTTCTTCCAGTGCCTGGATGGCTCCACCTTCACGGAAGAACTGGAGAGACATGTGGAATGCGGTTGCTCAAAATGCTTATAAGACATTCTCCAGTCTCTTGCCACTTTAATCGACTCAGAAGCGCTATCAAAACGGGACCTGTTTACTTTCAGAGTGAAGAAGAAGAAAAGAATTATTAATTATATTGTAAAATAAACAAAAAATAGAACTTATTTTTGTTATGGAAAGTGACTATTTTCATCTTTTATTACATAAAGTATCGCACCACTTTGAGTATATGCATCATATAGTGAGTTATTTTTACCATGAAACTTTTTTAACAGTTGTAAGAAAAAAAATTCAAAAGGTAAAAGTTTTTATATATATATATATATATATATTTATATATATATATAAAGAAAACATAGCCTAACAGGAGAAATGTGGGGTGACTATATGTATGCGCAATGAATAAATGTAGAGGTGTTCCAGGGACGTGCCACAGAGCTGATATGGTCTGAAGCTATCTCCAAGGCTCTGGGTGAGTCTTCTCAGCAGATCCCCATGGATGGCAGCACCTCTCCTGCTCAGGCACCCTGAGAACGCCCCCCTCCTCAGCTCCGTGCTCTGCCCAACACTGCCGACACTGGTTTGCTCCTGTACAATGGCTCCGCTTGCTGTTCTTGGACTGGTTCCCTGTAGCACGTAGGTACTGCTGTAGTTTGAGGCTGGCAACATTGTTTGACTATTATAATACTATAATACATTTTTTTGCTCTGCATGTTGTATTTATCTGTATTCACATTATATCCTTCAGCAACTGTATCTATAGAGCACAGGCAGCTGTATCCAAAAGAAGGGGACGAAGGGAAAGGAAGTGGGGAAATATATGTTGTTTTGGGAAATTTGGGGGCAAAATGTGAAATAAGTGCTAAGTAATGCCTAATAAATGAAATAGTACTTTAGTGTAAACTCCTCAGCTATGTTACTTACCAAGTTTGTGCCTTCTTGCTCCCAGCCTTGAGCCTTTTTTTGCGTATGAAATATAAGGAATGCACTGCTACATAGTTTGTCATGCCTTGACACTTTAACTTGGAAAGGTTGCAAAGAGCATTAAAATGCCATAAAATACCTGCAACATAGTGGCTTTTACTCCCACTGTCACTTGAGCAATGGATGTAAGGTGGGCTGTAGCTGCCTGTTCATCACCGAGCAGTAGGCTGCTTTTCCGCAGCTTTTTTAACTGAGCAGAAGTTGCACTGTATCTGTGTGAAGGTATTCAGCTGACTTGTGTCCACCTTGGCAGTACTCTTTTCTCTGCACAAGGAGAAATGTCACACCTCCATCCTGTCCTGCTCTGGCATTTGGTGCAAATTGATAATTCTACCAAAGCTCCTGCATCTGCACCACTTCATGGCCTGCACTTGTGTCTCCCAAAGGACTCCCATTAACTGTAGCTGTGTTGGGAGTAAATGCTGAATAGGAAATGGAAATCTATGCAGGGATAAAAAATCTCACTGTGAATGTGAGGCAAAAATTGATTCTGGCAGTGAGTTTCATTTTTGGAGTTTTTTTGGCAGGGCTAGCTTTCAGGGTCAGTAAGTACATGCAGAAAGTACCATGGGTGTGTTGAAGTTTCTCTTAATCTGTTTCAAACATCCCATCAAGACCTATTCCATTATCTGTGTAACTTCTCTCTTTCCCTAATAATATAGCAAGTTCTGTCTTCAGTTCTCTTTTCCTAAGAGAGGTGAAGTCAGAGATGATTCTGAGCAGCCACAAGCTCCGTTTATGAACACTCACTGGTCTCACCAAAGTATTTCAAACCAGGGGTTTCGGCAAAGGATAAGTCAGAAAGCTGAATCAAATAAATGGAGCTTGGTTTTGAGTGGAACTTTGGAGAGATGCACAGAATGTGACCCACTAAAGAGAAGTGACCATCTATCGTGCAAGCAGAAAGCTCTATTGTGCTTTGCATTCTTTTGCTACACCTGTCTTGCCTTAGCTGCAGCAATGCTTTCATATTTCTTTGTTACTAGCAGGGCAATGCAAACAGAAGGAACATATCAAATGTAATAGCTGTCTCACAAAATAATTATCATTACAGGAAGCCTCCAATCGATGAAGTATCAATCACTAGTTAACGTGCCAAACTGATTGAAACAGTACAGCTCAAGAGCCAGGGAAAAACAATCCAGAAGCTCATAACAGCTGGAGTTTGTAGTGTACAACAGAAATCACCCAAACTCTAAACCTATGGGTTTTTAAAAAATCATGCAAATAACTGCAGGCACTTGTGCGAATACATGCCTGGCACGCCACCGCCATTAACATTTAACTCCTGCTTAAAACACTTTAATATTAGAAGGAGCAGCTGCTGTGGTGCCGGGCAGCAGAAATCCAGACTGAGCAGTGGCTTACAAACCATTCTCCAGCCCTCCTCTACTGCACAATTTGTAGCCACTGACCGGCTCAGGCCTGCAGACATAGGGCCCTTTTGACCACCACCCAAAATGTTTACTTTGTCCCTCAAGCAGCAATGCATATGAGAAAGAAGGTGATGGTCACTGGTGGCCCTGCACTTGCTGGAGGGTGCCTTAAAAAGCCATCAACGTCTCGTTAGTACATCACGCTGGGATTTATTTAAGTAAGGCCTTGCAGCAAAGTGACCAGCAACACCTCAGCAAAGCCAGCCCTGTTTCTGGCCCTTTTGTGTCTGTTAAGCATTAGGATAAAGGGTTTAATCTATTTCGTAACCAAAACGATGCAATTTTTGTATGCTTTGAGGCAGCACTTGCCATTGGATAGTGATGCTTTATGTCAGTGATTCTCTGACTTGTTATAGAATTATTTTATGTTAAGAAGAAAATAAAAAGCATTCAGATGTGCCAAAAATGTGAGCTTAACTGAAGTGTCATTAGCTCTGAAAGTTCCTCTGTAACCTGCCTAATCTTGCAACAGATTTCAAGAACTGTGGGTACAATGCAGTAGTTTTTACCTCTATAAAGTTTTAATATAAAGTGAAGAAAGATGCTTACCCTTATAAAATAGCAATGCAGACTGTTGTGAACTGATGTATTTTATTAATAAATTCTCATTGTGATGTAAGTTTAAATAAATTGTTGGGTTATGGAAGATTGTAATGTGCCTTGTGGTGCAGATTATTTCTGCATGTATCTGAGGAGCTATGAGCTTTTAGACCTCATGAGGTAGCTCATAGCAAGTGATGGGGGAACTATACACACTCCTCTTGGACAAACCTAACCAGAGAATGGCTGTAGGTACATGGAGTATAAGTGGCAGTTACATATTATTAAGACATCCTAACTTCTTTTAGGAGTCTTACACACAACTGAGTTAAGCCATATAGTTATGAGCCTCTGCATTTTCTTCGATGAAACACCTTATCTGCTGCTCTTTTTTTAACTGTTTGAGACAGGCCTGCACCAAAAGTGCATTCCTTGACTGATGATAGAATAAATGAAAAAATTCTGGGAAGTAGGGTGGGAGGAGGTCTGACTGAGGAAATGGAAGTCACACAGCCAACATTGGATGACAGGACTCTTGCAATGTCCTGACACATATATTCCAAATTTGCTGCCTCACCTCTGTATCTGTTTCATATTAGTGACCAGATGTAGCAGACCAATTCTGGTCTTTGTTTTCCAGTTTTAGCATAGAATAAAGCAAAGCTCCCACCTAGTCCTCAGCCTTCCCTCACCCGTACCCCTAAGTATTGCCACATATTGCTAATTATGGTTCAAATTATGGTCCTTAGAATTACCTTAGCAGTTCCATGCAAAACTGGTGACAGAACTCAGCCAATAAAAAACACTCAACCTTAATGAGCATCATTAAGCTTGAACTATGAAGGTTAATTATGTAACTGTAGCAGATGGCAGCAGTTTTACCTAAAGCAAACCCAGCTGAGCCCACTAAAAAAGCTAGCAGGAACTGGTAATGAGGTAATGAATTTCTAGGTACTGTCTGAAGCAACTGGTTTGCACAACAGTTACTTGTATTCCTCATGGCTTTGCAGCATGTGGTTTCCTTAGTGAGTGGTTGACTGTAGCCAAAGGACAAACTACTGGTGTTTGTGCATCTGCCTGCAACGCCCCAGGTATTGTTTTTTTAGATATTGGTCTGAGGTAAACAATGAGAAACTGTTTCTTTAGCTTTTTTTTTTTTTTTTTTTTTTTTTTTTTTTTTTTTTTTTTTTCCCTGGTTGGAGGGGAAGAGTTGATGATGTTGCAGTTTTCAGGGTGTTTGGCTGTGGGTTTTCTGTTGCCATGAGGTTGCCCCTCAGCCTCCTTCTCACCAAACTAAATAAGCCTCAAGTTCATACTGCTCCACACAGGAGATTATGTATTTGTGATATGTGGATTTTTTGGGGGTGTTTTAAATAGTAATTTCTCATATTTACTGATGCCATACCAAAATTTCCTTTCTCTAAAAATAATACATGGGAAATTTCTGCAATTATATGCAGCTTACAGGGGGAGAAAAGTTCTTCATC
The DNA here is from genome assembly GCF_003957555.1 of Calypte anna. Classification (NCBI taxonomy): domain Eukaryota; kingdom Metazoa; phylum Chordata; class Aves; order Apodiformes; family Trochilidae; genus Calypte; species Calypte anna. The sequence goes on along the minus strand of NC_044259.1, from coordinate 42,340 downwards.
CTTGTTAAGAGACACAAATTCCTTAAACAGTCAACAAGTAAACATTTAAGGAGACTTCCTTCCAAATGAGTTTTCCAAATGAATCAGTTTCAGAAAAGAAAAGAATAAATGACCCATGGCATCTAATGGGACTTTCAGGTTTTTTTTAATGTAAGCTTCTGGATGAAAATGGAGAAGAAATGCTTTTATGACAGTTTTTAGCATGAGACCCAACAAAATACCAGTGCTCGAGGCATACATAGAGCCCCAAAATGAGACAACTAGGTTCTCTTGAGTGCACAAAGTTGGCCAGGGTTGGCACCAAAGCTTGGATGGACCTATTGAGTGGGAACTGAGGTCTACATCTGAGATTTTTCTTTGTAGTAGGGCTGTAAGTGAATATTGTCCTCTTCTGCAATGTGACATCCAAAATGCTTTCCTGAAGGGAGTAACCAGTACCAACCAAAGGTCGTTTGCTATGGGGTAAACGTTTTTTTGGTTTTTTTCTTTTTTTGTATGTGTTTAGGAGCAGTGGAGTAATGGAGGAAGAAGAGGCACCTGTTTCTGAAAGGTGGCTTCAACAGAGACTTTTTTCAAAGCAAAACTCCAGACACATCAGGGAGCTTCAGCTTCCTTGACAGCTGATGCCAACTCCTCCTCCTAGCCCATAGCTTTTAGATCCACCCCGTACCACCGGAATTGACTGCCCATTATTTCATCACAAAGAAAAGGGGAAAAAATGGTTGCCTGTTCTAAATTGCTGCTGGAAAATGAGATGTCAGAAGCAGGTTAGAGGCTTCGCTGTGTCAATCCCTCCTGCTGCAGACTCTCCACAGCTCTTGTAATGGGACATGAAACGTCAGCCTATTCCTATACTATGTGACGAAAAACTTCCTTAGGACTTAAGTCATCTGTGTGGTTACTGGGGTCCACGCACCAGCAAAGAAGAGGAGCAATTTCCTGCACTGCTTCTGGTGCATAATTGTGGCAACACAGGTCAGTCTTGCCCTGTCCCCTCATGGGGTCTTCCACAGGACCAGGCAAGAGGAACAGGCAGTGTCAGTGGGGACCCGGGCGGTGCCGGGAGGAGCAGCCAGCGTTAGGGAGACCGGAGCGGTTTCAAGAGAATCCGCCAGGCTGAGAGGACCTCCCACCCGCGCGCGACCCCCCTGATCCCGCCCCTCGCTCCGGGCGGAGACGCCTCCTGATTGGCCGAGGGGCGGTGGGGTGAGCGGCGCGCGGGGCAGCGCACGGCCCGCTGGGAGCTGTAGGCAGAGCGCGGCGGGGCCGTAGGGGCCGAACTGCGGGTCCCGGCGTGCCTGGCGCGGGCCCGTGACGGGGCTGAGGGGCAGCGCTGCGGCAGCGGCAGCGGCAGGGCGGGCGCCAGGAGCCAGGAGACGCTGTGCTGCCTCGGCTCCATTGTGTGGCGCGGCCGCGGCTTCCCGGTGCTGGCAGCCATCTTGTGCCGGAGGGGGCCAGCGCAGGACTGCGGCGTCCGTATCGGCCGAGGCCTCCGTAGGGGGTCTCTGAGGCTGCCTTTCTGCCGAGGGGGGCCGCGGCGGCGGCGGGCAGCCCCTGCGCGGCGGCTGCTCCCGAGAGGGGCCTCTCCTGTGCTTCCGCCTTCAGCGAACTTCCTGGGCCGCTCTCCCCGGGCGCTGCCGTGCCCCAAGGCAAGGAAGAGCTGCTTTCCGCGGCGCGTCGAGGCGACCCTGGGGCTGATGCTCGGCGCCTCGCAGCGGGACACAGCCGCCGGGCCGGACCGGGCGTGAGAGCCGCCGCCTCCCGCCCCGACTCCACGGCCCAGCCACGCATGCCGCTGTTGGCCGAACCGCTGCCCGGGCCGCGGGCGTAGCGGTGGGCGCTGCCAGCGCCGCTCCCGAGGAGGCGGGCGCCCGCCGCCCACCAGCTGCGGATCAGGCGACCAAGGACCGGCCCTGAGGAGCTCCCGCCGCTGCCCGCCCCATCAGGCGAGGGGCAGGAGACCCACCCCGAGCGACGCGACGCGCCCCGCCCGCCTGCCCCCGCTGCCCGAGAGCCGGACCGCCGCCGCCGCCGCACCATGAAGATCAAGGATGCCAAGAAGCCGTGTAAGGCCGGGGGGATGTGGGGTGGGGTGATGTGGGGTCGGGGGTGGCAGTCGTGGTGGGGCTGGGGCGCTGGTCGGTGCGTTCGGGAATTGCTTGCGAGGCTCTACCCGCTCCCTGGCTTCCCTGTTGGGTGAGGGTGATGTGACAGTCCCGTGTGTGCCTTGGGAGGGCTTCTCAGAATGTGAAGCAACCGGTTTTGGGGGGATGGGCGTTTCAATGAAGATGGCACCGAATGGGTGTACCGGGCAGTGGCTACCGATTTTTTTTTTTTAAGGACTAATCAACTTTTTTTGTTTGGTTGGGGGTTTTTCCTTGTTTTTTTTTTTTTTTTTTTAAGAATATTTATTAGTTTGGTACAGGTGTTCCATTAAAATAAGCTGATCAACAAGCACAGCTGTAATAACAATATAGTCTGTCATTTTGGAGTACTATATTTGTTTTGGAGGGCAGAGACATGGGTAAGATTCAGGTGAATGCAACCAAAATCTCTAATATTACCGGTACTTTTTCGTGAGAAGAGAGAATGGGATTGAGTAGTAGAATTAGTCTGCATACAAGTGGGCTTTTCCAAGTGTAACTGATCCATAGCAGTGCACATGAGCATAGCTGCCAAACCTACACAGATGTACCACAGCTTAAAGGGATGTATGTCAGTGTATTGACCTGAATGGGATGGATGTACCATTGAATTAGGCTATTTTTCTTTGTCGTCATACTTAAAACACTTTCAGGGTGAGTTACTGTGTGGAAGAGGTGGCCGGGCCTGTTGTCATATGACATGCCTGTCTAATGAAGAGCATACAACCAAGAGTCTATTGAAAGCGTGTATTTCAAATACATTGTTAGTGCAGCCCAACAAGAAGCAAATCACTAAATATGCATTTAACACTGGAAGTATTAGTGTAGCTCTGGAAATAGTTACAAACAATGCAATTGACTTTGGCTGTGAAAATAATTTGTTTCTTCTGGTGTGTTAAGGAAACCCTAAATAAGCAAGTTGCAGCACACAGTTATTATTATTATTAATTACTATACTTCTACATAGGTATACTATTTAAAGAATGATATCCCAATTTGGAAGCAGTAATTGCCTGTGAGACATTGGTGTGGACTGGTAGTTTCAAGTGCTGAGAGTATAGCTGCTTCTGCTGTAGAAACCTGCTGGTGTCAGGAGTGTCTCTGCTAGGCTTCAAAGACCAATGGCAGAGTTAAACCTCATAGTTAAGTAACAATGCTAAATTTATCAAGAAGTTTTGCCCGTTTAAGTATGCTGAACTTGTAGCTGTACTCTTCCAGTTCTTGAACCTGAACTTTGGTGTTACACTGGAAATCAGAAATAGTTGGAACTGTATTTAAGCAGTGGAGTGAACGAATACAGTGTCAAACTACATTGTTTATTTCATTGTGACTCTTTAACGTATTTTGAAGCTGGTGGATTTTTTTAAGATAGTTACAGTTAGCTTCCTAGGCAGTGACCTTCAGATTGCTTCTTCAGATCTCTACCCCTCCTTAGTCTCCCTGGTGGGAGAGCAGTTGAATATTTGAAAAGGAGCAGATCCACAAAATCACAGAAGATGGAAAAATCCATTGATAATCATGGGCTTTGGTTCCCAGATACTACTTTTGATTTTATTTATATGCTCAAATTGACCTGAAAGCTAAGTTAAGCTCACAGACTAGACTGTCTAGGTCCAAATATGTTTGGTTAAGACACTTGTAGGCACTTGGCAATACAATTGCTGAGCAGGTATACATTTCTTAGGCAAGAAAACACACCAAAAATTGTGCTGAAGCTGAATTTGATCCAGGGGAATAATGGGTAATCATTATTTAACAGGAGGTCATTAGTCTGTTGTAAAAGCTACAAAGTGGAATTGAGAAGACTGTTTTAGCCTACCTGTACTTTTATCTGTGATGTTTACATCATGGAAGAAAGAGTGATTTCACTGTAGGAGTACCATGTCTGATGAGAGGTGAGGGCAAAATAGAGCAAGTTCAATTTTGTGGTGTGGATACACCGACTTGAAAGTTGCTAGCAAAGGGCCATTTGAATTTCTTTTGCAGGTGATGGGGGGTGATGGGCATTTTAAAGGAGGATAGCAGAAATTCAGGTTAGGAAAACCTTGTCTCTAAGTAGTTAACATAGCAGTGGAAGCTGAGGAAGTTGTGGACTCTCCATTTTCAGAGGATTCTGTGAAAAACTTCACAGCTCTTCAAGTCTTGTCTGGACAAAGCTGTAGTTCACCTCATATAGTGGTGGCAATTTTTCTAAGTGGTGGACTAGATGACCTCCCAGGGACCCTTCCAACCAGCATGATAGCTCTTCTGAGGAAATGTCAATGTGAAAGAATGGCTGGCAATTTTAAGAGAAACTTCTAGGGGTGTTGAGGATGGAGATGATGATTGTGAGAGCAGTGAGTCTTACAGAGCCACTGCTTAAGATCCATCTAAAGGGAAGAGAGGAGCCACTCATTCAGAGAGCTCTTCATCTTGGTAGGGGAAGGGTGGGCACCCAGCCAGTGTGCTGTGCTCCTTAGAGGAGGTGGAGTCCTTGGTCTTGCTTCTGGAGTGTGATGGACTGCTAAAGGAAAGCCAAAGACTTATTGTATTTAATACACAGTATACAATGCTTTTTATAGTTTCTTTCTTGTTTATTAAAAATATTTTGAGAACAAATGCCTATTTTTCCCTTGAGGTAAGTTGAGGCATGCTAATATATATAAGTACATAGTACAGATGTGCAAAATGCTGTCTCAATATAAAGAAAAGATGAAAATCTTATTTTCTCTAATGTGGTTCTGCATACATGTTGTCATCATGGACCCAGTGATTCCATGCGGGATTTGTGTAGCAAAATAGATGAAAAATCCATTTAGGTTGCTGTAAAATTTTTTAAAATTGATTTTTCTGTTCGTAGGGCTTCATGCTTAGTCTTGTGGTATCCTACCATTTTCTTAGTAGTCCTTCAAAGTTTTTATTAGCCCATAGCAGATGTTACAGGCTCTCATTTCATTGCAGCTGAACAATGTGTTTCTATTAATGGAATTGTACTGCCAGGCACACTTTATCCAGTATTTGCATCTGTAAGTGTTAGATTATGCCTGCTGTATAATGCAATAAAAGCACCTATCTCCAAAGAGATTGCTGCTGAAATATCAACCAAATTAACAGAATGAGAAAATGCAAGCAGCGATATTTTGCCTTAGATTAGCTATACATGGTATCCACTTGTGAGACAAAGCCTGTGAAGAGCAGTTACAGTAACTGCTGATCATCTGTCCTCCCACTGGCAACCGTGGCCTTTCTGCAGTGTGATCAGAGGTGTCTTGAGTGGGAACTCCTGGAGAGCTTAGAGGTTAGTGGGGAAATTTTTCCATGAGGAAAACAGCAAGATATGATAGTGCATTTCAGATGCTTTTAATTTGGATGTTAATTCCGTCAAGCCCAAATTTATTTTGAGCTCAACTTGGAATGCTTGAACCAAAAACCTTCTACAGAACTAGGTAAGCAGAGAAACTCCGGTGTCTCCAGGGCTAGGAACTCTTGATCTACAGTTTTGCTCTGCTGAGGCTCGGAGGCACTACAGCAAAGGTAAAAATGGCTGCAGAGCCATTAGGTAACTCTCCTCTGACTTAGCAGTTCCACAGCCTTTGATGTGCTTTCCCTTAGGTTGTCCCATTGGGTAGGTTAGCTGCCTCAGACTGCTAACTGATAGAGGTGTTGTCATTAGTTTTGACTCCGCTGTTTGCATATGCTTTACGGAAATACTGTTAAGTGCAAGAATTTATGCATGTACATAGAGGAAAATGCATTTGGAGAAACTGCAGGATACCTTTGGTTTCGCTTTCTCTGTTTATAAGAACTAGTGGTGTAGTAATTCACTATTAACTTTTATGTAGGTAACTTGTCATCAGGTAAGAATAGGATCAAGGTTAGTTTTGTTGTCAAAGGCTGCATTAGAAGATAAGTTTTGTGCATCGTACGTGATAATAATGCATACTTTCATAAAGAACTGTTGTAGTGCTGGCAGCAGTAAACCTAACTTTCCACGTGATTTCATGATCATTTTTCTTTCTTGTATTTTAAGCCAGTATTAATTACAAGCTGCAGCATGGCTTGGCAGCTGTTGCCCCAGCTTCATTAGCACTTGAAGTGCAACACTCTTAAAGTCTTATTAATATGTAAGCTTTCTTACAAAGATGACACAAAATCTTGTAGCTTGGTCTCTGCTGTCACTGACAGCTGTGTTTTTATTTATTTTTAAACCATGCAAAGCTCTCTCCTTGAATTAGGGGTAGCTACTGCCCCTCAAAGTTTAGTTCTTGTTAATTTAATGCAGAGTTAACCCAGGCTGTTATTTTATCTTGCAGTAAAAAGGAAATATTTTCAAGGTGTTTGTGTTTCAAGTGTGTCATCGCATTCATAAGAACTGTAATCTGTTTTTCTGTCTTTAAAAGCTAAATGCAAGTAGAGTGTTAGACTGGAGAATCTTACATTTGACTGAATAAGGAGAACTTAGAGAAGTCTTGGAGCATGTGATCCAAAACGGGTGTCGTAAGTCAAAATACTATTATGTGGTCTGGGTGGAGGTCTTCAAAGGTCTTCTTCTCTGCTGAAGCAGAACCCCACCTCTACGTTTGTGCTTGTATTGGCATGAAAGACTTATTACTATAGTTATTTCCTTTTGGCATACAAAGACCTTTTATGATAAGATGTAAGTAAGTACCCTTAAAATTGCTGTCAGCAACTATATACACCAAGAACTTGGGAAGTGCGAACTCCAGAGAACGAGGCCTCCCACTCTAGGTGGACAGTTATTTAACAAACAGCCAAGAGCCATCAGTGTGGGTTTTCTTACTAGGCAAAACTGCTACATCATTCCTTGAGCCCAGAACCTTGTGACAGCACTCGTCCCATGCAGGAAGTGATCTGCTGCATTGCAGGAAGCAGTCCTAGAAAATCCTGTTGAACACCATTATTAGTTTAACTCTGAGCAAGTTGCCCCTCAAACCTCTATTCGCAGCATGTATGGAACAATCTGTTGCTTTTTAGCAAAGGTTCCTGGTTGTTGTGTAGGGACCACGTCACTTTGTATTGTCTTACTAAGAGGAACAGCTGAGAAGATATTTTAATGACCAAATCCCCATAGACCTGCAGAAAAAATCCCAGGTTTATTGCAGGTGCATTGACTGTCTTTATGAACTGAAGCTGCAGAATGATGGTTGCAGCTGCACAAGACTTCAAACTTAGTGCCTGCAGAGCTACAAGCTTGTAACAAAAGTGGTGAGATTTTTTTTTTTTTTGGTCTCATCCAGGCACATTTCTCTTAACTATGACAGCAATAAGGATCAAGCTGATCTCTCACTCCAAGGAGCTTGCAGATACTTTTTATCTAATCACCTATATATTCTTAATTGAAGGTACATGCCTTGCTACTTTTGTCTTGTTCCAAGGTAGCTTTCAAATATAAGACCGCCTCAATTAAATTTTTAAGGGATTTGAGAGACTATACCAATCAAATGCTGGTATATATCCTGCAGATACCATATGTAAGAGTGAAAACTCTTGTGCTTCCAGCATGCCTTAAAGAGTGGCAACATCCCCTTTAGCAGAGTGCACATAGATGTGGTGTGAAGTAATGTAAAGGTTCCTTTCATGTATGGCATGACTTACAATAGATTTGTCATCTTCAGCTGTTATTAGCCTGGCTGCCCTCTGGATGGGAAGTTTTGAGGGAAACCAGAGTGTACTCTGCCAAGTGTATTTTCTGGATAGTCCTCCATCCTGAATCTCTCTGAGGCCTTCTTTTAACCCTACAAATGACATCACTTTTCCAGTACCTGAAAATGGAACTGCAGTTTTCACATGGGTTCCTGTTTTCTCCAGTTACCCTGCATATAGATAGAATGGGCCTGAGTCAAGATCCACTCAAACCAAGCTGACTTGAAAATTTTGGATGTAGGAGAAGAGTTGACAGGGTTTCCATGTCATGTCCTTGTACAAGGACATTGTAGCTCTGTAGTATCAGTGTATTTCTTAATACTTGAAGGAGTCTCAGGCATGGATAAATGTTGTGTTCTTGCAGTCCCAGAATCTTAGTTACCATTCAACTTACTGCTTTAATTTTCCTGGCTATAACCATATATAAATCCTATCAAGAGTGGCTGACATACAGAGGAGTCCTTGTGTAATATCTTCTGGGTTGCTTATTCAAGGACTAAGCTGTGTAAATAGAGTTGCTCACTTTTCCTTTTTGACCTGTGGCCAGAGGGACATTTAAGATCATGTAATGGAAATAAGTCTTAATTCTTTGTTCCTATGAGGATTTTTTTTAATGTCTGTCTTGTTGAAGACTTAGTCTCGGCTTAGTTTTAGAGTTACATGTATTCCTTTTGCTCTTTAACAAAGGTGATCAATCAAATCTTGTATCTTTACAGCTTTTCCATGGTTTGGCATGGACATTGGGGGAACTTTGGTGAAACTTGCATACTTTGAACCTATTGATATCACTGCAGAGGAGGAGCAGGAGGAAGTTGAAAGCTTGAAGAGTATCCGTAAATACCTGACTTCTAATATAGCCTATGGATCCACCGGCATTCGAGATGTCCACCTTGAGCTGAAAGACTTAACGCTTTTTGCTCGAAGAGGAAATTTGCACTTTATTCGATTCCCAACTCATGATTTGCCTACTTTTATCCAAATGGGAAGAAATAAAAACTTCTCAACGCTACACACGGTGCTCTGTGCCACTGGCGGCGGTGCTTACAAGTTTGAAGAAGACTTTCGCACAGTAGGTAGCCTGTCTTTCTGTAGAATGATCAAAGATTAATAATTAAATTTTTTTTCTAAGTATGATAATCTAGAAATATGCTTTCTGACAGTATGATAATTAATTTGGAGATCTAATGGTAGCAGCTAATTAGCAACTTGCATTGTTTCACAACCATTGAATGCAGGACACCTTTGTGGGAGTTAACCATTTTTCTAATCTCTATTTTCTCTGATGGGAAATGCACTTAAACTTCTGAGGTGCAATTCTTTGAATTGATTTTTCTTCCCCCAGCAGTCTTTGATGGTCAGTTTTGAGTGCTTGTGGGCTATCTCCATAAGAGTAGTGCATTATTTAGAGGTATGTAACAAAATGCCCATGTTGAAGACAGTCTTTTTTTCCTGCAACTGCAGAGTGGTTTGGTATTGTCTAGAGGTGTTTTGACTCTTTCCTTCACAGTCAAAATTGATCAGCTGTTTGGATTCAGCTTCTATCCAAAGCTTCTAACTGAGAATCTTATCACACGTCCTAGTTTTAAAGTGGCTGTGGATCTCATGTCACAAGAAGACTTTCAGTAGCTCAGTTTGCTTTCCAAAATCTGCTTGTGTTTTCATTCCCATGCCAGTCTCACATTGTGCTCATTCCACTGCTGATGGAATAGGGTAACAATTTGTGCAGCAAAATTAATTCATTATCTAAGACCTCACTGAAGTATTTTGTGTTGGAGTAGTTCCCTCATACTTAACAGTTGTGCTATGACAAGAAAAGCTGAAGCGCCCTGGGGGCGAGGAGGGGATGGTCGCTGGTGTCACTCAGCAACGTGCAGTCCAGTCTTATTGTCCAATCTGTTAATCCGTGTGCACACTGCTTTCTAAGTGGTATCTTACTTGATTCATGGACAGACTTCATGGGTGCTCTTCTGAGGATTAGATGCCTAATTTAGACTTTCTAATGGTTGGAACTCCCAGCTGTGGTAACAGAGCACGAAAGCCCAGAGTTGAACTATAGCCTTCCCAGGATCCACAGCACCTGCTAAATTGTCCTGCTTTATGAGAGAAGGGCAGTTGACGTCATGTGCAAAACTGAGGAAGAATTGTAAGAAGCCTGACAGTCCACAGAACTTCTAACATGTGGCTTTCTTATGATCCTTGGAGTATTAGTGAAGTTGTAAGGGGAGTTACTATGATATCAGTGAGGTTTTTATCTTAGGGTTTTATCTGCTGACATCTTAGAAATGACTGAGTTCTGAGGTGGGGGAGGAAACCCACAAACCTTGAAAAGTGTGCAGATGTGCAAGTTCTATTGAAATAGCACTCGATGGGGTCTCCAGAGTATCTGGTGACCTTCTTTTTATTTATTATTTGATTTATTTATTATTGATTGATGAAAATGGTTGCTAAGTTTTCCACGGAGTAATGTCTCAGTATCTCAAAAGTTTTCTCATCTTACTAAAGCAGATACGTATACTGCCTGTGTGCTCTTGATTCAGGTCTGATATGTAGCTTTATAGTAAGAGTAACTTGATAATTGCTGTATTAAGAATTTACCTCAGAACTTTTTGTTGGCTTTATACAGGCTTTGAAGTCCCCGAACTGTCTGCTTGGTGTAACTCCTTAAATTTAGGCAGTACAAATATACTCCTAAATTTGTGGTGTATTTGAGCCATGTTAGGATATGTTGACAATGTCTTTTCTTTTCTTAACACAGATTGGAAACCTCCAGCTGCACAAACTGGATGAGCTTGACTGCCTTGTCAAAGGCTTATTGTACATAGACTCTGTCAGCTTCAATGGCCAGGCAGAGTGCTATTATTTTGAAAATGCCTCAGATCCTGAGAGATGCCAAAAGATGCCTTTTAACCTGGATGATCCATACCCATTGCTCGTTGTTAACATTGGTTCAGGAGTCAGTATTTTATCAGTCCATTCCAAAGATAACTATAAAAGAGTAACTGGAACAAGGTAATTTAAAAACCTAAGGTGGGGTTGTTTCTTTATGGAACAATGATTTTCTGATTTAAGTGGTTCCTTTCCATGACTCCCCCCACACCTATTGTTCTCTCTCTAGTAGGGAGAAGTATTTTATCTTTCATTTACAGCTCTGTACATTAAACACCATCCCATAGTTCTGTTACTGAGGAGATTCAGCCACTGTCATCTTTATCAAGCAGTAAATGCTACAAGTGTTCCCTAGTGATTGTTTTATTGGTTTTGTATAAAGTTTTGACAGTGTGTCCAGTGCTTGCTGTGCTTTTCCTGTTGCATAAGAGCAAATATATCCACATAGTTTACAGAAAATAATCAAGAATCAGAGGTAGTGGCATGGTGGAGATATTTGGGGAATTTGTCTCTAAATTCTTCCAGCTGATGTTTTGAGAGCTTATACCTGTTTTAGTTCTTACGATATGGTTAGCTTCGTGTTTAAATATTAGCTTGATTGACAGCTGTTAGCATAGTGAACCTCGAGCAAGAAACTGAAGAGAGTGGTATTTAAGATGGAGGGCTTTATTTTGTTCATAAAACATACAAATATTCAATGTGAAAAAATACTATTTAAAAACAACTGATTTTCTTTCTTAGTCTAGGTGGAGGGACCTTTCTTGGTTTATGCAGTTTGTTGACTGGCTGTGAAAGTTTTGAAGAAGCTCTGGAAATGGCATCCAAAGGAGACAGCACACATGCTGACAAGTTGGTTCGAGACATTTATGGAGGAGACTATGAAAGATTTGGCTTGCCAGGCTGGGCTGTAGCATCCAGGTAAGCAAGAGATATTTTTGTTGGTTCTCTTGCGGGCTGGGGGGGGGGCTTCAGAAACTACTAATACAGAGAAAACTACTTTTATCAAACTTTTGTTGTGGTGAAGTTATGTTTTCATCCTAAACATACACACAGTTTTTCAGATGTAAAGCCACATGCAGCTGTGGATGCCTGCTAATCAGGTACTGAAGGCCTCATGGTCTCCTATATACAGTAGTAGAAATGTCCTTCTAATCAAGAACTCTTCATTTATACAGCCTGAAGAGCAGTCTGGCAGCTGTTTATTTTCTGTTTCAGAAGATTGTGTCCGTTCATAAAACCATTCCGCTGATCCCTGTTTTCCCTCTACTTTGAGAATAGAGGCTTGAGTAGATGCTGAGTGTGAGGATGCAAGCATGAGGAGCAGGAGGATTCAGTCTTAGGCATAGACTTAATTTACAGACCTGCACACCCACAGACTAGGTTTGCAGAGTAGTCTTGCCTAAATATAAACCTACTTTTAGCTGTAGATGCTTCTTCAGAAAAGTCATCCATCTAAACAAAAATACTTTGGAGATTGTTACTGTAACAAAATGACCTGTTTTTTGTGAAGGAATAAACACAGGCTTTAGTGCCAGTTGTCAAATTGCTGTATTAAATACAGACATAATATGGGAGCTCCTTAAGAACAAGCATGTGACAAGTTCTGTTTTAGCATAAAAATCAGAATCTGAAAGTTGTTCAAATGCATATGAATTGCTTTGCACTTAATGGAAATTTTTTCTGTTACAGTTTTGGGAATATGATCTATAAAGAGAAGAGAGAGTCTGTCAGTAAAGAAGATCTTGCAAGAGCCATATTGGTCACTATAACCAACAATATTGGGTCGATTGCCCGGATGTGTGCAGTTAATGAGGTAAAAACTTCTGACAAGGAAATAATCTATCTGTAGGTCTATTTTCAGATTAATAGACTGCCAGGATGATGTATCATGTCTAACCTTTGAGTATGTTCTCAAATGAAATGGAGAAATTAATATTAAAAACTAGAAATTGGTTTAAAATGTGGATGTCTTTGTCCCTGGGCAGGGTAAACTTATGAGGAGGACTTCAAAGTAGCTTTGTGAGGGAATGGAGCCCAAAAACTGCAGATAAGTGAGGGAGCAGGGGAGCATAGGATGTTGTGATAAAAGGACTTGAATTCCCCTTGCAAATCTAGGGTTATTGTGGTCCCAACTTAAAGGCTCTGTACAGAAACACATGCAGCATGGGGTACAAAAAGACCTCTAAGGCCAGGTTCTCATGAGGACATATCCCAAACCCTGTTGGAAGGGTAATGTAGCTGATCACAAGCAGTCCATACTTCTCAGTGTGCTGGGGACAATTTGCTGACACAAGTGCTAGGCAGGCCGACTAGGCAAGCATAGTGCTGGACCTGCTGTTCATGAGTGAAGAAATTGTTGGGGATTGCAGTAACAGCCTAGAAAAAGCAAAGCTTAAGGTCCTGAGGCAAATGAAGAGAGCAAGTAGTGAAGCAGAGACTTTAGATGGACTTGAGGAGAACACGATTCTGTAGAACATGATTCTGGTTTTATGGAGACTTAGGAAGCAGGGTCTTGTGGTAGGTTGTCCTACTGGCATAGGGTATCCAGAACAGGTCATTGGATCTTCCAGGATAGCATCCTCACAACCAAAGGAAGAGGTGGGTTACAGACTGGCTGGGGAGGAACATTGCTGAAGAGCGGAGGTTGTTAGAGAGAAGATGAACTGAATGTGAATCAGCAGTGTACACATGCAGAGGTGAAGGCTGACCTTGAACTGAGATGCATTAGCAAGGACAGCCAGCAGGTGAGGAGGAAATAGTTTGGGCAGGGCCTCTTTTCACCTCCTCCATGACTGCCACCACTGGCAAGCTAGGACAATTCTAGCAGGCAAGTTACCAAGGCAGGGCCCTGCTCTGCAGCAGTTGACCTGTGAGCAGACACAGAGGGATCTGAGCAAAGCTTGAAGAAACTGAAGCCTGAAATGTTTATCACTGTCTAGAGAGGGTTACAGAGAAGATGCTGTCAGGTACACAGGAGAAGGATGGGAAGCAATGGAGGCAGGCAAAGGGAATTCTGATTGGTATGAGGGGGAAAAATGCTCACAATGAGAATGGTTAAGCCCTGAAACATGGACCCAGAGAGGAACTGTGGACTCTTTGTCCTTGGAGAGTTTCAAAACATTTGACTTCAGTAACTTAAAATTTGGAACTTGATGAAAGACCTGCTTTGAGTAGTATTACTGACGGACTCCAGCAGTTTCTTAAAGGTGAAATTATTCTTTGATTAAAGCTTGTAGAAACTCTTGCTTCTACTTGTTATTTTAATTTTTTACCAACTCTTGAGACTTCGAATTGTTTTGACACCCATTTTCCTACTGGTTGATACAGAGATGATTTCCTACCAAGGTTTCTCAAAGGTCTGCTAAACAGAACCAGTACTAATTTTGATACGATTAGCATGGACAATCAAAACCTATGGAATATTGAATACAGGCATAGAAGATGTGTGCCTCTGCGCACCAGGGTTTTTCTAAGTTACCGACGTGCTTCAGATAAAGTGATGTTTAACAACGGTTTTACAGAGGAGACTTAAGGGTAACCATATTTAGAGTTCTGCTTAAAATCTATGGGGATGATAGCATGAGGAATACCAGTAACATTGTTAGCTGCAGCAGCCCTCCTTTTGCTAAGGAGCTAGACTTAAGTATTTTTATGGTTTTAATATTTCAAGTTCTTCCCTCAATTTTCTTCTATTTATTTCATGTCTGTCCTGGAGAAGAAAATTAATTTCTTGGTTGCTGAGTTAACTTTGGAATTATTTTGGTTTATTCAGGAATCTTAACAAAGATGGAACAGAGCCCACTTCTTGAGCAGCTTTATGGCAAAGCTTCATAATAAGAGTTAAAATCAGGATGAATTTGAAAGTACATACTGACAGTCTGAGTCTAAGACAAATGTGCACAATTTATATTTATGATTGGGAATAGATGAATATAAATTAGAACTCAAAACCAGCACAAATTACCTTTTTTCCAATGGTTGGTTGTTTTTTTGTCTAATTCCAACTATGTTACGGAACTACAGAGCTTAAGAAATGGCTGATAGGGATCCACAAACTGTTTTGAACTGATACGATAAAATTGATTTAATTATTTCAATGTCCTGTTATAGAACAGAATTAAGCTTGATGAGGTGTCTTAACAGTCTGTTTATTTTGTCTTCACTGTGAACTAATCAAGATGGTAAAAACAGTTGCATGTTAGTTAATGCAGGTTGAACTGACATACTAGTTTGTGTAGCAACTTATATACAAGTGTTCATCTAACATTAAATGCATATTTAAGCACTAAGTTAAGCACTAACAATTTTCTTTGGTTCTTACTCTCATCTCACTGAACTAGTGTATAACATTGCTTCCACTTAATGTTGAATTTATTTCTGTAATTGGGGAAAAATTAATGATATTTCACTTGTTTAGATTTGACTTGATTAAAATTCATAGCGTACTTGTAGTATTGAAGTCTTAGTCTTATTTTATACTGGTGTATTGAGGTCTGAAGATGAAAGGCACATCTGTCTTACTGTCTTCGGCTTCTTTACAGTGCTGCCTTGTTGCATATGGATCAAGCAGCATTGTACAGGGCTATGAAGGCATTGAGTCTTCTCAACCAAGTAGAAATATTTTTCATTTCAATTGACTTGTAAGTGGGATGTTTCCTTGTCTTTATTACTGAAAATACTCGCTTAATTTGGAACACAAGTGGTACTTTAATGTAAATGAAGTAAATTCTTGAGGGTTGTATGGTTTTTCTTTTCCCCTAGTAATGCTGGTTTCAGTTTTGGAACCACATTTTAATTGTGGGTTGTTTAGTTTGTTTTTTTTTTCTTGCTGGAGACAATCTGTTTTTTCATAGCTTAATTTACCAAGGATGGGCTAAGCATTGAAAAAACTTAATTTCCTGTTTTTCTATTTCTAGAAAATAAACAGAGTAGTGTTTGTTGGCAATTTTTTACGTGTGAATACCTTGTCAATGAAGCTTCTTGCATATGCACTGGATTACTGGTCAAAAGGCCAGCTGAAGGCCTTATTCCTGGAACATGAGGTATGCTGTGGTTCATTTACCTCTCTGTGTTGTTCTAAGATAAAACAAAACCACTTGTATTGACTAGCTCTCATACCTCGATCTCATAACCTGAGACACCAAGTACTCAGTAAACACTGCAAAGGGAAGGTCAGTCAGACTGCATTGGTTCTCTGGGGACAGCTTGCTCTGCCAGTGAAGTACTCCAGGCACTTTGGGTTATCTCAGTTCAAACAATATATTTTTGGGAAGGGACAAGAACTTTAAAGCTCCACACTAAGTTTCAGCAGTCTTTCATTGGGTTTGGGTTGACGTGTGGAAACAAACTTGACAATGCATGAGAGGTTATAAGGCGGGTATGTTTATTACAGCACTGGGTGCGAGGGGGATCTCCTCCTAACATGCACACTGCAGCTAAATGGAAGGAGCTATTAATCACACAAAATTATACATATGCATTACAGAAACATGCGTATGCATACAAGAAGTGAGGTTATTCAAATCACCTATTAGCATAATTTTCCGCCCATCTTCACATGTGCACGGTCACTCAGTGATCATGGGCAGTGGTCTTTTGGAGGAAGGCTCCTAGTCTTCCTCAGGGTGTCCTTTTCACCTTTGCTGGGTTGGCAAGGCTCCAGACAACAAACTGGTTTTCACTGGCTCATTTCTTGGGAGTTTTCCTTACAGACAATACAGGTCCTGCTTAGTGCTTACCTAGACAAAGTTCCTCTTATCTGTGACACAGATAAATGAATTTTTGCTCTACCTCCAGTTTTCTACCTTTAACCCTGTATTTTTTAAATCTGAATCAGGGTGACAGCAATAGTACATTGTATTTCAGAAGATTAGAGGGATCTCAAGCGTGGGCTTCTGAAATGCTTGCTTTGTTCTCAACTGAGTTTGAGCAACATCCTTAAAGTGAAAACTGCTTTCAGCAAGGACTTTCCTATCACCACAGAGAAAACTTCCAAGTTCCTTGTAATGATTTTATGCTCTTTGAGACTAGCCTGCTATTGGGTTGCTCCTGCAGTCTAGATCAGTGATGGATCCCAGTAATGGTGAGGGAGTTGACCTGTTTTGGTTAAAATGTAGGCAGCCAGTATTCACTACAGGTGCAGTAGTTGGGAGACTTGTAGCTTCTTGGCAGCAGGCTGGCAATTCTTGTTCTCGGTTTGTTGGTCTGCAGATATTACAGCATTACATCTATTCTCCTTCCATTGATTCTCAACTTTTTTGCTTGCCCCAAGACTGACAGTAATATGTTTTGGTGCTAATGTCTGCAGTAATAGCAGAAGGATTCCTTGTTTGTTCTACCCCCATCAGATTTTTCTTGGGCAAATTTTAAATTCTTGCGTTTGTTGAAGTCTAGATTCCAAACACTTATTTCATAGTTATATAGAGGAAAAGTATTTAATTTCCCCAGAGGGGAAAGTAATCTAACAGAGGGGTAAGTATTCCAGCAGGAGAATGTGGGGTTTTTTTATTTCACACCAAAAAATATTTTGAAGTGCTGACATAATTTTTGAAATATGTGAGTTGCATTTAGTTTACAGGATTTTTTTAGTTGTACCTTAGGAAGTCTTACTGAGGATCCCTTGACAATCAAAACACTGAGCTTCTGTGGGAAAATCAAACCAGCCCTTATTTCCATGCTTTAGGAATCCTGCAGTATAGGGGCAGGCTTTGGGTGAAATCTGGTCAAGTTAAGCTAGTTCTTTCTGTAGCATTGGTCCACCAGATGCTTTGTTGTAATTGTAACGTGATCTGTGCAGTATTTAATACCCTGTTTGAAGCTGAAATAATTTTTTGTTTGTTTTGTACAGGGATACTTTGGAGCTGTTGGTGCTCTTCTTGGGCTGCCAAATTTCAGTTGAGAATCCGGATGTTGCTACACTGAACAATTTTGCACCTGAATGAAAGTCGTTTATGGTGATAGGAACTAAATCTGTGGAGGGGAGAAGAAAATAGCAAATTTTTCCATAAGAAGTGATGAGCTACTGAATTTTTGCCATTATAAGGAAGGAATTTTCACACTTTTGGGCATTGAAAAGTGAAGTTGTTGGGGATTTTGTTTATCTTCCTTGGTACATGTAGCTGGTATTGAACTTTTAATATGCAATATATCCTCTGAAAACAAGCTTCCAGAAGAAGAAATGCCACTCCCTTAAGTGCTCAGTGTGAAAACAGCTGCAGGCTTACTTTTGAGGCTTTTTAGGCCCATCATTTTTTTTATAAATTGATGAATGAAAAATTTATTTAGTTAGTTGTACTATATTATGAACACAGTTTACTCTGTGTACTTACAGACATCAACTGTAAGAACAATAAGGTACAATCTACAAGGTGAGGAAGCAGAGAAGTAATAATTTTATTTTTATGAGTCATGGAAATAAATTGTTAGCTTGCTTTTGGATTTGGAAGCTTGTTTTTGAAAGATGAGGGCAGCATCAATGGACCAATATTTAGTGTACTTGCAATATAGAACTGTTCATCAAATTGTGGCCTTGGGATAAAATCCTTACTCTGGGGAACTGATCATCCGGATTTTCTATATACTTCTAAAATTTGCAGTTGTGATCATTGTAATAAATTTAGTCCTGAAGCCAGGGCATGTCATCTTAAACTTGTAGGAACAGTACCCAGTCATTAGCTGTATGACTCTTTCTGGACTAAAGATTTAACCAATTTTATGATACTGTTTTGATGTTAAATATTTCTTATAAGGGCATGAGGGCCAACCATACTAAAAGACATTAATATTTTGGGTTTTAAGGTGTTATTAAAACCTATTGCTCAAGTTCCATGGCGTGGCTGTGTTCTATACACACACATTCACCTTGCATGTTATGTATCACTTTGTTTTCCTTTTTTTGTTTTGTTTTTGTTTGTTTGTTTAATCAGAGCTGCATACTAAACTTGTATGTTAAAAAAAATAATTCTATCATCCTTTTAGAGTAGAGTAACTTAAAGTAGCCAATTCATGAAACCCAATGCCAAATGCAGATGCAGTTTAATTTATTGTTGCTATTTCTGGTACTGAGACTGCAGTTCTGTTGTGCTTGTTTTGAAGTTTCATTTGACACATTAAAAAAGACCCAAAAAGACTCAGCGCAACCGATCCAATTTAAATAACAGCACTTCAGAAAATAGGTCATTATGGTTTTTCTAGAATGTCTTTATAAGTGGTGTATTGTGTTTCCCTTCAATTAATGTTGACAACAGAAAGTAGCCGTTGGTTGTAAAACTTTGTAAAGCCTTAATTGTTTTCAAGGTTTTGACAGCCTTTTGAAACTTATGCAAGTCAACTGTGTATTTTTCCTGCACAAGTGAAGTACATTGATATTACAGCTGGATTAGAGATCCTTTGGACCATAGTTGTTGCTATTTCACTTCTCATTTTTTAATTCTGGGAGAGTGGTTCTTGAAGCAGTATTTGGAAGTTGCTTGTATAAAATTTACCAGAAGCATAGAAGATTGTAGACGATTGTTACCTAATGGCCATGGTTTATTTAAACTATTTGAAGTTGATAAGAGCTAAAATAAGATTTTCAAGTAAGTTGTATGGAGTCACCAAATAAATGAATGAAATAGTTCATGAATAGCTGTACTGCAGAGAAACTACTGTGAGAATCAAAAAGTATGTCCTACATCTTCCCTTCAAGCTTCAAAAAAACCTTGATTTTTTTAGCAAAGCTTCCTCTTGCTAACTTATTAGCACAATTTTTACTTCATTACAAGAGCAACCAGAGACGTTTTCAAGCCCTACCGTCAAGCCCTGGGGTATTTTATTTAAGTGACACTGGGTTTCATCTCATTTTCTCCTAAGCTAGAACTTGTACTACAGTCACAAGATAAACCTTAAAGCATTTTCATCTAAATCATCTTCTAAATAGCTTGAAAAGGCTTCTTTCTTTTATACCAATCACAGAAGTAAATTGCTTTTCCCTATTCTTCACTGGTTTTGCTTTCACCCTTGCTGTTTCTTTTCCTCAAAGACTGAAGTGGTTTTAGGGAAAAATTGGGTTTTTCTCAGGGCTACTGTTGTCTTCTGAAGTGGAACCACTTCTCTAGAGAAAAGTTGTGTGATACTTCTGAAGTAAAATGTAAAGCTTATTTTTAATGTGTAATCATTTTCAGCTCAATCAGCCATGTGAGTGCCTTTTACTGTTTTCATCTGATGCCAATTTTGCTGGTATTAGGACTTTCTCCAGGAGGTTTCCTAACCAGCATTGCTTAACCATAGAAAAGGCAGATGATTTTATTGGCCATGGAGATGATCCCTTCAATCCAGCATAGACAGAGATGACAGGACTGTCAACAGCATCAGGTTTCCGGTTTCCTATCTCTGTAGCCCTAAGCTTTTGCTTTTCTTGGTCTCATCTCTCAGGCTTGGTCTACGTGTTACGCACAGTTTTGTTGTAGCAGCATCTCCCTAACAATCGTACAGGTTTTAGTCAGATAAGTACAGATTATGTCTTGCCAAAGAAGTTCCATTTTAGACGGATCTGTTACAGGTTGGTGTGGCTACTAAAATTCATCACTTTCACCCTTCTACTAGGGGAACTGCAGTTGGAAGCAGAAGGGAAAAACTTCATGAGTACGTTTTTAATATTTAGCAGGCTGGAATGAATACACCTGCATCGCTCTTTACTGAAGCTAGCAGGGGTTTAAGTATAAACACTTTTTCATTCTTTTTTAGTAAAGCCCCAATAAATCTCACAATTTAGAGAGCATCAGCCTGGATATACTTTCTTAATCTTACAATTTGGTCCAGATTTTTGAAGGCTGTTCAAGTGCATGAACTGCCTTTTGAAGATCTTTATTTCTCTCTAGTGTTCTGCAGGCCAATACCTGTGTGGTTCTACCAACACCTTCATAATTTGTGTTATGGTGTAGAAAGAAAATGGAGCATACTGTCCCACTTACTCTCAGCTTGTCTGTTAAGAATAAAAGTTCAGTTCTGGCTTCTCATAATAGATTAAATATTACTTCAGTACTGTGATATTACCACATGCATTTGAGATGTTGATAGTTTTGCTTGCTTCACTTGATCAAGCATACTAACTATCCATGAAAACATCTCTAAAGATGCTGTGATCTATAATTTAATTCTTCCTCTGCTAACGGAATATGTTTGCGCAGGTAGTTTTTCCACTGGGTTTGCCAAACTGAGTGCAAAGTCCTGCTCTCTTTAGTTACTTGAGAAGATTGTTCTAAATGGGGGCTATCCAGACTAATGAGGAAGATTTGGCCTTGAGGTCTTCTCCCTGGGGAACACAGAATAACACTACTTCACATATTCCTGCTGGTGCTATGTATCATTTGTGGAAAATAAAGATTATAAATAGGAATTGTGAATAGAATATTTATGGCCTGGTCCTTCTGACAGACTCAAAAGTTACCATTTTGCCGTTATTTTTTGACCTTATTTCAAGTTTCCCTTTCATTAGAGTATGTGGGCTGCCTTTGTAAATGTGGCAAGTCATTTGCGATTTTAGGCTCCTGTGCTGCTTTCTGTAAGGCCCATGCCATCCCTGTGGTGCATTATGGTACAGATGATTTTCATAGTCGGATTGAATTCAGTATTACCCATCATCTTATTTTGCCATTGTAGCTGTTGAAATAAATAGTGTTAGATATAAAGTTGACGTTTGTCCTCTGCTGTAATTCCAAGAACATCAGATATTACTGTAAACATTTGGGGGAATTGTATAAATACAATAGTACCCATTTAAAATAATTTTTAAAGCTAACCCTAAGACTTGCCTTTCAGATAAACTGGAATTTGGTTTATCAGTTGCTAATCTATAAACTGCTAGCATTTCACAGTTTTTCTAGAATCAATTTAAGAACATTGTAAGTACAGGCTTTGAGAGGATGGATACTGATTTCTGATTTTACATCACAAAAGATTTTCATTATAAGACTAGTGAGAATTTTGAGACATTAAATTGTGACATCTAGAACATAGTATGTTGATGTTAGAGAGGATATAGAGAGCTTTTGATAACTGCACTGCTTGTACATTTCTGAGTTTGGGCATAAACGAGTATTTAATTTTCCATTTGCTGTCTTGTTATGTGAAGCCTTCTAAGCACCAATTGCTGTCTTCAAATATTTGTTCTTGTTAGTTAGGAAAATGGACAGGTGAATTTATAAATCGTAAACCCTTCTAGGATGGAAGTTCTCCAAAGAGCCATTTGGTTAGGTTGCCTTTTGCCTATTGCATTGCACTTCTGATATGTCTCCACTTTCTTGTTTACTGTTCAGACACTGAAAATGTCATGTAAAACTACGTGCTACAAATTCCTAATCACAAATTTAGTCATCTCTTGTTACAGCTGTTGTAAATTATATCTTGATGCCATCTGTAATACAGCTCTTGTAAATTGTTTAAATTATTTTTCTTTTTATAGATTCTCATTGCTGAATGTACAGATTAGGTTTCTTTAATATGTCCCTGAGTAATTTGATTGGGGCCCAAATATGGCCAAGACTGTAACTCATCCCGTCAATACTGTAAATATTTCTTTACTGCTCATTTGCATGAATAAAGTTTGGATTTCATTTACTTTGTTGTAACCGAACTCCTCTCTGATGGGCCTACATTTTACAGTTTATTTTTCTGGCTTTATTACTACTTGTTCTGTATGAATGTTGAGAAAGCACTTTGTCTTTTCCTAATAAATGATTTGAGATTGGTGTTTTTCCCACAGATTGCTTCTCTGGCGTTTCTAATATTATCCAGAGCATCAGAAGGTAAGAATTATTTCCAAAGCTTTCTTCTGCAGCGTTTGGAACGTGCTTGCGTTTGAAGGCCCTGTTTGCACAGTTTGGGACCCTGGGACATTTCAGAGCTTGCTGTTTCAGAGCACCAAGCCTAAGTGTTAATACTGCTGCCTTGATGAAATAAATAATCTCGGTAATCAAGCCCCCTTTTCCTTTTTCCTTTCAGGTGTCCTGGTTGCTTAAAGGTTGTTTAAGCAGAATGGGTAACCTTGTGTTGGGCTTCCTGGCTCCTGTGGCAGGGTCAGCATTGGCCGTGGGGCAGGGAGGCTGCTGAAGAAGAGCTCAGCATGAGGGGTGGGGAGGAGAAGGGACGGCCTCCCCGCCTGTCCCCCCAAAGGTCCCCCCCAGCGTCAGTGGTTGAGAGCAGGTGGGATGTAACCTCTGCCGTGGCTTCAGGCACCTCTTACCTGACCTGTTGGAGAAAAATCAGTGATGTGTTTGCATCTTCTCTGCCTAAATATGCATCTGTCTTCCAAATGCTGCCACTCTCCTTAGGAGCTTGCCTTCCAGGGGATCGTGGTTTTGGGGGGTTGGGGTCATGTTTTCCCAGCATCTGGTGTACAGTAATTTTTCCAGCACCCAGGTTCAGCGGGGGTCCCTTACAGATGCCTTGAAGTCAAGTTCTTTGTATCCCAACTGAGCAGTCCTGACAGTCCTGAATTGATTGCCCTCATCTGAGTGTTCTTTTTGTGTCTGCAAAGCATTACTTTTGGCATTATCTTATAATCAAGTTTTGCTTCCTTTGTCCCTGCAGTGCCTCCCACCCTCCTCACCCAGGACAGACCCCAGGGGCTGTACAGAAAGCCCTTGAGATGGGAGAAGAGAGAGGGGCCAAAGAGGAGAGGCTTCTGCCCTGTCCTCCTTTGCCTTGGAGTGCCTTTGCCTTCATCTTTTGTTCCCTCTGCACCTGGAACTCATCAGTTGCTCCGTTGCCATCTCCAGGTAAAAGGGACCCTTTCTGCTTCCTCTGCCTCTGGGACTGTAGTTCCTCAAATTCTGCTTTCAGCTGGACCCTTTCCTCTTGTCCGATGGTATTGTCTTAGTGTCTGTTAGGCCTCCAACCTAAGGTGCACACCCAGCTGTCCAAGCACAGAGATTATGTACAGGTTAGATCTGCATCTTTGTTAGTTTCTCAGGAGATGATTAACACACTAATTTAATGGATGGGAACTCCGGCATTTGCCAATGTGCTTATCACATACATGCTTGAGCCCCTTGGGGGTCCTCTGGTGGTCTTCAGCAGTCTCCATCACCTTGTCCACTCGCTGATCTCGGGCTGTACACATGCTGTGTCCATCCTCTGTCTTGTCCTTACCATTATCACGCACAAACCAGCCTGTTCTGGTATAGCTTCCATTATCAGTCCTACTGGGATTTGATTTATTGCTCTTATATTGTGGACCAAATGGTAAGTTTTTCCATCAGCCTTTTTGTCTGGCTAAGTAGGAGTGTTGTATTTGGACTCACCTTCTAGGAGTAACTTATACTTGAGAAGATTTGGTAGTATTAGAGCAACCCAGTTTTAGCTTCTAAGTTGAGAGGAGGATGTTGAATTCTTACCAGTGATGATCCTGGTTCTAGGTCAAATGGTTCAGCTCTTTTGGATTTCTCTGGAATACAGAAATTGAGGAGTGCCCCAGTGCTTTCCCAGAGGCATAGGGAAAGGCCTGCTTTCTGGAATTCCTGTCACACCGATAACAGGTGTTACATTTTCTGAGCTAGGCTCTCCTCCCAGGGTGTTTAAAACTGAATATGTTGCCCTGGTATCTTCGACCTGAGAACTCAGTTTTATCTGTGCTTCATTCACCTTCAATTTTTGCAGCCTTTGTCTGATGTCATCTTATGACTGTCCAATAAACAAAGGTGCCATTTGATTTGGGTTTTTTTTTTCCCTTCTACAGACTCTAAATGGAAAACAGTGTATTTCCTGGCAGTCTCTTGTTTAAGAAAATAGTGGGTGGCTTCCTCGAATCCTGTCTGATTTCATGTGCTATATTTATAGCTATATTTATAGCTTAAGGAATTGCATTCTTAGTTCCAAAGAATCTCCATCTTTGATACTGATGGAACAGTGCCTGTGGTCTGAAATATTTGGATTCCAATTTATGTCTGAAGGGAGAAAATAAATGTCTGCTGAGCCCTGGAGGAGACATCTGAGGCTGCCTGAGTCTCTGCTCGAGTATGGGAAGCCCTTGCAATAATTTTTCACTAAGTATTGTCAAGTATCACACTCCTCTCCAGTTAAATGAAAGTCCTTCTCAACTTCTGAAAATTCTTTCAACTTTTTGACTTCTGAAAGTGGAGAAGAACTTTTGTGGTCTTTCTTTAGGCACTCCTTTAAAGAATTGAGAAGGTCTGGGAAAGCCTGTACATAAGAAATAGCTGCTGAGGCAAGTGGTGTTTGGTTTGTTTGGTTTTTTGTTTGGTTTTGTTTACTTGGTTGGTTGGGGTTTTTTTGTCTCAACCACAGTTTTGTGGGTTTTTAGCATCAGCATTATGACACGAGTTAGACCACTAAGGTATCCAGTGCTGATTTTTTGAGGCTCCAGGTTTGAGAGATCAGCCACTATCTGGTAAATGGTTCTGATGGGCTAAAAACTTGTATGTTTTGCAGTAAGAATTTTTCCTTCTGCAGCTTGCAGCTGTTGTTTCAGACGCTTTTGCAAGCGTAAGAGCACAATACGTGCCATGTGATCAATTTTCATCAAGTTGTGGCTAAATAAATATTAAATTTTAAATAAATATTTTTAATAATACGTATTTTTACTGTTGAGATTAATTCAGAATTACTTTTTAAAAGATTAGGTTTTCTTAAATTTCAGATAAATTTAAAACTAATAATTATTAATATTTAACTTGGACTTTATAATTTTCAATTAAAAAATTTTTAAAATTATTTATTAAAGTATATAAATTTTTAATTTTTGCTTTTTTTATTTTAAAAATTTTAACTCCTAAATTTTATTTTCTATCTCAGGTTTTCATCGTGTAATTTTTATTTTGTAAGGTTTTAATGGTATCTTTACATAAACAATTTTTAAATACAAAATTTTATTTATTTTTATTTTCCTTTAAGGTATTTAAATTTTGAAAATATCAATACTAAATTTTATTCTGATTTTCAATGCTTATTTATAATGTAATTAATCATTAATAATAATGTACTAAATGCATAGTTTTATATTAATGTATTGGTTTAAATAATAACTTACATCATTATAATAAAATATTTGAAGTAATTCTTATTAATTTGAAAATTCATCTTGCAAAAACATCTATTGATTTTACTTTTTTTTTTTTTATTTGTTGTTCAGTTTACTTCTAAAATTTGAATTTTTTATTTCAAGTTTTTAGGAACAGCTCTTTCCTGGTTTAAAGTTCATGCTCCGACTCATACTCTTCTTTTCTCCCCTAGGTTCAGGATACCAGTAGCTCTGCATCCCAGCTTCCAGGTTGCTGTTCAGAGCTAGAAAGTGTTTACACTTTCTTAGCTTCTATAAAACAAACATTCTGTGTTAGCTTCAATCAGGTGTCAATATCACTACTAGACTATTACTAGCAGGCATTTCATATTAACCCTTACATCAATAAACACTTATATCGCAGCCCCTAAGCAAGCACACCTATAATAAGCAGTTGTTAATCTATTGAAAAAAATTCTTTAAAGTCAAAGAACTACACTGTTTCACCCACCTTTTAAAACGGGAGTACTGGAAAAAGGCTTAAAAAATTCTTATGCCAATGAAAGAACCAATTGTGCCCTAACATTATCATCAACTCTTCAAGAACACTTAAAAACTCTGGATATTCATAAAGTAAACTACTCACCTGCTCTTTGTAGTATCTTAGTTCGGAGCCATCTTCAGTTTTAGAACCTGGAAGATGAAGAGTTTGCAGACAACTCATCCAGAAGCCACTGATTCACTCCACACACAGACTCAGCCCTTAAACCCACGTGGAGGCTTCTATGCAATTATCCTGCCCCACCTCTTTCTCACAATCCCCTGGAAAAACCCCTCCTCTCCTTCACTGTATTCACCTGGGATGAAGGAGCCTCACCTGCAAACCATCTGAGAACATCACACCCTAACCCTCACACATATCAGTCCTACCTAAACCTCTCTCTCTCTCTCTTGCCTCCAGACATCCCCTGCGGATCCATCCACTGGTGCCAGGGAAGAGGCAGATGATGCAATAAAACATTAGATAAAGCCCCTGGGCTGTGCACTCTGC
This sequence comes from Calypte anna, assembly GCF_003957555.1. NCBI lineage: Eukaryota > Metazoa > Chordata > Aves > Apodiformes > Trochilidae > Calypte > Calypte anna. The sequence continues at coordinate 15,621 of NC_044259.1, read as the reverse complement.
CATTTTCAAGCCCAGCTCTGCATTAGCTTACACCTGGGCTGCTGCACCACACACGCAAAACTGTCTTGGCAGTAGTTGTTGTTGCTGTTGTTGGGTTAGGGTTAGGGTTAGGGTTGTTGTCGTCTTGTTGTAGTGGTGTGTGTCTTTGTTGAGGACAGGGCGAGTTTGTCAGCAGGCAGCATAGGAGACTCTCCTGTGGAGACAGAGGAAGTGTTGGTGGCAGAGGCCGTTGTTGCAGGAGCCTTGAGGTAGATGGTTTCTTGGCAGGTAGTTGTTGGTGGACGTGGTCACGTGCAGGGCAGAGGCTGCAGCTCGATTTGCCTGGGTGGTGTGCAAATGGTGTGAAGAGCAGATAAGGAGTAGGCTTCTGCAGAACGCTTAAGTTAAATAAAATCCCTTTTTGCTAAATCAGTGTCAAAAGAGATGTTTAAAATAAAACTTGTACTGTATAAAATGTTTTCATTTTTCTGTGCTTTTTTAAAAAACTTTTTTAAAAAGTCTACTATTTTTTGTTTTAAGATTCCGCAGTACCTAATTGAAAGGACCAGCTACCAGCAGAAAGGGCTGCAAAAAGGGCTTTGAAAATGGGCTATAAATGGGGCTGGGGGCGTATGGATTTCGTGTGGCCCTACTGCACGTGTGCGAATCCGGAATGCCAGTCTTTGCCAATGCATGTGCGCTGACTCCAAGCAGCAGTGCCAGCTGCAGTGCCGCTTTTCATCCACAGGGCGGCAGCACTCACTTAGCACTCCTTAGCCCTCTGCTGTCCGTCTGCTTTACACTGGAGCTGCCAATTCTACCCTGAGAATTTTTTTATCAGTGTTAATGGAGCACTGAATTGCTTTAAGTTGCTCCTGGTTTAGAGATAACGGTCTGGACATGTTTTATGTGGACTCTTTCCCATAGCATGAGCATTGAGAGGAGCTGTCTGGTAAGAAATGAAGATTTAAGGGAGGGCTTTGCTCTGTATTGCAGCTGGGAGGTTCAATTCTGTCCCAGAGTTGGGTTATTGCAGCTGGAGCTCACAGCGTGGCCTCGAGGTTCTTTGCACAACATGCATGTGAGATGCCAGTTATCTCCCAGGATGATGAGGCCTCCCCTTTATGATGGAGTCTGTCCTCTACCCGAGAGTCCCCATTCACCATCAACCACTTCTCATCAGGATAATTCTTCAGCAGTCCAGTTGTTCCAACTTCAGTCTCAGTCAATGCATCCTCCCACAATATGTGGGTTTTTTGAGTATTTACAGTCTACAAACTGCCATTATTATTCTAAGTGAAAGAGTAAAAGTCTAACTAACTTTTAATCACTGGAGTTCAGCTACAATTTCATTTGAATTGCAGCCTCAGGTCCAAACACTCCAACTGATAATACTATGTCAACACCCTTAAGCAGTTTTCAGTTTTCCCAGATCTGTAACAATTATGCCTCTAATTCCACTGTGTCCCCAGAAGCAGCTGTATGCCCTCCTGGCCCTTTATTCCTGGCAGCTTTTGGCACTGTCCCTTCCCGAGATGGTGGTGGGATGGGTGGTGGGTGGTGCCTGGGGTACATAAACTCCCCACATCTGCCCAGGGCTCACAGTCTGTTTTGGTGCTGTGCTGGGGTCAGAACTCTGCTGCTCTTGCAGTTGGTGGCAGCTGTGGAGCTCACTGGGTCAGTGTTTTTGGGAGCTCGTGGACACAGAGGCATCAGCTTTCTGCAAGAGCCTCTGAGTCAGCAGTCTGCAGTCAGAAGGGTGTTTCTTGACCACATCATCTTCTCCTGTTGGTAGCTTTGTGTGGGATATTTTGGGGTTATAAAGTGTTTAAATATTCTGTATTTTAATATTCTGTTTAATATTCCTTGTGGTGGTTATGAATAGGAACCTGGTGGCTACAGGACTAATATAGGCAGCCACTTGTGGAGGATTTTTTTGAACACAGATCAGTTGATACTTGTATCCTCCTGGAAGCCAAGTAGAGGGTTGGGTGCTGGAGAGGGCTTGTGGGATGGAGGGGACAAGGTTGGGAATTAGAAATTTATAAAAGCATACGTTTCCAGGGACTTTGGGATTGAAATAGACATGCCAGGGGAGGTATGACACTCCATTGGATTTGTACCTTTCTGATTTTGGCCGTCCATGGTGCAGGTGACCTTAGATTCAGCCTTAAGAAATCCATAGTATTCTGCTCTTCTCCCCATCTCACTGCCGGAAATTTCTGATGTGCTTTAGTGAACACTTTCTGGTTCTCTGTGGCCTGAGTCTTTTCATAGCCCCAGAGGTCAAACTGCAGCTGTTGGCAGGGGGAGTGGTGAGCGATTGGGGTGGGTTTAGGGTTAGGGTGTGATGTTCTCAGATGGTTTGCAGGTGAGGCTCCTTCATCCCAGGTGAATACAGTGAAGGAGAGGAGGGGTTTTTCCAGGGGATTGTGAGAAAGAGGTGGGGCAGGATAATTGCATAGAAGCCTCCACGTGGGTTTAAGGGCTGAGTCTGTGTGTGGAGTGAATCAGTGGCTTCTGGATGAGTTGTCTGCAAACTCTTCATCTTCGAGGTTCTAAAACCGAAGATGGCTCCGAACTAAGATACTACAAAGAGCAGGTGAGTAGTTTACTTTATGAATATCCAGAGTTTTTAAGTGTTCTTGAAGAGTTGATGATAATGTTAGGGCACAATTATATGAATCCAGACAATTTTTACTTGTGTGGAAAAGCCATGTGTAAATGTTTTGAATTTGGGAGCTGAAATTTGAAAAAATGACAGAGCTGTTGAGGGATCGAATGTTTGTGGTTTTAGGTACTAAAGAAAAATGGTAGGCAGATTGTTGGTGGTGCTGTGGGTAGGAGTCCATGTGAGGGTTAGGGCCAGCAAAAGGTTTCAGTGGTCACTCTGTGGATTTTTTTTCTAGGCCCGTTAATATGGAATTTTTGAGCCATATTGATCAGCAGTGGGAGAGACCCTGAGGGGTGGAATATTCGAGGTTTTTGGTACTAAAGGAAAGATGAAGTGAGATTGTTGGTGGTGCTGTGAGTAGGGTTCCATGTGAGGGTTAGGGCCAGAAAAAGTTTTCAGTGCTCACACTATGGATTTTTTTTCTGGGCCCATTTATTATGAATTTTGGAGCCATATTTAGATACAGTGGGTGTGCCATTGAGGGGTCGAATATTTGCTATTTTTGGTATTAAAACAAAGTTGTAGCCAGATTGTTGGTGGTGCTGTGGGCAGGGTTCCATGTGAGAGTTAGGGTCAGCAAAAGTTTTCAGTGGTCACTGTGTGGGTTTGTTTGCCAGGCCAGTTCATATGGAATTTTTGAGCCATACTGATCAGCAGTGGGAGAGCTCCTGAGGGGTGGAACATTTGAGGGTTTTGATACTAAAGCAAAGTTGTAGACAGATTGTTGGTGGTGCTGTGGGTAGGGTTCCATATGAGGGTAAAGGCCAGCAAATGTTTAACATGGTCACTCTTTGTGGTTTTTTTTTCCAGGCCCATTTACATGGAATTTTTGGAGCCATATTGAGATAGAGTCGGATGGACGCTTAGGGGTGAAATATTTGAGGGGTTTCAAAGCTAGAGTAGGGGAGAGGGCTGAGCACATCGTGGGCAAAGTGTACACAAAGAGCGTGCATCACACATGGGGTCTGTCTGTACTCCGGGGTGGGGGTTTAACACAAAAAAGGCATGGCCACACCCAAAGGGGGGCAGGTTTTTTACACCTGGGAGTATGTCCACAGAGAAGGAGGTGGGACCTGTGCCCATGAGAGGGATGTGTCTGCATGGCAGCGGCTGTGGCTTGTAGCAGCAGAGGGAGATCCAGCTCTGCTATGGACCTGAGGTGGAACAGGTACTGGGGGAGTGGGGCTTGGGGGGGACACTCCTAAAGGGGTGGTGCTCAACACAAAAGGGGCATGTCCACATCCATCACAGGCAAGTTTATTGCCAGGAGGGTGGGGCTTAATGCAAAGGGGAGGGGTTTGCATCACACGGGGGACATTTCCATGCAAATGAGAGTATGGCTTAACATGAAAGGGATGTGTCCACTCCTAAGACAGTAGACCTTTAAGTAAAGTGGCATGTCCACACCCAAAGTGGGTGGGGTTGTCATTACAGGGGTTGTGCCCAGAGTCAGGTGGGGCTATATCCAAAGGGCTGTGTCCAAACCCAAAGGGAGTGTGGTTTTCATCACAGAAGGGGCGTGTCCATGCCTGAAAGGGTGGGGATTACATTACTAAAGTTTTTCTCAGGAGGGCGGTGCTTAATAAAAAAGCTTTGCCTATGCATAAAGGGGGCGGGGTTTGCATCACAGGAGGGGGTTGTCCATGCAAGGGAAGGGGGGGGCTTAACACAAAATGGGAGTGTCCACAACCAGAGTGGGTGTGTCCCTTAGGTACTGTGGGGGGTGACTATGGGGCAATGGGGAGCTGGGGGATACTTAGGGGTCTCTGTGGGTTGAGGCATGGGCTGAAAGACACTTAGGCTCAGTGGGGTTCTGGGGCTGAGGGGCACTTGGGTTGTGTCAGCCTCATTTGTTGATCACTGTGGGACAGAGGGGGATCCCTGATCATTTTTTCTGTCTCCCAGAACTGGAGTTAGATTTGTGGGGCTGCTGTCCCACAGCTTTCCAGGGGACCTGGCCTGCCTGACCAGTGGCTACTCCAGACTCCAGTGAGCATGTCCCACAACTGCCTGCCTGCCCCATAGATATAGCTGTGTCCCATAGAGTTCATCATGTACGCTTGTTGGACCCTCCCTATGAAATCATCACTTTATGCCTAGTGACATCACTGCCCTTTTCCTAGGGCGAGGCTATGTAGTCTAGGTTTTGTAGTACGCAATGGATTTTGAAGGATAAATCTAAGTAGAAGTATCTTTAACAAATAAAAAAAAAATAATCTTAATCGTGTGTCCTTGTAGAACAGCAGAGGAGCAGGCTTGTGTGGGATAGAGGAATGCTGCAGATTCCCTGGCACTCACTGACCCTGAAGAAGAACAAAGAGCTGTAAATAACTTAAGGAATTTGCTATCTGGATGATGTTATGTCCTGGAACCCGGTGCCTCTGGTGGGAATGGGTATATAAGGTTTTTAATGTTTGTAGGAAGAGCACTTTGAGGTGTAAATTGCAGATCAATCAATAGATATTGTGGTAGTATGTAAGTCTTGTGAGCCACACCAACAATTCTGATTGTGCACAGCAATCGGAGTCCGATCCTTAATGTCTTCAATCATGTCCTAATTAAAAAAGACTTGAAAATGTAATGAAGGGAAAGCTTGTGTTGGTAGAGGAAGAAATGTAAAGAGAAATAAAATAAAAAATAAAACCAACCAGAACCACATGTAACTCCAATGGCTGCATGGGTATGAAAATGAGAAACAGAACAGAGGATTTCACCGGAGACTGGAGATGTGTAAGATGAGAAGTGAATAGTTTTGTGTTTCAGCAATATCAAAATTAGTTCCCTACTCCACCCTTCATGCGATGCCCCGTCTCAGATGCATCATGTCCCCACACCCCCTCTAGTCTTGTTCCCGTCCCCCGTGCGTGTCTCTGCACCTCAGCCTGTGTCGTGTCTTGGTCCCGGGCTCCTTGTGCTTGTCCTGTGCCTACCCGAGTGTCTCCGGCCCCCTGATCTGGGCCACACTCTTGTAGGTGGCTCTGCCTGCCCTGTGTGTGGCTTTGCCCCCTGCTCTGGGAGGTGCCTCTGAGCCTGACCACGCCCTCACGCATCTCTCTGCCCACCTCATGCTTGTCACAGCCCCCTGAGTGTGGCCCTGCTCTCCCACACGTGTCTCCACCTCCTCCATGCTTTGCCCCGCCCTCCCATTTGGGGCTGCATCCCCCTCCCTTTGTTTCCCCGCCCTTCAGGGTTGGCTTTGCCCACGCTGTGCTTGGCCCCTCCATGGAGGAGGGGCTCAGCAAGTGCTGTGGGGAGGGCGAGGTGACAGGGGAAAAAGAAGGGGTGGGGCCTCGGTTCCTGCTGCAGGGAGCCAAGAGTTAGGGGGGAAAGAGGACCACTCAGAACGGCCCTGCTCCTGCTTGCTGGTTCCTGCTTGCAGGGGGTGGGCAGTGGTGCTGGGCTGGGAGGTGAGAGGTACCTGCCTCCCTGGGGGTGATGTGCTGTGCAGGGCTGGTGGTTGCAACCCAACCAGTCTTGGCCACACCTCCTTTTTCTTGCCCTCAGAGTGCCCCAGGAGGTGTTGGCAGCCCCTGGGGACTGAGCTCCCAGCTGTGGCAGGAACAGGGGATGATGTTCTCTGAAGGGCTACAGCTGGGGCTGGGGTAGCCCAGGTGTGGCCGGTCAGGTTGTTGAGGGGGCTTTCCCAAGGGACTGTGGGAAGGGCAGTGGGGCGGGGCCCAGGGTATAAAAGCCTCCACCTCTACTCTGGGGCTCAGTCTGCTCAGGGGCTGTGTTGTGCTTGGGAGTCTATTGAGTGAGACGAGCAGGGATGGGTGCTTCTGGCTGGTCCAGTGTTTGTTTGCTCTTAGTTTTTTTGGTTTTTTTTTTTTTTGGTTCCCCAAGTGATAACATCTGTGCTGTTCAACACTGGAATGGGAAGGTAAGTGGAACACTCAGGGGCTCTTTGGAGGAGTTCAACATTCTGTAAGAGGTCAGTGTTTACTGATGCGGGATTTGCTGGTGTTACTGTTGGTTGGAATTTTTTTATGGCACCTGGTGAAGAGGAACCCCGTGGCTACAGGAACATCCCAGCCCTGCGATGTGGCTTTCCTTGTTGACTATGGCTTCAGGTGCCCATCCCCCTGAAAGATAAGTGGAACCAGGTGTGGGGAAGGGCTTGGAGGGAGGGGGGGGATGTGGGGGATTTGAGGAGTCTGGCTGGGAAGGGAGGGGGAAAGTTGAGAATTGCACAGAGGGGTTTGGAAGTTAGTGTAGGGGAGAGGGCTGTCCAGGAACAGCCTCCTTTGATCAGGTGAAGGGACCAGATTAGATTCCAACACAATGTGAACATGGGCAGTGCAGCTCCAGCCTTTGTGTCTGGTGGTGTGTAGTTTCTGATGTCTGCTTTTGTTGTCTCAGAGCTTTCTATGGCCTTAATGTCCTCGTTGTGCTCACAGAGCAGGTCTTGCACCTTAGGCACCATCCCTAGGCTCTGAAACACCTTATCAACACATTCAGTGATGCTTTGTCTTGCATAACAAATTCACAATATGGAACAGTCTTGTATATTGTAGCTTTCTTAAAGGTTGTCTTCTGACATGTTCTTCCTAACTGAATCAGCATCTCTAATTGTAGATTTTCTTAAACTGGGACTGGTTCCCTTTATCCTTAGGTCTTGAATCCAGGCTTCTCACTTATCTGTCATCTAAGCTTAAAAAGTAGCTTCTTTTAAAAGGCGGTGTCCTTCAACACTCTTGGGGCCCGAATGGAGCCTCCATGCGTCACTGTTGCATCCTTGGATGTCTTCTAGCCCAGCTGTCTTGGATCCTGGAATCATTCATCTTCCTGTGAGTTTCTTCTTGAGGTCGAGTCTTGTGGTTTGCAGTGTTGTGTATTGGGTTGGCCTCAGCACTGAGAGTTTGGTTTGGAGCTGCCCTGCCCACATTGTAGGGTCAAGGGCCCTTGGAAGAGTCTTAGTGGAATTGTCCATGTGTTGAGCAGCATTCCATAGAGCAAAGGTTGGTGGGTTGCAGGAGCAGTTATTTCTCAGGTGTTGTATTGCTGTGAAAGGCATTGGCATCCCCTGGTTTTTTTTGTTTTCTGGGTGCCTTCCGAACCTCATCTTGGCACCCCACAAGGCTGGAAGGCAGATGGGTGAGGGGCCAAGGTAAAGGATCAAGCGGGAGGTGGACATCATGGTGGGCTGCCTGTTGTTTTAGGCCATACCTCGGCATGTGCTTTTCCTTTGACTTTTGCAGGTGCCACAAAAAGCCATGTGTTGAGGAGAGGTCAAAGAAGGTGAGACAGTTGCGGGCTGGCTCATCCAGAGATTTTACGTCGACTCGGTTAAACATTTACCTTTGTTTTTGCAGGCACTGCGCATGCCAACTTTGGAGGCAAGACGGGATGGTAACGAGGAGGCTCGATCCCACAAGCAGATCAGTAATTTTGCGTCTCCTGGTATTTCAGAAGACAGAAGTGATGGTGGCCATAACGTGTGGAAGGAGAAGGTGAACAGAGCGAGATGGGGGTTATGAGGAGCTTGTGGAAGAGGTTGGTATTTAGCTGATGTCCTATTTCTGGTGGCACTGCTGTTTGTTATTGCAGATGACGAGGAGGAACTTGGTGGTTCTGGGAAGATCCCCGTCAGCTGATGTGGCTTTACTTTTCTGTCCAGTGCTTCAGAGCCCCAGCTGTTTGAAAGGTAAGTGAAAGGGACGATGGCTGGGGAGGGTCTGTGTAGAGGGGTCAAGGTTAGGAATCGCAGGGTCGGGTTTTAAAGTTACTGTAGGGGAGCGAGCTTTCCAGAAGCGTTTCCCTTGGGGTGGTTGATGGGAGCCTGTCCCTCTCTAGCATGATGCTAGCAAGTTCCAGGAACTGAATGAGCATTGGAGGTGAGGCGGTAGTGCAGGGCTCGTGGACCCAGTGTCTTCTCTCAAGCACAATAGTTTTGTGCCTTTTAGGTCCCCTGAATGATGACAGCGTCCACCTCAGGAAATCGTGGGCGAGTGGGACCCTGCAGGGCTCTTCTGTGAAGCCGTGTCATTTGGAAGAGAACGGGGCTGGCCAACGTTGGACTTATTGTGGAGTATTCTGGTAGGTGTTTTGGTGTTGTGGTTATGTGGGGTGGGGGTTTTGGTTCCTTTGTTTTTGATTTGTGGTGGTATTTTTATTTTTTTTTTTTAAATGCAGGTGGTGAAGGCGAACCTTGCAACTTGAGGATTACCCCGAGCTGCTCCTGGTTTTTTTCCTGGCTAACTATGGCTTTGTGCTGCTATCACTCTTGAAGATAAGTTGATGGCCCAGGTGTGGGTGGGGAGGGGCTGAGCAGAGGAGTCAAGGTTGGGAATTGCAGGTGGTGCTTTGAAGTTAGTGTAGGGGAGAGGGCTGTCTGGGAGCAGCCCCCTTTGGGTGGGTGAAGGGAACAGGTTACTTTTCAGTATGATTCCAGCATGGGCAGGGCAGCTCCAGCCTCGGTGTGTGGGGTTGTGTGTTTTGTGTTGTCCGTCTTTGTTGTCTTAGAGCTTCCTCAGGCCTTGATGGTCCTCTGTGTCCTCACAGAGCAAGTCCCGCATCTTGGGCATCCTCCCTGGAAAGCCTTTCCTGATCAGCACGGTGCTAATCAGCAGCGTGTTATTCCACGCGACAAGCCTAAATTGCAGATCGGTCTCTTGACTTGGAAGTTTCTTGATGATTGTCATTTACCAAAACATCATTGCCAACTGCATCAGCATCTGGACTCAGTCCCCACATCCTTGCGTCCTCAGGTCTTGAAGGTGGCTTCTCGGGCATCTGCCGCTTCATTCCTTCGCTTTGCAGACGCATCGCTGTAGGTCTTATTGCCCAAAAGTCTTGGATTCCGGAGTCCCTCTTCTTGCTGCAAGTTTTATCTTGAGGTCAAGTCTTGTGACTCACATGGCTGTGCGTGTCTCGGTCTGCGGCTGTGAGTGTTTGGCTTGGAGCTGCCCTGCCTCCTGTGTAGGATCAGGGGCCATTGGAAGTGCCATTAACTGACCGACTCAGTGCTGAGCAGCTTTCCAGTGATTTGCGTAATCCGGTTTTTCAGGTCACGCGTGTCAATGACGAGCAAGAAACCGATGGAGGAGGACAGGAAGCCACCACCCAAAGGTTGGTCAGGGTATGGAGTCAGTGGGAAGGTGCTTCCCTTGGCTACATGACCATGTTATGGTTTGCTTTCATTTTGAAGGAGGAAGCGCCGAGCGAAGCAGGATACGGGCACTGGAGGTGGCTGTGGCAAGGTGAGCAAAGGCTGGTGGGCTGGAGGGGCATTTACTTCTCAGGTGCTGCAGTGTTGGTTAGTCATGAGCATCCTTTGTAGTTTGTGTTTTCTTTTCAGGTGCTCTCCTAACCTGGTTTCGGCACGCCAAAGAGATGGCAGGCTGAGGTAAAGGATGAGAAGCTGAGGTAAAGGAGCAGGAAGTGGACGTCACAGTGGCCTGGTTGTTGCTGGGGGCAATATCTCGGTGTGTGCCTTTTGCTTTGACTCTGGCAGGTGTCACACATAGTGCTGGAGTGACAAAGCCATGTCTTGAGGAACAGCTGGAGAAGGTGAGATGGCTGTGGACTCGATCAGCCATGTATTAACGTCAACTCTGTTAAATGTTTCCCTTATTTTTCAGGTGCTGTGTGTGCCACCTTTGGAACTGGTTGAGCATTGAATGTGAGCTGGGGTGGTAGAGAGTGGGTTCATGGAGCTGGTGACTACTGATCAGCAGAACAGTAACTCTTTCTCTTGGTCTTTTAGGTGCCCAAAGCAGTGGTGGTCAAAGCATTCAGCTCTGGATCGAGGAGGTGAGTGGAACAATGTGGGTCTCTTTTGAGGTGGTGGGTGTAGTATAAGTGGTTGGTGATGGCTGAAGCGCACCTTATTTGTGACACAGTTTCGGATTTTCCTTTTTTTCTGATTGCCGGTGATGAAGAGGAACATGCCCATCAGACAGCGTGGTGTTTTGCTGGACATAGATCCAAAAACACCGTCCCTCAGAAAGCTAAGTTGAGGGACTGAACTGAAGTGCTGAGGTTGGGAGTTGCTGCAGAAGGGATTTTGAAGTTGTCTGAGTAAAGGCTGGTGTGGGCTGTGGTTGACTGGGGCAATATCTCAGCATGTGGCTTTTGCTTTGACTTTTGCAGGTGTCACAGAAAGCCATGCGTTGAGGAGCAGTCAGAGAAGGTGAGACAGTCGCGGGCTGGCTCATCCAGAGATTTTACGTCGACTCGGTTAAACATTTACCTTTGTTTTTGCAGGCGCTGCTCGTGTCACCTTTGGAGGCGCAAGAGGGCTGGAGGCAAGACGGGATGGTAACGAGGAGGCTGGATCTCACAAGCAGAACAGTAATTTTGCGTCTCCTGGTATTTCAGGAGACAGAAGCGATGGTGGCCATAATGTGTGGAAGGAGAAGGTGAGCAGAGTGAGACGGGGGTTATGAGGAGCTTGTGGAGGAGGTTGGTATTTAGCTGAAGTTCTATTTCTGGTGGCACTGCTGTTTGTTATTGCAGATGACGAGGAGGAACTTGGTGGTTCTGGGAAGATCCCCGTCAGCTGATGTGGCTTTACTTTTCTGTCCAGTGCTTCAGAGCCCCAGCTGTTTGAAAGGTAAGTGAAAGGGACGATGGCTGGGGAGGGTCTGTGTAGAGGGGTCAAGGTTAGGAATCGCAGGGTCGGGTTTTAAAGTTACTGTAGGGGAGCGAGCTTTCCAGAAGTGTTTCCCTTGGGGTGGTTGATGGGAGCCTGTCCCTCTCTAGCATGATGCTAGCAAGTTCCAGGAACTGAATGAGCATTGGAGGTGAGGCGGTAGTGCAGGGCTCGTGGACCCAGTGTCTTCTCTCAATCACAATAATAGTTTTGTGCCTTTTAGGTCCCCTGAATGACAACATCTACAGCATCCAAGTCTGGAAAGCATGGTTGAGTCTGCGAAGCCGTGTCATTTGGAAGGGAGCAGGGCTGGCCAATGTTGGACTTATTGTGGAGTATTCTGGTAGGTGTTTTGGTGTTGTGGTTATGTGGGGTGGGGTTTTTTGGTTTTTTTGTTTTGGTGTTGTGGTGTGACTTTTTGTTTGGTTTTTTTTTTTATGCAGGTGGCAAAGGGGAACCTTGCAAGTTGAGGATTATCCCATTATCCTGGGCTGCTCCTGTTTTTTTTCCTGGCAAACTATGGCTTTGTAGTGCCAGTCCTCTGAAAGATAAGTTGAGGGACCAGTGGTGTAGAGAGGTCAAGGCTGGTGGGAGTTGTGGAAGGGATTTTGAAGTTAGTGTAGGGGAGAGGGCAGTCTGGTCAGGTGAAGGAAACGGGTTAATTTCTGATGCGATGCCAGTGTGGGCAGAGCAGCTCCAGCCTTGGTGTGTGGTGGTGTGTAGTTTGTGTTGTGTATCTTTGTCTTAGAGCTTCCTCAGGCCTTGATGTCCTCTTGGAGCAAGTCCCACATCTCGGGCATCATCCATGGAAGATCTTCTCTCATCAGCACAGTACTAGTCAGCGGCATCTTTTTCTTGCGTGACAAATTTGAAGCGTAGATAGGTCTTTGATCTGGGAAGTTTCCTGTGGGTCATCTTCTGAAACAACATCGCCACCTGCACCAGCATCATCTTTGGTCGTGGATTTTCCCAGAGTGGGACTTTGTTCCCCGTGTCCTTGTGTCCTCAGGTCTTGAAGCCCAGGCTCTTTGGCATGCCTTGATTCAGCCCCTTGTTTTGCAGTTGTATTGCTGTAGGTCTTCTTGCCCAACAGTCTTGGATCCCAGAGATATTCTTCTTACTCACTGTTCTCTTGAGATCGAGTCTCATGATTTGCAGGGCTGTGTCTCGAATTGGTCTGAATGTTTGTCTTGGAGCTGCTCTTCCCAGAGTTTGTTGGAAGAGTCATAACTGAGTAGTTCATCTGTTGGGCAGTGTTCCAGTGACTTTTGTATCACCATTTTTCAGATCCTGTGTGACAAGGATGTACATGAAAGAGCTGGAGGAGAGAAGAGCACCATCCAAAGGTTAGTCAGGGTTTGGTGTTGGACTGGAGGTCCCTCTCCTGGCTACCTGACCACATTATGGTTTGTTTGTCCTTTTGAAGGTGAGAGCAGCCAAGGAAGCAGAATATCTGTTCTGGAGGTGGCTCTGGCAAGGTGAGCAAAGGCTGGTGTGCAGAAGGAGCAGTTATTTCTCAGGTATTTTATTGCCGTTGAAGGCATTGGCATCCCCTGTTTTTTGTGTTTTCCAGGTGTCCTCCAAACCTACTTTTGGCACCCCACAAGGATGGCAAGCAGCAGATGGGTGAGAGGCTGAGGTAAAGGAGGAGGAGGTGGACGTCACAGTGGGCTGTCTGTTGTTGGAGGCACTACCTCAGCATGTGCCTTTTGCTTTGGCTTTTGCAGGTGCCACAGCCATCCTTGGAGGGACAAAGGCACACATTTAGGAGGGGTTGGAGAAGGTGAGATGGTGGTGGGCTGGGTCAGCCATGTATTTTACATCAGGTCACTTAAATGTTTTATTTTGGTTTTGCAGGCACTGTGCGTGCCACCTTTGGAACCTGATCGGTATTAAGTTGAGCTGAGTTGGTAGTGAGGGGTTCATGGAGCTGGTGACTTCTGATCAGCAGAACAGGAACTCTTTCTCTTGGCGTTTCAGGTGCCCCAAGCAACAGTGGCGATGGTGTTCAACTCTGGAATGAGAAGGTGCGTGGTATACCATGGAGGTTCCACGAGGAGGTGAGTGCATCGAAAGTAGCGCACGTTGGCTTAGGTGGGACTTGTGCCAGCACTGTTTGTGATCTGTGGGTTGTGTTTTTTCCTTTTCTATGTATAAGGGATGAAGAGGAACCATGTGACTGGAAGCACATCCCAGTCAAAGCACTGTGTGGTTTTCATTACTGACTGTGGCTTTGTGCTGCTATCGCTCTTGAAGATAAGTTGATGGCCCAGGTGTGGGTGGGGAGGGGCTGAGCAGAGGAGTCGAGGTTGGGAATTGCAGGTGGTGCTTTGAAGTTAGCGTAGGGGAGAGGGCTGTCTGGGAGCGGCCCCCTTTGGGTGGTGAAGGGAACAGGTTACTTTTTCAGTATGATTCCAGCATGGGCAGGGCAGCTCCAGCCTCGGTGTGTGGGGTTGTGTGTTTTGTGTTGTTTGTCTTTGTTGTCTTAGAGCTTCCTTGATGGTCCTCTGTGTCCTCACAGAGCAAGTCCTTCATCTTGAGCATCCTCCCTGGAAAGCCTTTCCTGATCAGCACGGTGCTAATCAGCAGCGTGTTATTCCACGCGACAGTCTAAATTGCCAGATCGGTCTCTTGACTTGGAAGTTTCTTGATGATTGTCATTTTGCAATGTCATTCTTAATTGCATTGTTCATCTGATCTCTGTTCCACCCAGTTTCCCTGAGCGGGACTCATTCCCCGCATCCTTGCATCCTCAGGTCTGGAAGGCGGCTTCTTGGGGCATCCGTCGCGTTCATTCCCTCCCTTTGCAGAGGCATCTCTGTAGGTCTTACGTGCTCAAAAGTCTTGGATTCCGGAGTCCCTCACGGACAAGCAATATGAACATCATCCCCATGGTGTTGAACACATTCAGTCATCATCATCATCATAGTGCCATCTGGATCCTTCTTTTCTTGCATCTTGCAGATTTCTTGATGGGCATCTTTTGTAGTCATTCCTTATGAACGAATGAGCATCTCTGGTCATGAATTTTCCACATCTGCAACCTTGTCTCTGCGACCTTAGGTCTTGATGCTAGTCTTCTTGTACATCTGATATGTTATTTTGAAGAGTAATTATTGTAACAGGCAGTGTTCTATGACACTTGACATCACCATTGGGCCTCCTTGGCTCACCCTTGCATCCCTGTAGATCTTCTTGGCCAACTTCTTAGAGCCCAGATTACTTTTTTTTGGGAGTTTTCTATTAATGTTTAATCTTGTAGTTTACAGTGGTGTGTCTTGGGTTGGTCTGTGTTTGTGTGTTTGGCCTGGAGCTGCTCTGCCCAGAGTGTAGAGCTGGGGATACTGAAGAGCCATAAGGGTCTCTGGTGATATTTGTGTGCCTTGAGTTTTTAGGCCACAATTTTACAGTGATCTTAGGTGGAGCACCCATAGTCAGGCTGGGTGGGCAGTTGCTTTGATGGTGTTTGAAGGTGATGGGACCCTCTGAGAGGGTTTTTCCTGTGCAGTGCAGGAGATTGACCCTCTCAGTAGTTAACGGTTGTATGTGTATGGGTTTAAAGTTTTGGGGCTGTGTTTATTAATGGCATGAGGGTAGTAGTACTCTAGATGGGGTTCCTAACTGGGATTAAGATGTCTGGAATTGTCTGTCTATTGTTCAGCATTCCAGTGACTTGTGTAATACTTTCTTTCAGATGCAAAGGACAAATATGCGCTTATAAGAAGAAACGAGGGAGCTGAGTGCAGTCAGGTCAGTCAGTGTGTAGTGCTGGAGGGATTGTGCTTCTGGTAGCTACCTGATTACAGTGTGTGTTTAACTCATTTTGAAGGTAGAAGCAGTAAGCAAAATGGGATAGTCACTGAAGGTGACTGGGGTGAGTGATGACTAGTGGGACCAAAGAGCAGTTATTTTTCAGGTTGTGCTGTTGAAGTTAGAAGCCTCAGTTGATGTTTATAGGCTCTATTGTAGTCACCATGTGACAATAAGAAAATTGCAGAGGCTGGATATGCAAGTTGCTAAGGTAAAGGAGTAAGAGATGGGAACTGTTGCAGGCAGGGTGCTGTTTGAGGCAGCATCTTGGTACGTTCCTTTTGTTGTTTGCAAATATTGTAAGCAGGCTCACTGGGACAAAGCTGCTGACTATAGCAAGTAGTCCAAGGTAAGGTCAGTGTCAAAGAGCAGATAATACTGTGGCTACTCAGTGAAGCTGTTACTTTTTGTATGAACTTTGTAGGCCACTTTTGGGCCTGGATGAGCGTTTGAGGTGAGCTGGGGTAGTAGTGAGGATGAACACGGAGCTGGTGACTTCCTTCAAATATAACTATCATTTTGTCTCTTAGTGTAGCTTGGGTTCCACCAAACAATGACAATGCAG